>NW_024070187.1:56967916-57586540 GCF_014754425.2 Oryx dammah
ACCAGAAGGGCCCACCACAAGGGCCCACCACAAGGGCCCACCAGAAGCTTGCATGCAAAAGTTCTCTTATTGAATCCAGCTCTTGGCCGCCCCCTAATTCTAAGGTTTATGCACTTGTCAGGGAGACCTCAGGTTTCTAACTGATTAAAGGGGAAGTCTTCTTTGATGCCAAAAAGGAGAGCATTTAAGTTGCCAGGTGATTTAATGCAATTGTCTCCTCTTAGCCTGATAGGCTAAAATGAACGTGGCTGTGAAAGGAGCGTAGGAGCTTTTACGCAAAAACAGCCAGTTACTTTCTCACCAGCTATCAGCAGATTGGGACTGTTCATTGAGGAGATTTATGGTGTTTCCTGCAGCAGTGCTAAGTGCATTAAAACAGAAAGAAAGAAAAACTAAAACACTGGTCCTCTAAGCTTCTGAATAGTTTCCAAAGATTTCCAAGTCTTTCATTACCAGGAGAGATTCTGCTTTTGATTTTTGTTTTTGCTTTTAATCTACTTTGAACGTTTGTTATTGAACTTCTACTAGGTTTCCTTGAGGACAGTTCCCATCCCTGCATCAATTTGCTGGAGCTGCCGTAGCAAAGGACCACTGACTGGGTGGTATACACAGCAGACATTTATTGTGTCACAGTTTCAGAGTTTCAAGTGCAAGATCAAAGTGTCGGCAGGGCTGGTTCCCTCTAGGCAGTGAGGCAGGATCTGTCCCAAGCCTCTCTCCTAGCTTCTACTGGTTTGCTGGCAGTCTTGGCATTCTTTTATTTGTTGATGCATCACCGTGATCTCTGCCTTCCTGTTCACAGGGTGTTCAACCTATATGTGTGTCTGTTTCCCTCTGTTTACGGGGGGACCAGTCATAGTGTATTAGGGGCCCACCCTACTCTAGTCTGACTTTATCTTAATTGTATCTGCAAAGACTGCATATCCAAATAAGGCCGCTTTCTGAAGTCCTGGGGGTCAGGACCTCAACAAACAGATTCCGGTGGTAGGGGGATATAATTCAACCTTTGACCTCACCTGGGGCATGTCAGCATTGCTGGCTGGAGCTGGAAGTGTGGACATCCACCTGCTTGCCTTTGATACAGAAACACTTGGCTCTTGGTACAAAACTGCGATCAAATGGGAAGCTATTTTCTTTAAATAAATAAACTGTATTTATTGTTCAGTCAGTGCATGTGAAGATTCTTTGTAGGGTCCAGACCCCTGTCTTCCTGTCCTTTATATTTCAACCTGCTGTTTGAAGTTAATTTCATATCTCCCACTATAAGGAAGGAGAAACATTGCTGTTATCATGCAAGCCTCCTCAGAGCCTGGCTTGTATTGAAACAAAATAGATCTTTTCCCTTCAGTTTTCCTCCAACACCATTAAATTAAGGGTTGTTACATGGTACCTGGTGACCTGCCTCATCCTCCTGCTCCTGATGAGGATGGCCTCCCCGTGACCCTCTCCAAGATTGAACTGTGCCTCCCCCTTGATACTGAGCATGAAATGTGAGGGTTCCCTATCGTGTAAGAAAGTGTGAATGTTAAATTTGCTGTTTCAGTTTCATGCATTGGAGAAGGAAATGGCAACCCACTCCAGTGTTCTTGCCTGGAGAATCCCAGGGACGGGGGAGCCTGGGGGGCTGCCGTCTATGGGGTTGCATAGAGTCGGACATGACTGAAACGACTTAGTAGCAGCAGCAGCAGCAGCAGCACAAATTATCTCCCTCTGTGTTCTGAACTCTGCAGGCGGTAATCATGGCCTTCCTAGCCTGTGATCTCTTTCCTTGGGTACCACACCCCAGCCACATACCCATAGCCCAGAGGGTGGTGGCCTGGGCAAGGGTGAGAGGAACAACCCTATTCCTGCAAAAACCAAGATGGCCTCATCAGACATCAGGACAAACTTGCTTCTCTAAGAGTGTTTGGAAAATGCTGTAACTGTGGTCAAACCCAGCCAACACCTAAATATGAGAGTGAAAAATCACTTGTACAGTCAGAGACAGAGCTCTGGTCTCCAGCCCTCTTTTAAAGGCTTTCTGGTTCTCACGTTGGTTACAAACTGCCTTTCTTTCTCAAGAGATCCATGTGGAGCTTCTCCCTACATGGGGGATCAATTTATTTGACCATCTATGTTTGGAAAATTGAATAATCTTAACTAGAAATTGAAAATGTCAAAACACGAGACTCTTATAAACCATAATGCATAATTTTGCACAGTTAAAAAATTTTTTAGAAAGTCTAAGAAATTTCAGGCTGCTTGAAACTGATATGATACTCTATGTCAATTAATTCTCAATAACAAATCTTTAAAAATACATACTTGTACTGGATGCTTCAGACTAACCTATTCACTTTAATGTGACTTACTCTGTATGAGATATTTGTTAGCAAAGTTTGAGACCCATTGAAACTCATGGATTCAACTCATTTCTTCATGATTTAAATGACTTTGAATATGCTTTTCCTCTGCTAGAGGTGTTCTTCCCTTACTTGATGAACTCCTATTTGTACCTCAAAACTCACCTCAAATCTTCCCACCCCCGCCCCTGCTCCACACACATTTCTTTGCCGACCAGTTACAGGTTATCACCACTTTCTCTGTAGTGTGCATAGTACAAAACTTTACTTTTACATTTATTCCACATTAGTGTAATGTATTTGTTTATGCATCTCTTTCATCTATCAGATTGGACACTCTTTCAGAGCAAAACTTGCTAATTTTTATTCATTCCCCTTCCCAGTGCTTAGCACTGGGCCTGGCATACAGCAGATCTCAGCAAGTCTGCTGATTAAAAGCAATGTTTTCTTCACATTTTAAAAGACAACTGAAAAATCTCAGATGCTCCGAGTTGCTGCTACTTGAAATCCAAAAGGAGATTGTTAGTCCTTTTTTTCTGAGTCAGCTGTGCGACTCTGTGTCCAGAAAACACAGGAGTTGCCCTGGCAGTGGGCTCAGGGAGGGTGGTCACAAGATCCTAGCCCCTTAGGGGGAGGGAGAGAGGAGGACGTCGGGGGAGGGAGCATCCAGCTGCTGGTCCAGCGGTGGGGCCTGCTGTCTCCCCCCTCCTCCGCCCCCTCCCAGCCTCTCCCAACAGCTCTGTACTTACAGCCACTCAGACAAGCCCTGGCATTGTTTGCCTCTAGGGTAGGGTCAGAGGCCTTATAGGAATGGCATGATTCTACTTCCTTAAATAGCGACTTGGGAATGAAATGAGTAACCATGTCTTTAATTAGCCATACCCTAGAGGCCCGGAGGGGGCTGGTAAATGGTGGGCTCCCAGCCAAGATCAGCAGTGTGCGGCTGGTTCTCACTCCGTCCAGGGAGATTTACTGGGACGTTTTAGTTGCCTCTCTCCCCCAAGCTGTCGTGTCAGCTCCTGCTCCCTTCTGCCATCATTTCAGCCTCATGGGCTGCTCAAGGTTGACAGAAGCAAAGAAAGGAGGGAAAAAAGCTGAACTTTTCTGCACATCTCTTATGCACCAGGCTCTGTGCCAGACTCTGAGAACAACAAAGTAAAAGACGGGAGAAACCTGAGGATGCAACCCAACGAAAGCGAGACTCCTGTGGTCCAGTCCTGGGGCAGCATCAGAGAGAGAGGGCCCCAGCAACCAAAGACACTGCAGAGTAATTCAGGTCCATTAGTTGTGCTTTTAAACTCAGTAAATGGAGTCTTCGTGGACATCCAGAGTTACTCTCAACATAACCTCTTCCCTTTTCTATTCGCTTTCTTACACCCTCAGCCTGCCTTGCTTGGCATTCTTCCTTCAACTCCCCCCAGAAAGCTGTCCCAGTCTACTCTATTTTTCCTTTCTCTATTTTAGAGAAAATGTCTTTCTAGTCCTAGGCCTTATCTCTCATGTCTTCTAAACACCTCTTTCTTCTCTTAGTTTTCTCTCCCCAACTTTGATTCTATATCACAGCAAAGAAGAATCCTGGAAAGGGAGATTGCCATGCTCAGAACAGAAAGAGAGGTGGAAGCTGAGTGGAAGAAGCTTTGTAGTTGGTAAGGAGAGGGCAGCCAAGCTGGGGATACTTAGAGGCCAGTAATTCCTCTCCTGTCGCTCAGATTTGTAAATAGCACGGAAGCTTGCAAAGCCGTGCAGCCAAGGCGTGGAGGAGGAAATGGACTCTAGTTGGTGCTGAGGGAGCGCTTTCCCTAGGCAAAAGGCCTGAGATGAGTTTGGAAGGAAGACTGGGAGTTCACCAGGAGGCCAAGGACAAAGGGATTTCTATTCAGAGGAAATGAGGAGAGTGAAGCCCCACTGTGTAAGACAAGAGGAGGTTGAGTCCCTGGGTGGATTGTGTCAGGCTCCTGACCTCCAGGCTTTCCAGTAGGATCAGTGATTGCAGATGAGAGGCAGGATCCCTTCCTTTCAGCGATTTATCCTGAAAACCAGGGTCCAACCAAGACTTCCGAGAAAGGTGCTGATGAGCTGGTAGGCAAGGCAGAGAGATGTCCCTTCTTTTCCAGAGTGTGTGCCTGCCTGCGTGCATGCTTAGTGGTGTCCGACGCTTTGTGAACCCCTGGACTGTAGCCCACAAGGATTCTGTCCATGGGATTTCTCCAGGCAAGAATACTGGAGTGGGTTGCCATTTCCTATTCCAAGGGATCGTCCCAACCCAGGGATTAAAACCACATCTCCTTGCATCTCCTGCATTGGCGGGTGGATTTTTTTTTTTTTTTTTTAATACCACTATTCCAGTACCTTTAGCAAGGAGGCGGAAAGCCCTCTCAGCTCCATTCGGTATTCTGCCCTCCAGGCCTTAAGAGCTTTATTCTTAAATGGCCATTCAGCCTGGGCTCTGCACCCTCATTTCCGCACTCCCTCTGCCTCTCAGCTCATGCACATATCTGTGCTCCTGAGATTGTAGGAATTGTGTTTGGAGCCAGGATTTACAAGAATGGTGCAGCTGGTGCTAACACAGCACCAAGGATTCTGCAGAAAAATATCAGGAAGCCGTAGGGGCCCCAGATCAGCAGCACCAGCCTCACCTGGGAAAGTGTTAGAAATGCAAGTTCTCGGGCCCCGTCCCAGACCTGGGGAACTGGTGGGCTGTGTTTCAGGGGTGTCCTGCGTTCCGCGGAACCAGAGAGCTGCTTAAGGTTGTGGTGTTAACCAGTGCTGAGCAGAACTGAGCCCCCAGGTTGGTGAGGGTTCCAAGGCAGAAATGCACTTCTGACCCAAGGGCCTCTTCTGCAATGAATGTAAAAGCACTGCTTGTCCTTTTCCGGGAGCGGGGTCAACTTGACAAAATGCCAAAAGTGTTGCAACAGAGGCAGAATTCTGACTTATCTGCAGAATGAGCCTTTTGCTCTCTGAGGGTATAAAGGAGAAGTAACCAGGATGCAACTAGGGCTCCGCAGAGGGGCTGGAGAGGCTGTAGTTCCGGGTAGAAGGAATGCATTCTCCCTCTAGTGTGGGGCTGGGACTGCCTCCTCCTTCCACTAGCTTCTCAGAAGTTGCCCTGCCTGGTTCTTCTCCAGCTTTGCTTGGAGCTAAGCAGAAGGAAATACACTGTAAGGGAAGTGGGAGACATTCAAGTTTGCTCTAAGGGACTTTCTGATGGTAAAGCCTGAAACAGACTTTCGGGGCAAGTTGCACAATCTTCCTTGTACATCTTTCTTAGGTGCTCTAGAGTGTAGCAGTTAAAACTGGAAACTGAAGTAGACTTCATCCTGGCTTTTCCAGGATTCAGCTCTGTGTTTTTGGGGAAAATGACTTAATCTCTAAGTGCCTTCAATATGTTGATCATAAATTGGGAGTCATAATGGAACGATACTTATAGATATTTGGGAAGATTACATTAAATAATATAGCCTACAAAAGCACTAGGATCTGGCCCGGAGAGGTCCATCAGATATCAGCTATTAGCTCTGGTCGATGCCTAACACTGGGCAGGCCCTCAAGGCATGTTTACTGGACTGATGACTGGACCCACACCCCTTGTCTGGAGCAGCCGGAAAGTCACCAGAAATATATTCCGCTGCTATTTCAGATCCCCTTACGTTCCGAACAATTCAATGGCCAGGGAGTGGTCTTGCTATCTGAGACTTAATGAAACTCTAAGCAGAGATTTTTCACTGTGGTTTTCTATTTCTGGAATGTCTTCTCTTTTCTGGGCTGTTGTCATCCAGTAGGCTGTTAGTGGGACATCAGAGTGACTTAAATTGCTCCCATCAGAGGACGGAGGGAGGAAACAATTAAAAAGAAATGGGAAATGAGGCTTCTTGGGTAGAATTACAAGGCTTAACACCAGGTTGCATTTCCTGACAAGACTTGGCTTGGAAATCTCTTAGCACGCAGTCCTCTGAAGTCATCTGAAGAGTGATCCCTCCTGTCTGCCTGGCCCCTCCCTCTATACATTCCTAGCAGCAGCCCTGTCAGTCAGTCGTGCTGAGGTGTGGTGAGGGTTTACTTCCTTGGCTGAGCTGCTTAGAGGAAGAGAGACGGGCTTCACAGACGGGCCTCACAAGGCCCTCACAGATGGGCCTTGACAGCGTGTCGGACCTGGGACCCTGTGATCACCTGAACACTTGTTTTCTTCACACACCTTTATGCCACACAGTGTAGGTGGCTTCTTCCCACTGTGATCCTGGCATTTTACAGTGATGCTGTTAAGGAACTCCAAAGCAGGTGCAGGGGGTGGGGAGGTGGGAATGTTCGGAGAGTACTCTGGGGTCCCAGGGAACAGGAGTGCGAGCCCAGGAGCAACAGCAATTGGAGTGCAAGCTTCTGATTTTGCCTAAGTGGCCTGACATCCACTCTGAATGAATCACCCAGTCCCCACAAAACCCCTCTGTGATCTCCTCTCCCCATGCAGGGATCACCAGCTCACCTTGATGGCTAGACATTCCTCTCTGATGGGTGCTAGAACTCTTGCTTGTAAGGTTAGCTCTCAAGAAGACACGACATTGAAAAGCAAAGACTCGGGAAAGAGAGGAACTGGGGAAGTGGATGATTATTTGTATTTGCTATATATAGGAGAGAGTCGGTGTATAACAGGATTATTTTTATAAGCTATTTTTTTTTCCAGAGCTCAGTATAGCCATCCAATCTAACTGTGCCTATAAGCGTCTATTTTTATAGCATCTGCTTCCTCCTGCTTTTGGGTCAGATGTGAACTTTTCAGACTCTCTCTTCTACTTCTTTTCTGACTTCCCCCAGTGCCTGGCTCTAAGCTCGGTACTCAGAAGGCCCAGTAATGGTGGTACTCAGGCCTGGGATGACAGGAGTTGCACAGTGTCTTGGAGCTAGAGCCCACCCTTGTCTTTCCAGAAATGTGCTGCTTGAATACAAAATCCTTATTCCTCTTAAGGTGACTGGGCAATCCAAGAGCCAGGCATGTGTATTCACTCGACCTGGCCTTCTCCTCTCTTGGCTGGGATGATCTGTGCAAAGTTGGAAGCAGCCTGCATGTGTTCTGTGTGGGTCCGCCTGTGTGAACCCATTCCTCTGTGTCTTGAAGACAAGCCAGGCAGGAAGCATGAAAACTACACAGGCTGTAAGGCAGAGAGCTCTGGGCATTCCTGCTGTCTCACTTTCTACCTCTTGGATTAAGTCTGATTTATTTGGCTTTGATGGAGTCTTATGTCCGTATCGAAGGGAATTATTTAGAATTGGAGCTGTATCACTGAGGATCACGAGGGTTCAGCTGTCAGCATGGATTTCTTTGTCACGGGTTCTCACTTCCCGACCTTGGAACCCGCTGTGACTTCAGCTTTATTCCCAGGAAGTCCACATCACACCCTGCTTTCCACCTGCTTTAACACTTCTGCCTCTGGAGCCTTTGCTCACACTGTTTATCTAAACAGGAAGCTCTTGTCCTCTGTCCAGGTTGCCAGGCCCTAATGAGGTTAGAGGATTTCCTTTCTTTACATCTCCAGGGACTAGCATAATGCTGGGCATAGAGAGATACTCAGTAGATGCTTATTCAGTTAATGGATGGAGGCATGGCTGTCTCTCACACCTGTTTTGCCTGCCTTGCATTGTGTGTGTTTGTGCCCAGCCGTTCAGTCTTTTCTGACTCTTTGGGACCCCATGGACTGTGTAGCCCGCTAGGCTCCTCTGTCCATGGAATTCTCCAGGCAAGAGTACTGGAGTGAGTTGCCATTCCCTTTTCCAGGGAATCTTTCTGACCCAGGGATCAAACCCAGGTCTCCTGTGCTGCAGGCAGATTCTATACTGTCTGAGTCACCAGGGAAGCCTTGCACTGAAGGAAAATCATTTGGTTCTTACTCATCTGCTAGATTCTATTCTAGGCACTTGGGCTCCATCAAAACAGACAACAATCTCTGCCTTTATGGAGAGGGATTACATCCTAGTGGTGGTGAAAGATAAAAAAACAATAAATAAATAATTTGTATGATGCACTGCAGGGTGATAAGTGCTCTGGGAAAGCAGGAAGAGGCAGGTTGGAAGTGTCGGGGTTAGGCAGGTTGTGATAGCAAATAGGGTGGTAAGATCAGGTCTCAGCTGGAGGGAATGGGTTCCTTGTCTGACTCCTGTAACATGATCTAAACATTTCCTCTGAGATTATTGTCTATTCCTTGTACTCATACGTGCATGTTAGTATACATATACATACATACGTATTATTGTTGTTCAGTTTTGTCCGACTCTTTGGGACCCCATGGATTGCAGCATTCCAGGTTTCCCTGTCCTTCACTATCGCCCAGAATTTGCTCAAACTCATGTCCATTAAATCAGTGATGCTATCCAATCATCTCATCCTCTGTCATCTCTGTCTCCTCCTGCTCTCAATCTTTCCCAGCATCATGGTCTTTTCCAGTGAGTCACCTCTTTGCATCAGGTGGCCAACATAGTGGAGCTTCAGCTTCAACATCGGTCCTTCCAATGAATATTCAGGGTTGATTTTCTTTAGGACTGACTAGTTTGATCTCCTTGCAGTCCAGGGGATTCTCAAGAGTTTTCTCTAGCACCACAGTTAAAAAGCATCATTCTTTGATGCTCAGCCTTCTTTATGGTCCAGCTCTCACATCCATACATGACTACTGGAAAAACCAAAGCTTTGACTAGATGGAACTTTGTCAGCAAAATGATGTCTCTGCATTTTAATATGTTGCCTAGGTTTGTCATAGCTTTTCTTCCAAGGAGCAAGCATCTTTTTAATTTTAGTCACCATATGCAATGATTTTGGAGCCCAAGAAAAGAACTGTTTCCATTGTTTCCCACCTATTTGCCATGAAGTGATGGGACCAGATGCTGTGATCTTAGTTTTTTAAAATGTTGAGTTTTAAGCCAGTTTTTTCACTCTCCTCTTTCACCTTCATCAAGAGGCTCTTAAGTTCCTCTTGGTTTTCTGTCATAAGGGTGGTATCATCTGCACATCTGAGGTTATTGATATTTCTCCTGAAAATCTCGATTCCAGCTTGAGCTTCATCTAGCCCAGCATTTTGTATGATGTACTTGGCATGTAAGTTGAATAAGCAGGGTGACAGTATACAACCTTGATGTACTCCTTTCCCAATTTTGAACCAGTCTGTTGTTCCATGTCTGGTTCTAACTGTTGTTTCTTGATCTGCATACAGTTTCTCAGAAGGCAAGTAAGTTGGTCGGGTATTCTCATCTCTTTAAGAATTTTCCAAAGTATTTTGTGCTCTTAGTTCACATACTGTTGAAGTATAGCTTGAAGGATTTTGAGCATTACCTTGCTAGTGTGTGAAATGAGTGTAATTGTATGGTAGTTCAATTCCTGGGTTGGGAAGATCTGCTGGAGAAGGGATAGGCTACCCACTCCAGTATTCTTGAGCTTCTCTTGTGGCTCAGCTGGTAAAGAATCCACCTGCAATGTGGAAGACCTGGGTTCAATGCCTGGGTTGGGAAGATCCCCTGGAGAAGAGAAAGGCTATGCACTCCAATATTCTGGCCTGGAGAATTCCATGGACTGTATAGTCCGTAGAGTCTCAAAGAGTCGGACACGACTGAGGGACTTTCACTTTCACTTGAACACTCTTTGGCATTGCCCTTCTTTGGGATTGGAATGAACACTGACCTTTTCCAGTCCTGAGGTCACTGCTGAGTTTTCCAAATTTGCTGGCATATTGAGTGCAGCACTTTAACAGCATTATCTACATGTGCTCTACCCACTTTGGCACTCTTATTAGGCTGTCAGTATCCAGAAGTGGTTTCCCTGCCTGATTAGTATTAGTATCCTTCTCAGCATCTAAAACACAAAAATTGTTCAATAAAAAGTACTCGAATGAGTGCTTAATAATTGATTTGCAGAAGAGAATTAAACTGACTCACTTTTCCTCTCCCTACAGAAATAATAACTGTCCAATTGGCTATTTTATACACATATACAACCTACTGTCATTACATTAGGTATCAAATACCTCTGGGTACTTTATGAAGAGCAGTCACCCTTCAATTTGGCAAAAGGGTCAACCTGCGTCAGTGGCCTGGAGAAAGAGACTATGAAGAAGCAAGAACCCCTGTGGGGGGAGTGCTTCCTGTTTGTGAAGGACCTGCTTTTCTGAGCTAGTTCGGACAGGAAGCTTTAGCAAATGTTTTTGCTTCACGGAACTGATGAATGCTTTGGCATCTTTAGAGCCTTAATATGGCTTTACAAAAATGGTGATACATGGACCCCAGGGGATTAGGACAGGTAAATCCCTGTTTGGGAGGGAAACCAAGGGTAGGGGGTGGGGGTGGGTCCTGCGATGTGGAGTGAGTGCCTGGGCACCTCTTCAGTCTAATTTGGGAAGGAGACCTCCCCCAAGCCCTTCTGGCTCCTTTTCTCACCCTCTTCCAACAACACAAGAGAAGACTCCACATGGACATCACCAGATAGTCAATACCAATATCAGTCGATTATATTATTTGCACCCAAAGATGGAGCTCTATACAGTCAGCAAAAACAAGACTGGGAGCTGACTGTGGCTCAGATCATGAACTCCTTATTGCCAAATTCAGACTAAAATTGAAGAAAGTAGGGAAAACCACTAGATCATTCAGAAAGTGAAAGTGAAGTCTCTCAGTCGTGTCTGACTCTTTGCGACCCCATGGCCTGTAGCCTACCAGGCTCCTCTGTCCATGGGATTTTCCAGGCAATAGTCCTGGAGTGGATTGCCATTCCGTTCTCCAGGGGATCTTCCCAACCCAGGGCTCAAACCCAGGTCTCCCACATTGTAGACAGACGCTTTACCATCTGAGCCACCAGGGAAGCCCTTAGATCATTTCTCACCTATTTGTAAGGCCTTGTCAGACAACCATTTTGCCTTTTTGCATTTCTTTTTCTTGGGGATGGTTTTGATCCCTGCCTCCTATACAATGTCATGAACCTCCATCCATAGTTCTTCAGGCACTCTATCAGATCTAGTCCCTTGAATCTATTTGTCACTTCCACTGTATAGTCATAAGGTGTTTGATTTACATTTTTCTGCTTTTTCGATGATCCAGCAGATGCTGGCAATTTGATCTCTGGTTCCTCTGTCTTTTCTAAACCCAGCTTGAACATCTGGAAGTTCACGGTTCATGTACTGTTGAAGCCTGGCTTGGAGAATTTTGAGCATTACTTTACTAGCGTGTGAGATGAGTGCAACTGTGCAGTAGTTTGAACATCTACTTTTGCTTTATTGACTATGCCAAAGCCTTTGACTGCATGGATCACCACAAGCTGTATTCTTAAAGAGATGGGAATACCAGACCACCTTACCTGCTCCCTGAGAAATCTGTATGCAGGTCAAGAAGCAACAGTTAGAACTGGACATGGAACAACAGACTGGTTCCAGATAGGGAAAGAACTACATCAGTGCTGTATATTGTCACTCTGCTTATTTAACTTATATGCAGAGTACATCATGTGAAATACGGGGCTGGATGAAGCACAAGCTGGAATCGAGACTGCCAGGAGAAATATCAATAACCTCAGATATGCAGATGACACCACCCTTATGGCAGAATGAAGAAAAACTAAAGAGGCTCTTGATGAAAGTGAAGGAGGAGAGTGAAGAAGTTGGTTTAAAATTCAACATTCAGAAAACTAAGATCACAGCATCTGGTCCCATCAGTTCAGTTCAGTTGCTCAGTCATGTCTGACTCTTTGCGACCCCATGAATTGCAGCACACCAGGCCTCCCTGTCCATCAGCAACTCCCGGAGTTCACTCAAACTCACATCCATCAAGTAGGTGATGCCATCCAGCCACCTCATCCTCTGTTATCCCCTTCTCCTCCTGCCCCTAATCCCTCCCAGCATCAGAGTCTTTTCCAATGAGTCAACTCTTCGCATGAGGTGGCCAAAGTACTGGAGTTTCAGCTTCAGCATCATTCCCTCCAAAGAAATCCCAGGGCTGATCTCCTTCAGAATGGACTGGTTGGATCTCCTTGCAGTCCAAGGGACTCTCAAGAGGCTTCTCCAACACCACAGTTCAAAAGCATCAATTCTTTGGCACTCAGCTTTCTTCACAGTCCAACTCACATCCATACATGACCACTGGAAAAAACATAGCCTTGACTAGATGGACCTTTGTTGGCAAAGTAATGTCTCTACTTTGTAGGGTGCTGGAGATTTCAATTTAAAAAGCAAGAAAAATACCTGAGGTAGGTTTGAAATATAGCTCTGTATAGGAATGGATTTGCCAGTTTTTATTGCAATAATGCTGTGTAACAAACAACCTCAAGCTCTTAATGGCCTTCAATAACAAGCATAAATTATTTGCTATGTATTGTGTCAGTGCTGTGAGTTGTGCTGTGGTTTAGGACTGTCCCCATGTGTCTTCTTATTTTGGGACCTGGGCTGAACGAAAAGCTATGTATGATCAACCTAGACAGCATATTAAAAAGCAGAGACATTACTTTGCCAACAAAGGTCCATCTAGTCAAGGCTATGGTTTTTCCAGTAGTCATGTATGGATGTGAGAGTTGGACTGTAAAGAAAGCTGAGCGCCAAAGAATAGATGCTTTTGAACTGTGGTGTTGGAGAAGCCTCTTCAGAGTCCCTTGGACTGCAAGGAGATCCAACCAGTCCATCCTAAAAGAAATTAGTGCTGAATATTCATTGGAAAGACTGATGCTGAAGCTGAAACTCCATTACTTTGGCCACCTGATGTGAAGAACCGACTCGTTTGAAAAGACCCTGATGCTGGAAAAGATTGAAGGAGGGAGGAGAAGGGGATGACAGAGGATGAGGTGGTTGGATGGCATCACCAACATGACGGACATGAGTTTGAGTGAGCTCCAGGAGTTGGTGATGGACAGGGAAGCCTAGCATGTTGCAGTCCATAGGGTTGCAAAGAGTCGGGCATGACTGAGTGACTGAACTGAGCTGACTGAAGCCCGTCTGGCTCTTCTCAAGGAGGCAGACAATGGTGTTGAACATTATTGAGAAACTTAGAAGGGATTTATACTTAGAGGTCCTCTGTGTTGTGATATATCCTGTTTGAAGTTTCTAAAGGAGAATGATAAAAAAAATAATAATAATGCTAATAGCAAGACAGTTTCCGTTTACTTACTGTGATCCCATCTCCATGTTGAGTTTACACTAAATACCCAGCTTGCACAAATACCCAACCAGCTCTCCCTATCTCTGGGCATGGCCGGTTGACTGTACTACACCATTTGTTAGAGGGCGCTTGGGCATCCATGGATTTTGGTACCTGAGGGCGTCCTGGAAAAAATCCCCCGTGGATGCTAAGGGCTGGCTGTATTCAGTATCCCAATTTAATCCTCGTAGCCACTCTGGGAGGTAAAGGTTCTTGTCTCATGTTTCATGGATGAGGAGACTGACACTTCCAGAGGACTGTTCAGCCAAAGTGGCCTGGATGGTATTTGGCAAAATGAAGGTTTGACTCCAGGCCTGTCTGATTTCAAAACATGACCTCATAATTACTAAAGGAGAAGAGAACTATATTTTTCTTAACAAATGTGGGAGCAACTTCAAAAGTGGTAATTGCAGAGACGACAGGGACACGTGGGTGTAGGAGGCACTGCATTTGTGTAGAAATGTGCTACAAGGACAAGCAAGAAGCAGCAAAGTGGGACCCGGATGATGGCTGTGAACAGGTCCTAGTCAGGTGCGGCAAAAGTGGAAAAGATCCAGTGAGCTTGGTGGGATCATGGAGGGCTTGATTTTTTGAAATTTAAAAAAATATTTTTGAGAGATATTTCTAATTAAAAGTTGTCAGAGATGGCAACTAGACTTATTCTGCTGACCATTTTGAAATGTATATAACTATCAAATCACTATATCAAGTACCAGGAAGTAACATAGTGTTGCAGGTCAATTATACTTCAAAAAAAACCAAATTCATAGAAAAAGAGATCAGATGTGTGGTTACTAGTGTCAGGGGGTGAGGGAAAGAAAAACTGGATGAAAGCAGTCAAAAGGTATAAATTTCTATTTATAGGATAAATCAGTACTACAGATGTGTTGTACAACATGATAAATACAATTAATATGGCTGGATGTTATATATGAAAGTAAATCCTAAGGGTTCTCATCACAAGAAAAGGATTTTTTCCTATTTCTTTTGTTTTGTATCTCTATGAGCTGATGGATTTTGCTAAACATATTGTGACCATTTTGCGATGTGGGTGTTAGTCACTCAGTCGTGTCTGACTCTTTGTGATCCTGTGGACTGTATCCGCCAGGATTCTCTGTCCATGGGATTCTCCAGGCAAGAATATTGGAGTGGATAGTCACTCTCTTCTCCAAGGGATCTTCCTTACCCAGGGATAAAACCTGGGAGCATTGCAGGCAGTTTCTTTACCATCTGAGCCACCAGGGAAGCCATTCAAGAAGTATGGAAGTCAAGTCATTATGCTGTACACCTTCAACTTGTACAAGTGCTGAATGTCAACTGTATCTCAATAAAAACATAGAAGTAAAAATATATTGAAAAAACTTGTCAGATACACTGAGACCACTTCTTAAACGGCACAGAGAATGTCTTATTTTAGCTTAAGGTTTGTCCAAATTGAGTCAATACATGATTAGTAAATTTGGGGTACTCCATGCTGGGGCAGGGGACATTTGTGGATGAGTTAAGTGCACATGCCACCAAATCTCTGGCTTTCTTCAGCCTCTTCAAGAGTCTCTAAGAAAGGAAAGTCTCCTGCACAGAAAGGACAGAGTTGAGTCCTCTCTTTTCTCTCCTGGAGAAGCTCCAAAGAGAAGGAAACTGGTCCCAGGGCAGGCAGTGCCAGGAGCTGCTTTAGCTGCACCATCTACCCCGGGGAATTCAGAGAGCTCTATACTGACTTCGGGCTTTGAGGAAACTTAAAAAACGTAGAGCCTTGTCCAGGCCACATTGCACTTGATGCCATTGATCTAATAGGTGATTTACCAGCTGCTACGCTTGGTCGGGGAGGTCACAGGCCTGCCTCTTACCCAGCAAGCTACACAGATTTCCCCACACCGTACCTGTTGCCACACCATACCTCCTGTGACACCTTTCTACCCTGTGCCTTCATTTACCTCTACTACCGAGGATCATGTGATTGGTTGAGTGGGTGTGAGAATGTTTTTATTGCCCTGTTTCCAGCCCACCTGCTTTTCCTTCGTAGGTTTTGCTTTATTTTGCACTGCCCTTGCTCTCCTCCTTGACCCCGTCATGCACACACACACAGGCAAGTGCAGTATGCTTACACCATTCTTTTTTTTTTAAATTGAGATACAGTTGATTTACAATATTGTGTTAGTTCAGGTATACAGTGAAGTGATTCATTTGTATATATATATATATATATTTCAGATTATTTTCTATTATAGGTTATTACATGATATTGAATATAATTTCTTGTGTTGGGCTTCCCTGGTGGCTCAGTGGTAAAGAATCTCTCTACTGATGCAGGAGACGTGGGTTCAATCCCTGATCCAGGAAGATCCCACATATAGAGGAATAACTAAGCCGGTGTGCCACAACTATTGAGCCTGTCCTCTAGAGCCCAGGAACCACAACTGCTGAGACCCATGCGCCTAGAGCCTGTGCTCTGCAACAAGAGAAGGCGCTGCAATGAGAAGCCCAAGCACCACAGCTAGAGAAAGCCCACACACAGAAAATGTCTATGTTATACAGTAAATCCTTGTTGCTTCTCTATTTTATGTGTAGTAGTGTGCGTCTGTTATTCACATACTCCTAATTTACTAACCCCCCCTCCCCCTTCGGTAATCATAGGTTTGTTTTCTATGTCAGTGAGTTTGTTTCTGCTTTGTAAATAAATTAGTTTGTACTTTTTTTTTCAGATTCCATATATGAGTGATGACATATAATATGTGTCTTTCTCTGTCTGACTTACTTCACTTGGCATATGTTTATCCCCTTCTTGCTTGCAGCCCAGAGGAGGGCTATGTTGATGTCTGCCACTTCCACCCAAACCCTCTTCACCAAGTTCCTTTCTTTATCAGAGCAAATAAGCAGCCTCTGAACAGTGACTGATGGTCTTTCTCATTTCATTCTATCAGATACTTTTATTTAACCTACCATGGATTTCCATGTACCAGTCCTGAAACAAGGAGGTATTTTGGAAGTATCTGTGCCAACAAATTCCACCCCATCAAATCACAGATTTACCCTTTTGCAGTAGAATTTCAGGCTTACTTTGTTTAATAGTCGTGGTTAGCCCATCGGTGTACGAAGGTCCAAGACAATGACCTGCCCTCTAACTTCCCCGTCTGCCACTTGCCCTGCCCCACGGTGCAAGGCTCCACACAGCAGACTCATTTCAGTTCCTCCAACCCGCTCTCTTTCCCGCCTCAGGGCCTTTGTGGATGCGGCTCCTTCCCCGAGGTGATCTTTCTTCCCTCTGCCTCCCTGCTGACTCTTTGCAAGTCTTCCCACATTCATCTTTGGAGGCTCAGCTTGCACATCACCTCCTCAAAACACTACCTGATGATATCACCTGTCTGGGCTGAGGCCAAATGCTCGTGTGAGCTGTCCTCCGGCCCACGAAGAAGGCTGAGGTTGATGTGGGCAAAGACCATGAAAGCGTCCTCTCATTTAGGTTCTTAACAGCTAGGGAGAGGACTGGAGGGAGAGTCAAATATTGTGGGCTACAAAGAAGCAGTTTCAAAGTGTCCGAAGATGAGATCAGTGTAAGGTTCTTCAAGGGAAGATGGCGTGACAAGTTGTGAGCCCTCAAAAATGGAACCTCTACTATGTATGAAATTAAAAATGGAGTCAGGGAGGGAGAAACGGAGGTGGTGTCTAAAAAGGTGGATGTGGCTGCCCAAGGTAGCTCATAGAATCCGGACAGGCACAGAGAGGGGAAGACGACACCTGAGTTCCATTTAGGAGAGTCACTTGAATCTGTACCAAGATCAGCAGGTGGTTAAGGAAAGAAGAAAAATCAACTTGCTAAAGTGTTGAAGACAGAATGACCTTCTCTGGGCGAACATGGAACAAGGACTAGAGAGGGACATTTTCGCTGTTTGGAGAACAGAGGGTGTCACTACTTCAGCGAGGACTGCCCTGGCCCCTGGGCCCCCTGCCCCCTCATCTCATTATCCTTCATGGGTTTACTTCATAGCATTGATTGCTGTTTGGAATTATCTAGGTAATTCATTGTTCTCTTATTCATTATCTGCTTTTCTAGAATGTAAGCTCCATGAGAGTAGTGGCTTTATTTGCCTAATAAGGCCACTAGATTGCCAGGGCCTACAACAGTGCCTGGCATGTCAGGTGCCACAGAAATGTGAATGAATGAACCAAAGGCAGAGACAAAGTCAAATAACCTGTGTTCTTGGGGAGGGTACCCATTGTCCCTTCTGAACAATTCTATTGGCTGAAACCAATCACATGCCAGCCAAACCCAACACCAATGGGATGGAAGGTACATGTTTTCTCTAGTGGGGTGAACTGCAAATGTAGATGGCAAAGGATATCCATCCCGAGAGGAGGGAACGATAGAGATTTATGATGCAATTGACTATAGGGATGAGTGGAACGAGCTTGGTGGGCAGTACTGTGCTCCGCACGTTACATATGCTATCACACTGAAGCCTCACAACAATTCTACATGGTAGGATTAGGGTCATCCCTAGTTTTCAATGAGAAAATTTAGGCTCCAATTGGGTAGTAGCTCAAAGTCTCACAGAAGTAAATAGCCTGTCAGGGACTTGCACCCAGGCCTGTTTGGCAGCCAAAATCCATATTCCCAGCCTTGATTCAGCTCTCGTGAGATAACTAGCAAGTGTGATGGAAGAGGAGCTGCTGGCAGTTTTCTAAAAACTGTGGGTGAGAAGGAAATAACCAGAAGACTAGACACACACAAATAGAAGCATTTTCAAGAAGTGGGAGAAAGTAGGCTCCTGAAACTTTATATAAGCTTCAGTTTCATTTTGTGTCAAGGATGAATGCCTTGTGTGTGTTTTTTTTTTTTTTTTTTCAAAGGCCTAGGGAAAAAGTCACACTTCTTGTGTCTGGGTTAAGAAGTCAGGTTGGACACTGGTAGGAGATGGGTGGAGTTCATCTGAACTTCCTCTTGCTAATCACTCAGCCTGGTGGGTGATATTCAGTTACCCTTTCTGCTCCCAGTCTTGGTTTTACTCCTGTGGCCTTGATGCTCTTAATGCCTGGCTATCTTAATTCTCAACTTGCCTGTACCCTGGATTTTTGATTTGTGTCCCGCCATGGATGACTTGAGGACTACTTGCATAAATACCCACATGAATTCCTGCCGCTCCCCTGCACCTCCTTGCATAGGGCTCCCAGACAAAACCTGGTGCCTGAGCCCTGCTCTCCTTACCAACCTGATGTGCCATCCGGATTCTCCCAAGATCCATTACCCTGAGGAGGGATACCTTCCCCAGAACATTCTAGAACAAATTTAGAACAAGTGGCTTGGGGGCATCTCTAAAGATGATCTGTAGGGAGTGCCATGAGCTCAGTAAGGATAAAATTGGTCTAGCAAATCTGATTTCCTTTGTTAAAAAACTGGACTGACAGATCAAGGAAGGGTTGTGAGGGTAGCGTCCAGATTTCAAGGGGCTTGACAGATCCTTTCATGATCTCCTTCAGAAGATTGGGAAACACAGTCAGATTCAGGACAAATAGATTAGCTCTTGGCTGGTTAAAAAATTATGCTGTCATAAATCAGATGTGCTGATTCATGACAGCTTGAGGGATTCTGTTGCTATTAAACAATAGAGCTCTGTCCTCAGCCAGATCTTGTTGCCCCCACCCACATCCCCTCATCTCTCTAAACAACTTGGATGAAGACACAGGAGGCTGGTTTATAAAACTGATGAGTGCATGAACTAAGGGAGAGTAGCTCTTACAAATGGAGAAGGGGATGGAGCCCTACTCCAGTACTCTTACCTGGAGAATCCCATGGGCAGAGGAACCTGGTGGGCTGCAGTCCATGGGGTCGCGAAGAGTCGAACATGACTGAGTGACTTCACTTTCACTTTTCACTTTCCTGCACTGGAGAAGGCAATGGCAACCCACTCCGGTATTCTTGCCTGGAGAATCCCAGGGACGGGGGAGCCTGGTGGGCTGCCGTCTATGGGGTCGCACAGAGTCGGACACGACTGAAGCGACTTAGCAGCAGCAGCAGCTCTTACAAAAAATGAAAGGGTCCCAAATTTTAGAACAATAATGAATGTATGTAGCACCCTATAAAGCCCTTCTCTGGAGAATGATCTTGTTTAAATCTCTAAACAACTTTGTGTGGTAGGTATGGCCAATCATCCTCATTTTAGGCCAGACTTGGGGCTTAAGTAAATTCCCTAAGTTCAATCAACAATGCACCGCAGAGCCCTCAGGTTTAAATCCTGGTTTTACCAATTCCGCATTCTATACTCTTTAAAATGGGGGAAACAAATAAGAGAAAATGAATAGCAACATATTTTTAAAAATTACCCAGGTTGAGAGAGAGACCCCGATACACCAAATGCCACTGGGCCTCTCAGCGTTACTCCCAGGTCCCACATCTATGAGGGCAGCCTGGCTCCTTGGCAGAGCTGTCAATCACCTCCACCCCCATACCTCCTCAGCCTGGCCTCCCCTGGGTGATGGTAAGCTCATCCACCTAGGGCAGAAGAACAGGAATGTGAACTTGGCTCCTGACTCTCATAAAGCCACAAACTCCTGGTCTGATTCCAGGGAACCCATGGCATGATAGAGAAGACATGAGCTTAGAAATCCTGCTAATTAGTTGTGTACCCTTGGGAAAGGAAACTAAGCCTCTCCCAGCCTCAGTTTCATTTTCTATAAAAGGGGAGACTGACAGTGAGAATCTTAGAGGCTAGTAGTGAGGATTATGTGAGATGATGCCTGTAAACATGTGATACATTGCTTGGCTCATTCAGTTCAGTTCAGTCGCTCAGTCATGTCCAACTTTTTGAGACCCCATGGACTGCAGCACACCAGGCCTCCCTGTCCATCACCAACTCCTGGAGCCTACTCAGACTCATGTCCATTGAGTTGGTGATGCCATCCAACCATCTCATCCCCTGTGATCCCCTTCTCCTCCCGCCTTCAATCTTTCCCAGCATCGGGGTCTTTTCAAATGAATCAGTTCTTCGCATCAGGTGGCCGAAGTATTGGAGTTTCAGCTTCAGCACCAGTCCTTCCAATGAATATTCAGGACTGATTTCCTTTAGGACGGACTGGTTGGATCTCCTTGCCATCCAACGGACTCTCAAGAGGCTTCTCCAACACCACAGTTCAAAAGCATCAGTTCTTCAGTGCTCAGCTTTCTTTATGGTCCAACTCTCACATCCATACATGACTACTGGAAAAACCATAGCTTTGACTAGACGGACCTTTGTTGGCAAAGTAATGTCTCTGCTTTTTAATATGCTGTCTAGGTTGGTCATAACTTTTCTTCCAAGGAGCAAGTGTCTTTTAATTTCATGGCTGCATAGAAGATCCTAATAGATTGCAGTTCATCTTCAGAGTCGGGAGGTCTTCGGCTGCTGCAGGATCACGACTGTGATTGTCTAAACACTGTTACTGTGCTTTTACCCTTTCTGGATCCAAGTGTTGGCTTCGGTATTGCAGAAGGCTCAGGTGGATTAAGATTCTTCTGGATATGTCCACACCTGTTCAGTCATATTTTTTCTGCTGCACCTCGTGGGAACTTCCTAATATTGCAGAAGGTGTGAACTTAGCTTTTTTAGAGTCATCCAGGCTGGAGGCAGAGACATTGAGTACTCCTCTCTTTTCCTTTACTTCTTGGGAGCTATGGTGGGTAGACTGGAAGAGAGGCAGGGTAGAGGAAGGCACAGAAAGTGTTGGGAGCCCATGCTTTTATAGATCTCTTCCTCAGTGTTGCATTCTTCTTTAAGTCCCTTTATTTTCTGGGTGGTAAAAGGAAGCCCATGTTTACCTAGAATCTTAACACTCTCCTCTGTCTGTTTTAATCTTTATGTGGACCAGGTGTTTCTTTTGGGTTTAAAGTTTTTGTCAACAGAAGTTTAGTCACTTGACACCATAAAACTCTATTTTAAACAAGACACATGATTTCATCCATCATAAAAGTAAAAGCAAATAAAGCATTTTCAAAGCAATATATTTTAAACTATATTCAAATACCAAGCACTTACCAAGGGCAAGAATGGAACATTTCTAAATTAATAGATTGTAAAACTGATTTATTTTGTATAACGGTAGATATTAATGTATCAAACATTTGGTTCAGTAAGGATTTTATCCAGAATGCTTCATTGAGGCCAGCAAAACAGGATGGTCTGGACTTATGTATCCTCATCTTCCCTACAGGTTGGTTTCTGAAAGTGGACTCCATAAAATCTCATAAGCTCTTGAATTTATATTAATGGGCATTAAACCTTGATATTGTGCCCTTAGCTTAGCATTCCAAATTTTGCCTTTCTGTTGAATACTTGTTCTCCTCTCTGGATTACCATTCATTGCATAACCACAGCCCACATTTTGCATATGCCAGCATCCACTATGTTCCTTTAACTCTACTCCTATGGTCAACAATCCTGCCCATGTAAGTCAGCCTCACCCATTTCCTCTTCCTAGTTAATCTCCTCTTCCTAGCTAATTTCTCTGAGTTTCATCATAGTAGAACACTTCTTCCTTCTCCTCCTCCTTTTAATAACTTTGTTGAGGTATAATTTTCATACCTCATAAAATGTGTGCATTTTAAATGTACAAATCTGATGATTTTTAGTAAATGAACAGTTATGCAACCATTACCATAATCCAGATGAAGAGCATTTCCATCAGCCCAAGATTTCTCAGCCCACTCTCCCAATCCCAACCTCAGGCAACCACTAATCTACTTTCTGTTTCAATAGATTTATGTTTGCTAGGTATTTTATATCAATGGAATCATAGAACATATGTAGTCTTTTATGTCTGTCTTTTTTCACTTAGTATCTAAGTTTCCTCTATGTTGTAGCACGTATCAGCATTTTGTTCCTTTTAATTGCTAAATAGTGTTCTGTTGTATGGATATACAACTTTTTGTTCATCTATCACCAATTGATAGACAGTTGGATTGTTTCCACTTTTTGACTGTTGTGGATAGTGTTCCTATGAACACTGGCATTCAATTCTTTGTATGGACATACACTTTCATTTCTCTTTGGTAAATATTTAGGTGTGAAGTTGATGGACCCAGGTCTTTTAAATATCATTTGTTAAAAAGGGTTTGTTTTTTTATGGCTGTGCCATGCCTTCATTGCTGAGTGGGTTTCTCTCTAGTTGCAGTGTGCAGGGGCTGTTCTCTAGTGCAGTGTGCGGGCTTCTCACTGCAGTGGTTTCTCTTGCTGCAGAGCATGGGCTCTAGGCACGCGGGTGGCCTTCAGTAACCATGGTGCATAGGCGCAGTGGTTGCAGCTCTGGGGCTCTAGAGCACTGGATTAATAGTTATGGCACACAGGCTTAGCTCCTCGGCGTGTGGGATCTTCCTGAACCAAGGATCAAACTGTGTCCCCTGCATTGGCGCGTGGATTCTTTAACACTGAGCCACCAGGGAGGCCCTAATATCACTGTTAATAGTGTCATGATTGGCAATCTATAGATATACTAAGTTTGGGGGATAATGTACAAATTCAGTTGAACATTTGGTTCAAATATATGAACACATTCAATTTACTTTTAAAATCTTCATTGAAGTGGGTTTTTTTTTTTTTATTACATCTCTGAACTGACATGGCTCTTTCTACCATGAAGAATTGTGTATTTGCTTAGTGAAAAATGGATTACTACTCAAAATCCTTCAACTTAGGCTTCAGCAATACATGGACTGAGAACTTCCAGATGTACAATCTGGATTTAGAAAAGGCAGAGGAACCAGAGATCAAATTGCCAACATCCATTGGATAATAGAAAAAGCAAGAGAATTCCAGAAGAAAACATCTAATTCTAGTTCACTGACTATGCTAAAGCCTTTGACTATTCTTCAAGAATAGTGGGAAATTGTGGAAAATTCTCAAAGAGATGGGAATACCAGTCCATCTTACCTGCCTCCCGAGAAACCTGTATGCAGGACAAGAAGCAACAGTTAGAACCAGGCATGAAACAATAGACCAGTTCAAAACTGGGAAAGGAGTATGTCAAGGTGTATATTGTCATCCTGCTTATTTAGCTTCTGTGCAGAGTACATCATGCAAAATACTGGGCTGGATGACTCACAAGCTGGAATCAAGATTGCCAGTGGAAATATCAGCAGCCTCGGATAAGCAGATGATACCATTCTAATGGCAGAAAGCCAAGAGGAACTAAAGAGTCTCTTGATGAAAGAGGAGAGTGAAAAAGTTGGCTTAAAACTCAACATTCAAGAAACTAAGATCATGGCATCTGGTCCCATTACTTCATGGCAAATAGATGGAGAAAAAGTGGAAACAATGACAGATTTTATTTTCTTGGGCTCTAAAATCACTGCAGATGGTGACTACAGCCATGAAGTTAAGACACTTGCTCCTTGGAAGAAAAACTATGACCAACCTAGACAGCATATTAAAAAGCAGAGACATCACTTTGCCAACAAAGGTCCGTATAGTCAAAAATATGGTTTTTCCAGTAGTCATGTATGGATGTGAGAGTTGGACCATAAAAAAAGGCTGAGCACCAAAGAAGAATTGATCCTTTGGAACTGTGGTGCTGAAGAAGATGCTTGAGAGTCCCTTGGACTACAAGAGATCAAATCAATCAATCCGAAAGGAATCAACCCTGAATAATCATTGGAAGGACTGATGCTGAAGCTGAAGCTCCAGTACTTTGGCCACTGGATGCAAAGAGTCGATTCATTGGAAAAGACCCTGATGGTGGGAAAGATGCTAGAGGAGAAGGGAGTGACAGAGGATGAGATGGTTAGATAGCATTACCACATGAGTTTGAGCAAACTCCAGGAGATAGTGAAGGACAGGGAAGCCTGGCATGCTGCATTTCATGGGGTTGCAAAGAGTCAGATACAACTTAGTGACTGAACAACATTAAAAAAAATTACACTTTAAATACTTTATTGCAGGAACACAGGGAAAGACCAGTGAATTGGGAATCAGAAAATTTGGATTTGGTTCTCATTTCTGTTACTTCTTGAAGCCTCTGGACAAAATCATTTAACAAATCTGAGATTAAAGTTTCTTCTCAATAATAAGGGATAAAGATGTTTACTCTGCCACATAACAGAATCACTGTTCATGTAAACCTTAAAACCCTGGAGCCAAGGGGTTCAATCCCAAAATGGCATCATTACTCAAGAAGCACAGTTGAATAGCCAAAAGTAATTTAAAAAGAATTCCATTCTTTCCTTATGTCTCCTGAAGGACAGGAAAACAGATCTAAGCACTTAACACACAGAAAAGGCCATTTCCTCACAGGTACAGACTTCATACCCTTGACCCCTCAGGTCTCCCCCATCTCCCACCCAAACCTTGCTTACCACTTCCTGTGCTGATATTTTTCTCCTTTTCTTCGCACTCTCCCTTCTTTATGAAATGAACTTAGCTTCTCTTCTGTGTGTGCTTGGTCATTTCAGTTGCGTCTGATTCTTTGCGACCCTATGGACTGTAGCCCACGAGGCTCCTCTGTCCATAGGATTCTCCAGGCAAGAACACTGAGTGGGTTGCCATGCCCTCCTCCAGGGGATCTTCCCAACCCAGGGATCGAACCTGTGTCTCCTGCGTCACCTGCATCACAGGCAGGCTCTTTACCGCTCAGCCACCAGTAGCTTCTCTCCCAGGAAGAAGGAATTTTCCTTGGACAGAGGAGGAAAATCAGGTTGGCAACTTCAGGGTTTTTCTTGGATGGATAAAGGAGGAAGTTTGAGTATAAAGTCTTTTCACATAAGTTATAAAGTATAAAACATAATTAAAATGTAATATATTATTGAGTTCTTCATAGTCTTCAACACGATTAAGAATATAAGAATAGCTATGCTTTGTACACCAAACAAATAATTTAGCTACTAAAATGCTACCACGTTTATGATATTGTATTTTATTCATTTTAAACACATACCTCCCCACCTTATCGTTTAACATTTCAGAAATAAGAATGAGCCTTTTGATGGATAATGTTTTCAAATCACCATTAGCCATTTCCTCACATGTTATGTCTCTGAAATCTATAACCAGGGAGGTCTGAGAGAAAATATATTGATTTCCCCTCTATTTGGCACCGTGTAGTGAGTGTCTGCAGTGAGGCTGCAAGTCTGTTGTGATTAATGAAGGAGGATTTCCTGATTGAGCATGGAAGGAGGTTAGGCAGCTTGTCCACTTGGAGTGGAGAGGAGACTTGGGGACTGTCAGGGTGGGGCCAGGTGCTTCTGGGGTTTTGATAACTTACCTGACTTAGGAGAACCAGGCAAAAGGGACATTCAGGCTTCTGTCTCCACCTCTCTTGATGGCACACTCCCACTTCCCACACAAACCAGTCTCAACATGGGGCAGCCTATCTGAAAAATATCTACCTCATCTAAAGTCATGCACTGCTGTGACATTCACTAACTAGCGACACAACTACCAAAGGGCCCCTTAGAGGGACTGCGATTAAAAGCTGAATGAAACATTTCCACTGATGCCAAAGGATGGCATATCACCCTGCCTGCTGACCAGCAGCGCCGGGGCTGTAAGATAACATTAAGACAAGGAAGTTCAGAAGCACAGGAAACGAAAACAATACAGTGGTCTGGGATGGAGCTCCAGAAGCGACTTCCAAGTGGCTTGGGTCTGTTTGTAAAAGCAGAGGTTGTTCAAGCAAAACAATAATCGGGGCAGAAACCTAGAGCTGCCACTCCCAGGAAGCAGCCTGCCAGGGGAAGGGGAGGACATGTTCGAGGCTCTTGCCCTCCACCAGGACCTGTGGGGGAGAGAGAGCTGTGGCTGCAGGGAGGCTGTGTTTGGTCTGGCCGAGGCCCCAGCAGGGCCAGGCTTCCAGACTCTAAGTAAATAAAAGGCAGTTAAAATGTATAAGGGCTCACCTTTCAGAAAATGTATTTCTATCTTCCTCACTTCCTCTCAGGGTCTGTTGATTCAGCACCTACTGTGAGAGCTTTTACTTTTGGCCTGTGGTGGCCTGGCCAGTGAGTCTGAGAATCTGGAGAGGGTTTACGGTTGGGATCTTGAGGCTAGTAGTCCATCTCTCTAGGCTGATCTAACTCCTAGGGGCCTTAGAGTAAGCTGGGCCTTTCCTAGTTACAGAAGGAGCTAAAGGTGGCCAACATGGTCCCCAAAGCTGCAGGTACCCTGCAGGGACACCTGAGCCCATGGCTCTGAAGTGGTTGGCTTTGCTCCCAGGATGCTGTGGACAGGGTGGCTGTCATTCATCCTCTTCATCCTGAACCTGGGTCCCTCGTCTACTTGCAGTCTGTATAGGGGACAGCAGCACTGGATAAGACCGTTTCAGCATCCAGGAGCACTGGGCTCCAGGAGTAGACAGGAGGGAATAAATGGAGCCGGCTGGAATCATTTGTCCCTTTTCTTCATTTCATTGGAGATTTGTGCAACCAGGCATGTGGTTTTTCGTATATAAATCTTATCTCATGTAATCTTACAGGAACCCAATGAGGGACTATGTCACTCAGAGTACTGCAGAGAAGAAACAGCAATAGAATGTATGTGTGTGTGTATGGAGATATAGATACAGATATAGATATATAGCAGGCTTCCTAGTTGGCACTAGTCATAAAAAATCTGCCTTGTAATGCAGGAGATGTCAGAGATGAGAGTTCGATCCCTGGGTCGGGAAGATCCCCTGAAGGAGGGCATGGCAACCCGCTCCAGTATTCTTGCCTGGAGAATCCCATGGACAGAGGAGCTGGGCAGGCTATAGTTCATGAGATCGTAAAGAGTCAGACATGACTAAAGCGATTTAGTATGCACACAGGCATAGATATATAACACGTATAATATATCTGTATCTACTATATACAGTATATTTCTTTTTTAGAAAATCTTTTGGCCATGCCACTCGGCATATGGAATCTAGTGCCCTGACCAGGGATCAAACTCTTGTCCACTGCGTTGGCAGTGCAGAGCCCTGACCACTGGACCTCCAGAGAAATCCCCTATATGGTATCAGTTCAGTTCAGTTCAGTCGCTTAGTCGTGTCCAACTTTTTGTGACCCCATGAACTGCGGCACACCGGGCCTCCCTGTCCATCACCAACTCCTGGAGCCTACTCAGACTCATGTCCATTGAGTTGGTGATGCCATCCAACCATCTCATCCTCTGTGATCCCCTTCTCCTCCCGCCTTCAATCTTTCCCAGAATCAGGGTCTTTTCAAATGAGTCAGTTCTTCGCATCAGGTGGCCAAAGTATTGGAGTTTCAGCTTCAGCATCAGTTCTTCCAATGAATATTCAGGACTGATTTCCTTTAGGATGGACTGGTTGGATCTTCTTGCCATCCAAGGGATATATGTAGATCTAAAAGCCCCCGAGGCTGGGAAAGATTGAAGGAAGGAGGAGAAGGGGACAACCGAGGATGAGACGGTTGGATGGCATCACCGACTCGATGAACATGAGTTTGAGCAAGCTCCAGGAGTTGGTGATGGATAGGAAAGCCTGGCATGCTGCAATCCATGGGGTCACAAAAAGTTGGACATGACTAAACCCCTGAACTGAACTGATCTATCTATCATCTCTCTATCTATCTATGGGCCAGGGGAGAGTGTTTAAAGATTAGTTCATGGTAAGCTGACAAGTCTGAAATCTGCAGAGTGGGCCTGCAGGCTGGAGACTCCTGAGGACTTGAGGAGATTTCAACTGAAGACTTGAGGTTGCAGTTGAAGTCTGAAGGTCACCTACTGATGGAAGTAATCTTTGATCAGTCAGTCTTTTTGTTCTGTTTAGGTCTTTACCTGACAGAAAGAGCCACCCATATATAGAGGGCAACCTTGTTTACTCCAATTCTACCCATTTAAACATTAATCTCATTCCGAAGCATCCTCACAGAAACATCCCGAATAGTGTTTGATCAGGTGTCTGGTCACTGTGACCCAGCTGAGACACATACAATTAACACATAATTACAACATTAAGATTTAATTTTATATCCATCTCACAAGGTAAGGCGGTTGAGGTTTTCAGATGCTTGAAGAAACTTGACTGAGATGACAGAGCCAGTAAATGGCAGCTGGAGGATTTTTTTTCTCCTTATTGTTTCCAACACAGATATTTCTGTATTTGGAGCTTGGGCTTTTAGCCATTTGGTTCTGTGATCTTACAGGTGGTGGCTCTAGTGGAATCTGATATGTAGGAAAGTCAGTCCTGTCAAAAGAGCTGTCATAAGGATAAACAGAGAATCAGTGGCTAAGACATGCTGGCCAGGGAGAACCTCTGGAGACCTCAGGAACCAAGTGTGAGGAGGGCCTGAGGGAATAGGAGATGGTCAGACCTACCAGACATTGGCTCATTGGTTTCCTGGTGGAGAGCAAGATGGAGTAAAGTGGTGTGGGCAGGATTAGTGGTGGGTGAAAGAATGGAGCAGGAAAAGACGGAGAATTCCCGCATCTACAGGGTAGATGGAGCGGGCTGGAAGTGCACGCTCCAGACATCCTTTCATTTCAGATAAGGTGTGCTCCATTCTAAAAAGAGGTCATGCGTGGGAGGAAACTTGCCTGGAGACCCAGGAGAGTTCCATGTGCTAGAGACTGTTCTAAACTCAGAACTTTCAATAGCCAGCTCTGTGTTTTGCTTACTCCAAGCCAATAAATCAGAATTAGAAGAATCTTGGTGCTTTGAGGAAATTCTAGCTCCAGTATGTTTCTCCCTTCAGAAAGGTGGCTGGTGGCTCAGATGGTGAAGAAGCTGCCTGCAATGAGGAAGACTAGCATTTGAATACTGGGTTGGGAAGATCCCCTGGAGAAAGGAATGGCTAACCACTCCAATATTCTTGCCTAGAGAATTCCAGGGACAGAGGAGGGCTACAGTCCTTGAGGTCACAAAGAATCGGACATGACTAAGCGACTAACGGTTTCAGGAAGGTGTAGTCACTCCCCAGATATGCAGCAAAGCCTCAGAGGCTAAGGTACCTCAATACAAACCTCCAAGAACATTCAGGAAAACTGGAAGTAGGCTTGTGGAAGGGCCTCTTAAAATTCCAGGGCAGCAGAACAACGAAGCATATTCTTAGGATCACACAAATTAGATGTAAAAAAGGAGACTCTAGGGGTTAACTCAAAAAGACTCGTGATGGTTTACAAAATTTTGAGCAAAGAATAAAAAACCAACATGTTCCTCCAAAGAAGATATACAGATGGGCAACAGGCACATGAAAAGATACTCAACATCACTAATGATCAGTAATATGCAAATTAAAAGCACAATATATCATCTCCCATTTGTCAGAATGGTTATCATCAAAAAGACCACAAATAATAAGTGTTGGTGAATATGTAGAGAAAAGGAAACCCTCCCGCATTGTTGGTAGGAATGTAAATTGGTGCAGCCACTATAGAAAACAGTATGGAGTTTCCTCAAAAAATTAAAAATAGAACTACCATATGATCCAGCAATTTCAGTCTTAAGTATTTAGCTGAAGAAAATTAAAATAGTAATTTGAGAAGATATATTCATCCCTATGGTCACTGCAGCATTATTTACAATATCCAAGATATGGAAGCAACCCAAGTGTCCATTGATAGGTGAACGGATAAAGAAGATGTGATATATATATGTGTGCTAAGTCGCTTCAATTGTGTTCAACTCTTTGCAACCCTATGGACTGTAGCCCACTAGGCTCCTCTGTCCATGGGATTCTCCAGGCAAGAACATTGGAGTGGTTTCCATGCCCCTCTCCAGGAATCACCTCTTTACATCTCCTGCTTTGGCAGGTGGGTTCTTTACCATTAGTGCCACCTGGGAAATCCTACATAGAGGGCAGGAGACCTAAGAGATGCGGGCTCAGTCCCTGGATTGGGAAGATACTGTGGAGGAGAAAACGGCCACCCACTCCAGTATTCTTGCCTGTAGAATCCCAAGGACAGAAGAGCCTGGTAAGCTATAGTCCACGGGGTCACAAAGAGTTGGAAACAACTGAAGCGACTTAGCATGCATAAGGGACTTAGCATACACCTAATACTATATATGTATATATATCTATATGCATATATATATATGTTTGTTTTATATATATATATATAATTTATATATTTCTTTACCACTGAGCCACCTGGGAACCTTGTCCAATGGCGATAAATTGGTAAATATCAGAACTAAAACTTTAACCCAGGACCTTTCATATCCAACTCAAACATCTTCTTTCTACACTTGGAAGAGAGATTGCCATGAAATCATGGTCTCCTAACTCCGGTCGAGCATGTTTTCTGTCATTATCCTTGGGATGATACAAGGACTCTGGAAAATAGAACCAGAAAGGGAACGTATGGATGACGGTGGTGGTGGGAAGGATAAGTTTTTTTTTTTTTTATCCAATGAGAGACTATGATTTAGGACTCAGGGAGAAGAAAGAATTTCCCCAAATGCAAAGATCAAGGAAGCAAAATGTGGAAGAGAAAGAGGAAGGAAATTCAAGCTACCCCAGAATTTAAGCTGAGAGAAGTACCAAAATCCCCCAGGGTTGGGAACCTAATTATTACAGAAAGTCTTGCTTTGTTCAGAGTCTAAAGACTGTCAAAGTTGAGAAATTTTAGAAATTGCAGATATTTTTCAGATGAAAGATAAAAAACAACTTTGAAGGGGTGAGGGGAAGTTCTATTTTGAAGTAGACACTGACATGGAATAAATACTGTTATAAAAATAAGACTGATATAGGCATACTGCTTTGAATTTTACTTGCATTATCTCATGTACCATGAAAGGCTTGTAATTGTTTTATGGCCAAAGGAGTTTCTTCTCCCAACTTTTTGCTTCTCTGATGGAATCCCATACTCTTGGATAGAAACGCTTAAGCTCTGGGGAAAGCTGGGAATATCTCAGATTATGTCCATGAGAACAGATATGTTGCTTGAAAAGTGGTTTTATTTTGCACAAGGATGTTTCTTTTTTGTTTGTTTCCAGCAACTGTTTATGTATGTGAGGCCAGGGGAATAGTCTCTAACTTAATTGTATGTGGGCAGGCTGTGGTTCTGGCAGAAGAGTGAAAAATAAGAGCTCTGTGGTTCCTATACTCTTAGAGTTGACTTGGTCCTATGGAGTGTTGTGATTCACTATGGCTGGATACAGTATGATATTTCAACAATTTCCAATAGCCTTTCATGTCCCCAGATATTACTCTTTAGTTTGCCTGTAATATTGGCCAGGCCTATGGACCTTCTATACATGTACCTCCAAAAATGCCATGCTGTGTGTGATGTCTCAGTTAGCAGCATTTGAATTTACATAGCATGCGGAAGATATTTTACAACTTCCTCCCTTTCGTCACCTGTTTTTTACAGAAAGTTGGCTTTGGGTGGGTCCACAGAAGATTATTTCTCTTCTGGGTTTTTCTTTCTTGTTGTGCTGGCCAGGATCTCCTGGGTGATGCTGAATTGAGATGGTAATAGTGAAGACTGTCACGATGGCCCTAATCTTGAAGGAAATGGCTCCTGGCCATTGAGTTTTGTGCATTCACCATTTACTATTATGTTTGTGATAGGCTTCAAAAATAGCACTTTTTTTCTTTGCCTAGTTTACTTAATTTTTCTTATCATGATAGATGTTGAATTTTATTGAGTGCTTTTCCGCATCTATTAAGATGATCCTGAGATTTTTTTTGATCTGTGAATGTAGTCAATTTATTCTATTGTATTGTCTTTTTAAAAATTATTTATTGGTGGATTCAGTTTTCTAATGTTCTGTTTAGGCTTTTGTATTCATGTTCATAAGTAAATTTGTCTTGTTATCTTTCTCCAAACTATCCTTGGTTGTTTGTATGGGGTACACCAGCCTCATTAAATGGAAATACCCATCTGTTCTTCTAGTCTGTAGAAGAATTTATCTAAGATTGGAATGACATGTTTACTTTGTAGGAAGATTTTTTTCTTAACTAGAGGATTTAATTTTTAAATGTTTTGTAAAATCATTATTTTTTTCTCTTTTGGGTAATATTTTAGTGCTTTATATTTTTTAACTTTTTTCTTTTTCACCTGTTTAATTTGGGGCACAAATCTCTTTATAACACCCTATCTTTTAAATATCTGCAGCAACTATATTTTACTCTTTCATTCATAATATGACTTTTTAAAGTGATTGCTTTTTTCTTTTTTGATCAGTATTGCCGGAGGCTTGTCAACTTTCTTGTACTTTTTCAGAGAACCTGATTAATTGATCCTCACTGATGTAAGTTTATATTTAACTTTATAAATTCCTACTTTTAATATTATTTCAGCATTTGTGAGGTAGGTTTATTTGTACACTAACAGTGCTGGTCTGTAAGATCTCAGTTCTACAAGGCAGGACTTCCTATGCTTCTTTTCTTGCATGAAACTTAGCTTTTGAGTTCTCATTGTCCAAACAAAAGTTCAATGACACCAGGGTTTGACTTAAGCCCCCAAGAGCAAAGTGGATTACCTATCTAAATTCTTATCTTTACCTTATTTCTGGACTCTGAAGAGTCCTTTTCTTACCAACTCAGTGATACATTTATAAAGGCACATTTGTTAATGTTGTGTTAGCATGTTACCTGTTCTTAGTGGGAGGCTTGCTCTGGGTGTCTGTGTCTGCTCTGCTGATAGAAATAGAAGCCACTAAGGTTTACTGTTCCCCTCTTCTCTTGCCTGGGTCTTCTTTGTCTTTTGCACCAGGCTTCTGGCTTTGAATTCCAGGATCTGCCTCTGATCCTTGGGTCTTCTGCAGTGGCTTCATATGCTTCAGACTGTACCTCCAAGCGATAAAGAACCCTTTTTACTGCTGATATTGATGATCCTTCATTGCCTCACTAGCCAATGCTGTTTCGTGTACACTGTCTCTGTTGCTTCTGTCTGGAAAGGCAGGGGAGTGGAATTTGGGGAGAGGGAAGGAATAAGAGGAGAAGTGAGTGTAAAGCAAACTCCCTGCTCACTGCTCTGAGCAGTTCTGAGTGTCCCTCCCCTACCCCCCGGGGGAAGGCACTGGCACCCCACTCCAGTACTCTTGCCTGGAACATCCCATGGACAGAGGAGCCTGGTAGGCTGCAGTCCCTGGGGTCGCTAAGAGTTGGACATCATTGAGCGACTTCACTTTGACTTTTCACTTTCATGCATTGGAGAAGGAAATGGCAACCCACTCCAGTGTTCTTGCCTGGAGAATCCAGGGACGGGAGAGCCTGGTGGGCTGCGGGCTATGGGTTCACACATAGTCGGACACGACTGAAGTGACTTAGCAACCCCTACCCCCACTTACATACACACACATATGTACACACACACACACAGGTGTACACACACACACGTGTGTGTACATGTACACACATACACACATATGTGTGTACGTGTACACACATATGGTGTACACATACATACACAAGGAGGGCCTTGTCTTAGACCAGGCTAACAGGACAGGCTTCTCCCTGATGATGAGACAAAAGTAGTCAGAAGCTGTCACTTTTTTTCCAGTTAGTGAAGTGAAAGTGAAGTCGCTCAGTTGTGTCTGACTCTTTGAGACCCGTGGACTGTAGCCCACCAAGCTCCTCCATCCATGGGATTCTCCAGGCAAGAATACTGGAGTGGGTTGCCATTTCCCTCTCCAGTTAAACTTGATCAGTTTTTTCCAGTCAAACCTTTAAATAATAAAAGGTTAGTTTATTTATACCCACAAACACATATAATTTTTTCATAAATGTGAATATATCCAAGAGGATTTTTTTCTTGTCATTTGCTGCTTGATTCTCCTCTCCTGAGCTTTACCACATTTCTTCTTGTTCATCAACCATGTGCCTCAGCCTCCACTGAGTTAACATGTTATAGCCCGGGTGACTTCTAGATTTTTCTCCATGCACATGTAATCCTACAAATGAAGATTGTTATGAATCATACAAATGAAGATTTGCCATTATTTACTTTACAAGAATAACATACACACTGGTGTTTTTGTATTCATTACGCCTTATGGAAATCCTTTACATCAACTGATCAAGGTCTCATTCATTCTTTTAATGGTTGTAAAAGATCTCCTTTTGTGTAGATATAAGTAATTTATTGAGTCATTCCCCTACTGCTGGGCATCATTTCCAGGTTCGTTACAACAAACAAGGTTATGATAAATATCCGTGCAAACCTGTCCATTGTACTGGTGGTTTTATGTTTCTGGGATAGATTCTCACGAGTGGAATTGAAGGATTAAAGGGATGTGATATTTATTAAATTTTAATAGACATGGTCAGAATGTTTCCAAAAAGGCTATCACAATTTACTCTTCAATCAGAGGTATATGAGAATACCCTCTTCACTGTGGCCCAGAGTTTTTACTCCATCCCATAGTCCCTTGATGTTTTCAATTTAAAAATCTCTTGGCATTTAATGGGAGTAAAGTGATGTCTCATTATTTCCCTAGACGTAATTGATCTAAGTAATTTTGTTATTTGGATTAGCTCTTTTTCTGAATTGTCCATTTACTATCTTCTCTGTATTTTTCTAAGTTGTCCTATGTTTCTATGTTTTTGGTGCCAATTTGTAAATGCTCTTTTTATATTACAGATGCTAATCTTTGGTCTGTCAAGTGTGATACGGTTTATCCTGAATCTATTATTTTCCTACTAATTTTTTTTGACTCACAAATAAGTAAAGATATTTACATGGTTAAATACATTTACTTTTATTTTTGAGCTTCTTCTGGTTTTCAATCCCAGTTTGAAAAGTATTTGTCAACCTTAGAATTGCAGGTCATAGCAAAGAGGTCCCCAGAGCCATTGGAAGAAAGGTCCTTACAGTTGGATCCCCAACCTGGATATTAGACAATGAGGTGAAGGAACTATGCTTTGTGATTGGATAGAATCAGTTCTGACAATGGCAAGCGAATCTGCTTCAGGCAAATGGACCCACCAGTGAGAACTGATCAAAGTGTGATGACATTACACCTGGGACCTGCACAATATCCTGGAGGACAGCTGATGTCACTACAAGATGACCTGGAGCCCAGGGGGAGGGTTGAAGGAAGAGGAGAGAGGCTGATAAGAAAGGGCCTTTCCCTTCCCCAGAAAGAGGGTAGGACTTGAGAGTTCCAAGTCCAAGTATGGATGAAGAAACGAAAGCTCAGAGGGGTTATAGCACAGTCCCAAGGTCACATAGCTTGTTCAAGGGCAGAGATGAAATGTCAATCATGTATTCTAACTCAAAGACCTGTTCTTTTCTCAGATTTCATAGACACAACCTTTGTAGAATTTTAGTTATAATCATGATAGCATCGTTGAAACCTTACTATGTGCCAGTCACTGTTCTAAGCCCTTTGCATGTAAATAGCATCTTTCAACCTCATAGAAGTCTATCAGATTGGAGCTGGTATTTTCTTTATTTTTTAAAGAAGGGAACTGAGTGAGACATAGAGAAATTAAATGTCTCATCCAAGGTTACAAGGTTCAAAAGTGTTAGAGCTTTGATCCAAAAACCTATATATGCTACACAGCCTTCTGACACAAGTTCTCTACCTCTCTTCTTTGATTTTGCTTTCTATCCTTTGTAAGATATAACTTTGTTGTTGTTAAGCTGCACGGTCATGTCTGTCTCTGCAACCCCATGAACTATAGCACACCAGCCTTCCCTGTCCTTCACCGTCTCCTGGAATTTGCTCAGACTCATGTCTATTGAGTTGATGATGTCATCTAACCATCTCATCCTCTGTCACTGTCTTCTCCTCCTGTCCTTAATCTTTCCAGCGTTAGGGTCTTTTTCAATGAGTAAGCTCTTCGAATTAGGTGACCAAAGTATTGGAGCTTCAGCATGAGTCCTTCCAATGAATACTAAGGGTTAATTTCCTTTAGGATTGACTGGTATGGTTTCCTTGCAGTCCAAGGAACTCTCAAGGGTCTTCTCCAGTACCACAATTTGAAAGATATACTATTGGTATATATATTTATTATATTTGTTTGCCTTTCTGCATTGTATTATTTTTAAGATTGTTTCTCTGCTCCAATAGTGAGTTTGGCTGAGTAAAGTTCACTGGGTGGGGAATTGTCCCATGGCCAGGCTTCAGTTATTAATGGAATGATTGACCTTGTGAAGTGTATTTGCTGATGTTATGGATTACATAAACAAACCAAATGAAAAGGAGGAATTGGAGAGGAGACACAAAGTAAAGACATCAAAACTTCCTGGAGTTTGCCATCCATCTCCACACTGGGCTTGCTGGACTCCTGAAAGTTCTCCCAGACCCTTCCAGTGGATCCCAGATTAATGAGTTGTTTAGGGTATTGCTTATTAGCTGTGCTGCTCTTGCTCAAGAATAAAAAGAAAAACTTAAAACAAAAAACTATGTAGAGTGAGGTTTTCCCCTTCCCTGTTGACATGCTCACACTGCTGAAGAGGTTTGGGACTTCTTTTCTTCTAGTAGAGTCAACACATGTACACATTTAAACATTTACTTTGCACAGAGTGTGCTGGTAGGCACTGTCAGGAACCCATAAATGCATTAGTTTTTATCTGTGTTTAATGTCCTTCAGTTCAATTTAGTCGTTCAGTCATGTCTCACTCTTTGTGACCCCATGGACTGCAGCATGGCAGGCTTCCCTGTCCTTCACCAACTCTCAGAGTTTACTCAAACTCATGTACGTTGAGTCAGTGATGCTCTCCAACCATCTCATCCTCTGTTGTCCCCTTCTCCTCCAGCCTTCAGTCTTACCCAGTATCAGGATCTTTTCCAATGAGTCAGTTCTTTGTATCAGGTGGGCAAAGTATTGGAGTATCAGCTTCAGCATCAGTCCTTCCAGTGAATATTCAGGACTGATCTCCTTTAGGATGGACTGGTTGGATCGCCTTGCAGTCCAAGGGACTCACAAGAGTCTTCTCCAACACCACAGTTCAAAAGCGTCAGTTCTTTGACACTCACCTTTCTTCATAGTCCAACTCTCACATCCATATATGACTAATGGAAAAACCATAGCTTTGACTAGATGGACCTTTGTTGACAAGGTAATGCCTCTGCTTTTTATACACTGTCTAGCTTGGTCATAGCTTTTCTTCAAGGAGGAAACATCCTTTAATTTCATGGCTGCCATCACCATCTGCAATGATTTTGGAGCTCCCCAAAATAAAGTCTCTCACTGTTTCCATTGTTTCCCCATCTATTTGCCATGAAGTGATGGGACTAGATGCCATGATCTTAGTTTTCTGAATGTTGAGTTTTAAGCCAGCTTCTTCACTATCCTCCTTTACTTTCATCAGGAGGCTCTTTAATTCTTCTTTGCTTTCTGCCATAAGGGTGGTGTCATCTGTGTATCTGAAGTGATTGATATTTCTCCCGGCAATCTTGATTCCAGCTTGTGTTTCATCCAGTCCAGCATTTATTGTGATGTACTCTGCATATAAGTTAAATAAGCAGGGTGACAATGTACAGCTTTGATATACTCCTTTCCCAATTTTGAAGCAGTCTGATGTTCCATGTCCAGTTCTAACTGTTGCTTCTTGACCTGCATACAGGGTTCTCAGGAAGCAGGTCAGGTGGTCTGGTATTCCCATCTCTTGAAGAATTTTCCACAGTTTGTTGTTATTCACACAGTCAAAAGATTTCGTGTAGTCAATAAAGCAGAAGTAGATGTTTTTCTGGAACTCTCTTGCTTTCTTGATTCAAAGGATGTTTACTATCCTTAGGGAAGCAGATATATGCTAACTTTTATGTAAAATTGACTTTCTTTAGAGGGTAACTCAAAACACAAAGGGGATAGGAGAGGGAGAGGTGGATTTTCCATGGGAGTCATGGAAAAGTCATCCTAGTATGATGGATTAATTAGAAGAAAAAAAATTATATTGGAATAGGCAGATCTGTGAGAATTGTGGAGTGGGGGGAGGAGAGTGTAGAGGGTAATGATTTCCTTCCTGACCAGGGAACTAGATCTGCAAATAAGAATTCGCATGTCATGAGTAGAGATCCCGCATGCTGCAACTAAGACCGGTGCAACCAAATAAATAAAAAATATTTTAAAATTCAAGTATAATTTTCTAAAAAGAATCAAAATGAGGAAAATCTTGTGTTTCACTCTGTTGGAAGCAGCGAACCAGTAACATTGATGGAACATCTATTCTGTGTGGCAGATGGCAGATTGTACCACTCCCTGAAGTGTCCCTCAATCCCACCCTCTCTCCCTTTTTAAAGGCTGTTTTTCCTGTGTTGTGAAGCCTGGAGGATAAAAATGATTTGACTTTTTGAAAAACCCCAGAAAAGTATGCTTAACCCAGTTACGTCCTCCAAATCAGCTCTTCCTAAAGTTCCTTATAAATGCTCCAAAATTTAATGGGGTTACAGGGAGAGGTTTATAAGGTTAGCAGAAAATATCAAACCACGTAAGACTTGATTTACTTCCATGGAACTGTCTTTCTTCCCAGGTACAGTAGCCTGTAAAATTGTAAAGAAAGTATAGGAGCTGCTAAATGAATCCCAGAGGAGCCTTCTTGCTGCCAGTCCATCCTCTGGAGAATAGAATCCTGAGGGCAAGTTTAGGAAACTGAAATCCAAATCTGTGGAGGTGCCAAAGTGTCCTGCCTTGGCCTGCCAAGTTCAAGGTTGAACTCTTGTGAACTTTCTCTGCAACAGTTCGAATCAGCTGCCTTTGTGCAACACAATTCCAACTTATGGCACTATTGAATATAGAGGTTTTTAGGAAAATACACCAGGCCACTGCATTTATTTAACCCCTGAAGCTTAATTGCCAACATTAGATCTATGACATCAGCAATCTTTCCTGATTAAAAAGCTTCCAGGAACTCAATCTGGCACCAATCTCCTTTACTACTGCTTTCCAGAAGAAAGTCTCAGAATTGTGCCTGTCATGGGAGTTAAGATTTTGAGTCAATGATTAATGACACGGTTGCGTGTGTTTTCTTTCTAAATTAACCCATATGACCCATGGCATTTGCACCTTGTGTTAACCATTAGACACATAAGTGAGCCCTGTGTTTATCTGGGTGTGTGCATGAGTGCTCAGCCCCTGAGTCCAGTTCTTTTGCTCCAGGGTCCTCTGTCCGTGGGGTTTCCCAAACAAGAATACTGGAGTGCGTTGCCATTTCCTTCTCTAGGGGAATCTTCCAGACCCAGGGACTGAACCTGTGTCTCTTGTGTCTCCTGCTCTGGCAGGCGGATTCTTTACCACTGTGCCACCTGGGGAGCCCTTTTATTTGGGTGGTGGAGTTCTAATGTCCCTTGTTTCATGTTGTAGTGAGAGAAGGCCATGATCAGTGGGTCTTTTCCACGAAAGTGGATCTGGGGGCTGCCTTCCTTCCTCTGGTTTGAGGAAGAAGTTCAGTTGGCCTCTGTTTGCTCTGGACTGAGGCTTGTCACAGCAGGGCCTCCATTCAGTGTGTCAGATAAAACTCCCTTTGATCTCATGGCCTGCTGGTGCATCACTGAGCAATCTAGACCCAGGACAGGCCATTTTGCACTTCTGATAAAATCAGGCACCTCTCTTTAAGCATGTTTGCTTTCCTTGTGGCAAATGTTATGTTCTCTACTCTTCAAACTGTTTCCACATTTACTGGTGGAAAGAGGCTGTCTCTAGAGGTACTCTTGCCAAGTTACTAGTTCTAGGTAAAGTCAGCCTGAATTTGAGCTGAAAAATATAAACTCTGATTATCAGTTTCTCTGGAATGCTTCTTCCTGTCAGAAACAGTGTGTGCCCTGCTCTCTCCTGACTGTCTTCACTGTGTTGCCTAACATTGTGTGTGCGTGTGTGTGCATGTGTGTAACTGCTTGTAATGCTGTGGGGAGGATGGATGGTAGATGTTTAGTTCATAGTCCTCTGGTTTTGGAATGGAACATCTTTGCATTACTTGTTCCCTTATTAAGAACCGGGTGACTAGGGGAGCAGAGAGAGTGAGTTGGGAGGTTAGAATTTAGTTTAAGGACTTTGTTTTCTTTAATGACTTCAGTTTGTTTTAAGGGTTGATATTTATTTTGAGATTCAAATAACATTAAATGAGGATACGGCTTTTTTATGCTTATTGAAAAAAAGCATGACTTCTTTCTTTCAACGACTTATTTAAATGGAAACATATTTGACGTACAACCTTGTGTATATTTAAAATGTACAACACATCACTTGAAACATTTCTATATTGTAATGTGTAGCTGTGGTTAATTATCACATCACATAATTACCATTTTTTTGTGTGTGGTGGAAAATAATTAAGATCTAGCCTCAGTTAGCTTTATGATTATGACATAATATTGTTGCCTGTATTCTTATACTGCATAATTGACTCTCAACTTATTTATCCACTAGCTGCCAGCATGCACCCTAAAAAGCATTTCTCTTATTACCCTACTCTCCAGCCAAGAAAGCAGGATCTTAAAAGGCTGAGGAATATTAGTATAGTCTCCCAACATAAAAGTTTCCCTCACCTAGATCTTCTCTCAAAGGAAATCTACTCATTTCTTTAATGCCTAGCTCACACAGCTCCTCCTCTGAGAAGACGGCCTCAACCATCCCAGCCAGGAATAGCTCCTCTTCTAAAATTTTCACTGCATTTTTCTGTTTCTTACACACGCTGGCTGTTCAGGATCCTGCCCCTGGTCCCACTTTCTACTTTCCCCTTAGAAGTCTCTTTCTTTAGCTATTCAGCCACCTGGTGGCCCCGATGATGAAGAATCTGTCTGCAATGCAGGAGACCCGGGTTCAATCCCTAGGTCGGGAAGATCCTCTGGAGAAGGAAATGGCAACCGACTCCGGTCTTCTTGCCTGGAGAATTCCATGGTAAGAGGAGCCTGGCGGGCTGCAGTCCATGGGGTCACAAAGAGTCAGGTGTGACTGAGCAACTGACACTTTCAGTTTCTTTCACTTTCATCAGAGAGGCCATTCCTTACACTCTATCTAAAACTATTCTTTTCAAATTTCTTAGTCCTTCACAGCTACTATAATACATATACATTTGTCTGCTGTATTATTTTTACCACCCACTTAAATAAATGCTCTATGAAAGCAGAGACTTTCTTTTGTTTGCTTGACTTGGAACTGGTCCCAGCACATGGTAGGAACTCAGTAAATCCTGGCTGAATGAACTCCATACAGTATAGAGAGTAACTTTCTGGATGGGTGTTACAGGATGCTATCTCCTGCAGCAGCTGTTGGGGTCTAAGGAATGAAGGAAAAGGCTATGGAGCATAGGGTAGGGCAAACCCAGCTGTGAGTTGAGTCCTTCTCTCATTTCTACAATAAATGGGCCAGCTCTTCTGATTTATTTTCTCAAGAGAATGGGAGAACATCCATGGCCAACCGAGTGAGTCTTCTCTTGGAGTAGGTCAACAACTTATGCCATGACATGTCTCTGTGTGCAACATCCTAATGATCTTTCCCAGCTTCCAACTATGTCAGAAGAAATAGCTGTTCCATATCTGAGCTTGCTCAGACACACACACACAACCTTACTGCTGGCTATCATCATAACTGATCTACACTCTCCAAGCAAGAGGCTGACACTCTACTCTGGACACCACTAGGAAGAGCCAATGTCCTCATCAGATTTCAAACAGTTTTCACCAATAGTTTAGGAACCCTGATTTGTATTTCAAGTCTTTCAGATTCTCTTATTTTTTTAAAGCTACAACAACAAGAGCAGTAATAATAATTTAAAAACTCTTAAAGATTCTTTCATCTGAGTTAAATTCACCCATTCCAGTCCATCTTAGTTCACTGATTCCTAGAATGTCGACGTTCACTCTTGCCATCTCCTTTTTGACCACTTCCAATTTGCCTTGATTCATGGACCTAACATTCCAGGTTCCTATGCAATATTGCTCTTTACAGCATCAGACTTTGCTTCTATCACCAGTCACATCAACAACTGGGTGTTGTTTTTGCTTTGGCTCCATCCCTTCATTCTTTCTGGAGTTATTTCTCCACTGATCTCCAGTAACATATTGGGCACCTGCCGATCTGGGGAGTTCATCTTTCTGTGTCCTATCTTTTTGCCTTTTCAAACTGTTCATGGGGTTCTCAAGGCAAGAATACTGAAGTGGTTTGCCATTCCCTTTTCCAGTGGACCACATTGTGTCAGACCTCTCCACCATGATCTGTCCATGTTGGGTGGCCCTACACAGCATGGCTTAGTTTCATTGAGCTAGACAAGCTGTGTGTCCGTGTGATCAGATTGGCTAGTTGTCTGTGACTGTGGTTTCAATCTGTCTGCCCTCTGATGCCCTCTCTCAGGACCTACTGTTTCACTTGGGTTTCTCTTACCTTGGATGTGAATCAAGGTAATTGGAAGTGGTCAAACAGGAGATGGCAAGAGTGAGCGTTGACATTCTAGGAATCAGCGAACTAAGATGGACTGGAATGGGTGAATTTAACTCAGATGACCATTATATCTACCACTGTGGGCAGGAATCCCTTAGAAGAAATGGGGTAGCCATAGTCAACAAAAGAGTCTGAAATGCAGTACTTGGATGCAATCTCAAAAATGACAGAATGATCTCTGTTCATTTCCAAGGCAAACCATTCAATACCACGGTAATCCAAGTCTATGCCCTGACCAATAATAGTGAAGAAGCTGAGTTGAATGGTTCTATGAAGACCTACAAGACCTTTTAGAACTAACACCCAAGAAAGATGTCCTTTTCATTATAGGGGACTGGAATGCAAAAGTAGGAAGTCAAGAAACACCTGGAGTAACAGGCAAATTTGGCCTTGGAGTACAGAATGAAGCAGGGCAAAGGCTAATAGAATTTTGCCAAGAGAACACACTGGTCATAGCAAACACCCTCTTCCAACAACACAAGAGAAGACTCCACATGGACATCACCAGATGATCAACACTGAAATCAGAATGATTATATTCTTTGCAGCCAAAGATGGAGAAGCTCTATATAGTCAGCAAAAACAAGACTGGGAGCTGACTGTGGCTCAGATCATGAACTCCTTATTGCCAAATTCAGACTTAAATTGAAGAAAGTAGGGAAAACCACTAGACCATTCAGGTATGACCTAAATCAAATCCCTTATGATTATACAGTGGAAGTGAGAAATAGATTTAAGGGACTAGATATGATAGAGTGCCTGATGAACTATGGATGGAGGTTCGTGACATTGTACAGGAGACAGGGATCAAGACAATCCCCAAGAAAAAGAAATGCAAAAAGCAAAATGGCTGTCTGAGGAGGCCTTACAAATAACTGTGAAAAGAAGAGAAGTGAAAAGCAAAGGAGAAAAGGAAAGATATACCCATCTGAATGCAGAGTTCCAAAGAATAGGAAGGAGAGATAAGAAAGCCTTCCTCAGTGATCAATGCAAAGAAATAGAGGAAAACAACAGAATGGGAAAGACTAGAGATCTCTTCAAGAAAATTAGAGATACCAAGGGAACATTTCATGCAAAGATGGGCTCGATAAAGGACAGAAATGGTATGGACCTAACAGAAGCAGAGATATTAAGAAGAGGTGGCAAGAATACACAGAAGAACTGTACAAAAAAGATCTTCATGACCCAGATAATCATGGTGGTGTGATCACTCACCTAGAGCCAGACATTCTGGAATGTGAAGTCAAGTGGGCCTTAGGAAGTATCACTATGAACAAAGCTAGTGGAGATGATGGAATTCCAGTTGAGCTATTTCAGATCCTAAAAGATGATGCTGTGAAAGTGCTGCACTTAATATGCCAGCAAGTTGGGAAAACTCAGCAGTGGCCACAGGATTAAAAAAGGTCAGTTTTCATTCCAATCCCAAAGCAAGGCAATGACAAAGAATGCTCAGACTACCACACAACTGCACTCATCTCACACGTTAGTAAAGTAATGCTCAAAATTCTCCAAGCCAGGCTTCAACAGTACATGAATCGTGAACTTTCAGATGTTCAAGCTGGTTTTAGAAAAGGCAGGGGAACCAGAGATCAAATTGCCAGCATTCGCTGGATCATCGAAAAAGCAAGAGAGTTCCAGAAAATCATCTGCTTTAGCTTTATTGACTATGCCAAAGCCTTTGACTGTGTGGATCACAGTAAACTGTGGAAAATTCTTCAAGAGGTGGGAATACCAGACCACCTGACCCGCCTCTTGAGAAACCTGTATGCAGGTCAGGAAGCAACAGTTAGAACTGGACATGGAACAACAGACTGGTTCCAAATAGGAAAAGGAGTATGTCAAGGCTGTATATTGTCACCCTGCTTATTTAACTTATATGCAGAGTACATCATGAGAAATGCTGGGCTGGAAGAAGCACAAGCTGGAATCAAGACTGCCAGGAGAAATATAAAAAACCTCAGATATGCAGATGACACCACCCTTATGGCAGAAAGTGAAGAAGCACTAAAGAGCCTCTTGATGAAAGTGAAAGAGGAGAGTGAAAAAGTTGGCTTAAAGCTCAACATTCAGAAAACGAAGATCATGGCATCCAGTCCCATCACTGCATGGCAAATAGATGGGGAAACAGTGGCTGACTTTATTTTGGGGGGCTCCAAAATCACTGCAGATGGCAATTGCAGCCATGAAATTAAAAGATGCTTACTTCTTGGAAGGAAAGTTAGGACCAACCTAGATAGCATATTAAAAAGCAGAGACATTACTTTGTCAACAAAGGTCCGTCTAGTCAAGGCTATGGTTTTTCCATTAGTCATGTATGGATATGAGGGTTGGACTGTGAAGAAAGCTGAATGCTGAAGAATTGATGCTTTTGAACTGTGGTGTTGGAGAAGACTCTTGAGAGTACCTTGGATTGCAAGGAGATCCAACCATTCCATCCTAAAGGAAATCATTCCTGGGTGTTCATGGAAGGACTGTTGCTGAAGCTAAAACTCCAATATTTTGGCTGCCTGATGCAAAGAGATGACTCATTTGAAAAGACCCTGATGCTGAGAAAGATTCAAGGCAGGTGGAGAAGGGGACGATAGAGGATGAGATAGTTAGATGGCATCACCAACTCAATGGACATGAGTCTGGGCTAACTCCGGGAGCTGGTGATGGACAGGGAGGCCTGGCGTGCTGCGGTTCATGGGTTGCAAAGAGTTGAACACGACTGAGTGACTGAACTGAACTGAACTGAACTGAAAGATTCTTTCAGAGTTTATATGGCTAAATGTCCAATATAGTGCGTTAGTTGCTCAGTCGTGTCTGACTTATCGCGACCCCATGGACTCTAGCCCACGAGGCTTTTCTGTTCATGGGATTCTGCAGGCAAGAATATTTGAGTGGGTTGCGATTCCCTTCTCAAGGAGATCTTCCTGGCCCTGGAATCGAACCCAGGTCTCTTGCATTGCAAACAGGTTCTTTACCACCTGAGCCACCAGGGAAGCCCAGTTGAATATAGTAATATTATTTAAAATTAAAAGTTGGGAAATCTTGGATGTGTAGCTAGATCTAAAAACTGTATTCTGGTATGAATTTCAGATGGTGGACTCAACATACTCATCTAGATTAACTCTCCCTGAAACCCAACTAAAATGACAAGACTTTTTTTTTTTTTTTTTTTTTAAAGAATGAACTCACAAGGACAGGGGGCATAGGAGAAGAGAAACAGCAACACAGTTTCTGAAGTTGAACAAAAGATGGACATGTACTAGCTGATTTAGCAGATTGGAAAAAGCTCAAACTGGCAATGAGGAACGCTGCTAACTAACCTGTCCAAAAGGCATAGATGTTTCTGGAACTATCATGAAAGGGGAGCTAATACAGGAAGTGGGGTGAAAACTTTTTGAGAAATTTTGGATCCACATCACCTTCCGCAACCCATCGCTCTGAGATCATGTTCCCCTGTAAGGCATTTGGAAGTTTGTTCTCAGGAGAAACAGAAGGTCTCTGGTTGGGAGATACCGGGTAGATGGGGACCATGGGCAGAAGAGGAGGAGGAAGTGACTATGTGCAGACTAGACACTTATCAGCGCTCCCACTCCAAACTGGTAGGGGGTACTTTTAAGCAAGCCCCAGAGATACGGGGAAAATGAGCAAAAAATGACCTCAGTAAAGGAGTCTCTGTAAGCAGCAGGGTCTTGGCCCTTGACAGAATGCTAGCCACAATCTTCAACAACCAGCAAGAGCACCAGCCAATCAGAAACATACCAGACATACACAACCGGGGAGACCATTCCCAGTCCTACATTGTCTGGTGGTACAGGCCACGCACTGTACAACCACAGGCAGTAGGCTGGCCACAACAGAGCACGTAAGCCGAATATCAGTTCTTATCTTGGGTGATCCGTCCTCATTTCTGATACAACCAGTGTGCCATGTGGGTAGACCCACAGTATTATGACTTTTGTGACTGGTTTTTCCAAGACTGGGAACATATTCAAGAGGACAGCATCACCCTGCTGGTCCCAGTTTTCTCCCCTGACATATCATATTAGTCAATTGATTTTAGACTCATAACTGTTAATGAAATAAGCACAAGAAGCAGTTCCTGCTGGGAAAAGAAAGATAAATATTCAAGCCTGGCTCCAAATCAGTGCAGTTGAAAAACAATGTTAATTGAAAGCAGTTTAACTCAGCAAAACTCACAAAGACAAAGTTCTTGCCAATATGTTTGCTAAATTAACCTATTTTAACATTTATCCTGCGTTCTTAAAGCAGGATCATTTGGAAACTAGTGACCTGACTTTGCCACTTTCCATTGCTTTCTTTATGGCATGAGGGGAAAGAGGGAGGTGGGTGGGTCTAGGATTCTGGTGCAGACTGGCTCCCCATCCTTACCTGAGTGCCTATGCTGAACTGTCATCTGATGTTAATGAGCTTCTAGCTTATCTAAGAAAATGCCAGCCTTTCATTTAATGGGGCTAACTTCTTTAAAGTCTGAATTGAGACAAAGGTTTTTTTGAAAAAAAAATCATAATTATTAACCTATTGCCTGATCTATCTTTTAAGCCTTCTGGAATCTTGCATTTCATTATTTATTGTGGATGAGTGATCCAGAAAGTTAATGTGCTCCTTTGTATAAATAGTCTAGTTGTAAATCATTCACTAGGTCCCTAACTGGTCTTCAGGTAGAGGGAGAAGGAAATGCTTTGAGGCCCAAGGCCCCTCCCTCTGTGCAGGCTTTTCCCAGTGTCCGCCTGGATTTCTGTAGAAGCCTTGGTCTCTTGGGTCTGTCTAGAGACCTGTGTGTGCTCTGAGTGCCTTTTGACAGGGGTCAGACCAGGCTGGATGCTGTTACCTGCTGTTTCTTGAGGTGGAGCCGTGGGTGGGGCTGCAAACAAAAATAATTTCATCCTGATGAGCCGGGTGGTAGAGACTGGTGTCAGCAGGGCGGATCCCTGTGTGCCCTTGGCCAAGTCCAAGGTGAGACCCCAGAGTCATCCTCTTTATCTACACTACAGCTCCTGACCCAGGGTCGCTATGCCAGCAAACCCAGCTGTTTCACACAGCCCTCATGATGCGCCTGGAAGCTGGCCTGTGGAACGTGGTTCCACAGGTGCTGACCATTGTATAGCAGTGTTAGGGTGTCAGTTTGTTTTTAGGAAACAACCTAGGTTTTGGACTAATTCCTCCATGGATTGAAAAAGGCTTCCCTGAGACAAATACCCTCTTGAATATGTTAGTGCTAGCAGGCAATCTTCTTAGCTCAGATTCCCATTAACCTCTGGCGGGTAATTTAAGTTTCTGTTCTGAGCCAGCCTCTAGCCTTCTCCCATCAGTGCTGTCCTCTGAACTTGTGCACGTGGCTGAGGCCACTGCAGAGTTCCCAACAGGTGTGTGAGGCCTGCCTGCAAGTCGCTATCCCTTGTCCAGGGCCAGCTCTTGGCTTTCTTGGGGAAGTTCTCATCTGCCTTGGCATGTGTGACTCTGAGTTACAGAGTTATTCCTGTCAGTTTCCCATACTCCCACCTGAGACACTCATTCCGATTCAGGTTATCAAGACAATAAAGACAGGCCCTGTATGTCTCTGCCAAACACCAGCCAAGGGGGAATTTCCCAAGTATCAACCGTCGAAGAAATGTTTCTTCCAAATGATCAGTCTAGTGAGGATGCTCTGTCTTATTATTCCAGAAATCTAGTTTATCCCTGGTGGCTCAGATGGTAAAGAGTCTGCCCACAATATGGAAGGCCTGGGTTCAATCTCTGGGTTGGGAAGATCCCCTAGAGAAGTGAGTGGCAACCCAAGCCAGTATTCTTGCCTGGGAAATCCCGTGGACAGAGGAACCTGGTGAGCCTCAGTCCATGCGGTTGCAAAGAGTAGGACACATCTGAGCAACTAACACAAACACAATGCATATAAACCCACTTCTATAAGAAGGGCCTGATCTCAGCACCTCTGCTTCTTAGCTGTGTGATCTTGGAGGGATTACTTAATCTTCCTGAGTTTCAAGTTCCCTGTTTACAAAATGAGGATAATAATAACCACTCAGTAGGGTTGGGTGGTTGGAAGGATTCCGTGAAATAATATGTCAGAGCGGGTGGAGAAAAAGCATTTTAATACATAGAAAGGCGGGTGCTGCTATTATTTAAAGGTGCCATCTATGGACTAGGCTCTGGGCCCAAAGGTGAAAGTCCCTGCACAGTGTATGGCCCAGTGGGGAAGAACCACTGGGTGGGAGCAGAAAGCTAGAGGCATATCATGGCACTAGAGCAGCTTAGCTGAGTGCAGCCAGAAACCTAGTACAGCTGGAGTTTCTTCATCTTGTTTCGTAATTGCCTGATAGTGATGTGTTTTCTGGCCAGGTAGAGTCCTGGGTGTAACTAGGTGGGGCAGGTGAGGCCGGAGACCAGGTGCAGCCTGGGCAAGAGGCATGGGAGTGGGGGAGGGTGTGGTGTGGGGTGGGGGAGGGTAGGGGAGGGTGAGGGAGGGTAGGGGAGGGTGAGGGAAGGTGGGGGAGGGTGGGGGGCCCTGCCCTGCCCTGCCCTGCCCTGCCCTGCCCTGCCACAAGCAGCTTACAGGGATGCTGCTTCCGGGAGAGGCCAGACCCCACTGTCAAGGGTAAGTGAGGTTCAAGACAGCCCACCCCACTGCTTGATCCCTCTTCCCTCAGCCAGGATGGACAGTGTCTAGACTGTGAAAACACCTGCTCAGCCTGCCTGTTCTCACGGAAACCGTCTTGCTGTCATCTTTACCTCTCACTGGCACCTTTTACCACTGGTTGTTTTTGTGGAGGCTCCAGCTGTAAGTTGAAGTTCTCAGAAAAATTCAATCTTGGGGGCCAGAGAAGGGCATAGTCAAAATGGACGCGATAAATTCCGTTGCGTGTTCAGTCATTCTTGGGTTTGGCTATAAATTCAACAGCCTGGTCTTGAAGGCTGTGCGCTGTGTGGTCTTTCCTGATCTTCCTATTGACTCTCTCAATCGTTCATATTCTATCCCATTCAACCCCTGCGCCTCAGTTCCTTATATTTGAAATGTTCTTTTTTCTTGACTTCCTCAGGTTGGGTGCAGTGCTTCTCTTTTTTGAAGCCAACCCTGGCAAAATTTGGCACTCCTTCAAAATATTTTAGGTGTGTTGTCTTTAATTAGGGTTATGTAAATACTCATCCTTTCCTTGAGATGGTAAGCTAATGAGTTGAGGGTAAGAAACATGCCTTCTCTCCTTTGTACATAGGACATGCTCAATAAATATTTGTTGAACTAAAGGAAATTAAAAGAAGATTAAATACTTATAGTGTACCACATGGTGACTGGAGAGGCCTCTAAGCCACAGTACCTGGTTTCATGTCTTCCTGACTTGCCTTAGTCTTGGATTATAAACGTTCAATTCATTTGTAGCTTTTAGAGTGTTTAAACAAGTACTTGCTCTTGATGTGGCTAATGTTAACTTTAGAAATTGATAATGAACAACAGAAAATAAGGTGTCTGTGGGTAGCAGTGATTAGCAGTACTCTCTGTAGAAGGGCTGCTATTGGGTATCTGGGGTTTCTGCAGGTATGTTCTATGATGTGTAAATCAGTAACTTTTGTTCAGACTGCTTTCCCCACCTTACTAGTCATTCTTCAAATACCTTGGATGGATCAGTGAAACTCATTACCTATCAGTTCAGTTCAGTCACTCAGTCGCGTCTGACTCTTTGTGACCCCAGGAACTGCAGCACGCCAGGCCTCCCTGTCCATCAGCAACTCGCAGAGTTCACTCAGACTCACGTCCATCAAGTCAGTGATGCCATCCAGCCATCTCATCCTCTGTCGTCCCCTTCTCCTCCTGCCCCCAATCCCTTCCAGCATCAGAGTCTTTTCCAATGAGTCAACTCTTCGCATGAGGTGGCCAAACTATTGGAGTTTCAGCTTCAGCATCATTCCTTCCAATGAACATCCAGGGCTGATCTCCTTTAGAATGGACTGGTTGGATCTCCTTGCAGTCCAAGGGGCTCTCAAGAGTCTTCTCCAACACCACAGTTCAAAAGCATCAATTCTTCAGCACTCAGCTTTCTTCACAGTCCAACTCTCACATCCATACATGACCACTGGAAAAACCATAGCCTTGACTAGATGGACCTTTGTTGGCAAAGTAACATCTCTGCTTTGTAGGGTACTATAGATTTCGATTTAAAAAGCAAGAAAAATACCAGAGGTAGGTTTGAAATATAGCTCTGTATAGGAATGGATTTGCCAGTTTTTATTGCAATAATGCTGTGTAACAAACAACCTCAAGCTCTTAATGGCCTTCAATAACAAGCATAAATTATTTGCTATGTATTGTGTCAGTGCTGTGAGTTGTGCTGTGGTTTAGGACTGTCCCCATGCATCTTCTTATTTGGACCTGGGCTGAACAAACAGCCCCCATTGGCCAGCAGTGTTCCCATTTAGGAGGGCGGGTGTTCAAGACAGCCAGCAGACATTTGCAACGCCTCTTCAAGGCTTCACTTGGAACTGGCAGTCACTGTGGCCCACATTCTATTCACTAAAGTATTTTACAAGGCCAAGTCCCCAGTCAATGGGGCAGAAATTGAGGGAGTGAGAGGAAAGGGCAAAGTAAATTGTTTACTAAATTGTAATACAATTGACCACAGGTACACAGAATATTTTTATTCCTTCTGCTGATGGATGTATAAACCCCTGGCAAGAGAGAGCCCAATACCTTGCTCTTTCCCAGGAACATTGACACTTGGCGTGTGTTTGTTGAATGAACAATTGAACTATCATGGCTTAGTTTAACTAGGTGCCTGGCCTTTCTCCATTTGCATCTGTTTTTTATAAAGAAAATGAAAGTATTAGTTGTTCACTTGTGTCCGACTCTTTGTGACTCATGGACTGTAGCCCCCCAGGCTCCTCTGTCCATGGAATTCTCCAGGCAAGAATACTAGAGTGGGTAGCCATTCCCTTCTCCAGGGGATCTTCCCAACCCAGGGGTTGAACCTGGGTCTCCTGCACTGCAGGCAGATTGTTCACCATCTGAGCCACGAAAGCCTTTCTTTTAGAAACACAGACCGGACAGAGGTTGCATGTCACTAGAAGTTCTGCTGCTGCTAAGTTGCTTCAGTCGTGTCCGACTCTGTGCGACCCCACCAGGCTCCCCCGTCCCTGGGATTCTCCAGGCAAGAACAGAGTGGGTTGCCATTTCCTTTTCCAATGCATGAAAGTGAAAAGTGAAAGTGAAGTCGCTCAGTCGTGTCTGACTCTTCTCGACCCCATGGACTGCAGCCTACCAGGCTCCTCCACCCATGGGAGTTTCCAGGCGTGAGCACTGGAGTGGGGTGCCATTGCCTTCTCCAACCCTAGTCAAAGTCGACTGTTAGCTGCTGTCCTTTGTGACGGCTCTGCCAGGCAGGCAGACCAGCTGATGGAGTCATCCTAGGGGGGACCTGTCAGTGAGAGCATGTAAAGAGGTGGTTTGGATGACTCCCCACCCACTGCCACGCCCGGTGGTACAGGACCAGCTATGGAAGGACAGTAAATAGGAGGTGTTACCTAGGAGATTCCCCGCGCCCGCCCCCCCCCCCCCCCCCCCCCCCCGCCGAGGGAGGTTCCTTATATAAAGGTTTAAACTTACAGTTTGGGTAGTTGGGGAGGGACTCTTTCTGTTGCAGAACCTTGCTCCTTTCATGAGGAATTACAATGGGATTACTTTAAACCAGTGAGGTGATGAGGGCAAGAAGGCTGGGATTTGGAACCTAGCAGGCCAGTGTTGAAGCCTGAGCTCTGCCACTTGCTGTGTGACCTTTGGCAAGTCCCTGCACCTCTCTTAGCTTCAGTTTTCTTGACTGTAAACTGGGCAGAATGATAATATTTACTTATTCCAAGGGCTTCTGTAAGGATTAAATTAGCTGATGTGTATAAAGTTCATAGTACAGTGCCTCGTATGTAGAAAACGTAGTAATTGGAAACTGTTATTACTATTACTATCAGCATCACCATGATGATTTTGAACATGTTGTCCAAATTTCAAATCTTACAAACTTTAATTACATACATATCCCCAGGAAAATATTTTTCAAAGCAAGGAATTCCTGTAACTCTTTTAAGGAAGAGTGAGAGGCGGAAATGTACAGAAGGAAAGGAGAAAAGGCACAAAAAAGAGAGTAGAGACTAAAGAAAAGGAAGGGAATTGGTTTTTCAGGGCATCTGTGGAAGAGACATTAGAGGAGGCTGGAAAATAGAACTGTTGGATTTTGGGAACGGGTGGGGTAGGAGTTGGGCTTTAAGAGACCAGAACTATGAAAGAGGGTGCTCCTTAAGGCAGTATGGGATAAGTAAAACAAGAGATAGGCTAGGTCAGAGTCACCAAAAGAAGGCAAGAATCAAAGACCTGGAAGGTTGAAGAGAAATACCGATTTCACTGTCCAAGGGGTGATGGTTGAGGCAGCCGAGTCCGAGGTTCAGTCTCCAGAATTAATGAGCTGAGTGTGAGACCAGATCGAGAAGAAGAAAGGGGGCACTGGGGTAATGGCTGCGGCATGTTGGGACACACACACCTTGCAGCTGGGGCTGGGGCGGGTCAGGTGTGAGAGGGTGACAGGCTTGGAGAGAGTAGAGGCAGGGTGAGCGGCATGATGGCGAAAACCCCTGGGGACAGGACAGACAAGATTGTGGGTGCTCAGGGCGAACCTTTGAATACAAAGTAACTGAGGCTCTCCCTTCCTGTCTACTTATATTTCTGAGACTGAAGTTCTTTTAGGATATCATGAAATGTTGACTAGAGACCTCCAGAAAGAAGGGGTACTGGCCTCAACCAGTTGGAACATAGAACAAAAGATAACTCTTTTGGGGAGAAACAATTTCTCTGCAGAGCATCCAGGGTTACTGGTCTCACATTCCAACTTATTCTCACACTCTGACGTGTGCGTCTGTCCCAGATGAGTCTAGCTCAGTGTCTGGCACATAGGAGGTGCTCGGTGAATATTTGTTGTTAAATGTATAAATGGAAAATGCTGGAACATCTGAAACAGTTCTTGTCAAGAGAATTTCAAAGTCTTCTTTTGTATTAAAAAAAAAGGTAAGCACTCCAAAAGAGCTACATGTTTACGGATCTGAGAGGATATGAGGTTTGGTTCCAGAAGGCACTTGGCATCATTGCAACCTGTCTGCAAGCAGAGGTGAGGGACCTCAACCAGCCCAGCCCTGTAGGGGCTGGCTATGTTACATGGTGTATTAGTCATGGTCCCGGTAGAGAACAGATGACACTTTTCTTTTGGGTAAATCAAGGAGAATTTAATAAAGACATTATTTTCAAGGGATGAGCAGGGTGTAGGGCAACCACAGGGGTTGCATAGAGAGCCCAGGAGTGGTACAAAAGGGCTGTGACCACTCCTAGGAGGAAAAGGGCAAGGAGAGGGTGTGGGTGGGGGACCTGGAGAGAGCTGTGGGACGAGGGCTCCCTGACAAGGCAGTGACTGTTGGTGGAAGGACTGGGCATCCGTTCCAAGGGAGGGAGCTGAGTGAGAAGCTACCCTGCCCTCCCTCCCCTACAGGGCTCCCAGTTGGCTGAACGCAACTGGATGCCAGAGGGCTATGGAGTCTTTTGAGACAGCCTGTCCTGGTGACCCTCCTGAGTATATAGAGCAAGCTGGAGAAGGCAGAGTTTGGAGATGGAAAGGTATATGGAGGGTTTCCAGCCCACGGGGTCATTTAAGAGTCTGGGGAAATGTGTGGTCAAAGTGTGGTGTGACCGTGGAGCCCAGCTTCTTCAGCCAAAGTGTGGTCATGTGAAAATTAGAAAGCATGGAAGTGTCATGAAATCCAAGGATGAAACTGACACAGGGTGGAGCCGTGGGTGGGACCAGGGAGGTCAGCTTAGGTGTTGCTCATTTAATCTTTATTGAGATCCATCAGATATAAACACCTTGATGAAATTGGCCAGGTGGCCAAATTACAAGCTGTTACAAACATGGGCAGAAACAAACTAATGGAAGATTTCCCAGTAGAAAATGCTCTGGATTTAAAAGACAGAATTTGGTGCTGAGAGATTAGGGATCCAGGAGCAGCAAGATTCTAAGCGCGCACATCCACTAGGAGGCAGAAGCCAGGAAGGCAGGACTTAGCAACCAGGACTACGTTAGGGTGAAACAGGCTGCAGCAAATGCCAACCTCCCAGGGATTTTTTGGTAGAAGGAAAAACCTGTGTTAGGTGAATCATATGTAGCACAAACATACTTGTAGTTTGGCAATCGTGAGTTTAACAACCAAAATCATTTAATTAACCAGGCACTCACATGGAGCCAAGTCCAGAAGAGTCATATGTACTGAAGGAGGCCTCTCACAAAACTTAAAAGATTATCTTTTGTGGAATAAGAATAAGAGAATTTTTTCAAGTTTTTTATACATCCTTTGACCCAGAATGCTATTTCAAGTAATTTATCTTAAATAATTCAGAGAAGGTAATGGCAACCCACTCCAGTGTTCTTGCCTGGAGAATCCCAGGGACGGGGAGCCTGGTGGGCTGCCGTCTATGGGGTCGCGCAGAGTTGGACATGACTGAAGCGACTTAGCAGCAGCAGAAGCATCTTAAGTAATTAGGGCAATTGTTGAAGCCTTAGGTATAAGGATGTTCACTGTAGAGTTTGTTATAGTGGTTCCAAATGAGAAACAACCTACATATTCAATCTGTAGGGGATTGGTGAAAGAAATTTTGCTGGATATGAATAGATGCTGTAGGAGAATATGAATTACATTGGGATGTTCAAGGTGTGGTTTACAGAGGGGAAAACAGATTCTATGTCACTTTGATCCCATTTTGGTTACATACACACACACACACACACACACACACACACAGAAAGAAGCCTGGAAAGATGATGTGAAATGATTGAAAATTATTAATTCTAAAAAAGACATGTGAATATAAATTAAGATATATAGAAATAACTCCATTTTTCTTTTTTCTTATCCAAACTACTACAATTTCTTATAGTAGATGTGCGTTATAATACTTTATGGCGTGAAAGTAATTTTTTTTGCCCTTCTAGGAAAATATGGTTTTTCTCCTAAGAACACATAAAAATATGTATAATTTTTAAAAACATCAACCTTCTATTCTTCCTATGTCTCATTTGCAGTGATGAAAATCCCTTTGGTAACACATCCCAACAAATTTTCAGTGTCCTCTTTCAGAACATTTTTCATAATCAAATTTTGCTAGAATAATAACCTCTACTTTTTCTATCTAAACCTCTCCACATGTTTCCAGAATTTGGGAGGATCGCACATGTGGTATTTTTTCCTCGAGGTGGGGTTTTATTTTACTTCGTATTTTATTTTTTAAACCCACAGAGAGGACTTTCTCGCCTCTCCTGCATATGTTACCTCTGGTGTTATACTCAAATCCGTAGCATGTGGGATAGAGAGAGATGTGCAGGGGTGTTTAGAGGAAGTTGGATAAAGAACTGAGGGAGCACAAAGGAAGGTGTGTATTTTATGTGACATTGCAGAGTAAAAACTAATGAAAGATCATTGATTACTGAATCCCAAGGAGGAAGTAGCATTCGGTTTATGCACTAATTACTTGACTTCAAATAACAATGATACCACAGTCAATGGTAGGGGGGATGGAGTTGGGATGGATCTAATAATAGACTGTTAGATTTAAGTAATTATAGAAATTATTAGACATGCAAGAGGGTCATTCTAGTATCTAGCATAAACATAAAATCTTGACAAACATCTGAATTTATAACAGGAGGGACTTTTCAAAGTAATTTTTAATAAACCCTAACAATAGAATAATACGTATCCCTTAGAATGAGATTACAGAGGTGTGTCCTTCAGCACTTGCAGGTGGTTTCTGAGGAACCCCTTCAGGTTTGTAGGACACAATTTATTAACTTCAAGATCCTTTGAGCTCTAAAATGTGATGATCTTCTGGATCTAGGATTCCTTACTCCCCCAAAGGGCCCAATTTAACAAAAATGATAAGACGAAGGTGTAATATGCATTCCAGGAAGTAAGGAAGGAATTTTTTTTCCTTCCATTGACAAAAATTTATTAAGCACCTATTTATGCTGTGGCCTGTGCTAGGTGATAGATAGAGATAACAAGATAAAGAAACCACAATCTTCTCCTTTAAGGGGTTCACATTTAAGTGGAAGAAATAGATCCTGAAATGGACAATGATAATAATGTGAGGCAAGTTATTTATCTAATGATAAAAGCTCATAGACAGCAATATTTACATATTTATCAAGGAAGATAAGCACCTTGAGTATGACTTAGGAAAGACAACTGAAAATTTAGCAGTAAAAAAAGTATGTGTGTGTGTGTACATGTGTAGTCCAGGAGGACAATGGCAGAATTGAAAAAGCCATGGTATTTTTTTGAATATTTTCTTTGGTAAATTGTCAGATCTTTTAACCACTTTTCATTGGGTTATTTTGTTAATACTCTACTGAGTTTGAGAATTCTGTATATACTTTGTAGTCCTTTGTCAGTAATACATTTTGCAAATCTTTGCTCCCTGTCTCTGGCTTGGCTTTTAATTAATGGCATATTTTGAGGAGCAAAAGTTTTCAATTTTGATAAAGTTCAATTTTTTCTTCTGGCTCCTGCTAAATCTTTGCCTACCTTGGGATTCCCAGGTTTTCTTCTAGAAGTTTTATACTTTTAGTGTCTAATAATTTTTCCAGTTAATTTGGGGATATGGTGTAATTATGGGTCAATGTTCATTTTTTTTAATGTGATGATTCAGCTGTTCAACATTATGTGTTTAAAAATCTATTCTTTCCACCATAGAAAATCAATTGTTGAAAATCAATCAATCGTATCTGTGTAGGCTGATTTATGTACCCCCTGTTTTGTTGCACTGATCTACATGGCTATTCTTATGCCAATACCAGGCTCTCTTGATTGCTGTAGCCTTTCAGTAAGCCTTAAAATCTCATACTGTAAGCCTCCAACTTTGTTCTTTTTTTAAACAATTGCTTTGGATATTCTAAATATATTGTATTTCCTTACGTTTTAGAATTAGCTTATTCAGTTCAGTTCAGTCGCTCAGTTGTGTTGATTCTTTGTGACCCCATGGACTGCAGCACGCCAGGCCTCCCTGTCCATCACCAACTCCCAAAGTTTACTCAAACTCACATCCATTGAGTTGGTGATGCCATTCAACCATCTCATCCTCTGTCATCCCCTTCTCCTCTCGCCTTAAATCTTTCCCAGCAGGTGGCCAAAGTATTGGAGTTTCAGCTTCAGCATCAGTCCTTCCAATGAATATTCCTTTAGGATGGACTGTTTGGATCTCCTTGCTGTCCAAGGGTCTCTCAAGAGTCTTTTCCAACACTACAGTTCAAAAGCATCAATTTTTTGGTGCTCAGCTTTCTTTAGAGTCCAACTCTGACATCCATACATGACTACTGGAAAAACTATAGCTTTGACTGGACAGACCTCTGTTGCAAAGTAATGTCTCTGCTTTTTAATATGCTGTCTAGGTTGGTCATAATTTTTCTTCCAAGGGGTAAGCGTCTTTTAATTTCATTAGCTTGTAATCTCCTACCAAAAGTGGCAGCTGGAAAACAGATTGGCCTTTGTTGAATCCATAGACCAATTTGGAGAAAACTGACAACACTTGAATCCTTCAGTTCATGAATGTGGTACGTGTATGCCAAGTTGCTTCAGTCATGTCCAACTCTTTGTGACTCTATGAACTGTAGCCCACCAGGCTCCTCTGTCCATGGGGTTCTCCAGGCAAGAATACTGGTGTGGGTTGCCAGGCCCTCCTCCAGGGAATCTTCCTAACCAAAGGATCGAACCCACATCTCCTGAGTCTCCTGCATTGGCAGGAGAATTCTTTACCACTAGAGCCACCTGGGAAGCCCCAGAATGTGGTATATGAATACATTTGTTTCATTTCTCTGCTTTTTCTCAGTGAACATTTGTAATTCTCATTGTATGAATACCAGTCTTGTACATAGTTTGTTAAAATGATCTCCCTATATTTTATTTTGGTGCTATTCTAATTTGGTTGTTTTATATCCATTGCCATTTTTTGCTAGTATGTAGAAATGTAATTTTTATATTGCCCTTCTATCTTGTGACCTTATAAAACTCATTTATCCATTTTAGTAATTAAAAAATAGATTCCTTAGGATGTTTTCCATACAGGGTCTTGGTGTCCACTCAAAAGAGACATTTTTACTTCTTCCTTTCCATTCTTAATGCCTTTTCTTTCTTCTTTCCCTCCTTCCTTCCTTCCTCTCTTTCTCTTTGCCTGATTACACTGGCTAAGATCTCCAATACAATGTTAAATAAACGGTAAAAGTGGTTACACCTGCTTTACTCTTGATCTTAAGGGGAAAACCTTTAGCAAATGGCCTGACACATGGAGACTGGCAGAGAATGCTCCAAGCCTCCAAGAGATCTCTGAGCTGTACATCAAACCCAACAACTTCTCACTGCTTACCTCCTGACTTTAGCCCTCACTTTTATCATATCTCCACCAAACCCTCCCAATAGGTTCCTTACTGTCTCCCTACCCCCAGTCCACCTCCCTGCCCCAGCTCCACTCCCACTTTATTCTCCATACAGCAGTCACATTAATCTTTTAAGACACAAGTCAACACAGCAATGAGGGCCCCTCCTCTTTCTCCCACTCATTTCTCTTTTCCCACACCCCTATTTAATGTAGTCTTTAAATATATATATATATTTAAATTTAGTTAATTAATTAATTTTTGATTAGGCTGGGTCTTTGTTGCTACACGTGGGCTTTCTCTAGTTGCAGCAAGCGAGGCTTACTCTTCCTTGCAGTGCACAGGCTTCTTATTGTGGTGGCTTCTCTCATTACAGAGCACAGGCTCTAGATGCATGGGCTCAGTAGTTGGGGCACATGGGCTTAGGTGCCCCATGGCATGTGGCATCTTCCAGGATCAGGGATCGAACCCATGTCCCCTGCATGGGCAGGTGGATTTCTTATCCACTGACCCACCATGGAAGTCCTAATGCAATGTCTTGATTCTCCTTCTCCAGGAGTGACTTGCTTGCTCTTTCCATAAGTACTAGAAGATGGATGGGTCTTGATTCTTTTCTCTTAGCTTCTTCTGAAGCCTGGGATTAAGCTTACTGGGCTCAACAGTTTCTGAAAGGGGCACTTAGAGCTTTAAAACATCTGTGTCTTGGTGACCAAGTGTAGAAAAACCCAGAAAAGCTGGTGGATTTGCCAAGTCTCAGAAGACAGACATTCCCCGGGGGCCTCTCACAGGAAGCCCTAAGTAATAGGAGTGCTTCCTAAAGTGAGACATAATGACTTTTTATCTTTCTTGCAAGTCTTTAATTAGAGGCTCCATCACAGACACATTGTGTTAAATGGGACAGGAATTCCATTAGAGGAGGGAGCAAGTGGGAAACTCCTTGGCCAGAACACAGTGTTCAACCAGTTTGACATTTGTAATCATGTCTTTGCCCCTGAAGACTGCATCCATCATCCTGTAGCTTCTGGTGAAAAGAGTTTCCAGAAAGGCAGGGAAGCCTTGTCGCCCGAAGCATCATCTGTCACTCAGGCCATCAGTCAAGCAGCAAACCTCCCTTGAGTACCCGTCATTCCCTCATGTCTGTGGAAAGCACTTTCAGACGCCCTGTCTCATTTCTCCCTCTCAGCACCCCTGTGAGGTGGGCGGGACAGATGTCACTCTCCCATCATAAATAATCTGAGTCCCCAAGACTGGGTGGCGTGCAATCGCACGGTTAGAGAGTGATGGAGCTGGAGCTGGAACCTGGGCTTCCTGATCATCATCTAGTCTTTCTTCTACACCCTACTGTTCTCTAGGTGCCTAACGCTGACGAAGCTCTGGGAGATGGAGGGGAAGTACAGATGCCATGCGCTCGGCCAGCAGATGCTTTGTTGTCTTTGAGGTCAACAAGATGACTTGTGCTTTGAGGTCGCTGCAGATGCTATCTCAAAAAGACTTTCTCACCCAGAGCAAAGTCAGCTGTGACAGGAAAAGCCTGTGGCATGAAGGGTGACCACCACCTGCCGCAGAGAGAGGATGGGAAGGAGGGCGAGGAGGGCTGGACGGCAGTGGTGGTGGTGGTAGTATTATAAAGGGAGACCCCCTTCAGGGCTTCGCCGGCTTCCTGGGCTGCTGGAGCCCGCAGAGCTGTTGATCTTGGCTCCTTTTTAATCACTAAGTTCTCTTTTAAAGAGTTGTTTCCCCCGCTCCTCCTCCCCTTCCGCCTCTCTTGGAGAGCCCTTTCAAGCAGACCTTAAACTAAATAAACATGCAAGTGAAACAAGCCAGGGCTGTCAGATGTGAAGAATGAAGCTGGTAATGTTGGGATGATCAGTGGTCTTGGACAGTGTGTGTGTGTGTGTGTGTGTGTGTGTGTGTGTGTGCGTGCGTGTGTGCGTGCGGGATGGAGTGATGGTTCCCACACAGTACTTTGCCTCTCTCCTTTGGTCTATTTCCTGGGCCTCGTTCATAAGTCTTTTAAGCAACCACCATCTGCCTTGATAGAGAAGCTGATGCTCACTTTTATCTTACTTTGTTTTCATCTATATCTGCCTGCGGGCCTTCCTGTTCTCTTCCTCCCTTATTCCCTTTTCCCACTTCTTCCCTTCCTTTGCTTCCTTTTTTCAGTGGAGTAGATCTTTCTGTGATCTTAAAAGATGCACATTTGGTTGATGGATCGGAGGAGAAGCATGAGCTATGGAACATGGATTTAAATCTCTCAGAGCTCTGGTCCCCATGTATAGTTTGGGGTTAAATATGGTAACCCCACTGGTGGTTGGGAAGATTAAGTAGGAGAACACACACGGAACATTTAGAACAGTGCCTGGCACGCAATATGGATGCGATATTGTAAAAGGATTTCCTGTTAGTGAGGCACTGGGGCCAGCAGCAGTGTGTTTCTTTGAATTCCAGGTCGACATCGACCTCTGAAGACCAGACTTTGTGACAGCATATAAATCCCATTTTCTGTTTGGCCCATTGTTTGCTTATCCAACTAGAAAACTGCTGGACTACTTAAAACATTTTCATAAAACCCCTAAACCTAATGGAGGACAGAGTGACACCTTGACAGATCTGGAGCCCAGTGGCTGATGTCCCCCAGAGTTGGGACAGGGCCTCTGGAAAGATGAGAGCACTGGTTCTGCCTTTTGGGACAACTTTGTGACGGGGCAGATTGATGAATCTTCCTGGGTTGCCATTTCTTAAACAATGAAATGGGGATAATTAGCTTCCTCACAGGATTTTGTGAGGGCCAATGAACTGAAGTCTGAAAAAGCACTTAAAACTCCAAAGCTAGATGGATTAAATTGCTGAGGCCGTGCATCCATCCTCTCCAGCACAAGGAAAGAACCTTGGGGAACGTCAGAGAAACTGAGAGCCGGACTAAGCTTGATGTATATAGTTCTCACGGGGCAAGTCACAGCTGAGGAAACAGGACTGAAAAAGAAAGTGACTTGCCCACAGCTACACAGCTGCTTAGTGGCAGAGCTGACAGCGGAGCTGTATGCTGTGTTCGTCACTAGGCCACACTGAAGGACACGAAGGGAGTAAGATCCAGTACAGGCCCACGGATGGGTTTCCCGTGGGCAGCTCATGGGGACCCATTCAGATTCTTTGGGTGTGGGAAGGCAGGCTTGAACTCTAGCCCTGCCCACCTGTTTGTTGTTGTTTTTTAAACTTGTCCGTGACCAAGTGTCCACCATAGATGAGACCGAACATTTCCATCCCTCCACAAAAACTCCTTCATGCGCCTTTGTAATCAAGCCTCTCCTCACCCAGCCCAGGCAACCAGTGGTCTGTTTTTTTGTCTCTGTAACATTTTGCCTTTTTCGGAGGTCACCATATGTCCTAGTTCATTCGGGACTGTTATAACAAATAAGTAAACCAGGTAGCTTAAAAAGAACAGAAAATTGTTTCTCAGAATTCAAGAGACGGAGAAGCCCAAGATCAAGGCACCAGTAGATTCGGCACTTTCAGGTTCATAGATGGCCAGCATTTTGCTGTGTGTTCATCTGGCAGAAGGGGCAAGGGAGCTCTCTGAGGTCCCTTTTTTAAGGACACTAATCTCATTCATGAGGGCTCCACCCTCATGACCTAATCATCTCCCCAGGGCCCCACTTTCAAATACCATCACACAGGGGTTCAGATTCAATATGAATTTTGGGGACATAGCATTCAGTTTACGGCATCAAGAATTTGCCTCTGCAATGCAGGAGACCTGGGTTTGATTCCTGGGTTGGGAAGATCCCCTGGAAGAGGGCATGGCAACCCATTTCAGTATTCTTGCCTAGAGAATCCCATGGACAGAGGAGCCTGGAGAGCTACAGTCCATGGGGTCACAAAGAGTCAGACACCACTGAGTGACTAAGCATAGCACATAAATGGAAGATACATTGTGGCCTTTTAAATCTGACTTTAGTGATTTTGCATAATGGGTGTGACATTTATCCATGTTCTCATGTATCCGGAGTTGGTCTCTTTTTATTGGTGAACAGTTCTCCATTCCATGGGTGTACTGCAGTTTGTTTAACCGTACACTAGGTAATGGATGTTTGAGCTATAATATGTTTTTCACTGTTAAAAATCAAGCCACTGTAAGTATTCACATACTTATTCTTTCTTTTCTCAGGGATAAATACCTAAGGGTGAAATTCCTGGGTCATATGGCAAATATATGGTAAGTAAATTTATTAGGAACTGCAAAACTCCTTTAAAATGCTGTATTTTCGCACTCCTGCTAGCAACACAGGAGAGTTCAACTTGCTCTGAATCCTCACTGAAAGTGAAAGTGTTAGTCAGTCATGTCCAACTCTTTGCAACCCCATGGACTGCAGCCCACCAGGCTCTCTGTCCATGGGGATTCTCTAGGCAAGAATACTGGAATGGGTTGCCATTCCCTTCTCCAGGGGATCTTGCCAACCCAGGGATTGAACTCGGTTGCATTGCAGATAGATTTTTACCATCTGAGCCCCCAGGGAAGCCCTAGCACTTGATATTGATGGTTGCATCTTCCATTCTAAGATGTGTGACATGGTATCTCATTATAGTTTTAATTTTTATTTCCTTTACTGCTAGTGATATTGAACATAAAAGATGTTCAATGTGCTTATTTGCCATTTGTATGTCCTCTTAGCAGTGTTGGTTCAAATCATCTGTCCACTTTTTGAAACTGGGCTTTTGTTTCCTTATTATGGATTTTTGAGGAATATATCTATATTCTGGGTATAAATCTATCATTTCTTTTTCTTGTCTAATTTTACTGGCTAGTACTTTCAAGAGAATATTGAATAGAAGTAGTGAGATTGGACACCTTTGTCTTTTTCCTAATCTTAGGGAGAAAACATTCACTATCTCATTATTATGTGAGATGTTAGCCATAGATTTTTCATAGCTGCTCTTTATCAAATTTAGGTGTCTAGTTTCTGAGAATTTCTGTCAGGAATGGGTGTTGGAGTTAAAATGCTTTTCCTGAGTCTTTTGAGATGTTCATATGGTTTTCCTTTTGTTAATGTGGTGAATTTCAAATTTTAGGCCAGTCTTGCCTTCCTGGGCTAAACTCTACTAAATTATGTTGTTTTTATATTATTGGAATTGATTCGCTAAAAGTTTATCTAGAATTTTTGTTTCTATCTTTGTCTGCAGTTTTCTTTTCTTAAAATATCTTTGTCTGGTTTTTGTATTAGAATAAAGCTGGCTTTATAGAGTAAGTTTGGAAATACTCTTCAATTTTCTGCAAGTCTGTGTAGAATTGGCATTTTTCTTCCTTAAAAGTTTGGTAGAATTCCAGTGGAGCCATATGGACTTGGAGTTTCCTTGTGGGAAGGTTCTTAAACTAAAAATTCAGTTTCATTAATAAGGATAGGGCTACTGAGGTTATATTTGATGAGTACTGGTAATTTGTGCTTTTAAAGGAACTCCTGTTTTATTCAAAGTATGAATTTATTGACATAAATATTTCATAATATTCTGTTATTTTCTTTTTAATGTCTGCCTACAGAAAGATCTATAAGAGAAGTGATATAACTTTTCTTATTTCTGATATTGGTAATTTGCTCTCATTTCTTTTTTTCTTGATTAGTGCAGCTAGATGCTTATAAATTGCATCAATCTTTATGAAGAATCAGCTTTTAGTTTCATTAATTTCTGATCTTATCTTTATCGTTTCCTTTCTTCTGCTTGCTTTGGGTTTATTGTTTTCTTCTTTTTATAATTTCTTAAGAGGAACACTTAGATAATTGATTTCCATCCTTTCATTCCTAATATAATCATTTAATTTTGTACATTTCCCTCTAATCTCTGCTTTGGTTGCATCCTACAAATTTTTACAAGCTTTATTTTTGTTTTCATTTAACTCAAAATATTTTCTAATGCCCCTTCCAAAATCCTCTCTGATCTGTTTCTATTTAGAAGCATGTTGTTTAATTTCCAAATATTTGGGAAGTTTTCACATGTATTTCTGATATTGATTTCTGATTTAATCCCAGTGAGGTCTTAGAAATCCTTTGCATGATTTCAATTAGAAAATTTTGTTGAAATGTATTTTATGGCTGAGTACACTGTTTACCTTAGTGAATGCTTCATGTGTATTTGAAAAGAATATATATTCTGACATTTTGGAGTCTTGTACAAATGTCAGTTAGGTCAACTTGGTTGATAGTGTTATTCAGGTTTTCTCTAGCTGTAGTGACTTTCTGTCTGCTTATTCTATTGATTACTGAGAGAAGAGTGTTGGAACCTTCAGCTGCAACTGAAGATCCATTTCTCCTTTCTGTTCTATTAATGTTTGTTCCATGTATTTTGAAACCCTGTTGTTAATGCACACACATTTAGGATTGTTATGTCTTCCTGATAAATTGATAGTCTTTATGATTCTGCAGTGCTTCTCTTTACTCCTAATAAAATTCCTTGCTCTGAAGTCTGTGTTTCACAGGTTTTCTTTCTTTTTTTTTTTTTTTGCAACCAGAAGGCATCAAGACCTTGGTGTAGGGGTTACCAACAGCAACCCTTCAAAACCTTTCTCTCTGTTCCTGTTTCCACGATGAGGCCTTCCCAAGCATTGCCTGGGCACCCAAGCCCCCTGAGGAAGATGAGCTTAAAAAAAAAAAATTAAATACTGATTTTTTTGGCTGTTAAGAGCTAAATGCTGAGATATTTCAGTAACTCTCTGGCTCCAGCTCTGGGATACTTGGAGTCAGAGGTGGGGACGTGGACGCTGAGTGCTGCCAGGCGGTCAGGACAGTAAGCAGTACGTGGGCATGCAGCAGCCAAGTGTCCTGCAGTTCCCCAAACTAGGTTCATATCAGTCAGCCGCAGACAACTTGAGAAGATGCAGGAGACTGCAGAGTTTCCACTCTCAGCTGGAAATCCCCCGGTCTAGGGAAAGTGGCAGGTGGCCCTTAGGGATTTGAGAGGGCTGTGTATATGATGGGTATGGGGATTTAAGTATTTGAAGAGTGAAATGGGTGAGAAGGATTTGAACACCAGTCACTATGGGGTGGAAGAATAAGCTAAAACAATCTTCTGCATTGTTCGGGCCCCTTTTGTCTTAATATTGTTAATTTAAAATCTCTATCACCATGTCTGGAACATAAAAAGAGCTCATTAAGAATTTGTTGAGTGAATAAATGCTTAAACTTGAGAATAAAAGGATATCATCTGTATCTATAAATTTGAGAATAAAAGGATATCATCTATATCTTTATACATGTTTTATATATATTTACATATACATGTGTGTGTGTACATTCATGCTCAGTAACTTCAGCTGTGTCCAACTCTATGTGACCCAATGGACTGTAGTCTGTCAGGCTCCTCTGTCCATGGGATTTCCCAGGCAAGAATCCTGGAGTGGGTTGCCATTTCCTGGTATTGAGATATATATATATATGTGTGTGTGTGTGTGTGTGTGTGTGTATATATATATATATATATATACTGAATCTCAATACTGTGACCATGTCCTTCAAGATCTTTGAGTCATGTGTCTGTGAGCTGACTGTGTGGTTTTATTTTAGTTTGGGTTTAAGTTTGCTCCCTGAGTCTCTTGTGAGATCAACAGCTACCAGAGGCATAAACTGGTCATGATGGATTCAGAAAATTAAGAGGCCAACCCAAGCTATAAAAGTACCTTTAAAACCTCTGATTGCATCATATCTGCTAATATTTCATTGGCTAAAGCAAATCATAAAGCTCAAAGTTAGATAGGAAGATATATATATATATTGCTATGTAAAGAATTTGTTATCCACTATTAACATAGCAATATCTCACTAATACATATCCTTCAAAGAAAAGGAGGTGGTTACAGTACTGATATTTATAAGACATAGAGGGAAGTTTCTTTTCCCCTTAGGTTTAAGCATTTATTCATCCAACAAATTCTTAATGAGCACATATTATGTTTCAGATATGGACACACACACACACATTCACACACACTTTCATGTTGTCCTCTCAGCTACTGTGGAAGGCGCAGCAAAGCCACATGGCAGAATGTGGACATATAATTCCATTAAAGGAGAGAGTGAAGACTTGTAAACAATAATCCAATCTTCTGCATCTTCAGTAATAACTGCTCACACACACAGTTTGCCAGGCACTGTTTTAATCGCTTTACGTATGTGGACAGCTCAGGTTAACAGTGCCTTTTATCTGATGGATTTAAGGATGGATATAAATGTAAAAATTTAAATTGGTTTTTGCTTAGACTTACAGGGCTTCCCAGTTGGTGGAGTGGTAAAGAATCCTCTTGTCAGTGCAGGAGGAGATGCAGCAAGTTCAGTCCCTGGGGTGGGAAGATCTCATGGAGTAGGAAATGGCTACCCACTCCAGTATTCTTGCCTGAAAAATTCCATGGACATAGAAGCCTGGCAGGCTACAAAGGGTCACAAAGAGTCGGCCATGACTGAGCATGTATGCATTATGCATAGGCTTGTAAAGGAAAAAAGTTATGCTTGTGATAATGTTGCCACAGGCACTAAAATTTTACAACTCTATGTAAAAAAAACCATCCATCTAAAGATGTGGTACACATATACAATAGAATATTACTCAGCCATAAAAAGGAATGAAATAATGCCATTTGCTGCAACATGGATGGACCTAGAATGTGTCATACTAAGTGAAGTCAGACAGAGATTATATATGGAATCTAAAAAGAAATGATATAAATGAACTTATTTACAAAACAGAAATAGACTCAGACTTTGAGAATGAGCTTAGGGTTGCCGGGGGGAGGGATGGGGGAAGGGATAGTTAAGGAGTTTGGGATGGGCATGTATACAAAAAAGAAAAAAAAAAAAACAACAACTATCTGTCATGGAAGGAGTCCAAATATTTTTTATTTTTATTCTAGGAGTTTTCTGGGAATATTGTTTTAAAATCTTTTAGAAACTGTATGCATGCTGAATCACTTCAGTCGTGTCCAACTCTTTGCAGTCCTATGGACTATATAGCTCACCAGGCTCCTAGGTCCATGGGATTCTCCAGGAAAGAATACTAGAGTGGGTTGCAATGCCCTCCTCCAGGGGAATCTTCTCAATCCAGGGATCAAACCTGTGTCTCCAGGGGTCAAACCCATGTCTCTTGTGTCTCCTGCACTGGCAGGCATAGTCTTTACCACTAGTACCACCTGGGAATTCCAGAAACTATATATACCCTTCTATTTATATCAATAAATGTTAGTCAGTAAATAGTTATTTACTGTGCTGTACTGTGGGGATGGGCTTCCCTGGTGGCTCAGCTGGTAAAAAATCTGCCTGCAATGAGGGAGACCCAGGTTCAATCCCTGGGTGGGGAAGATCTTCTGGAGAAGGGAAAGGCTACCCATTCCAGTGTTCTGGACTGGAGAATTCTGGACTATACAGTCCATGGGGTCGCAAAGAGTCAGACATGACTGAGCGACTTTCACTTTCACTGTGGGTATTCTTGCCCTTGGGGAACTTAAGATTTAGCCAGAGTAAAAAAGTCATATCCATGAGGACAGCTACCCATAACTCAAGGCAGTAAATGCCAAGTGCCAAATGGCAGCTGTGGGGACAACAGAGTCCCAAGGAAGGCCTGGTCTGTGCCTGCATCTGTGCACGCTAAGTCACTTTAGCTGTGTCTCATCCTGTGTGACCCTATGGACTATAGCCCACCAGGCTCCTCTGTCCATGGGGATGCTCTAGGCAAGAGTACCAGAGTGGGTTGCCATGCCCTCCTCCAGGGACTTGTCCTGACCTAGGGATCGAACCTGCATCTCTTACATCTCCTGCATTGGCAGACAGGATTTTTACTATTCGCCCCGCCTATGCCTTCATCCTACAAAAGTGCTTAAGAGTCCGGTCATTAAAAGGTCCATCCGTAGTGAGGAGTCACTGTAAAGCCCTGAATGCCTGCCCACACCCATTTATTTGGCTCAGGTCCTGTCCATAGGTTTCTTTGTTGCAGACATTCAGAACGAAATGTGAATTGTCATGTATTGAATCATTTTCTAAGACTCGGAAAGTGTCCTAGAGAAACAGGGAGCAAACTGTGCTCCCTGTTGGGAGAATATATTGGTCTGGAGAGTATATTGGGTGTCACTGCTTCTTCCCTTCCTCTGTCCTCCACTTGTCATTTCTAGGTATCAAGACAGAGTGCAGCCCAATAAATGTAGATGTTTGTTCAAAGTCTCGACACCAGTGCTCATAGTACCGCTTGTTGCCTTGTGCATCGGTGTCTTTCTTTCTTTGTTCAGGGATCCTGAGGTTGTTCCTGTTTACACGTGGGGAGAGAAAAGAGAATATGGAAGTTATTTTCCTATCAAAGCCCTACTCTTATTTTTTATTTTTGCCAGTTTCAAGTTTGAGAGAAAGGACAAAGGTAGAGAGAGAGAGGGATACTGAGATTCCTGAAACGTAAGTACTATGAAAGTTAATGTTTGACCTCAATTTTTTTCCTTCTTAAATGATATCATAAGGATAAGGGATTTCTTCATTTTGATTTTTCTCTCAGCCAGTTCATTACTGATTTTAAGTATTTTTGTTCAAAACATTATACTTTTCATAGTTTTTTTTGGGGGGGGGCCTTAACTCATATGAAACACTGTAAAATGGAGGTCAGCTTAAGACCTCAAATTCTTGCAAGTCATGAAATACTTGTGAATGGCTCTGGCCTTTTTTTGATCCATGAAATAAGATACCTGTCCAAACACACCCTTACCCTGGAAAATGGGCTACACTGACTGAGGTTTCAACTTCCACAGTCAATTTTTTTGGATTGAAAAGTGTTGAAATATACCCTTTAAAACGAAGTAATAATGAGCTTATTTATATTCACTTATTTCCACAGAGCAATCCCCCCTTTAAGTTTTGAAGCACAAGAGGAAAAGTGTATGCCCATCTCACCTTTGAAGAGTGGTTATGAAGTGTGTGGGTTTGATAATCCCCTGAACCACAGGCTGCTATTTATATACCTTTCGGTGATTTTTGTCTACCAGGTTTGCTCATCAACCTCCCAATGCTTCTGACTCTTGTCTGGAAAACCACAATGTGTAGAAACCCTCAAGAGGAGCTGGGTTTTCATAGACCATTGTATTACAGTGCCCTTGGCAAATATCTTCGGGCTTTCTCTGTGAGAGAAAGAAGGTGGGAAGGAGGGAGGAGAGTTGAAAGAAAGGACAGGGAGCGAGGAAAGAAGGGGGAGGGAAAAAGGAAAGCAGGGAGGTGGTGGTGGAGGGGAGAGAGTGCTTGTGGTGCATGTGTGTAAGAGTAAGAACGTTCATGCCAACCATAAAAACTGGGTTTTACTTCATCAAAATTGGAAATGTTTTCTCACCAAAAGATATGATAAGCTGGAAAAACAGGGCACAAATTGGGAGGAAATATTTGCAAATACATACCTGAGTAAAGACCTAAAATGTAAAACCTAAAGCTATAAAACTATAGAAGAAAACATGGGAGAAAAATCTTTGTGACCTTGGGCTAAAAATTTCATCAGTTCAGTTCAGTTCAGTCGCTCAGTTGTGTCCAACTCTTTGCGACCGCATGAATCGCAGCACACCAGGCCTCCCTGTCCATCACCAACTCCCGGAGTTCACTCTGACTCATGTCCATCAAGTCAGTGATGCCATCCAGCCATCTCATCCTCTGTCATCCCCTTCTTCTCCTGCCCCCAATCCCTCCCAGCATCAGAGTCTTTTCCAAGGAGTCACCTCTTCGCATGAGGTGGCCAAAGTACTGGAGTTTCAGCTTTAGCATCATTCCTTCCAAAGAAATCCCAGGGCTGATCTCCTTCAGAATGGACTGATTGGATCTCTTTGCAGTCCAAGGGACTCTCAAGAGTCTTCTCCAACACCACAGTTCAAAAGCATCAATTCTTCAGTGCTCAGCCTTCTTCACAGTCCAACTCTCACATCCATACATGACTACTGGAAAAACCATAGCCTTGACTAGACAGACCTTGGTCGGCAAAGTAATGTCTCTGCTTTTGAATATACTATCTAGGTTGGTCATAACTTTTCTTCCAAGGAGTAAGCGTCTTTTAATTTCATGGCTGCAGTCGCCATCTGCAGTGATTTTGGAGCCCCAAAAAATAAAGTCTAACACTGTTTCCACTGTTTCCCCATCTATTTTCCATGAGGTGATGGGACTGGATGCCATGATCTTTGTTTTCTGAATGTTGAGCTTTAAGCCAACTTTTTCACTCTCTTCTTTCACTTTCATCAAGAGGCTTTTTAGTTCCTCTTCACTTTCTGCCATAAGGGTGGTGTCATCTGCATATCTGAGGTTATTGATATTTCTCCCGGCAATCTTGATTCCAGCTTGTGTTTCTTCCAGTCCAGTGTTTCTCACGATGTACTCTGCATATAAGTTAAATAAGCAGGGTGACAATATACAGCCCTGACATACTCCTTTTCCTATTTGGAACCAGTCTGTCGTTCCACGTAGATACTACACAAAGCGAAGTCGCTCAGTCGTGTCTCTTTGCAACCCCACGGACTGTAACATACCAATCTCCTCTGTCCATGGGATTTTCCAGGCAAGGGTACTGGAGTAGGTTGCCATTTCCTTCTCCAGAGGATCTTCCTGACCCAGGGATCGAACCCAGGTCTCCCATATTGCAGTCAGGCGCTTTACTGTCTGAGCCAGCAGGGAAGCGTTTCAGAGATGCTACACAAAAGTACAGCTCATAAAAATTAATGTTAGCTTCATCAAAATAAAGAATTTCTGTTTAAAAATATTGTTGAAAGACAAGCCACAGACTGGGAAAAATATTTACTAATTGCATATCAATAAAGTTAGTGCATCTAGAACAAATAAAGAGTCTTCTAATTCAGAAATAAGAAAAGAAATAATCCCTGCAAACACAAGTGAGAGATCTGAACAAACTTTTCACCAAAGAAGAGACACAGATACAAATAAGTACATGAAAAGATGCCTAATGCTATTTTTCATTTAAATAATGTAAGTTAAAACCAAAAAAGATCACTGCATCCTATCAGAAGGGCTTAAAAACCATTAACGAGTGAACAAACAAACAAAAAAACCTGGCAATATCGAGTGCTGGAGAAGCTTGGGATGGTGCAGTCACTTTGGAAAACAGGTTGGCTATTTCTTACAAAGCTAAACATACACTTACCATGTGACCCAGCAATTCCACTTCTAAGTATTTATGAAATGTATATGAAATGAAAACATATGTCCATATCAAACCCTGTATGAGAATATCTATAGCAGCTTTATCCATAATAGCTCAAAACTAAAAGCAACCCAAATGTCTATCAACTCATGAATGGGTATACATATTATATTATATCCATACCATGAACTGCTAATTCATGTAAGAGTATAATTTTGAAATTTGATGCTAAGTTAAAGAAGTCAGATTCAAAAGGTTACACATGATATGATTCTATTTATGTGAGAGAAAACAGATCAGTGATTGAGAGTGGAGAAGGAACTGATTACAGAGAGACTCAAGGGAACTTATTTGGGATGATGGAAAATTTGTATCTTGATTATGTTGTATATATTTGTCAAAACTCATAGGACTAAATACTAAAATGTAATTTTTTCTGTATATACAGAATATACCTTAATAAACCTGATTAAAATAATTATCTACCTTTACCATAACATTAATAGGTGTTTTTAACACTAAAAAGGATAACCAAATCAAATGAGTGTAGAAAGTTTAGAAAATACATTGATAAGCAAGAAAAAATTACTCAACTGTAATTATAGTATATATAGATGTATTATCAATTTGATATAAATTTTTATAACTCACTTTGATTTTTTTATTTGATTTATTTACATGTTTCTCTGTACTATCACTTTCCATGGCCTGTTGTATGAATGGACAGTCTGTTGTATGAATGTAATATAGATTATTTAACAAATTCTCTATTTACTGGAATTTAGGTAATATATAATTTTTTACCTTTGGTGCTGTAATATACTTGCAACTGCAAGTCAAGCTGCAATGAACATTAAAATATATATATTTTTTAATTAAAAAATATATTTTTGCAGGTAACTGTGATTTATTTCTTTATGATAAATTCCTAGGCATGACATTGCTGGTTCAAAGGAAGGGCACATTTTTAGGAATACAGGTGTCATCAAATTGTCCCTCAGAGAGTTTGCACCAATTTCTGTAAGTTTAATTTTAAGCTCTCTTTATTCTACTTTATCCCCATTTCATAACCTTTCTCATCTTGCCCCTGCTTGACAGAAAAATTCTAACCAAGAAACAAAGCATAAGAGAACTTTATAAAGGGGAATGTGTAAACCCATGTCATAGCTTGTCTTCCCCCACCTCCTACTGCTCTCTTCATTTCCCATGTGCTGGAGCTTCTCTTTCTTCCCACCAAATAAACAATTTATTAGTTAATAATTCATTTTTCTCATAGATAACTTTACTTAAGTCCAATAGAAAAAATCAGCCTCATATTTAGTTAGCCAATGTGTGATTTCTGATCAGCATTTTGTGTATTGAAAACCTTGGGTAGAGGCCACATCCTGATGGCAAGGACTTTGAGAGGTTTGAGACCCCAGGTCTGGGCCTGATGTTAACAACTTTAATCAGGAATAAGGGCCCCCAAGTTCAAGGACCAGTTTGTCATTGGCCTGCGCTGAGCACTTTGCCTTCCTTGGCCTCTTGTGCTTACTTGTGACTTTAATGAGATATAATAATGTCCTCCTGCCTGCTGTTGTGAGGATAAAATTGGATGATGCTTCTAAGCACCTCAAAAAGAATCAAAAGTGATTCAAACATGCACATGAACATTTCCTTTTTTTTTTTTTAATGATAACACTGAGTTATCATTAGGACCAGTGCTCAAGAGTTCCAATAGGACCAGTGCTCAAGTCTGTTCAATACTCCCACCCCCAGGAGAGATGAGCAGGGTGCTTCCTTCCCTCGCTGGGCCTCATATCTCACCTGCGGTGCTGTGGGGTGGTGTTCTCACAGAGGGAGTTGGGGAGAAGCCAGGGTGTTTTCACGCTTCCAGCTTCCAACAGCATCTCCTTTAGAGGCTGTCTTCCTCCATTTCCTCTGTGGGAAAGCCCCTCCACACATTCCAGCTCCTGCTGTATTTCAGCTCTGATCACCTGGTGTCAGCCTTAGGGCTCTGGGCACCCTACCTCCTTCCCCCATCAAGAGTGCTAGCAGCTCCTTGCAAATGCTAATGTTTAAATTACATAAAACCTCCTGTTGGGTGAATGGATTAAGTTGTGGTACATATATACAATGGAATATCACTCAGCCATAAAAAGGAATGAATCTGAGTAGGTACTAGTGAGGTGGATGAACCTAGGGCCTGTTACACAGAGTGAAGTAAGTCAGAAAGAGAAAAACAAATGTCCTATTAATGCATATATAGAGAATCTAGAAAGATGGCACTGATGAACCTACTTGTAGGGCAGGAATAGAGACTCAGACATAGAGAACAGACTTATGGACACAGTAGGGGAAAGAGAAGATGGGATAACTCGAGAGAGTAGCATTGAAATACATACATTACCATGTGTAAGATAGATGAGTAATGGGAAGTTGCTGTATAGTGTAGGGAGCTCATCCTGGTGCTCTGTGACAACCTAGAGGGGTGGAGTGGGGTGGGAAGTGGGAGGGAGGCTCAAGAGAGAGGAGACATGTTTATACCTATAGTTGATTCATGTTGATGTATGGTGGAAACCTGCACAACATTATAAGACAATTCAGTTCAGTTCAGTAGCTCAGTCATGTCCAACTCTTTGCAACCAACCCCATGAATCGCAGCACACCAGGCCTCCCTGTCTATCGCCAACTCCCGGAGTTCACTCAAACTCACATCCATCAAGTCGGTGATGCCATCCAGCCATCTCATCCTCTGTCGTCCCCTTTTCCTACTGCCCCCAATCCCTCCCAGCATCAGAGTCTTTTCCAATGAGTTAACTCTTCGCATGAGGTGCCCAAAGTACTGGAGTTTCAGCTTCAGCATTATTCCTTCCAAAGAACACCCAGGACTGATCTCCTTCAGAATGGACTGGTTGGATCTCCTTGCAGTCCAAGGGGCTCTCAAGAGTCTTCTCCAACACCACAGTTCAAAAGCATCAATTCTTCAGCACTCAGCTTTCACATCCATACATGACCACTGGAAAAACCATAGCCTTGACTAGATGGACCTTTGTTGGCAAAGTAACGTCTCTGCTTTGTAATATTGTGTCTAGGTTCGTCATAACTTTCCTTCCAAGGAGTAAGCATCGTTTAATTTCATGGCTGCAATCACCCTCCAATTAAAAATAATTACTTAAAAAAAAAACCCTCTTGGCCTCTTGGCTCTTCTCTTGCAAGTCAGTCTTCTATGTTCAATTCCCACTTTTGGAAACACCTCGAATGGCTTCTTTTATTCTGACTGAAGTCTGATGGATGCAGAGGGGAATAGTAGTGGATAGCAGTTCAGCCCAGTAGGTATCAATCACAAACTTAGGGAGCAGGCTCAGGCTCCTAGGGAAACAAGCCCTAATAGGGACAACTGCCCTGTATTGTTGTCCTAAGTATAGCACAGGCACGGGTGCGGGTCTGAAGGGAGACAGGTGACAAGGCCATTGTCAGTGCAGTGGTCTGGATAAGATCACTGTCAAAGGCAGTGGTGGATGATCAGAGAAAGGACTTGATGATCAATTAGATGTGAAAGATGAAGGAAAAGAGGAGCTGAGAAAGATCCCCTGATGGCTGATTTTGCTTTCACCACATTTAGAGAGTCAACATCTCTCTATCCTTCAACATATAGTTCAAAAGCTACCTCCACCATGATATTCTCCAGTGGAAATTCTTTTTCCTGCTTCTGTGCTTTCCTAGCACTTTATCTTGTTGGTTTCAGCACCCCACTTCTCTTATATTCTAAAAATTGCCTGTAAGAGGAGCTGGCACTTACAAACCACTTACTTTGCACCAGAAAGTATTAACCTGTTCATCATTTTCTCCTTCCAACAACCCTATAAGGTGGGAGTTATTACTATTCTCTGTTCTACAGATGAGGAACTGAGTTGGGGAAGATTTAATGATGTGCACAAGGATACACAGCTAGTGAACTGCAGAACTAGAAATCAGTATGGCTTCAGGATTTGTGCTGTTAATCATCACATCATATAACTCTATAAAATATCTCTGGGCTTCCCTGGTGACTCAGACAGCAAAGAATCTGCCTGCAAAGCAGGACACCTGGGTTTGATCCCAGGGTTGGGAAGACCCCCTACAGAAGGAAATGGCTACCCACTCCAGTATTCTTGCCTGGGGAATCTCATGGACAGAGGAGCCTGGCAGGCTACAGTCCATGGGGTTGCAAAGAGTTGGATACGACTGATCAGTTAACTCACACACACACAGAATATCTCTGTGCACTATATTTTGACTGTTTTCCTACAGAGGAACATTAAGGTTTCCAGGAAGCTAGTTTGGGTTATGAAGAAGCACAAACTCACCCATTTAAGTTTCTAGAACACTCCAGGCTTTTGCACACGTAGCTCCTTTGCCAAGAACGTGTTTCCCACACTTTGCATAGTGGTCCCTGCTCCTTCTTCAGTTCAGGTTTGCGTGTTACTCCCTGAATGAGCTCCTTCCTGCCCTGCTAATCAACCACACCCTCCCCTCCTGCCTGTTGTTCTCTGGCACAGAACTCCTTGTCTCCTTCAGAGCACATTGTTCAAGTTACATACTTATTTGTTTACTTGCATCGAAAAGTTATGACCAACCTAGATAGCATATTGAAAAGCGGAGACATTACTTTGCCAACAAAGGTCCGTCTAGTCAAGGCTATGGTTTTTCTAGTGGCCATGTATGGATGTGAGAGCTAGACTGTGAAGAAGGCAGAGCGCCGAAGAATTGATGCTTTTGAACTGTGGTGTTGGAGAAGACTCTTGAGAGTCCCTTGGACTGCAGGGAGATCCAACCAGTCCATTCTGAAGGAGATCAGTCCTGGGTGTTCTTTGGAGGGAATGATGCTAAAGCTGAAGCTCCAGTACTTTGGGCACTTTATGCGAAGAGTTGACTCATTGGAAAAGACTCTGATGCTGGGAGTGATTGGGGGCAGGAGGAGAAGGGGATGACAGAGGATGAGATGGCTGGATGGCATCACTGACTCAATGGACATGAGTCTGAGTGAACTCCGGGAGTTGGTGATGGACAGGGAGGCCTGGTGTGCTGCGATTCATGGGGTCGCAGAGAGTCGGACATGACTGAGCGACTGAACTGAACTGAACTGAACCTTCCCCAACTAGACTAAAAAGTCCAAGAAGGCAGAACACACACCACTGGTTGCTCAGGGCCCATTAGGGCACCTAGAACATAGTAGGAGATCAATAAATGAGGAAGGATGGTATCTTCTAACCGAAGTAGATGAAGCCTATTCTCACTCTCATATGTTGTTCAGAATTAATTCTCTGTGTGAATTAGATGGAAGGAGCAATCAGGCAGAAACTGAGAAATGGGAGTTTTCAAAAACATCCCAAATGAGAGATTAGAGGTACAAACTATTATGTATAAAATAAGCTACAAGGATCTATGGTACAACATGTTGTATAATACCTATAAATGGAAAATGAACTTTAAATATTGTGGATCACTATAGTTACATATATAATATTGTATATCAACCATACTTCAATAAAAAGTAAATTTTAAAAACTATAGATAAAATTTTTTTTTAATAAAAACAGACAAAAGGATTGGAAATGTCTTAAAGGTAAGAAAAAATAATATTAACAAAGTGTTCTCAAAGAGAATAGTTCTGGTGAACGTATCAGTGAAATATATAATTTCCCTTACTTAGTCTGCTTGGCTTGTATTTGCTCCTGTTTTGCTATCACTTTCTTATCTCAGAAGAACCCCACCCACACCTCAGTTTGCCCCAGTCGTGGGTGCTTTTTCAAAAATTCCCTTCACACTCTGATTCAAGCCCTGGGTGAGATGCTGCGGAAAACCAAGATGTCAAAGTAAAAGAGTGAATTTCACGGTTAGTCATGAAGCCCCTGAATTTAATATCTGTTTGATTGCAAGTATAAATTTTGCAATTCTGAGACAAATGATATGCTGTTTAACCTGAAAGCTAATTATAGCAAGAAGGCTGTATATTACCAAATGCTTGTCACTGAGTGACGAAATTAGCATCCACGGGCCCTGATTCTGCTCCGGAATTATAGCATGTATCCACGGATCAGTTAACCTCCAAAACTACAAGATACCAACAGCTTTTGAGGGATTCCCTAGTGGCTCAGTGCTAAAGAATCTGGTTGCCAATGCAGGAGACTCGGGTTCCATCCCTAGGTTAGGAAGATCCCCTGGAGGAGGGCATGGCAACCCACTCCAGTGGGAAATCCTGGAAATCCCACGAAAAGAGGAGCCTGGTGGGGCTATAGTCCTTGAGGTCACAAAGAGTTTGATACAACTGGGTGACTCAACAACAGCAATATTATTTTAATTTTCAGCTCAAGAACTTTAATGTTTTAAATAATTCTGTTCTTTTGCATAATACATCCTACATTAGGAGCTATCCTCTAGCTAACAATAGTATAAAACCTGAAGTAGGAAAAAGATTTTTTTTAAATTGTATAAGCAGATGAAAAAAATACTGATAAGATAGAAGGAAAAGTAGTTTGACAGATCTCTAGGGATTCTTGTTCAATCAACAAGTATTTGTCAGGAATGTAATCAGGTCAGAATATGCCACAGCTGAATTCATTTCCATGTTTCTCAAGCCTTTGGAAGCCCATTTTATAGACTATAAAACTAAGGTATAGAGAAGCTGAGTACTTCAGAAGGTCATCTAGCACCTTCTGAGTCACACCTTGCTACTCAGAGAGTAATCCTTGGACTGGTAACATTACCTGGGAGCTTTTTAGAAATACAGAATCTCATGGCCCCCAAGATCTACTGAATCGGAATCCATGTTTAAATAAGATTCCCAGTGATTTGAATGCTCACTCAAGTTTGAGAAGCACCAGATTGGTAAACCATGCTGGAGGTAGCATTGCCATCCTGATCGTTCAGCTTGATTAGACTGCCTCACCTTAAATCTTGGCTGAGATCTCACCCCCTTAGGGAAACTTCTCATGACTTTCTTAATTTCATTAGTTGTCCTTGCCATGTGATTTCAAAACACTCTATCCTTTCCCAGTGGTAGAAATTATAACATTTTATTGCCAAGCAGGGCAGACAGGTAATTCAATGGGCAATTACAATAAACTCAGTGAGGGTCAGAATCATATATGCCTGCCCCAGGGGCTTAAATGCTCACTGGATACCCCAAAGAGGGCCATGCATCAGAGATATCTTCTTTCTAAAAATGATTTCATTGAAAAAGCACATCTCTGTATTTAAGATGACCATTTGGACCTGGTCTTTGAATGGTCTCCAGTTAAAGGCTTCAGGGCAAGCTGTAATATTGTCTCTTTGCTTTAGAGCCCTAGCTGTCCATTTATGAGGTCTAGTTAATGAAGTTCAGCAGATGGTAATTACCATACATCAAAGTATTACCCCAATAAAATTCATTAATCAGGAAAGCATCTTTCCTATCATTTTCAGTCTATTGGGCCCCACCCTGTCCCCTAACTATCACAGTCCATAGGGCACAGCCCCAGGAAACAAACAAGGAAACCCTTCTCTGCCAGTTCTTCCTCAGTCTCTTGCCAATTTACAGAGTGGCCCTGTCCCTTCCTGCTAAATAAACTGTGTTGTGGACTGGAAATGAATTGTTTAAATGATGTTTGAAATTCTGGGTACAACAGTATTTGCAGCCATCAGAGATCACCTTGTCAGTGGCTAATCCTTTGGTTGTTGCAGAAGGTACAGTCCTTGAGGAGGCAAGCAGTTTGCAAATATTCTACGCACACACACACAGACACAGAGTCATGGGAGGTGTGTGAATTGGCTTTGAAGGCTTTCCAACTCTGCTAAACAAAGTGGTCAGTCCAGCTGTGATAATTTTAAAGTTTCCCTGGGGTTAAGGCAGCTCAGGACTTAAGCTAAATTTATTTCCAAAGTCTCCTTCCCATGTTAGTCTGGTTCCTACAAAAAACATCTTGAAGACTGGAAAGCAAAAGGTACAAATGATGGTATAAAAGGAAAAGGAGACAGCTATGGTATGAAGTGTGAGCAACTTTACACCATCTCAGGAGACATAGGATTGGTGGGGAGGGGGCAGTGGGACTGAAATTTCAGGTGAAAGTCTGTATTGAATAGTAGTGAGAAGTTCTTGAAGATAAGAGTTTAAAGAGTAAATTTGAGTGGTTCTAAGAGATACTAATACTTAGGTGGGTTATGAAACTATATTTCTAGAAATTCTTTTAGAAAAGAGTATTCTCTAGACTAGCTTTATTCTCTCTAGAGGCAATAGAATAGGTGGCCTAACATTTATAGGGATACTTTATTTATTTTTCAATTCTGTGATTTCCCTTTCTGGCAGTATCTGAAGAGTTCATGATTTCTGTTGGCCCCTGCTTTTTATTAGTCAAAATTCTTTGAAAGATTCATCTTCTACGCAAACCCTTTATGCATACATGCTAAGTCACTTCAGTTGTGTCTAACTCTTTGCAACCCTATGGACCATAGCCCACCAGGCTTATCTGTCCACTGTCCAGAGAATTCTCTAGGGAAGAATACTTCAGTGGGTTGCAATACTCTCTTCCAGGACAAAGCCTTTATAAACTAGCTATTAATAAAAGTAGATTTCAGAGTCTATTTTTTTCTGAAGGAAGAGAGAGCAACTGGCATTTCATGAGGGCCTCCAAAGTGCCAGCTCAATCTAGGCTCCTTGGTTTATCTCAAGTCATCAAATCTTCATGACAGCTGTGTCTATCTGTGTATTCAATATATTTTGTTTATTTTATGTATTTTTCAGATATGGAAATTTTAGAAAGATGAAACAATTTACCATATGGCTAAACAAATTAACTCAAATAATTAACTGTAAAACTCATATAATTAACTCTGAAACTCATAATCTTTTTCTTAATTCACACTGCTTCTAAACCTGCCCTTTGTTTTTGGCATGCACGTAGGGAGATAGGCAGACAGACACACAAGACCTAGCTTCAACACCGAGCAAAATATAAAGATTTTTATTTGTACCTACATTGGATGAATATGTGTACATTCAGGACACAGAAGACACTGGTTTGATCCCTGGGTTAGGAAGATCCCCTGGAGTAGGAAATGGCAATCCACTCCAATTTTGCCTGGAAAATTCCATGGACAAAGGAGCCTGGTGGCCTGCAGTCCATGAGGTCGCAAAGAGTTAGACCTGACTGAGTGGCTAAGCATATACGTGTGTGTGTGTATGTGTATATATATATATAACACTGTAAATTCCTTAAGGAAAGGGAGCAACATTTTCATCTGTTTCTGTTCTCCCTCCCAGCAGGACCCTGGCTCTAGCACATACCGTGCTTACGCTCAGTAGACAATAGTACTTGTTTGATAACCAACTGAGGATGAGAGATCTATCTATTGAATTTGCTTTTTTCATCAGTCTTCAAAAATCCTGGCAAGGAAGCACATGAGAGAGTGTCCCATTTATAAGGGAGAACCCTACAGATGTCTTTCATTAGTCTGGCATCAAAACTACTCTTTTAGAAATTAAGTTTCCTAACTGGTACTCCAGTTTAGAAAGAGGAATATCCTAAAAGGAACCAGAGGTTTTTGTCAACAGCTAGGATATGGCTGGGCACTCTGACCTGGCCTTGTCCAAGTATTTTCAAAACGATGAGATTGTCGCACAGGATGAGTCAGGACAGAAGTAATGCCAGTGACGTCAGGCTGAGCTGTTTCTGGAATCTGAATGTTATATTGGCAACCTATGCTCTGTTTTGCATCTCTCTCGGGGTTCTAACTGCAATTGGCTATTAACTAGATTTTAAAATATTTTTCTTGTGTTATCACGTTAAACTTTTTTGTTAGCCTGTCATGGATTTAAAGAAGTGCGTTAGTGTCTTAGCAAGAAGACACTAATATGCAAAATAGGGTAAGAAGAATATTTTACATGGACAATTTAAGGGAAACTGACCACCGATGAAGCAGGAACCAGGGTAGATTAGCAACCTTGGGGAGCAGATGCTACTCTTGGCCTGAAGGGGCAAGAAGAAAGATGGGTCACGGGAGGAAACCTCTGGGTACAGAGGACCACTGTGACCTTCAAGTAGCAACAGGCAGCAATGTTAAAAGGGCTGAGCTGAGGAAATCAATACTTTGACCTCACTCTTCTACACTTTCATCTCTCCCATTGGTTGGACCCAACTCAGAAGGCAAGGGACTCCAAGTCCCATGACATCAGCCCCAACACGGGTCCAGCTGGTAACATTGTCCCTCTCTCATTTTTTCTAAAAACTATGGAAAATGCCAGTTGCCTCTCAAGATTACCCACGGTTTCCCCATCACCCTCTGCATGTGGGTGGCCTTGTCTGCATTTGACAACAGGAATGCCTAGTTCTGAACTCAGTGTGGCCTGAACTGGTCATCCAGTCAACTCATTTTGGTTTTCTGTATCACTCAGCTCTGAAACGCAGTGTGGGAAACCAACTAACCAACCAGCCACTTCTCTGGTTGATTGATTGCCAATTGCATACACAGTAGTTTCCTTGCTAACATTAATAACAATCCTCCATTAGTCCATAGCCTTCTACTACTTTTAAAGATTCCCATGTATATGCATCACAATAGCTCTGGGACATCACTGTGGCTCTTTACCAGCAAGGAAACCAACTCTCAGGGAAGTGAAGTGACTTAGGCAAGGTCACTTGGCAACACTGGAACCGGAAATTGGGTCTTTGTGTCCCTAAATTGGCCTTTTCCCGATCTTGTCTATATAATGTGAAGAAGAGAACTGCTATTAAAACAGAAAGCACCTAAGGAAACTGCATACATTCAGACAGAGAATCTACCTGTAGTGACCTCTTTCTCTCACAGAGACTAGAGGGAGATAGAAAAGAAAGGTCACATTTCAAAACGTGTTTCTACTCTTCATTGCTGCTAAGAGGGTAGCACCTGGAGTGGAATGCCCAGGGCTTGGCAGGGCACAGTAATGAATCTAGCAGAGAACAATTCATCTGCATTAAAAAGTGAGTAGAATTGAGTCTGAGGGTAAGAAATCAAAGAGTGGCATCCGGGAAACAGAAAATAAGGAAGTCTAAATCAAGATTTTTTTTTAATTTAATTTTATTTTTTGACTATACTGGGTCTTTGTTGTAGCCTGTGGGCTTAGTTGCCCTGTGGCATGTGGGATCCTGGCTCCTCGACTGGGGATCCCAATCAAACCCGTATCCCCTGCAATGGAAGGCGAAGTCTTAACCACTGGACCACCTGGCATGTCCTCTAAAGCAATATTTTGAAATCCAAGTACTGCATTTTGGACTCTTTTGTTGACTGTGAGGGCTACTCAATTTCTTCTAAGGGATTCTTGCCCGCAGTAGGAGATATAATGGTCATCTAAATTAAATTCTCCCATTCCAGTCCATTTTAGTTCACTGATTCCTAAAATGTCAATGTTGACTCTTGCCATCTCCTGTTTGACCACTTCTCAACTTACCTTGATTCATGGACCAACCATTTCAGGTTTCTATGCAATATTGTCTTTACAGCATCGGACTTTACTTCCATCACCAGTCACATCAACAACTGGGCTTTTTTTTTTTTTTTTTTTTTGCTTTGGCTCTGTCTCTTCATTCTTTCTGGAGGTACTTCTCCACTCTTCTCCAGTAGCATATTGGGCACCTACTGACCTGAGGAGTTCATCTTTCAGTGTCCTATCTTTTTGCCTTTTCATACTGTTCATGGGGTTCTCAAGGCAAGAATACTGAAGTGGTTTGCCATTCCCTTCTCCAGTGGACCACATTTTGTCAGATCTCTCCACCATGACCTGTCCATCTTGGGTGGCCCTACACAGCATGGCTCATAGTTTCACTGAGTTAGACAAGGCTGTGGTCTATGTGATCAGTTTGATTAGCTTTCTGTGATTGTGGTTTTCATTCTGTCTGCCCTCTGATCAATAAGGATAACAAGCTTATGGAAGTATGTGGAGGATTTACTAGTAATGAGACAGAAATGTTAAAAAAAATAGGAAAGTCTGTTGTTCAACTTGAAGATGTTTAGAATTTTGGTGCCATAATTCTTTTCTGAGCCTCAAACTTGAGCCTTATATGGCTGATGTTTTTGGAGAAATCGAGGGAGAAAAGCTGTGTGTCCTCACCTGGGCAGCCCATGGACAATGGCAAGGTAACTCATTCACTGGACTAATTCAAGGAAAAGGAGCTCCCAGATGGAAATGGTGGGGAGAAAGAGAAGAACCAGAGAAACTTTCCATAACCCCAGAGTCCCCAGAGGGTTTGGAGGCATAAGTATTACCACTTATACAATAGAGTTGAACAATGTTATTGGTTCCCCAAACATTTGACATTTGGGTTCTTGTCACATGTCTCCCAGCTGTCCCAACACAGTAGTTTGATTGTCCCAGAGGAATTCCTGGCTCCCAGGTGCCTACTTCTCAAGCTGTGAGCTTTTAAGATCTCTCTTCAAATTCCTGTCTGCCACTGGGTAACTTCAAGAAATCCTAGTTCCTGCTTCATACTCCTAACTCCAAAAGCCCTTTACACTGTGACTCCTGCAGTTACAGGAAGCTGTTTGTTTATTTATTTATAACTGCTCAGCCTCAGCTGACCTGGGCAGGGTTCCCAAACACTGATGGGAGTTGACCTGTTCTTACACAAAGACCACACGTGTAAGCAGCCCCATTTCTGCTGATTCCCAGAAAGCACTGACTCTGCACACTGGATGTGACCCCAGGATTCTACACTGTTCCAGGGGTGCTCACTGGCTACTTACCTGTCCTCTGCCCTGTTGCAATGCTTACTTTTTGCACTATTTATTTCTCCATTTAGTTAAGACCTTGTTGGCATCACAGAGGAACACACTCTGCCCAGCAACATGTGAGCATAGAGTGGATGGTGAGATGAATGATCTACCTGTGGGAGGTGAAAATGGCCCCCAAAGATGTCTATGTCCTAATTCCTGAAACTATGTGACTGTGTTACCTTAGGTAGTAAAAGGGACTTTGCAGGTGTGAGTAAGTTAAGTCTCTCAAAATGGGGAGATTATCTTAGATTATCCATGTAGGCTGAATGTCATCCCAAGGGTCCTTATAAGAGGGAGGCAAGAGAATCAGAGAAGATGCAATGATGGAATCGGAGGCAGAGGAGGATGTGTGGCAACACTGCGCTGCTAGCTTTGAAGACGGAGGGAGGAGCCCTGAGGCCAGGAATGTGGGCAGTCACTAGAAGCTGGAGAAAACAAGGAAGCACATTCACCCCTAGAGCTTTCAGGAGAAACTCAGGCCTGTTGATACCTTGATTTCAGTCCAGAGAAACTAAGTTTGGACTTTGACTTTAAGAACTATAAGATAATAAATGTGTTGTTTTAAGCCACTAAAAAAAAAAAGAAAGTGAAAGTTGCTCAGTCATGTCTGACTCTTTGTAACTCCATGGACTATACAGGCCAGAATGTTCTCCAGGCTGGAATACTGGAGTGGGTAGCCTTTCCCTTCTCCAGGGGATCTTCCCCACCCATGGATCGAATCCAGGTCTCTCACATTGCAGGCAGATTCTTTACCAGCTGAACCACAAGGGAAGCCCACTAAAATCTGTGGCAATGTGTCACCGGGCAATAGGAAACTAATATACTATCTCAACAGAAAACAGAACCCTAGAGAAATAAAACACGGATCAGAAAATAGTTTGTATTGTAACAGTAACCTATCATTAAAGAACAAACTGCAAAGTCAAAATAAAATGTATCCAAGTATCATCACCCTAAGGCAATAAGTCTGTCATTTGACCCTGTTCCTTTTCAATATTTGGCACTACATATTCTTTAAATGTGGTTAGAATTAGAATACATGTGAAATGTTGTGATTGCTTAATCATAAACATACTTTTAAATTGCTACCAAGTCTTCATAATTATCATCTTATATTATTTCACAGTACTCCCCTGGGAGAATCTGCCATAACTTACCAAATATTTCCAAGGCTGTTATGCATTTTGGCTGAAGCTAATGCATGCTAAAGCTGAAACTCCAATACTTTGGCCACCTCATGCGAAGAGTTGACTCATTGGAAAAGACTCTGATGCTGGGAGGGAATGGGGGCAGGAGGAAAAGGGGACAACAGAGCATGAGATGGCTGGATGGCATCACCAACTTGATGGACATGAGTTTGAGTGAACTCCGGGAGTTGGTGATGGACAGGGAGGCCTGGTGTGCTGCGATTCACGGGGTCGCAAAGAGTTAGACATGACTGAGCGGCTGAACTGAACTGAATGCTTTGCTCTAATAGCAAATGAGTTAAATGAGTGTAGATCATAGGTGAGCACAAGTTTTTGTGGTTGAGTAGCTCAATGGGCTTGGAAATAATAGTTCATGCCTTTGAGGTCTCACTGAAAAGTGAGACCAGCAGCTGCTATCCTGGGGGTTGCTGTAAGACTTAAATGAGATATTGAATGTCTGATGCTTCACATGATGCTGAGCACTTAGGGGATTCCCCATAAACAATAACTCGTGCTATTTCTTCCTTCAAACGGCAACCGGAATTTGATAACAATTTTTTGTTATCCAGGATACAAACCTTCCCAGTTGTTTCATAATTATTATTATTACTGAAACAAGTTGATGAGGCTCTTCTTAATCTACAGATTCTCCTTCTTCTTTTATTTACATGTTTGCTTTCTTTGCAGCTTATTAGTTGAAGAAAGAGGATCCTCTGTCCTAATGTCCCCCGGTCTGGTTTTGTTGATTGCATTTCTGTGATGTCATTCGACATATTCCAGTTTCCCCTGTATTTTCTGTAAATTGGAATCAGAACTAGAGGCTCTATCAGATTCAGATTGGATTCTTTCGATAAGAATACTTCATAGACGGTGCTGGGAACTTTCATGAGGAGGCCCGTGAATCCTGGTTGTCACTCTTTTATGATGTCAGTCCCACTCATAAATGTCACCCCAGATTATAAATTTGTTAGAAAATGTAAAATAATGATGTTTGAATTCTTTTTTTCATATATTAGCTGAAATAATTCTATAAACTTCCTCTTATCAACTATTTGGTACTCTGAAGAACATTTTGTAAGGAAATGGTAAGATAAATCTTCATTCTTTTTTACCAATTGTTTTAAAATGAGTTGGTTTCTAGTATCTGCTAATAGGAGCAATAAATTTTTAAAAATCATTATCATTATGAACTCATGAATTGTAGTGCATTGCAATAAAAGTCCTTACTGAGGCTCAAATTTTCCCATCTTTGACAAGTGAGATCCTTTTCAGATTGGGGCTTGTGTCTGCTCACAATATGACCCTTGTAATCTGACAGTTTCCTTATTTTCCTAAGATATTCGTACTTATATCTCAGACATTTCTTGTCTAGACCTAGAGTCAGTCATTTCTTTAACAGTCCTTTTGATACAAAAAGGTATTTAGAGATCATAATCTGGGGATGAAGGGTATTCAGTGTTATTGGGTTAATCACTATTTTTAGGCCTTTTCAATCATTGGAGTTGAGCTTTTTAGTTAAGGATAAAATACATCAAAAGTGCATACCAATACTGGCAATTCAATTCCAGGTTTCTATGAGTTTTTAACTTTACCTCCTTGATCTAATATCTGTATCTCATTCCTCCCTGGTTCTTAACAACACCATCATAGTTATCCTGAGGCTTTAATCCCATAATATATACACAACAGCCTCAAAATAATTATATTACCATCCACAGTAATTACTGAAAACAAAGATTTTTTTTTTTATAGCTCTCTATTTCTTTTTTTGCCTTAGTTTATATCCTTCTTGGGTGTCAGTTTGTATGTTTCAAAATCATTTAAAATGCCTTCTTTGTTGTTATGCCAACAATTCCATGTACTATTAGGTTCTCAGAGTTTATTTATTTATTTATTTTTTTATCTTTAGGGAAGCAATACACTTTTATTTCATAATTACACAAAATATTTACACGTCCCTAAGTCAAATTGACACACCATGTTACATTAGTGAAGTTCATCATCTGTTTCTGTACATTCTACCCTATTTCCTCCCCCTCCTGTGTATGACCATTAAAAACTTGCTTTGTTCTTCTCCTGCATCTTAAAATACACGCAAACATACATATTTGCTCTCCTCCTTTTTTCTAGATGTTATGCATACTTAAAACAGACAATTTTTAAAGAACAGAATTAGGTTCACAGGAAAATCAAGCGGAAAGTAGAGTTATCATATGCTCTTGATCCCCTCACATGTACAGCCCCTTCTATTTCAACATCCCCCACCAGAGTGACACATTTGTTTCAATTGATGAACCTACATCAACACATCATTATCACCAAAGTCCATAGTTTCCATTAAGTTTCACCCTTGATGAGGTACAGTCTATGGGTTTGGACAAATGTATGATGACCTGCATTCATCACTATATTAATAGTATCATTACAGAGTGGTGTCACTGCCCTAAAAAATCTTCTGTGCCTATTCATCCTTCCTCTTCTCAGCCCAGATATGCATACATTTTCAATCTTTTTTTTAATACAATGCTATAGGGTATTGAGATATTCCTTGTTTTGCTGTTATTTGTTTGTTTTTTACACCTACAGAGTACTCTGCAGTGTGGCTGTACCATAAACTGTTTGATCTCTCTACATTAAATAGCTGCACTGTAAAATTGCATTATATGGATATATCAAAATTTATTTTACCAATCCCCTCTTACTGGTTATTTAGGTTTCTAAAAAATTGCTTTGCTATTATAATTAGCACTGAGAAGCTTTTTCATATTTTGTTGGAATTTCTGATTGTATTACTAGGGATGGATTCCTATAAAAAGTTATTGATTATATCATACAGTTATTTTAAACTAACTAAACTGACTTAAAACAATCAAAATTTGTTTCGCTCACAATTCCAGGGGAAGCAATTGGACTTGCCTTTATCTATGCAGTTCTTATCCTCGTGACTGGTCTGAATCATGTATCTGTCACCATCTACTAGATGAGGTGGGGGCCAGCTTGTCTAAGATAGCATCAGCTATGATAGCTTGTCTGTGCTTCTCGTGGTATCATTCTCTAGAAGACTGGCCCCAGCTTGTTACACAATGGATGCAGAGAGTTTAAAAAGAGCAAGCGGAGTGTGTTAAGACTTGAAATCAGCACACCATCACATCTGGTACATTCTATTGGCTAAAGCAGGGCTCAGGCACCAGGCTTTCTCTGGGAGCCACACGCAAGGTAGTGTAGGTGACCAGCCAGAACCTATATGGATGTTCATGCAAGCAGCCCTCAAGCCACCCCCGGAGGCACCCAAATCAAAGGTCTGGGGTACAGGCAATTTGAGAATTAAGGTAGCCAGGCATTAAGAGCATCATGACCACAAGAGTATAAAACCAAGATTGGGAGCAGAAGGGGTGACTTAACATTGCCCACCAGACTGAATAATTAACAAGAGGAAGTTCAGATTCTGTCTCCTATTAGGATCCAATCTGATTTGTTAGCCCAGTCACAAGAAAGGTGGCTTTTTCCCTATTGGCAAAAGCAAATCACAAGGCCAGCCCAGATGCAAGGAGTGGGGAAATAAACTCTACATTTGGGTTGGAACAGCTATAATGTCACATTGTAGACAATATGGATGCAGAAGAGGCAGCGAACTGGGGTCATTTTTACAAGCCATCTACAAGTTTGGGTCAAAGTTCCTAGGGAGTACTGGAGGGCTATTTTCTCCCACATGACTGTAGTTCATTCAGTGTAAACAAGCTGTCCTCCATCTAGGCATTAATCTCTAGGAGTAACCATGAGTAAAACTTTAGGTAATAAATATTTGCATCTTGTAGTGCCTGCAAGATGAATCATGCAGTTTATATCTCAACAAATTCAACCTGATTATCTGACGTGGGTCTGAGAATTCCATTTTGCTTTGGGGCCAACCCAGCAGACTAGATTCATGGGACGGTAGTATCAAAGTTGGATTTGATTTAGATCCCCACAATTACTCTGGAGCCACTCCAAATGTATGCCTTCTCCAACTCCCCCAGAAACTTCTGGATTCTCATAGGCTGCTTGAGATAAAAGTGGGGATACTCCCCAGCTGGTGCAGTGGAGGGAACTGTGCCCTGGAAGACAGGAGAGAATTCTTAATTCTTAAATTGGGTTCTATCCCTGGGTCTGCCACTTCCTAGCTTTGGGTCATTGGATAATCATCATCTCTCTGAACCTCAGTTTCACATCCATAAAATGGGGAGAATAAGACCCACCTCACAGAGTCAAAGTGAGGATCCAGTGTAATATAACATTCTTTAATTTAATATAGTAAATGTAACTTCTTTCCTTTACTCCCAGATTTAATATTTGAGGACTGCTCCTAGCTGACAGGAGATGGGGGAGAAGATAGAGTGAATCTTCCCACGAATACCTCAGCCCTCTCAAGGCACAGCTGCCAGAGCATTCCTTTGTTTAAGCATCTGGCTTGGGTATTGAATATTTTATAGGTCTAAGTAGTTACTTGAGCTTCCCTGGTAGCTCAGCTGCAATGCAGGAGACCCCAGTTCGATTCCTGGGACAGGAAGATCCCCCGGAGAAGGAACAGGCTACTCACTCCAGCATTCTTGGTCTTCCCTGGTAGTTCAGATGGTAAAGAATATGCCTGCAATGAAGGAGACCCAGGTTCGATTCCTGGGTCGAGAAAATCCCCTGGAGAAGGGAAAGGCTATCCACTCCAGTATTCTGGCCTGGACAATCCCATGGACAGGGGAGCCTGGCAAGCTACAGTCCATGGGTAGCTGTTACTTAAGTAGTTACTTTAAGAAGGGGTCAGCAATGACACGATTCAGGGCAAAACTTTAAAGAACAGAGTACCCAGGCCAGTGTCAAAGCTATGGGTGGTGAGGCTGCCTCCTTGATCCGGTTGGACTTTGTCTGCTTGTGTCTGCCCAGGGCCCCAGCTGCTGAGGCCTCTCCACTAGCCCCACCCTCATTGCTAATGCAGGTGTCAAGTAGCACGAGGAGAGCAAACTTGTTTGGTTAAACATCTGACTCATCACTTACTCATAGCTTGACAGCCTTCTGAGCTAGTTTCAGACTTGCTTTAAAAAAGAAAAAGATGGAGAGTGGAGTGGAAATAGGATTCTTTTATTAGAGAGCACTGTCCTCAGGGGTTATTTTCTTAAATGTTAATCTGGACCCTGCTTGCTATTCTATAGGTGCAGTGGAGGTAAAACTTCAGTTTGGGTTTGGCTGTTAACCCATTGCTGACTCACTCAGTGATGGCTCCTGGGGGACTGGTGTCAGGGCTGAGATGCTCCAAGAGCTGCCTGTTGGGAGCTGAGGCCCCTGATTCTTCTCTCTGCACTAAGGCCCTCTGCTATCATTTGCCCTGGAGACCAGGAAGCTTGCTTACAGGTAGAAAAAGCTGCTGGGTTCCATACAACACCCCTGTATCTGGCCACTGTCTGGCCATGGGCTTCTTCAGGAACTCAGTTTGCCCCAACATTCCTAGCCATTTGCATGCTGAGCATGGTGGCTACCCAGAATGCAGATGAAGTTTGAAAGCAAAAACGCAGGCCCCGACAGTGGGATCGGCGAATTCTGGTTCACAGGCCAAATCCAGCCTGTTGCTGGTTTTGTGCTGTTTTTTAATTAATAAGCTTTCTGTTCATAGTATTCGCAAGTTCACAGCATAACTGAGCAGAAGGCACAGAGATGTTCTATATACGCCTGTCCCCACACGTGTGCAGGTCTTCCCAGGCGGCACAAGCAGTGAGGAACCTGCCTGCCAATGCAGGAGACTTAAGAGACTTGAGTTCAGTCCCTCGGTTGGGAAGATCCCCCAGAGAAAGGCATGGCAACCCACTCCAATATTCTTTCCCAAAGAATCCCATGGACAGAGGAGACTGGTGAGCTACAGTCCATAGGGTCGCAAAGAGTCGGACATAACTGAGGAGACGGCACACACCCATGCTGGAGTGGGTAGACTTTCCCTTCTCCAGGGGATCTTCCCAACCCAGGGATCGAACGCAGGTCTCCCACATTGCAAGCAGATTTTTTACCAGCTGAGCCACAGGAAAGCCCCAATGAACCTATACTGACACGTAATTATCACTCAAAGTTCATCGTTTACATCAGGGTTCATTCTTGGTGGCATTCATTCTATGGCTTTTGACAAATGTATAATGACGGTCTCCACCACTGCAGTAGAATATAGAATAGTTTCACTGCCCCCCAAAATCCTCTGAGCTCTGCCTATTCATTTTTCCTCCTTCTCTTCAACCACTTGGCAATCACTAATCTTTTAGCTGTCTCCATAACTTAACCTTTTCTGCAATGTCGTATAGTCGGAATCATAAAGTATGTAGCTTTTTCAGATTTAATTTTTGCACTTAGCAATACGGATTTAAGTTTCCTTTGTGCTTTTTCATGGAACTTCCCTGGTGGCTTAGCAGTAAAGAATACCACTAAGGAATACCACAATGTAGGAGATGCTGGTTCAATCCCTGGATTGGGAAGATCCCCTGGAGAAGGAAATAGCCCAACTCATTCCAGTATTCTTGCCTGGGAAATACCATGGACAGAGGGGCCTGGCTACAGGGGCTACAGTCCATGGAGTCACAAAGAGTCAGACATGACTTTGCAACTAAACAATAACAACGACAACAACAACAATGCCTTTTCATGGCATGATAGCTTTTTTTTTTTTTTTTTTAGTATTGAATCATGTTCTGTTCTCTGGATATACCAGTTTATCCATTCACGTATTGAAGGACATCATGGTTGCTCCCAAGCTTTGTCAATTGTGAATAAAGTCACTATAAACATTTGCATTGAGTTTTTTGTGTCGCCAGAAGTTTTCGGTTCATTTGGGTAAGTACCAAATAATGTGATTGCTGGAATGTATGGTAAGAATAAGTTTAATGTTTTAAGAAAACCACCAAACTGTCTCCCAAACTGACCATATTATTTTGTATTTTTAAAAACTTTTTTTATATTGGAGTATAGCCAATAAACAGTGCTGTGATGGCAATAAATGAGTGTTCCTGTTTCTCCCTATCCTCACCAGCATTTGGTTTTGTCAGAATTTTGGATTTTGACCATTCTACTAGCTGTATAGTGGTATCTTATTACTTTAATTTGCAATATGATACGGCCTTATTGCTGTATACCTGAAACTAACACAACAGTGTAAGTAAACTATAAGCCAATTTAAAAAAAAATCTGAGACAACTAGTTTATGCACAGGTGTTTGGAAACAATCGCTTGAAAAGGAAATGACAAATAGCCTCTCAACAAGTCACCCCCACCTCCATTCCAATTTTGCATGGACTCAGTGCCATGGTTAGAAACATCCTGAAGAACTCAAGTGCTCCAAAGACCTGCCCAAAGTGCTCTGAGAGGGTGGCTTAGGAGCAATGGGACATGTGCCAAGACAGCAAAGGGCCCTGAGAAATTGAGCAGAGGGCTGCAGTATAGTCCGTGTACAAGACCCACTACACGGTCAGGGACAGACCAACTCCATCTCCTTCTTGTCCTCCAATCCTGTGCACTAACCTCCTGACAAATGTTTTTAGTGTGAATTCCATCGCCCTTTGCCAGGGAAGGCAAAGGGCAGCTGCCTGCAGGTACAATTTACTCACTGCGTGTGGTCATAAAACTCAAGGAATAAAACTTCAAAGGCCTCGGGCAGGCACTGCCCAGGGACCCACCTTTCTCCAGAGCTTCTTAGCAGCCTGTGGGGTTCTCAGCATCTTCCCCACCCCACCCTCCATCAGGGTTCCCATTAGGAAAGCTGCTTTCATGACATCAACAGTGATTAACTTGACCTAATTTCTCCTTGCCTGGCAGAGTCAAGAGCCCCTTGTCCAAATGGAAACCTATTCTGTGGGGCTCAACTCAGACACCTAAGAAGAAAACAAAAACCTGTGATTTGTTCTGAGCAGGAGGGGAGTGTGGGGGGTGGGGTTGGGGAATGTGTGCAACTGATAGCCTGGGGTGATACTGCTGAGACCCCCGAAGAGATGGCGAAGGAGAGACCCAGCCCTTCCCACAGCCAGCCTCTCTCTGTGCTTGGGACTGGGGCTCCGGAAATGCCCTGCCCTCCCTGCGGATTTGCTCTGGTTCAGTAGAGAGGGTAGAGTTGGTGACCTTTCCCTTGGAGATGGTAGTAGCTTCCTCCCTGTTACCCCATTTGCTGCACTTAATCTGGAATTCCCAGCTACTTTCTCACCTGTGGTTTCTCACACCCCACCAGGCTCCTCCAGCCTCTTTGTTCATAATTCTTCCCATAGTAGCCTTTCTTTTGCTCTGTCTAATGAACTCCTATCCATCCCTCAAGACTCCTTCCTCTCCACCAGTCAGAATTAATTTCTTGCATATGATTCATTCCAGGGCTTTCAAAGTGTGGTCCCCAGACTAGAAACACTGGTGTCATTTGGAAACTCATTATAAACGCTAATTCTCAGGCCTCTCAGCAGGAAATACAGAAGACGCAGGTTCGATCCCTGGGTCAGGAAGATCCCCTGGAAGGGAAAATGACACCCTGCTCCAGTATTCTTGCCTGGGAAATCCCATGACTGGCTATAGTCCATGGGGTCACAAAGGGCTGGACACTAAACAACAACTCATGATTCCCAGGCAGAGTGAATTGACCTGTCAGAACTTGCTCACCACTGGCCTGTGTGTGAAATAAGGGAAGAGCTGGGGGACTTTCCAGTGGCTCTTTTATAAATTCATCGCTGCCCTGTTTCCATTTGACTCCCCCTGCTTTTTTGTTGTTGCTGTTGTTCCCTGGCACAGAGCTAGTGCTTTCATTCCTGATTTTAATTTTCATGATCTGATCAGAATGGGGAAACTCTTCGTGCAAGTGCGTGGATTCATTCTGCAAAGCCATGCTTGACAGCGCCTCCTGTGTCCAGATGTCTCCCAGATGCTGAACAGAGTGGAGAGCAAGAAAGAGAAAACCCCAGCTTCATGCAGGCCACATTCCGATGAATGCCTTTGATTTGTGTTAACAGCCGAGTGATGCGTTCCCAGTAAGCAACATCTTGCCACATGTGAGAAATTATGTTTTCTACAAAGGTGAGCTATGGATGTAGGGTTGAGTGGGAGGTGTCTCTGAGAGATTGTTTAAATTGTCCCTGAGAGCTGGAGTAGTCCATCCTAGTTCCTAGGGGCTGTAATACTCACCCCTAGGATTCACTGGGTCTCTAGCACCTAGAGTGTGGTATTCACTGTTGGGCCACACTTGGCTGTAAGAGAATGTTCTACATCTGAGAAGTTCATCTAGTGGTGAGAGATGAAACCAAGAGCCAAATCCTTCATCCTCTAGCATAATCTACCTGTTACTTGCTCTTCTAGAAACCTGTGTTTTCTTTTCAAACAATTTCATTTTTACAGAATTGTTAATTCAACCTCTCTCTGTCTTCCTCTCTCTCTTTCTCTCCCTCCCTGACTTGTGAGCTCATCAGGGCTTCCTTTGTCTTGCTCACTCCTTATCTCTAGAAGTTCATTTCGTGCCTGATACAGGGTGGCACTCTTAAAACTGGAGTCAGGGATGAGGTGGGGGAATAAATCCTGAGATCTTTCTTAGACCTCCAAAGCTTATACATTTGATGTTTTTATTTTGGGGCAGATAAGGCTTGTTTTTGAGATTTATGGCCTAACGCTGCCCCTACCAATATTTTAAACACTATTATCTCAAGTTTTGGAGAAAATGTGTCTTATTATGAGGACTCACTGCCTTTTTCAGTTTTCCTCAGAGCAGAACATTTGCATTCTGCTCCTGGCTCTTCCTCTAATTAACTAAGCAATCTTGAGTGAGTTCCCCTGCCTCACTGGCCTCTGACCTTCCTCCAGGAAGGAGTAGTTGATTGGTCTGTGTGATTCTGTAGGTCCCTGTAACTCTAAAAGGCCAACCCTGTTCAGTTAACCGGTCACTTCTGCAGAGTTTCTGCACGAGATGTTATGGGCAGTGGGAATTTGCCAGGAGTCTCTTTTCTGGAGCTAAGGATGATAAGTAGCCATAAAGTGTCACCACGATCTACCTGAATTGCCCACCCTGCCCTCCACAATGATTTTAGGGGAAGTGTCACCAACTGCAGTAGCTTTATGCTCTCCAGTTCTGCTGATGGGCAGGTTGTCAAGATAATTCTCCAGGCCTGCTGAGACCTTAGTCTTCCTCTCCTACAAGTTGGCCACTCAGATGTTTTCAGACTCATGATTGCTCTTTGATGCTCTACAAAGAGACTCCCTACAAGAGAAAACTTACTCTACAAGAGGACCTCCTCTTGTGTGCTCTCCTCTAGACTTCAATTCTTCTGGATGTCTCCTGGAAGGGGTACAGTGATTCATGGACTATGCACACTGGCTGTCTAGTTTTCAAGCTGGGCTCATGACGTCCCTCTCCTAGTCTCTGCCCCAGGACTCACCAGCTCCATGTAGACCTGTCAGCACATTGATGGTTAAAATTCTGTTCCTCAGGAATTGTGCTTCAACTCAGCTACTCGTTTACTTTGAATAAGATGCCACATAAGCATTTTCCTATCCACTCCAGTGTTCTTGCCTGGAGAATCCCAGGGACGGGGGAGCCTGGTGGGCTGCCGTCTATGGGGGTCGCACAGAGTCAGACACAGCAGCAAGCATTTTCCGTGCCAGGGTTTTCTCACCTGAAAAAATGAGTTAAAAACAAGCCCTGGTTTACGTATTTCATGAAATGGCATTTGCTGCAAAAGTGCTTGGTCATGGAGGGGAGAATGGAGGACTCACATTGAACAGAGTTTCTTTTTCTCTTTCTTCTTCGCCCTCTTTCTCTGCTTCTTCCACTCTTCTTCCTCTTTCTTCCTTTTCCTTCATCTACTTTGTTTTTTCTAATGGGACACTAGAAAAACACACACACACACACAGGCAGAGAAGTGCTTAATCAATTTTCATAAAATGAATACCTGTGTAATTACCACCCAGGTTGAGAAACAAGATAGCATCAGCTCTAGAAACTTCCCAAGTGCTCTTTCCAACAGTAAGTTCTTCCATCATCCTAGGTGTAAATGTAACCCCCAATTTGATCACTTTTATTTGTTCAAAGGCCAGACCCAGATTTCTTTACTGATTCCATAGACGTCTTCATTCAACAATAATACTAGCTAAAACCTATGCAGTGCTTCCTGTGTGCCAGGAGAAGTTTAGAGTGCTGGACAAAAACCAATTCTTTTCTTCCCTACAACAACCTTATCAGGTAAGTGTTATGGTTGCCACCTGGGTTGTATAGATGGGGAAACTGAGGCACTTACACAACTAGTAAGGAGCCTGGACTTGAACCCAGATAATCTGCCTCCCAAGATGGCATTCCTAGGAACTGTACTGCTTCTCATTAAAAGGGATTTGGAAGCTGTGCTGAAAAGTTCTTTCTGATACCTGTAAAGTCTCTTTCATAGATATATAAGAAATTTGAATATTATAGGCTTAGGACAAAGGCAATCAACCCTGCTTCCATCTTTGCAGTGAAACTAATTTAGCTCTGCCTGTGTCTGCTTTCTGAATATTATACTTATCTTGAGATTCAGTTGACTAGTAACACCTTTGGTGGTCTCTTCCAGTACAGATGGAGCCAAATTTCCCAGTACCTGTGACATCTGGTTAGTTTTCTGTGATTGTGGTTTTCAGTCTGTCTGCCCTCTGATGGAGAAGAATAAGAAGCTTATGGAAGTTTCCTGATGGGAGAAACTGACTGAGGGAGAAACTGGGTCTTGTCCTGATGGATGGGGCCATGCTCGGTAAATCTTTAATCCAATTTTCTGTCGATGGGCAGGGCTGTGTTCCCTCCCTGTTATTAGAGAATGCTCAAACTAACACAATTGCATTCATCTCACACACTAGAAAAGTAATGAACAAGACCCAGTTTCCCCCGCAGTCAGTCTCTCCCATCAGGAAGCTTCCATAAGGCTCTTATCCTTCTCCATCAGAGGGCAGACAGACTGAAAACCACAATCACAGAAAACTAACCAATCTGATCACATGACCACAGCCTTGTCTAACTCAGTGAAACTATGAGCCATGCCATGTGGGGCCACCCAAGAGAGACGGGTGATAGTGGAGAGTTCTGACAAAAAGTGGTCCACTGGAGAAGGAAATGGCAAACCACTGCAGTATTCTTGCCTTGAGAACCCCATGAACAGTATGAAAAGGCAAAAAGATAGGACACTGAAAGAACTCCCCAGGTCGGTAGGTGCCAATATGCTACTGGAGAAGAGTGGAGAAGTAACTCCAGAAAGAATGAAGGGATGAAGCCAATGCAAAACCAAAACCCAGTTGTGGATGTGACTGGTGATAGAAGCAAGGTCTGATGCTGTAAAGAGCAATATTGCATAGGACCTGGAATGTCAGGTCCATGAATCAAGGCAAAATGGAAGTGGTCAAACAGGGGATGGCAAGAGTGAATGTCGACGTTTTAAGAATCAGCAAACTAAAATGGACTAGAAGGGTGAATTTAACTCAGATGACCATTATATCTACTACTGTGGGCAGGAATCCCTCAGAAGAAATGGAGTAGCCATCATGGTCAAGAAAAGAGTCCAAAATGCCGTACTTGGATGCAATCTCAAAAACGACAGAATGATCTCTGTTCATTTCCAAGGCAAACTATTCAGTATCACAGTAATCCAAGTCTATGCCCCAACCAGTAATACTGAAGAAGCTGAATTTGAACCATTCTATGAAGACCTGGAGAAAGCAATGTCAACCCACTCCAATACTCTTGCCTGGAAAATCCCATGGATGGAGAAGCCTGGGAGGTTGCAGTCCACGGGACTGCTGAGGGTCAGACATGACTGAGCGACTTCACTTTCACTTTTCACTTTCATGCATTGGAGAAGGAAATGGCAACCCACTCCAGTGTTCTTGCCTGGAGAATCCCAGGGATGGGGGAGCCTGGTGGGCTGCCGTCTATGGGGTCACACAGAGTTGGACACGACTGAAGTGACTTAGCATAGCATATGAAGACCTACAAGACCTTTTAGAACTAACATCCAAAAAAGATGTCCTTCTCATTATAGGGGGCTGGAATGCAAAAGTAGGAAGTCAAGAAACACCTGGAGTAACAGGCAAATTTGGCCTTGGAGTACAGAATGAAGCAGGGCAAAGACTAATAGAGTTTTGCCAAGAGAATGCACTGGTCATAGCAAACACCCTCTTCCAATAACATAAGAGAAGACTCTACACATGGACATCACCAGATGGCCAACACCAAAATCAGATTGACTATATTCTTTGCAGCCAAAGATGGAGAAGCTCTATAAAGTCAACAAAAACAAGACTAGGAGCTGACTGTGGCTCAGATCATGAACTCCTTATTGGCAAATTCAGACTTAAATTGAAGAAAGTAGGAAAAACCAATAGACCATTCAGGTATGACCTAAATCAAATCCCTTACAGTGGAAGTGAGAAATAGATTCAAAGGATTAGATCTGATAGACAGAGTGCCTGATGAATTATGGACGGAGGTTCACGACATTGTACAAGAGACAGGGATCAAGACTATCCCTAAGAAAAAGAAATGCAAAAAAGCAAAATGGCTGTCTGAGGAGGCCTTACAAATAGCTGTGAAAAGAAGAGAAGTGAAAAGCAAAGGAGAAAAGGAAAGATATACCCATTTGAATGCAGAGTTCCAAAGAATAGCAAGGAGAGATAAGAAAGACTTCCTCAGGATCAGTGCAAAGAAATAGAGGAAAACAATAGAATGGGAAAGACTAGATATTTCTTCAAGAAAATTAGATACCAAGGGAACATTTCATGCAAAGATGGGCTCAATAAAGGACAGAAATGGTATGGACCTAACAGGAGCAAAAGATGTTAAGAAGAGGTGGTAAGAATACACAGAAGAACTATGCAAAAAAGATCTTCATGACCCAGATAATCACGATGGTCTGATTACTCACCTAGAGAGAGACGTCCTAGAATGTGAAGTCAAGTGGGCCTTATTTGACTTCACTAAAAAATAAAGCATCACTACAAACAAAGCTAGTGGAGGTGATGGAATTCCAGTTGAGCTATTTCACATCCTAAAAGATGATGGTGTGAAAGTGCTGCACTCAATATGTCAGCAAATTTGAAAAATTCAGCAGTGGCCACAGGACTGGAAAAGGTCAGTTTTCATTTCAATCCCAAAGAAAGGCAATCCCAAAAAGTGTTTAAACTACCACACAATTGACTCATCTTACACGCTAGTAAAGGAATGTTCAAATTTCTCCAACCCAGGCTTTAATAGTACATGAATTTGAACTTCCATATGTTCAAGCTGGATTTAGAAAAGGCAGAGGAACCAGAGATCAAATTGCCAACATCTGCTGAGTCATTGAAAAAGCAAAAGAGTTCCAGAAAAACATCTATTTCTGCTTTATTGACTATGCCAAAGCCTCTGATGGTGTGGATTACCATAAACTGTGGAAAATTCTTAAAGAGATGGGAATACCAGACCACCTGACCTGCCTCTTGAGAAACCTATATGCAGGTCAAGAAGCAACAGTTAGAGCTGGACATGGAACAACAGACTGGTTCCAAATAGGGAAAGGAGTACGTCAAGGCTGTTTATTGTCACCCTGCTTATTTAACTTCTATGTAGAGTACATCATGAGAAATGCTGGGCTGGATGAAGCACAAGCTGGAATCAAGATTGCTGGGAGAAATAGAAATCCAATAACCTCAGATATGCAGATGACACACCCTTATGGCAGAAAGTGAAGAAGAACTAAAGAGCCTCTTGATGAAAGTGAAAGTGGAGAGTGAAAAAGTTGGCTTAAAGCTCAACATTCATAAAACAAAGATCATGGCATCTGGTCCCATTACTTCATGGGAAATAGATGGGGAAACAGCGAAAACAGTGAGAGACTTTATTTTGGGGGGGCCAAAATCACTGCAGATAGTGACTGCAGCCATGAAATTAAAAGACGCTTGCTCCTTGGAAGAAAAGCTATAACCAACCTAGACAGCATATTAAAAAGCAGAGACATTACTTTGCTGACAAAGGTCCATCTAGTTAAGGCTATGGTTTTTCCAGTGGTCATGTATGGATGTGAGAGTTGGAGTATAAAGACAGCTGAGTGCCAAAGAATTGATGCTTTTGAGCTGTGGTGTAGGAGAAGATTCTTGAGAGTCCCTTGGACTTCAAGGAGATCCAACAAGTCCATCTTAAAGGAAATCAGTCCTGAATATTCAATGGAAGGACTGATGCTGAAGGTGAAACTCCAGTACTTTGGCCACCTGATGCAAAGAACTGACTCACTAGATAAGACCTTGATGCTAGGAAAGATTGAAGGCAGGAGGAGAAGGGGATGAAGAGGATGAGATGGTTGAATGGCATCACCAACGTGATGGACATGAGTTTGAGTAGGCTCCAGGAGTTGATGATGGACAGTGAGTTCTGGTGTGCTGCAGTCCATGGGGTTGCAAAGAGTCAGACTCAGATGAGCCACTGAACTGAACTGAACTGTGACAGCTGGACCATAGAGAAGGCTGAGTGCCAAATAATTGATGCTTTCAACCTGTGGTGTCGGAGAAGACTCTTGAGTGTCCCTTGGACGACAGCAAGGAGATCAAAGCAGTCAATCCTAAAGGAGATCAATCCTGAATATTCATTGGAAGGACTGGCACTGAGGCTGAAGCTCCAGCACTTTGGCCACATGATGCAAAAAGTCAATTCATTAGAAAAGATCCTGATTCTGGAAAAGATTGAGAGCAAGAAGAGAAGGGAGAGACAGAGGATGAAATGGTTGGATGGCATCACTGACTCAATGGACATGAGCAAACTCTGGGAGATAGCAAAGGACAGGAAAGCCTGGCATGCTGCAGTTCAAGGGGTCACAAAGAGTCAGACACGACTTGCCTACTGAACAACAGCAAGCCACTTCAGGTTCTACTAGCCCCAGAGAGTAACTCTCATTATCAGAATGGCATAATTCAGCTCTCATTATACTTTTTTGCCGTGAGGGACTTCCTTTCCTTATTCTTCTGCCTTGAAGTAGTAAAAATAAATCTCCCCCTTTCCTCCCATGTTATATTATTCAAAGATATATATGTACTTGTCAAACATAGCTTCTGATCACCAGGAGACAACTAATAACCAATGAAACTAGGTTCTTACACTTACTAGCTGTGCCTACCGATAATAAGGAAGAACAAATATGACTCCATATTGGATGTTTCTCTTACTTTAACCATTGTTTTCTATTGCTTTTGCTACAGGTTAAGAATATTGCCTGTAGCCTGGAATATTCAGGATATTCCATTCTCAAGGCTCTGACCTTTAAAGGTATAACATCTTTCATTCATAGAGAGATAAAACGTTGCAGAACAGAGAATAACATTTGTCTTATTGGAGGTTTACAGGAACATCATGACTTGGCCTACCTAAGTGGACACCTGGAAGAACAAAGGATTCTAACAGCAAAAGTGTGCAACGAGCAACCCTTCCACTTTTAGTATAAAAGAACCTTAAATTCTAACTCCAGTTAAATAATTCTTTAGGACACTAGCCTACCATCTTCTCCATCTGTTGGCTTTCCAAATAAAGTTACTATTCTTTACCCCAACAACTTGTCTCTCAACTTGTTGGCCTGTCGTGTGGTGAGCAGTGCAAGCTTGGACTCTAGCCAAGGAACTTAGCCTCTCTGTGCCTCAGTTCTTTATCTAAGAGAAGGGGAATAATGTTATTACATTATTGTGTTGTTTTGAGCATCAGCTGAAATGAGTATAAAGTGCCTAGAATAGAGAAAGCACTCAGTTAATATTTATTGTTGGTTTTGCTGTCTTTATTATTAAGTTGAAGGTGAGATGGTTGGATGGCATCACCAACTCAATGGACATGAGTTTGAGCAAGCTCTGGGAGTTGCTGATAGACAGGGAAGCCTGGCATGCTGCACTCCATGGGATCACAAAGAGTCGGACACAACTGAGCAACTGAACTGAACTGAATGATAGTTATATTTCATATGAATTTGTCTTGAACTCCAGCCTGAAGCCAAGATTCTTGAACATGTATTTTGGTCTGTTCACCTTAAGATATGTGAATGCTGCTGCTGCTGCTGCTGCTAAGTCATTTCAGTCATGTCCAACTCTGTGTGACCCCATAGAAAACAGCCCACCAGGCTCCCCTGTCCCGGGGATTCTCCAGGCAAGAACACTGGAGTGGGCTGCCATTTCCTTCTCCAATGCATGAAAGTGAAAAGTAAAAGTGAAGTCGCTCAGTCGTGACCCCATGGACTGCAGCCTTCCAGGCTCTTCTGTCCATGGGATTTTCCAGGCAAGAGTACTGGAGTGGGGTGCCATTGCCTTCTCTGGTGAATGACGCTAGATTTACTAAAATATTAAAAATGATAACCGTCCCTTGCCTTATTCTTTTGTGAAAATCCAGGTATCTTGGGATCCAAGGTAGAAAACAACTAGCTTAAGTTTTAGCCATGGAGGGTTTTGGGCATTTGCAAATTCTGCCCTAATTAGATTCTATCCCAATTATTTAATCAACCCTTGATTACTTGGGGACTGCAGTCCAACTGGAGGAGTATCTGTGGACTTCCTGCTTCCTTGATCAGTCCACTCACATCTTGTTGGCTTCTTTCACCAAAATTGAAGAGGGCTTTTGTACAGCAGAGGATAGAAAAAGAAAATCAATCAGCCAAATTTATTCCTTGTTATTAATATTGAAAGAAGAAGGTGGAACTATTGGAAATAAACACTTCAGATTTTAATCATCCAGGCTGTTGTCCCAATTTTCTGTTACTGTGGAAAATTAAGATTAACCCATGGTGATAAGATGGTGAAGGTGCTTCCCCAGTGGCTCAGTAGTAAAGAATCTGCCTGTGATACAGGAGATGTAAGAAACAGGGGTTCGATCCCTGGGTCAGGAAGACCCCCTGGGGGAGGAAATGGCAACCCATTCCAGTATTCTTGCCTGGAGAATCCCATGGACTGAGGAGCCTGGTGGGCTACAGTCCATGGGGTCTCAAAGAGTTAGACATGACTGAGCATGCGTGCATGCTGATTGTGGATGCTGTTGGATTAAAGACTTTTGTAATTTAAAAAAAGATCAGCCCACATGTCAGCTGCTGGGCTTTTGGGTAGACAGTGCTGTAGTCGAAGAAAAACACAGGTGTTATAGTTAGCTCCAGGTATGCCTGGTGGCACCTCTACTCACTTCCTCTGTGATCTTGACCAAGCGTTTCTAAGCCTCTGTTTCCTCATCTGTAGAATGGAAATAAGACCCGCTCACTGTGACTTTTAACCAAAATGATGTATGTAAGATTCCTGGCATCTGCAAGCATGCAAATTTAGCTCTTTTCTCCTGACTTTCTAGTCTAATTGTGAACACTAGGTGATAAGTCAATTAGGTGAAAAAGAAGAGTGGAAGTTGTTGACCTGGCTTCATTTAGCAGAGTAATTTATTCACTGACCGTATTGTCGCCATTTCACCAGTGTTCCATCATTGTTTAGAAACAGCATGCGTGTTACAGAGTACTCACAGAATTCTGAACGTAAAGAACTGGGGAAACTGCTACAAAGGCAGCAAGAGCTGGCTCCACCCCTCTGCTTCCAAGACACTGCTTGCACCTAAGTCTAGGCACCTGAGCATCTCAGATGCCAAGCACGGTCATCACCATCATCGCATCATCATTTTACAGTGTTCCTACATATGCATTGTCTCACTTCATTCTGTCATAACAACTCTGTGGGATGGTGGATTACAAGTTGTTATCTCCATTTTCGGGTGAGGAAATTGAAACTCAGGAAGGTCAAATGATGCCCAAATGCACACTTCTAATTGGTGGACGGAAAAAGATTTGAATACATCTCAAATGGCAACCCACTCCAGTGCTCTTGCCTGGAGAATCCCAGGGATGGGGGAGCCTGGTGGGCTGCCGTCTATGGGGTCGCACAGAGTCGGACACGACTGAAACGACTTAGCAGCAGCAGCAGCATCACTCTAGATCCAGAGTCTTTTTATCACTTCATGCTGTTGTTGTTGCTCAGTTGTTAAGTCACGTCCAGCTCTTTGCGACTCCATGGAGTGCAGCATGCCAGGCTCCCCTGTCCTCCACGGTCTCCCAGAGTTTGCTCAAATTCATGTCCATTGAGTCAGTGATGCTATTTAACCATCTCATCCTCCACCCTCTTTTGCTCTCAATCTTTCCCAGCATCAGAGTCTTTTCCAATATCTGCTGCAATGAGAGTAGCCCCCTCTAGCCACAACTAGAGAAAGTTTTCACGCAGCAACGAAGACCTAGCATAGCTATAAGTAAAACAGAATAAAAAGATATTAAAAAACTGCTCTTAGCTCCTCACGAGGCTCAGCCCTCAGGGTATCCAGTAAAGTCCAGACTTGATAATAAGCAACATTCCAGTCTCTTCTGGGTTAAACAGTCTCCTCTCCATTTAAACAGTCTATTTCAAGTTCAGATGGGTATCACCTGGCGTGGTCTAAAAAGCATCCTCAGGATAAATCTGTCCTTTTGGACTGTGTCCTCTCCTTTCTTTCTCCCACGTTGCTGTCTATGTGCTGCAGGGAAACTGGGGGACTCTGTCTGTCCTCATGGTGCCTGAAGACAGATCAGCTCCCTGACTCGTGACTGCTGAGTGGACATCATGGTGTAGCATTCTTTTATTTAACAATATAGCTTATAAAACATTCCATAGCCATACCTGTAGGTCAACCTCACTTTTAAAAATTGATTGGTGGGATGAATTGGGAGATTGGGACTGACATATATACACTACTATGTATAAAATAACTAATGAGAACCTACTGTATAGCCTGGGAAACTTGACTCAATGTTCTGTGGTGAACTAACTGGAAGGAAATCCAAAAAGGAGGGGATAAATATATACATGTAGCTGATCCACTTTGCTGTGCAGCGGAAACTAACACAAAATTGCAAAGCCAACCATACTCCAATAAAAATTAATTCAAAATATTTAAAGTGAAAAAAAATTGTTGGGTGGACATTGCCAGTATGGGTGAACCACTTTTATTCCACCATTTTCATGGCATACATTTAGGTTATTTGGGGACTCTTTGCTCCCTAAACAACATCCTTCTTTCCATCTCTTGTATAGTACCAAAAGCATGTATGCCTTACAAGAAATTCATACAGAAAGTAATGACATTCCATTCCTGCTTCTGGCTACCTGTAAATATGAAAAACACTGCTACCAGGAGTCAGCCTTTCCAGATACTAAACCTCTGCTTTAATTTGGTCATTAGTCTTCATTTTTACCACTCAACCAGTTCCACTGAAACAGCACAGTCTTCTACTTGTTTTTCTCTTTATCAAAAAAGTACCACAGCATCAGTTGAAAGGGGGCAACAGAGCATGAGATGGTTGGATGGCATCACCAACTCCATGGACATGAGTTTGAGCAAACTCTGGGAGATGGTGAAGGACAAGGAAGCCTGGGGTACTGAAGTCCATGGGGTCTCAAAGAGTTGGACACAATTTAGCAACTGAACAACAATATATTGATCAATGTGTATAAGTGTGGGTATATTTTTGTGTTATTATTTCAGAGGATAAAGTTGAGACTCATGGTGTTTCACCCTACTAGCTGCAGGTGGTGTTTGACCTGGCAAAATCTTGGCACTGGACTCTCTCAATGGTGGTGGCAATGTCAGCTGCATGCTCAGGTTACCCTCCGGGTGATGAAGACTTGAAATGCTCCCCTTTTCTGTGCAGTGGCCATGATGGAGCACTAGCTGTGTTCAGAGCACGGTCACCGGGTCTCTTATCACACGTCTGTTCCTACCCAATCTAATGGCTTGCCACTGGGGAGACCCTATGCTCCCTTCTCTGCTTCTGTTGCTCTATCACTAGCAGCTCCTTTTCATAGTCTCTCCCCATCATCCAAACCGCTCCAACAGAACATGTATTCGGTACTTCCCCTGGACAGTGCCTATTGTCTTAATGGTCAGTGAAGAGATGAGTCTCTTTGGGTCCTACTCCCTTGTCCAGGGAAGCATGGCCACATGATATCAAGTTTGCAAATTAGGGAATTCCAAACAGGGGGCCATAATGGACACCCAGAAGCATCTTAGAAGGGGACAGATTCACTGGAGTATCTGGAAAAGGGACCAGTTGCTAAATTTTTTTTTTTTTTACTGGAAATTCCTTGTCAGTGTTTCCAGCCTGCAGGAGCAGTGGAGGAAATCACTTAGATTCCATTTGATTATAATGTGTTTCTCAGAGAAAAGAATAACCCAGACTGAAGCATACTTCCAATTGTCCATTTCTTACAGGCACTCGAACTCAATGACAGTTCTTCAGGATCAATATGGTCCCTGATAGCAAATGGATAGTTTCAGGAGAGATCTCTAGTGAAACTGTTCACACTATTAAGGGATCACAATCTCCAACATATTACAATGACAACGGCAGGAGCTTGTGAAGACAGAAAGCAAAGCAACTTTCCTGCTCATTTCTTTTTGAAAGCACCAGCCCCTAGCAGCAGAGCTTTCCTGTTATTAGTTGTCAATTATTGAGACAGCATGTGAAATGTTTATTAAAGAGCTGTACCACTGACAAAGAACTCAGAGCAAGAGACTGAACTGAAGGGTAATAAAAGGAACGAGTGAGTTTTACACAGTTGACTGGCACCAAGGAAATTCTAGAAACTCTGGTAAAAGATGAGAGGTATTGGAGAAATGCATAGTAAATAGACCACAGCAGATGAAAAGACAATAGATACACAGAACTGGGAAGAACTTCAGCAGTCATCTTTCATTTTACAGATTGGGAAAAACGTGTAACAGGACATGAAATGAAGTGCCTAAGGTCACACCTCTAGGTGGTGTCCCAGGAATCAGTTCAGCCCAGAGAACTCATCATTACCAGGCTCTGTGGAAAGGTGAGTGTTGGTGCCTGTGGCTTGAACCTCCTAAGCACAGTGTGGATCTATCCTAGTGTTCTTTCTTCACCCTCAAAAGAGACTATAACAGATATAGTCAAAGCAACACGCTGAAAGATTTAGAATTGTCCTTCATGTCGCTTTCAAACTGTTCTGTTACTGTATAACCAGACCTTGCTACTTTAGATGCATTAGAAACTAATACTTTAAAAATAAATTATGTGTGAAAATTGTATTCTGTCATTTACTTATTATTATTATTTTTGGCTGCTGTCAAACATGCAGCACTTAGTTTGTTACATGCCTGCACTTAAAATATATCACAGGTTTTGTAACTTTGTTTTGGCATTAAAAATTTTTTAATTGCCTTTTTTTCATCGTAAATTTAATTTATTTCTATTGGGGCATAATTGATGCATAAAATTGTATTATAATAATTTCAAGTGTACAACCTAATGATTCAATATTTCTATACTTATAAAATGACCACCACAATAAGTTTAGTTAACATCTGTCGTGTACACAGCTGCAAATTTTTTCTTGTGATAAGAATATGTTCAGATCTGTGCTTTTAGCCATTTTCAAATATGCCTTACAGTATTAATAACTATAGTCACCATGCTGTACATTACAGCCTCATGACTTATTTATTTTATAATTGGAAGATTGTACCTTTAGACCCTCTTGACCCATTTTGCCCATCTCCCACCATTGTTTCTTTATTTTTAAAAGTTCTTAAGCCTCCAAAAAGGCTTCCCTTATAGCTCAGTTGGTAGAGTCCGCCTGCAATGCGGGAGACCTGGGTTTGATCTCTGGGTTGGGAAGATCCCCTGGAGAAGGGAAAGGCTACCCACTCCAGTATTCTGGCCTGGAGAATTCCATGGACTCTATAGTCTATGGGGTCGCAAAGAGTTGGACTCGACTGAGCGACTTTCACTTTCAAACCTCCATAAAGGGAAATGCCCCAGGCCTCTGCAAACCTCTTAAGGCCTTTTTCGATGTACTACACTCTTTCTCTGTGAAATATAACTTGCATATGTGATTTTAATTCACACAGACAGGTTGTGGTTTTCCTAGATGCAAGGTGTCCACGACACTGACCCTGTTATGTGGTGCCAGGGGTCCAGCCACCTGCCCCTCCCCGACTCAGTCAATACTTCCCTCCTTGTCTCACTCCTCCTCCAGGTTTCATTGCGTGGACTCAGTGGTTCTCACGCTTCAGTCTGCATGAAGCTCACCGGGAGGATGGGTGCAAATTGCAGAAGCCAGCCTTGCTCCCAAAGATTCTGTTCACTAGTTCTGGGGCAGGTCCCAGGAATCTGCCTTTTTAAGAAGCACTGTAGGAATTTCTGTTGCAGGCATCCTAGGACTACACCTGAAACACTCTGACCTGCCCTCGTTTTCTCACTAGGTCCCTTGGAGGGATGCACATCCTTGAGGCTCCAAATTATGGACTTTTTCTCTCCATTTGGTTGATTCACTTGTGTGATATCTCTAGCGATGCCCCTCCTCACCCAACCTGACTCTTAGACTTCAACTTCTGTCACCTTGCTTCTGGCCAGGAGGACAGAGGGAGTCTGGGGAAACGCAGAGCCCCATCGCAATTTTCCACCTGTGGAATTTCTCTTCTAAACTCACTTGAATCACCTATGAACCTTATTTTGAATAGATGTGGAAACACTTTAGACCATTTGGGTCCAGCTCTGGTGACCTGAGTTTATGATCAAGTACAGAATTATTATTCAGAATCAAAAGCTATGCAACACAGTAATACGTATCATGACCGGCATTCTGAGGTGTAAAAGCATCTAAGGTACCAGATAGAGAATTTAAAAAACATTCTCTGCAGTGATGGTGACTATCACAGCCAGGTTGCCCCAAAATGGACACACAGGCTGCCTGCAACTTCCTTTTGTTTTAATTGATTGGGTATTTTTATCGGTTGAGTCTCTCCATTGATTGGTTAGTACTTGGCTATGCCAGCTGATAAATATTTGCATTACTAGAATCAGTATATATTTTTTCTCTTGAAAGATAAAACTCTCGCAACTATCTCAGTTCTGAGTGATTTTTTTTTTAATCTACTCTTGAAATATGTAGTCATTCTTTGTATGTCATATAAATCATATGGCTCACATTCTAAGTAAAGCAAAAAAGTGAAACTGTTAGTCACTCAGTCATGTCCAATTCTTTGTGACCACATGGACTGTAGCCCCCCAGACTCCTCTGTTCATGGAATTCTCCAGGCAAGAATCCTGGAGTGGGTAGCCATTCCCTTCTCCAGGGGATCTTCCTGACCTGGGGATTGAACCTAAGTCTCCTGCATTGCAGGCAGATTGTTTACTGTCTGAGCTACCAGGAAAGCCCAACATTCTAAGTAAGGGCTACACTAAGCCAGGTCATTATTTGTCCTATAACATTTATTCAAGATGTTAACTTATGATGGACTCAGTGCATGAAAATCTCCATGCTGTTGTGCCCATTGTTACAGGCATTGCCTTCTCAATCATGTATAAGTCCAATGACTTAGACTCCAAATACTCCAGCAAAAAGATACTTTTAACTTTTTTGGCTACATCCTTAGCTTGGTTTCCTATAATGGTACTCCGCTGATTCATTTCCTGAGGGGGCACTTGAGCTGACTGCTTTATTCTTTCAAAGAATGTTATAAATTGCATAGCTTGCTTATAATTGAGCGATGAGGGCATAGGCTGGAGCCTACAGTTGAGAAAGATCACATTAGTTTATACTAAGAAGTGTATAATTTAGGTTCACTGACTAGACTAAGGACGTGTTTATAAGTACAGTCAGCCCCCTGTATCCATGAGTTCCGCATCCTTAGATTCAACCAACCATATATCAAAAAATTCAGAAAAAATTTCAGAAAGTTCCAAAAAGGAAAACTTGAATTTGCTGTGCACCTGCAACTATTTACATAGTATTTACATTTTATTAGGTAATAAAGTTCTAAGTAGTCTAGATATGATTATAAGCAATCTCAATATTTAAAATATATTGGAGGATATGAGTAGGTTATATGCAAATACTATGCCATTTTATAAGAGACTTGAGCATCTGTGATTTTGGTATCTGTGATTTTGGTATCTGTGAAAGACCTGGAACCAACCCCCCCATGGGTTCCAAGGGACAACTTGAATTATATGTCTGGGTATGTATGTGTGTGCATAGTTCCATTTGCTATTAACTATGCAAAGAATTCAAATTAAAGATAATTACATACATGGTAATGTAAAAGCCACTACATCATTTAAAAAACTGGTTTGTTAAACTCCAGTTTAGGAATTAAGAAGAGTGGTCAGTTCTCAGTCCTCATCTTACCTGACATACCGTATGTGGAGCATCTGATGAAACTGACTTCTTCCTTTATTTTGCTTCTGAGATGTCACGTTAGATCCATTTTCCTCCAGCTCCCTGGCTGCACCATCTGTTAGTCACCTTTGCTTATTCCTCCTCTTCCACCCAAACTCTTATCAATGGGGTGATAGGATTTAATCTTTGGACCTCACCTCTAGCTATACTCACTCCCCCAAATTCCAGACATATATATCCAATTGTTTAGTTAACAGTTCCACTTGGATGTCTAAGAGACATTTCAAACTAAATTTGTACAAGACAGAACTCTTGATCTACAAGCCCTCTCCCAATCTACTGTTGTTTTTCTTATCTTAGTAAAAGGCAACTCCATTTTTCTTCTTGCTCAGACCAAAACCTCAAAACTTCTTACTGACTGTTCTTTCCTACTCCACCTTGAGTTCATCAGCAAATGTCACTGACTCTTCCTTCAAAGTATCATCTGCCAACTTCACAACATCTATCACCTTCCTGGTCCAGGCCTCTGTAATCTACTTTATCCTTGCCATCAGCTAGCTATTAGACTCCTTGTCTCTTGTTTCCCCTTTGTCTTTTTTCAGCACAACAACCAGTGATCCTGTTTAATACTTAATTCCAATCATGTCATTTTTTTGCTTGGAATCCTTGAACTGTTTCCCAAATCACTTGGCACAAAAGCCCAAGTCCCTTCAATTGCCTATAAAGCCCTATCCTTCCCCACTATTTCCAGCCTCATCATCAGTACTCTCACCTTTGTTCATTCTGCTCCAGACCCACAGGCTCCTCTGCTATTCTTCCAACATCTCAAAGATGCCGCCACTCCCAGTGTCTCTGCATGTTCTTGCTCTTCACCTTGAAAAGCTCTTCTTCGAGAAACCACTCCCTCTCTGCCTTCAGATCTTCGGTCAAATGTCACCTTCTCAATGAAATTCTCCCTGACCATGCTATTTTAAGTGCAATCCTTGACCCCACCCCTTGCAATCTCAACCCCCCTGCCCTTCTTTGATTGCCCCTCATAGAAATTTTCACCATCTAACATAGTTTTTTATTTACTTGCTTGTTGTCTGTCTCTCTACATTTGGAATTAAGATCATGAGAGGAAGTGTTTTTGTAGGCTTTGGAAATCAGTATTAGTACCAAGATCTATGTGCATGGTAGATACTCAATAACTCTGTTGAAAAAAGTAATGGTATATCACAATGGAAATACATAAGCACATGAATGAAATATACATACTGGGGTAGCCAGTCTCCAAGATGTGCCCCAAAAAGTCCCACCTCCTGCCGTTGTATAGTCTCCCTCCCACACTGTATCAGAATTTGTCTGTGGGGCCAATAGAATAAGTGATGGTGTGTAACTTCTGAGACTAGAGTACAAAAAATAGTACAGTTTCTACCTTGCTGTCTTGGATCACTGACCCATGCCGATATCATGAGAATACTCAGCCAAGCTATGAAGAGAGTCACATGGCAAGTAATTGGGACCTCTATCCAACAACCAACACTGTTTTGCCGGCCGCGTGAGTGAGTCATCTTGAAAGTGGATTCTCCAGCTCCAATCAAGTCTTTAAATGGTTGCATCCCTGGGCAACATTTTGACCACAATTTGATGGGAGATCCCAAGCCAGAACCACTCAGCTTCAACAATTTCCAACTTCCTACAGAGACTATGTGAGTTTTTTTTTTTTTTTTTTTTTTATGAACATTTGCTGTTGCTTTAAGCTACTAATTTTAGGGTAATTTGTTATACAGAAACAGTAACTAATACAGATTTTTGTACCTGGAAGTAGGATGTTGCTGCAACAAAAATCAAAATTGTGGGAGAAGCTTTGTGCTTAAACAGTGGGTAGAAACCAGAAGGATTTTGAGAAGGGTGTTAAGTGAAGGTCTAAATGGTTTTGAACAGATTTCAGAAGCCAGGTGGTCTTTGAGGAGGGTCCTGGTGAGGAAAGTGAGGAAAATGTTAATGCACACCAGAGAAAAGGGAGCCCTTGCAGCACAGAAGCAGAAAGTTTAGCAGTGTTATTGCCAGTGATAACACAGAGAGAAGAATAAGTATCTAGTGAGCCAGGGTATCTAGCTAAGGAGATTTCCAGGCAGACTATTAAAGGTGCTCCTTGATTTAGCCTTGCTGTAAAATGTGAGCGAAGACAAAAAGCTAAAAGGAGAATTGTTAATCAGAAAAGAGCTTGGAATTTCTGGATCTGAAAATTTCCAGCCTCTGTAGATGTCAAATGACACCAAAATTTAGAAATGACTTCTGAGCAAAGATCAAATCCAAGACCTCTCAGGAAAGCCTGATATAGAGATGAAGGCAAGGATGTGCCTGTAAAATCCTTGCTAACATCTAGAAAGATCTAAGTCAGTGCCTTAGAGAACTGTTGGGTCAAACAACAGGGCTTCTAACAAGCTTAAGGGTGATGTCCCCAGGTATTCTCCATAGAGATTAGGATATAAAAGAGCTTATCTCAAAGAGTTTTGTGGGTGTGGTTTTGACTACTATAGTGACTATCAATAATATTTTTAGATTGTCAACAAAGTCTTAAGAGAATAGTATTGAAATGGCAAAACCATCTCCTGCTTGAGCTGAAAAAGAGAAGGATAATATAAAATGAAGAAAACTTTGCACCCCAAACTTTATGGGCAGGAAGAAGTCTGAGAAAGCTATTGAACTGTAAACGTTTTTGGGAAGGGAATGATGCCTCAGAGGGCAAAAACATGAGCCCAGAGGGTGAAGTCAGTAGCCACAGAGAATTATTACCAAAACTCAACTCCCAATCAAGGAGTTATGAAAAAATGCCCTGCTGAATTTCAGAATTTTCATGGACCAGTGACACTAGTAGACCCTGGTTCAATTCCTGGGTTGGGAAGATTCACTGGAGAAGAAATAGGCTACCCACTCCAGTATTCTTGGGCTTCTCTGGTGGCTCAGCTGGTAAAGAATTGGCCTGCAGTGTGGGAGACCTGGGTTCAGTCCCTGGGTTGGGAAGATTCCCTTGAGAACGTAAAGGTTACCCACCCCAGTATTCTGGCCTGGAGAATTCCATGGACTGTATAGTCTATATAGTCCATGGGGTCACAAAGAGTTGGACATGATTGAATGACTTTCACAGAGAGAGAGGAGTGATTCTAGTAGGTCTCTCCTTTCCACACTGTAGTTTTTCCACTCATATGCTACCATTATATACTGGATTTTGGGGGGATGAGAGATGGGCATATAAGCTCACAGGCCTTCAAATCAAGATTAACTCTACTCAAGGAATTGGAGCTGGTTTAGATGAGATGAGAGTCTGGACTTTAAGCTGATGCTATGATGAAATGAGAGTTTGGGGTCCTCGAAAGGAGGTGAGTATATTTTGCATGTGAGAAGCCATGACTAATTCAGAGGATGGATTGTGGTAGCCAGTCTCTGAGATGGCCTTCCATGATTCTCTCCTGGAATTCGTGCTCTTGTGTAGTCAGTCCCCTTCCACAATGAGCAAGGGCTGATCTGTGTAACTAATAGAAATATTTTGAAAGGATTTTATATAACATTCATGACCAGCTTATAAAAGTATTTGCAAGTTCTGCCTTGCTTTCTTGGATCACTTATCTGGAAGAAAGCAGCTAATGTAACATAAAGATATTCAATCAGCCCTGTGCTTGAATTCCTTGCCCACAAAAACTGTATGAGGTAGCTGTTTATTACTGTCTTAAGCTACTAAGTTTTGATGTAATTTTGTATACAGCGATAGACAATGAATATAAACCCTATAAGGTTAGCCCTATTTTTGGAAACTCGGATATCAAGTCATAAGTGGCCATTCCTAGAATATTAACCTTAAATGTGATGGCAAGCTAACTTTCCATTCATGATCTATTTGATGTGTTTATGGTCAAGGAAAGATTATTTCATTTTCCATTATTCTTACATATTTTATTTGTTAAGTTTCAAGGAAAGATGAGGTACATTATGATTTGAGCACAGAATATAGTTCACCAGGTCAAGAAATGTATCAGTTAATTATTGCTACACGACAACAGCCTCAAAATTAGTGATTCAGTAAATTAATTTTTGACAAGTGTTCTAAGACTATGCTTCTCAATGAAGAAAGAATAGCCTCTTCAGCACTTAGTGTTAGGACAATTAGAAATCTACATGTAAAGAGAGAAGTGGGACCTTTACATCACATCATATACAAAATAAATGCAAAACTGATCAAATATAAGAGCTAAAATCATAAGTCTTAGAAGAAAACATAGGTGTAAAACTTCAGGACCTTGAATTTGATATCAGTTTCTTCAATATAACACCAAATTACAAGGAACACAAGAAAAAAAAATTGAACTTCACTACAGTTAAGAATCAAAAACCCTGGTCTTTTTTGTGCAGCAAAAAAGACACTATCAAGAAAGTTAAAATACAACCCACAAAATGGGAGAAAATATTTTAAAATCATATATCTGATAAGGGTCTAGTATCCAGACTTAGAGATGGTGAAGGACAGAGAAGCCTAGTGTGCTGCAGTCAATGGGGTCACAAAGAACTGGACATGACTGAGCGACTGAACAACATCCCGACTTTGTAAAAGACTTTTCACCACACAACAATAGAAAGAAAAGCAACCCAATTTTAAAAATAAATGAAGCGCTTGAGTAGACACAGCTGTTTTCCCAAAGATATACAAATAGCCAACAAACAAATGAAAAGAGGCACAACATCAGTAGTCATCAGGGAAATGAAAATGAAAACCATAGTAAGATACTATTTCAAATTCACTTGGATGGCTATAAGAGAGACAGAGAGAATGACAGGTGGTGCTGAGGCTGTGGAGAGAGGATGTGGAGAAGCTGGAAATGCTAAATGGAAACCGGCTGCTGTGGAAACTCATTTGGTGATTCCTCAATAAATTAAATATAGAATTACCATATTATCCAGCAATTCCAGCCCTAGGTATAAACTCAGAAGAATTGAAGACATTTGAAAAACAGTTATTCCAGCAAAAATTTACATACAAATATTCATAGCAGTATTAGTTATAATAGCCAAAGAGTAGAAATAACCTAAAAGTCCATTAAACCATGAATGGATAAACCAATTTGGTATGTCCATACAATGAAATATTATTTGACTATAAAAAGTTGTGAACTACTGATATATGCCATAAAATATATGGATGAAACTTGAAAACATCATGCTAAATGAGAAGCCAGACACAAAAAGCCATATATGATTCCCTTTATATGAAATACTTAAAATAGGGAAATCCATGGAGACAGAAAACAGATGAGTTGTTTTCAGGGGCTGGAGGGAGGGCCTGATGGAGAGTGGCTGCTTAATGGGTACAGGTTCCCTATGGGGTGATTAAAATATTATTGATCTAGATAATAGTGATGGTTGCCCAGCACTGCGAGTATACTAAATACAACTGAATTGTATATTTTAAAATGGTTAGAATAGCAAAATTATTATATATATATATTTTAATTTATATGGTTCAAAACAATAGTAATTTATAAATCATCCTGAACTTTTCTTCTATTGGTTTCACCTGGGCTTATCTATGTGTTTGCAACCAGCTGGAAGCCAGAAGGTAGATTAGGAGATCCAGCCAGCCTCACTCACAGGCCTAGCAGTCCTTCTTGTGGCTTCTTAAACGTCCATAATCTAAGCTGTTTTTCATACATGGAAGTCTCAGGGCAGAGTTCTAAGAAAGCTACAAGGCTTGGTGACTCTCTGGCCTGGAACTCACACAGCATCACTTCCATCACATTCTATTATATTGTGGTGTGTGATTAGTCACTCAATGCTGTCAAACTCTTTGCGACTCCACGGACTGTAGCCTACCAGGCTCCTCTGTCCATGGGAATTCTCCAGGCAAGAATACTGGATATGGGTTGCCATGCCCCCCTCCAGGGGATCTTCCCAACTCAGGTCCTCCTCATTGCAGGTGGATTCATTACCATCTGAGCCACAGGGAAGCCCTATTAGTCCAAAGCAACTTGCAAGGCTGGCCCAGATTAAAGGAGGAGAAAATACATATCACCTCTTAACTACAGCAGCAGCAAAGTTACCCTGCACAGATGCTGTGCAAAGAGAAATTATTGAGAACAATCTTCTAGAAGCAGCACTGACCTCATTTTCATCTTCTGATCTATTTTTCATTAGATTTTTATTTTTTAGACTGAGAGAAACAATAAATTGAAAACCAAATAGCTAGGCTTAGTTTAGATAGCATTGGAGGAATATGTTTTTGATAAATGTTCCTCTTTTTCTAGACTTTGGCTTAAAGCAACTTACATTTTTGGAATTCTCTAGGATTCTTTCTTGCCTGTGGACTCCAAAGAAACCATAGTGACACTCTGTGCTGTTATTACTTTAGACTGCCTTTAGCTGGATTTCTGTATTGCAGAAACTCTCACATTCTCACAATAATTATATGCATAGAGTCCTATGAGAATAACAATAATTTCAAAAATATCTGATTGCATAACAAGATACCATTTTTCCTTGACTTCAGAAATCACACTGCTATGGTAATCTTTCTTTTCCAAGCCTAGCTCTCACGCATCTTGCATAAATTATTGGTGATCCTTCAATAACTGTTTAAGTGAATGAATGAATCCAATAAATGTTTGTGGTTTGGAGTTATTTTGAATAATGCCAGCAAAGTTTCAGTATATGAAAGAATGATCTGCTGGCAATTAGAAGAAAAACAGTAAGGTGGAAAATGTTAGATGCAGGGGGTTTCTTCCGAGGGAGCTGCTGTGTATTTTTCTGTTTGACTTTGCTATCATAGGGAATGTTGTGATAACAAGGAAATACATTCCCCTGATGAAATGTAAATATGAATGTACTGTCTGTGAATGACATCATTACACTTAAGGAGACTGGGGACAAGGTTGGCTACTTGGTCTGCACAATTCGTTAGGCAGTAGGACTCTCTGAACAGCACTCCAGGCTCAGACTTCTAGAAACAGGTAGTGAAGTGATAAGGACCAGGAACTGGTGTGTTCTGGCTACAGCTTTAGGTGACCCCATGGACAGTAGCCCACTAGGCTCCTCGGTCCATGGAATTCCCCAGGAGAGAATACTGGAGTGGGTAGTCATTCCCATCTCCAGGAGATCTTCCCAACCCAGGGTTTGAACCTGTGTCTCCTGAATTGCAGCTGGACTCTACCATCTGAGCCACCAGGGAAACCCTTTTTCTCTTTCTCTCTCTCTCTCTCTCTATATATATATATATATATATATAAAAGTTATATTGTATTTGTACCTTCTTTTTAATTGAAATATATTTGTCTTACAATATTTCAGGTGTACGATTATACATAAATATATTTATGCATGTATACATTTTCATTATAGGTTATACAAATTCAAAACTTGGGATTAACAGATACACACTACCATACATAAGATAGGTCAATCACAAGGACCTACCGTATAGCACAGGAAACTAAATTCAATCTCTTGCACCTGTATTTTTTAACTCCCCAAAGTTGGTCATGTCACCGCCACTGTTAGTGAGGTGAGTTTTGTTCAAATATTCCTCTTGTGAGCACCTCTCGTGAAGTGCCCCTACGATCAAATCTCCGAGTCAAAGGAGAGATGTGGAATGCCCCCAGGGTGATAAAAACAGATCTGACTTGTAACTTTGGCTTCCCCCTCTGTCAAGTGATGAGAATGAATACAGCAGTAGCTACACACCTCTCTCACTTCCTCTCTTCTGTTCAAGGAGGACTGTGAGAATCAACAGTTGATCAAAAAGCATAGTAACATCATATATCACAGAGGAGCAGACTAGAGTGAGCTTTGTGAAATTTGGCCAAACACAGGATATGTCTAATTTAGCAAAATTGGATTGGTGTTCAGGCAGCTCACGTCTTCAGTGCTTGAGGCTGTCCAGAATCCTTTCTGCTAAGGAATGCCAGTGACAAGGGGAATCCCTGCCTCACAATTTGCATGTAGATTTAGAAAGAAATGCAGTTTTGATCATTTGGTTTCTGTGTAACTTTAGAGTCAAAATGAAACTAGAATGTGAATATTAGAGTGTGTGAACCATCTGAGTATGAAGTTGGACTGCTGTAGCATTTAGGAATTGGCACCATGTAAGCAACAGTTAGAACTGGACATGGAGCAACAGACTGGTTCCAAATAGGAAAAGGAGAACGTCAAGGCTGTATATTGTCACCCTGCTTATTTAACTTCTATGCAGAGGACATCATGAGAAATGCTGGACTGGAAGAAGCACAAGCTGGAATCAAGATTGCCGGGAGAAATATCAATAACCTCAGATATGCAGATGACACCACCCTTATGGCAGAAAGTGAAGAGGAACTAAAAAGCCTCTTGATGAAAGTGAAAGTGGAGAGTGAAAAAGCTGGCTTAAAGCTCAACATTCAGAAAACGAAGATCATGGCATCAGGTCCCATCACTTCATGGGAAATAGATGGGGAAACAGTGGAAACAGTGTCAGACTTTATTTTTTGGGGCTCCAAAATCACTGCAGATGGTGACTGCAGCCATGAAATTAAAAGACGCTTACTCCTTGGAAGAAAAGTTATGACCAACCTAGATAGCATATTCAAAAGCAGAGACATTACTTTGCCGACTAAGGTCCGTCTAGTCAAGGCTATGGTTTTTCCAGTAGTCATGTATGGATGTGAGAGTTGGACTGTGAAGAAGGCTAAGCACCGAAGAATTGATGCTTTTGAACTGTGGTGTTGGAGAAGACTCTTGAGAGTCCCTTGGACTGCAAGGAGATCCAACCAGTCCATTATGAAGGAGATCAGCCCTGGGATTTCTTTGGAAGGAATGATGCTAAAGCTGAAACTCCAGTACTTTGGCCACCTCATGCGGAGAGTTGACTCATTGGGAAAGACTCTGGTGCTGGGAGGGATTGGGGGCAGGAGGAGAAGGGGACAACAGAGGATGAGATGGCTGGATGGCATCACTGACTCAATGGACATGAATCTGAGTGAACTCCGGGAGTTGGTGATGGACAGGGAGGCCCTGCTGCGATTCATGGGGTCGCAAAGATTCGGACATGACTGAGGGACTGAACTGAACTGAACTGAACTGAACTGAACTGAACAGCAGTGTTCAGTATACACACTGTCTAGGGTTTGATCATCAGTGGTCCTCACTGTCACTTCTCACAAGAACAGTGGAAATCAGTTACGGGAAGCTTGTAGAATTCAGCTACTTGTTGCTTGCATACAAGAGTGTTTGGATGACCAATATTCATTGCACATTTTCTTTGTGTTTGCATTCTAGTCCTCTGTGGATGGATTTGCTAAATATACACGTATTTCCCCCCCAAAAAAATTTGAAGCACTGATTATTTTTTCCCTTAGTGGAATGATCACATATCATCATTAAAACAAATTGGAATGGAAGGAAGACTGGACTACCCAAACACAGCCACTGTTGGCATGCATATACTGGGTTGCCCTAATTGATTTCCACTTAATAAACCCACCAGATTGACTGATGCAGCCTCCACTCTACCTGTAAAGCATTTTTCTGATGCCCTCAGCCAGCTTAACACATTCTAGTGGCATTCGCAGAAAACATCTGAGCACTACTGCCACCAGTTGTGTTGTCTGTTTACCAAGAGCTGGTTTCTTTGTTCCCAGACATATTTGAAATGGTTGCAATAGAAATTTGTAATGTAATTAGGAATCATGTAAATAATAAAAATACAATGCAGAAAGAACAGTCTTAAGAAAATCAAGTTTCTTTGAAAAGACTTGATAAAAGTGAGGCATGACCAAAAAAAATACTGTCAGATTAGGTGTAGACAAGCAACTATAAAAGACTGAAAGTAACATTAAAATCTAGCAGGATTTGCCCTCAGTATCTTTGAACTCTTGCTCCACTTTAAAGAAACTGGAAAATTGCAGCTGATACATTTAGGGTGAGTGATTGAATAGGTGAATATTGTTATTTATACTGAAGTTAGTAATGAGAAATATTAATACATATTAATACATTTCTGGCACAGAGCTCCTAGCACCCTTGGAATTTAAGAAGGGGAGTGGTAAAAAGGTGTCTTTTATTATGTTAATGAGGAAACTTTTGGGAAGCACCTGTATAGCCTAAGGATGGAGGTCGGTTGGGAGAATCAACCAAGTGATTAGAGGGTAGAATCTTCCACTCCCACACCAAGACCTCCTGGAAGAGAGAGGGATTGGAGGTTGAGTTCAATCATCGATGGCCAGTAACTTAATCAATGATGCCTATGCAATGAGCTCCAAAAGGAGGGTGTTTGGAGAGCTCCCTGTCGGGAACACATGGATACGTGGGGAGAGTGCATAGCTGGGGAGGGTATGAAAGCTCTGGGCCCTCTCCTCATACCTCACCCTGTGCATCTATCTCTTCCATCTGGCCATTCCTGAGTTATATTCTTTTATAGTGAACTGGTGGTCTACTAAGTAGAATGTTTCTCTTGAGTTCTGTGAGTCACTCTAGCAAATTAATTGAACCCAAGGAGGGAGTTGTTGGAGACTTCAGCATAGAGCCTGTGGTTCAGAAACATGCCTGAACGTATGACTGGCATCTAAAGTTGAGGGTGTGTGGGCAAACTCATGGGACTGAGTCCTCAACCTGTGGGTTCATATGCTCTCTCAAGCGTGAGAACTGAATTGAATAGAATCTGAACAGTAATTGCTTGGATATGTGGGGAGAACTCCCACATACTGGAACTGGTACCAGAATCATTAGTTGGTGTTAAAACTGGAGTTGGTGATCAGAAGTGGGATCAGTCATATTTATAAAATTCAAAATGGGTGAAGACATTTTTCAGGATTCTTATGTCCATAGACAAAAAAGAAAAGAAATTCAATAAAAATAATAAATTCATACCCTGCTTAATATGTGCCATGAACTGTTTTAGACACCGGAGAAATTCTACTCATTTTTTTGTCATATTAAGTCAATGAAGTATTAAGTAGGTGGCATTGTTAATCCCATTTTACAAATGAGGAACCTGAGATAGAGTGACATGAAGTTTCTTACTCTAGATTATCCAGCTGGTAAGTGATAGCGCTGAAAGTCAAACCAGGCAGTCTTGTCCTTAGTCCATGCCTTCATGCATTGCCTACTACTAGCCCTCATTTCTCCAGTAAAATATTTAAATACTTTAAATAAGATCAAATTTAAGATATGTTTGTATCATTAAAAATATTTTACTATGGAGATATTAAAGCCTGTATAAAAGTAGAAAGAAGAGTATGATCAGCCTGTACGTACTCATCACTCAGCTTCAACAATGTTCAATCAATGGCCAATCTTTATTGCATCCACCCCTTATTCATTTCCCCCTTGCTCTTGAAACATATTAAAGTGAATTCTAGAAATAATATATTTTCATCCACAAATATTTAAGAATATATCTCTAAAAGACAAGACTTCTTTTAAAAAGTATAACACAGTGTCATCATCACACTTAAAAAATGAACAATAATCCCTACAGTTCAGCTGTGTGTGACTGTGACCCTGTGGATTGCAGCATACCAGGCTTCCCTGTCCATCACCAACTCTCGCAGCTTGCTCAAACTCACGTCCATCGAGTTGGTGATGCCATCCAACCACCTCATCCTCTGTCATCCCCTTCTCCTCCTGCCTTCAATCTTTCCCAGCATCAGAGTCTTTTCCAATGAGTCAGTTCTTAGCATCAAGTGGCCAAAGTATTGGAGTTTCAGCTTCAGCATCAGTCCTTCCAATGAATATTCAGGAGCGATTTCCTTTAGTATTGACAGGTTTGATCTCCTTGCAGTCCAAGGGACTCTCAAGAGTCTTCTCCAACACCACCAAAAGCATCAATAATCCCTTAATTCAATAAAACATCCAAGCAGTATTTGAATTTCTCTGATTATCTCAAAAATATTTTAAGGACTTTTTCCTCCAAATAGGATGCAGATGAGATTGTTGCAATTAGTCTCTTAATCTCCAAGGCCCCACTCCCCATCTTTTTTCTTGCAATCCCATATCCTGTAATTTTTCCCAGACTAGATTTTGCTAATTTCATTTCCCATTGTGTCATTTAAAGCATTTCTCTGCCTCCTGCATTTCTTATAAATTGAGAATAACATCTAGAGTTGCAACTGATTCAGGTTTTGTTTGTGTAGCTTAAATACTTCATAGATGGTGATGTGATAATTCCATTAATAAGTACACACTCTGGCTACATCTTTTTCTGTAACATTAGCATCTACTACCTAATCCATTATTTTATTCCAGGTTAAAAATTGTGCTAATTACTATTCCTGCTTCATTCCTCAATTCCTCAGTATTATCTGGAATATTTCCATAAATAAAAATTTGCCCTCATCAACAATTTAGTAACCCTAGGTTCTATACAGTACAAACACTTTTCCTCTATTTACCAGTTTTCAAAATAACGATTTATTTCCTAGTTCCTCTAAAGGGACCAATGCGGGTCTTTTTCTTCCTGCATAATTAAACCTGTGTATTTCAAAATATTGATGTGTTTCAATGCACCACTGTTATTGATTCCCAGGAGTATTTTCTTTAGGTGAGGGGAACCTCTTCCATTTAGCTCTTGAGTGCTCTTGACGATAGCCCTCGAATCTTTTGCAGCTTCCTTGCTTTCTATTATGACAAAATGTCCCAGGCTCACCCTGTTGCATGCAACATTTTTAATGATATCTTTCCACGTTATTCTTTTTCTATTTTTCCAGGAACTGATTGACAGCTAAGAGACATGGCCATTGAGGCTTCCTGGATTTCTCTTTCAGCTTTGACCTTGTTCACACTAGGTGGCTTGGGTAGGTTACTTAATGCTCTGCCCCAGTTCCTTCATCTGTAAAATGGAATCATAATAGTTGTACTTACCTCAAGGTGTTGTTGCACAGATAAACTGAGTTAATGTATGTAAGTCACTTCAAACAGTACCCAGCACATAATAAAAATATGATAATGTTCGTTATTATCACTAGTCTAATAAGACAGCTTTTAGTATATCTTTCCGAAGTCTTTTAAGCAAGCCTGGCATAGTTGTGACCGTACGTTATATTTACATGTTTCCTGATATTTTCCCCATGCAACAAGATAGGCATCTATGTCATTTAACAAACACAAGTTCTAAAAACTACGTAAAACTGTTACATAATACATATCATAGTTCACCATAAAGAACAGCTGATTTCTATTTGCTCCCTATTTTAAATAATACAGCAGTGAATATCTTCATAAAAAGAAGTTTTTGTTTTTCTTTTCTGTTTAGAATTTCTTGACTATTAATTTCCAAAAGTGGAATGACCATATCCAAGTCACAACCAAATTTATTTCCTAACAGTTTGCACAGATTCATATTTACCTTGAGCTTTTCACATGATTTAAAAAAATGTTTATAAAAAGCCAGCTGTTTTTCATGTTCTTTTGCAAAATCCAATGACATAAATATGCCATTTAACTTAATCACCTCTATTAAAAAGAAAGATTAATATGGTCACAGTCTCTGGGCTGCCCATATACAGTACTGTCAGCCTGGCCTCTTTTTTTTTTTTTTTTTCTTTGTATTTAAGCCTTCATCTCTCCCTGGAGAAGAAAATGGCAACCCTCTCCAGTATTCTTGCCGGGAGAATTCCATGGACAGAGGAGCCTGGTAGGCTACAGTCCATGGGGTCACAAAGTCAGACACGACTGAATGACTATCACACTCACTTCATCTCTACTTTTTATTTTCAAGCAATGTAACTATAATACTCTGTGCATTTTTAAAAAATTAGGGGGAGTATAGTTTCTTTACAATGTGGTGTTATTTTCTGCTGTATAGCAAAGTGAATCAGCTCTAAGTATATGTGAAAGTGAAAGTATTAGTTAGTCATTTGGGTTCGATTCTTTGCGACCCCATGGACTGTAGCCCAACAGACTCCCCTGTTCACAGAATTCTCCAGGGAAGAATACTGGAGTGGGTAGCCATTCCCTTCTCCAGATCTTCCCAGCACAGGTCTCCTGCATTACAGGCAGATTCTTTACATTCTGAGCCACCATGGAAACTCCATAAATATTTATATATCCCCTTTTTAAAATTTCCCTTCGATTTAGGTCACCACAGAGCATTGACTAGAGTTCCCTGTGTTACAGTAGGTTCTCACTAGTTAAATATTTTATATGTAGAAGTACATATATGTCAATCCAAATCTCCCAATTCATCTCATCCTCTCTTTCCTCTTCAGTTCAGTTAAGTTGCTCAGTCATGTCCTTCTATTGGCAAACTCATGGACTGTAGCATGCCAGGATTCCCTATCCATCACCAACGCCCAGAGCTTGCTCAAACTCATGTCCATCAAGTCAGTGATGCCATTCAACCATCTCATCCGATGTCTTCCCCTTCTCCTCCTGCCTTCAATCTTTCCCAGTATCAGAGTCTTTTCCAAAGAGTCAGTTCTTCGCATCAGGTGGCCAAAGTAATGGAGTTTCAGCTTCAGTATCAGTCCTTCCAATGAATATTCAGGACTGATTTCCTTTAGTATTGACAGGTTTGATCTCCTTGCAGTCCAAGGGACTCTCAAGAGTCTTCTCCAACACCACAGTTCAAAAGCATCAATGCTTTGGTGTTCAACTTTCTTTATAGTCCAACTCTTATATCCATACATGACTACTGGAAAAACCATAGCCTTGACTAGATGGATCTTTGTCAGCAAAGTAATGTCTCTGCTTTTTAATATGCTGTCGAGTTTGGTCATAGCTTTTCTTCCAAGGAGTAAGCGTCTTTTAATTTCACGGCTGCAGTCACCATCTGCAGTGATTTTGGAATCCCCCCCAAAAATATAATCTCTCACTGTTTCCATTGTTTCCCCATCTATTTTCCATGAAGTGATGGGACCAGATGCCAAGATCTTAGTTTTCTGAATGTTGAGTTTTAAGCCAACTTTTCACTTTCCTCTTTTACTTTCATCAAGAGGCTTTTTTAGCTCTTCTTTGCTTTCTGCCATAAGGGTGGTGTCATCTGCATATCTGAGGTTATTGATATTTCTCCCAGCAACCTTGATTCCAGTTTCATCCAGCCCAGCATTTCACATGATGTCCTCTGCATAGAAGTTAAATAAGCAGGGTGACAATATACAGACTTGACGTACTCCTTTTCCTATTTGGAACTAGTCTGTTGTTCCATGTCCAGTTATAACTGTTGCTTCTTGACCTGCATACAGATTTCTCAGGAGGCAGGTCAGGTGGTCTGGTATTCCCATCTCTTTCAGAATTTTCCACAGCTTGTTGTGATCCACACAATCAAAGGCTTTGGCATAGTCAATAAAGTTAAAGCAGATGATTTTCTGGAACTCTCTTGCTTTTTCTATGATCCAACCAATGTTGGCAATTTGATCTCTGGTTCCTCTGCCTTTTCTAAAGCCAGCTTGAACATCTGGAAGTTCATGCTTAATGTACTGTTGGAGCCTGACTTGGAGAATTTTGAGCATTACTTTACTAACGTGTGAGATGAATGCAATTGTGTGGTAGTTTGAACATTTTTTGGCATTGCCTTTCTTTGGGATTGGAATGAACACTGACTTTTTTCAGTCCTGAGGCCACTGCTGAGTTTTCCAAATTTGCTGGCATATTGAGTGCAGCACTCACAGCATCATCTTTTAGGATTTGAAATAGCTCAACTGGAATTCCATCACCTCCACTAGCTTTGTTCGTAGTGATGCTTTCTAAAGCCCACTTGACTTCACATTCCAGCATGTCTGACTCTAGGTGGGTGATCACACCACGGTGGTTATCTGGGTCATGAAGATCTTTTTTGTAAAGTTCTTTTGTTCACTCTTTTGTTCACTATGAAGGCTACTCCATTTCTTTTAAGGGGTTCTTGCCCACAGCAGTAGATATAATGGTCATCTGAATTAAATTTGTCTATTCCAGTCCATTTTAGTTTGCTGATTCCTAAAATGTCTATGTTCACTCTTGCCATCTCCTGTTTGACCACTTCCAATTTACCTTGATTCATGGACTTAACATTTCAGGTTCCTATGCAATATTGTTCTTTACAGCATCAGACTTTACTTCCATCATCAGTCACATTCACAGCTGGGTGTCGTTTTCATCTCTTCATTCTTTCTGGAGTTATTTCTCCACTCTTCTCCAGTAGCATATTGGGCACCTACCAACCTGGGGAGTTCATCTTTCATGTCCTATCTTTTTGCCTTTTCATACTGTTCATGGTGTTCTCAAGGCAGGAATACTGAAGTGGTTTGCCATTCCCTTCTCCAGTGGACCACGTGTTGTCAGCACTCTCCACCACGGCCCGCCCGTCTTGAGTGGCCCTACATGGCATGCCTCATCGTTTCATTGAGTTAGACAAGGCTGTGCTCCATGTGATCAGTTTGATTAGTTTTCTATGATTGTGGTTTTCATTCTGTCTTCCCTCTGTTGGATAAGGAAAAGAGGCTTATGAAGGGGTCCTGATGGGAGAGACTGACTGTGGGGGAAAGTGAGTCTTGTTTGATGGGCGGGACCATGCTCAGTAAATCTTTCCCTTTGGTGTCCATATATTTGTTCTTTATGCTTGTGTCTCTATTTCTCCTTTGCAAATGGGCTCATCTGTACCACTTTTCTAGATTTCATATATAATGTTAATATATGATATTTGTTCTCTTTTTACCTACTTCACTCTATATGATAATCTCTAGGTCCATCCATGACTCTGCGCTAGTACCATTCTATCTTAATTACTATAGATTTGTAGTTTAGTCTGAAGTCAGGGAGCCTGATCCCTTCCGCTTCATTTTTCTTTCTCAAGATGGCTTTTCCTCTTCAGGCTCTTTTGTGTTTCCACACAAATTGTAGAACTTTTTGTCCTAATTCTGTGACAAAAGCCATTGATAAGGATTTTTTGATAAGGATTTGATAAGGATTTCGTAATGTGATAAGGATTACATTAAATCTGTAGTTTCCTTTGGGTATTACCATCATTCTCACAATATTGATTTTTTTCAATCTAAGAACATGGTATATCGCTCCATCTTTTTGTGTTGTCTTTGATTTCTTTCATCAGTATCTGAGGACAAGTCTTTTGCCTCCATAGGTAGGTTTGAAAGTAAAGTAAAAGTCGCTCAGTCATGCCTGACTCATTGTTGCAATGGTAAATGAGATTGTTTCCTTAGTTTTTCTTTCTCACATTTTGTTGTTAGTATATAGGAATGCAAGAGATTTTTTTTTTTTTTGCATTAATTTTATATCCTGAAACTTTACCAGATTCATTGATTAGCACTAACAGTTTTCTGGTGGTATCTTTAGGATTTTCTATGTATAGTATCATGTCACTCCCAGACAGTTCCCAGTTTTGCTTCTTCTTTTCCAATTTGGATTCCTTTTCTTTCTTTTCTTCTCTGATTGCCATGGCTAGAACTTCCAAAACTGTGTTGAATAATAGTGGTGAGAGTGGACATCCTTGTCTTGTTCCTGATCTTAGAGAAAATGCTTTTGGTTTTTTACTATTGAAAATGATGTTTGATGTGGGTTTGTTGTATATGGCCTTTATTATGTTGAAGTAGATTCTCTCTATGCACACTTTCTGGAGAATTTTTATTATAAATTGGTTTTGAATTTTGTCAAAAGCTTTTTCTGCCTCTATTAAGATGATCATATGGTTTTTATTCTTCAATTTTTAATACAGTATATTGCATCAATTTATTTTTGTATATTGAAGAATCCTTGCATCTCTGGAATAAAACCCATTTGATCATGCTGTATGAAGCTTTTAATGTATTGCTGGATTCTGCTTGCTAGGATTTTGTTGAGGATTTTTACCTATGTTCATCAGTGATATCATTCTGTAGTTTTCTTTTGTGTGATATCCTTGTTATAAGGGTGTTATAAGGGTGATGGTGGCCTCATAGAATGAGCTTGGGAACTCCTTCTGCAATTTTTTCAGAGTCTGAGAAGGATGATTGTTAGCTCTTCTCTAAATATTTGATAGAACTTTCCTGTGAAGCCATCTGGTCATGGACTTCTGATTTTTGTTAAGATTTTAAATCACAGTTTCAATTTCATCACTTATGATTAATCTGTTCATATTTTATATTTCTTCCTGGTTCAGTCTCAGAAGGGTGTACCTTTCTAAGAATTTTCCCATTTCTTCCAAGTTGCCCATTTTATTGGCATATAATTGCTTGTAGTAATCTCTTATGATTTCTTTTATTTCTGTGTAACATTTTATAATTTCTCCTTTCTCCTTTCTAATTTTATTTATTTGAGTCCTGTCTCTTTTTTTCTTGATGAGGCTAGCTAAAGGTTAATCAATTTTGTTTATCTTCTCAAAGAACCAGATTTTAGTTTCATTGATCTTTGCTCTTGTTTTCTTCATTTCTTTTTCATTTATTTCTATCTACTCTGATTTATTTATGATTTATTTTGTTCTGCTAACTGCATTTTGTTTGTTCTTTCTCTAGTTGCTTTAAGTGTATGATTAACTTCTTTATTTGAGATTTTTTTTTATTTCTTGAGATAGGATTGTATTACTATAAACTTTCCCCTTGGAACAGCTTTTGCTGCATCCCATAGGTTTAAGGCCATCGTGTTTTCATTGTCATTTGCTTCTACATATTTTTTTACTTCATCTTTGATTTCTTCGAGGTCTCTTCATTATTTAGTAGTATATAGTTCAGCTTCTATGTGTTTGTGTTTTTTACAGGTTTTTTTCCCTGTAATTGATTTTTAATCTCTTAGGCTATTGTCAGAAAAAATGCTTAGTATGATTTCAATTTTCTTAACTTTAATGAGGCTTGATATGTGACCCAAGATGGGATCTATCCTGAAGAACGTCTCATGTACACTTGAGAAGAAAATGTATTCTGCTACTTTCAGATGAAATGTCCTATAAGCATGAATTAAGTCTATCTGGTCTAATGTGTCATTTAAAGTTTGTGTTTCCTTATTAATTTTCTGCCTGGAAGATCTGTCCATTGGTATAAGTGGGATGTTAAAGTCACTATTATTATGTTACTGTTGATTTCCCCTTTTATGGCTATTACTTTCATTTTATGTATTGAGGTGCACCTATGTTGGGTACATAAATATTTGTAAGTTTTTGTTTTTTTTTCTTGGAATGACCCCCTGATCATTATGTCGTGTCCTTCCTTGTCTCTTGTAACAGTCTTTAAAGTCTATTTTGTCTGATATGAGTATTGTTTCTCCAGCTTTCTTTTGATTTCCATTTGCATGGAATATCTTTTTCCATCCTCTCCTCCATAGGTCTGAAGTGGACCTCTTGTAGAGCATATATACAGCTCTTGTTTCTGTATCTATTCAGCCAGTCTGTGTATTTTGGTTAGAGAACTTAATCTTTTTAAATTTAAGGTAATGTTTTGATATGTATGTTCCTATTACCATTTTCTTAATTTGTGTGGGGTGGGGGGGGGTGTTTTTTTGTAGGTCTTTTTCTTCCCTTGTATTTCCCGTCTAGAGAAGTTATTTTAGGATATGTTGTGAAGCTGGTTGGGTGGTGCTGAGTTCTCTTAGCTTTTGCTTGTCTGTAAACCTTTTGATTTCTCTATAGAATCTGAATGATGCCCTTGCTAGGTGGAATGATCTTGGTTACAGGTTTTTGCCTTTCATCACTTTAAATATAGCCTGCTACTCCTGCCACTCTGGCCTGCAGAGCTTCTACTGAGAAATCAGCTTATAATATTATGGGGATCCCCTTGTATGTATGTCATTTGTCGCTTTTCCCTTGTTGCTTTTAACATTTTTTTCTTCAAATTTAATTTTTGTTAGTTTGATTAATATGTGTCTCAGCATGTTTCTCCTTAGGTTTATCCTGTATGGACTATCTGTGCTTCCTGGACTTGGGTGACTATTTTCTTTCCTATTTTAGGGGAGTTTTGGACTATAATCTCTTCAAATATTTTCTCAGACCCTTTCTCTTCTTCTTCTGGGATCCCACTAATTTGAATGTTGGTGTGTTTAATGCTGTCCCAGAGGTTTCTGAGACAGTTCTCATTTTTAAAATTATTTTTTCTTTATCCTGCTCCTCAGCAGTTATTTCCACCATTCTATTTTCTAGCTAACTTACTTGTTCTTCTGCCTCAGTTATTCTACTATTGACTCCTTCTAGTATATTTTTCATTTCTGTTATTGTGCTATTCATCACTATTTGTTTGTTCTTTAGTTCCTCTAGGTCCTTGTTAAACATTTCTTGTATTTTCTTGATCTGTGCTTCCATTCTGTTTCTGAGATTTTGGATCATCTTTATTATCATTACACTGAATTGTTTTTCAGGTAGATTGCAGGTATTTCCTCTTCATTTATTTGGTCTTGTAGGTTTTTACCTTGCTCCTTCATGGGTAACATATTTCTCTATCACCTCATTTTTGTTGATAGGTAGGGCTGTGTTCCTGTCTTGCTGATTGTTTGGCCAGAGGCATCTAGAATTGGACCTTGCAGGTAGTTGGGTTGAGCCCTATTTTGGTGCTGAGATGAGGACCTCAGGGAGAACTCACACCAATTAATATTCCCCGGGGCCTGAATTTCTCCAGTAGTCCAGCAGCTTGGTGCTCCCATTACAGGGGCTCAAGCTTGATTCCAGGCCTGGGAATCAAGACCCTGCAAGATGTGCAGCATGGGGGGATAAAAGGTAGCAGACAAACAAAGACCAAGGCAAATAATAAAAACAAAACCAACCAAACAACAACAAACACAGAATCAAAAAAAGAAAGGAAAACAGAAATAAAACCATAGATAAATAATAAAAACAAATCCAAGCAAACAAAAACCAAAACAACACCAAAAAAAAAAAAAGGAAAGCAAAAAATAAGACATCTAAACAAATGAGAGTCCAAAACCCAAAATAAAAACAAAACTGCTGCTGCTAAGTCGCTTCAGTCGTGTCCGACTCTGTGCGACCCCATAGACGGCAGCCCGCCAGGCTCCTAAACATAAAACAAAAATTGAACAACAAACAAAAAAAAACTAAAAGAAGGGCTAAGAGAACAAAAGACAAATACACAAAAATGACAAAAGCTAAAACAAAAACCAAAAATTTTAAAAAGATAAAAATAAAATAAAAACCAAAATGAAACAAAACCAACACAGAAATATCAAAAGAAAAAATCAGCAACAACAAAAAACAAAAGACAACAAACAGAAAAGAGCAGAATAATAACAAACAGTAAGAAACAAAAATTTTAAAAATTAAGTAGAAAAATTAAAAAATACATTAGAAAAGGTAAAATAAACAATAGCAGTGACAAAACAAAACAGCAAACAAACAAACAAACAAAATTCCCTGGTGCCTCCACTATCAGTGTCCTTGCCCACAAGGTGAGCTACATCCAGTCCCTACCTCCCTAGGAGACCCTCCAAGATCTCTAAGTAGGTGTCTGGACCTGCCATGTCAGCCCCATCTCTGTCTGTGTTCCTTTCACCAGTATTGGCTCCTGAAGCTGGCCTGGAGTGCAGGCCAGTTAGGCTTCCACAGGCATATCTGCAGGGGCTGGCAGAGTCAGAGGAGGCTTTGGAGAAGGGTGGCACTTAGCCTGCCTGGACCTGATGACCAGGAGAGGCCTTGCTGGAGCCAGGGTTCAGGCCTGGGAACCATGCAGCCCTTGGAGGCTTTGGTGGGGGAACCTGGCCTCTTGAGTTAGAGGGGGGAATTGACTGCCACAGCGCTGAATGCGCCACAGCTGGGTGTTAAAAAAAAGAAAGAAAGAAAATCAGGAGCGTGAGTAATCTAGTAATTGGGTTCTGTCCTCTTCTGAGCTGACTTGAGACCACAGTCACATGAAACAACCACCAAAAGATGATAACAGCTCAGCAAGGGTCACTTGGCCTTGACAAGTGTACACATAGCATGTTGGGTGGAAAACCAGCTTGGCTCTTTTAGAGACTGCTGCATACTCTATGGCTTGGCTGAGGCCATGAAGGGGTCTGAAATCTGACCCACCATTGGCCCAAGCAGTGGGCACTACACAGATACCACTCTTGCAGAAGGGGCCCCCCAGAGGGGCAGCTTTTGCAAATTATCCCCCTTCAAGAGGTGTCACTTTCAAATTTACACAAGGCTTTACATGTGTCAGATGTGACCCCAATAATCCTTTCCAGTTAGGAGCCTTAAACTTGACAGAGAGAGAGCAGGAGAGTGCCTAACTATTGCTTCTCTATGTCAACTACTTGTGGAGGCTTCCCAACCCTCCGTCCATAAAATTCGATTCATGAACTTCAGAGACCTGTGTTAAAATATCAGATGACTTGTCCCCCAAGGCTAGGGGCCCCTGTGTTCCTTATCCAAGCCATTCCTGAACCTTATAGAAGCTCCTGTCTAAATTCCCAGAAAAAAGTGTGAAAGTCTTTGTTGCTTAGTCATGTCTGACTCTGCAACCCCATTGACTGTATCCTCTGTCCATGGAATTCTCCAGGCAAGAATACTGGCATTGGTAGTCATTCCCTTCCCCAGGGGATCTTCCCAACCCAGGAATTAAACCTGGATCTCCCGCAATGCAGGCAGATTCTTTCACCGTCTGAGCCACCAGGGAAGCCCTCTGGATTTCTAGCCCCTCTCAAATCACCATCTTCATTTGGCTGACCTTGTAGCCTAATGGTTAAGCTACAGACACTAAACGAGAAAGACAGAGATTTGAATTCTGCCTCACTGATAGTATCTGTGAGATTTCACATCCCTCCTCACCTGCAGATTTGATTAAAGCACCTCTGTTTTACCTTGCAGGGCTTTTGTGAGGATTAAGTGAGTGAGTGAAGTCGCTCAGTCATGTCCGACTCTTTGCGACCCCATGGACTGTAGCCTACAAGGCTCCTCTGTCCATGGAATTTTCCAGACAAGAGTATTGGAGTGGGTTGCCATTTCCTTCTCCAGGCGGTCTTCCCAACCCAGGGATCGAACCTGGGTCTCCCGCATTGCAGGCAGACGCTTTACCATCTGAGTCAAATAATCTTCCCAGTGTGTTTTAAGTGTCCAATGAATGTGAATCCTCACTGTAATTGTGCATTCGGGTCATCTTTCCTCCCCAACCCCTCTCTCTGGTCCAATAATATTTGGTATAGGGTGGTTTCTTCCCATTGCAATGGGAAGAGTTCTGGTTATCTGTATCAATCTTGGTTCTGATATTTGCATACTCAGTGTAGCAGGAATGGGGGGGGGGGGAAAGTGCTCCCTGTGCTGAAATGCACAGAAGGGTTGCCATCTTCACTAGCTCTTTCCTTCCTATTCCCCCACGTGGAATTTGTGTGCCTCAGTAGGCCTCCAGCACTGCGAGTGTTCACCTACTTCTTTCCTATCAAGGAAAATGGATAAGTCAAAAAGATGAAATGTTCCTATCAGTACTCAGGTAAATTAGTCCTCAATATTTGAAAGGAGCTCTATCTCCTTTGTGCCAGAGTTCAGGCTGAAGTGCTTCCAGTCCTCCAGCAAAAGCAGAAGGTACACAGCCCCATCCAGCCTTGAGGAGACCCCTCCCTCCCATCATCTGTTTAAAATTAAGCTAGTACCATATGCCAGAGAAAGGCTTGAACTTTCCCACTGCTCCTCTGTTGGTTTCTCTTAGAGAAGGAGGTAGAGGATTAAATGACAGCCAAACTGTCCTCCTAGTAAAAGAGAATATTCTAGAGTCAAGTCCAGTGACGAGTGGAAGGGCAGGGGGCTGGAAGACTGAGTTCCAATCCTGGTTCTGGCTTTTTTCTGACTCTAACCTGAGTTAGATTTGACCTTTTGCCTTCTGGAGAAAAGTAGGTGTAAGTATAAGGGCTGCGACTATGTACTGCCTATGAAGTGGCTTTGCCAAACAATTAAATGTGAATCTAATCAAACCACTAGATCTAACTATCAGTTTACAGGAAGTACAGAGGATGGAGGAACATGTTAAATGACACCAAACGGATATAATCAGCAAAATCCAAAATGTGAGAAAGTTTACAAGGCCAGTGACTCTGTCTCTTCAACAATGGCAGCAGGGAGGGGACTTTACGTATCAACCAAATGTTGGGACTTTAAAAAAAAACAAAAACTGAGGTACAATCGACCTACAAATTATGAAAGTGTCACGTGTACAGCATAGTGATTCACAATGTTTAAAAGTTGTTTATAGCTGATATAAAATATTGGCTAGACTCCCTATGCTGCACAATATATCTTTGTATCTGATTTATTTTATACATATTAATAGTAGTTTGTATCTCTTAAGCCCCTGCCTCTGTCTTGCCCTTCCCACTTCCTTCTCCATTTAGTAGTATTCCATTGTGTGTGTAAACACTGTACATATATACATACATATATACATATATCACATCTTCTTTATCCTTTCATCTGTCAGTGGACACTTAGGTTGATTCCATATCTTAACTAATGCTGCTATGAACATCGGGGTGCGTGTGTCTTTTTGAGTTAGTGTTTGTGTTCTCTTCAGATAAATACCCAGGACTGGAACTGATGGATAATATGGTATTTCGATTTTTAATATAGAGACTATTAATTCCAGAAACTAAAAAAACATCTGGGGACAGTCTGAGATATCTGAACAATGTTTGGATATTTGATGGTATTAAGAAATTATTGTTATTTTTATAGCTACAACACTGTTATTACGGCTACATTAAGAAAGTCTTTTTTTCTTGGAGATACCTATTAAAATATGCACAGATACCAATAGGATGATACAATAAGAAATAATATGTGTGAGATTCAAAGTAATCTAGTACTGGAAGAGTGGATGGGGGATGAATGATGAAACAAGACCTGTCTTGTGTTGATGATTATTGCAACTGGTCAGTGGAATTATGGAGGTTCATTGTAATAGTCTCTCTACTTTGTGTATGTTTAAAATGGTTCATCATAAAATGTTAAAGAGTACAAAAGCATGTGGGCTTTGGAGAGAGGGAGACTGCCTTGATCTACCGTTTACGGGGTCAATTAACTTTTTATTCAGTTTCTTAGTGAAGACAAATATAGCACCCGAGTCATAGGATTGTTGTAGGCACAAGGAAAGCACTTAGCACAATGCCTGGCACATGAGTGCCCAAGCAATGTTAGTTCTCATTTATAATAGTATGTAAGAGGCTGGACTCATTAATCTCTCTGGCTCTTCCCACCATAGAGATCTAGGGCATCTAATTCTAGCCCATTTCTGTCACACCTTAGCCTTCTCTATTTTCTCTACTACCCCACATTCACCATTCTGGAAACTCTAACTTCCTCTAATGTTCACCTCCCTTTGCCTGGGGCATCTAGACACTTTACCTGGGCAGCCAGCTGTCAGTTCCATAAGACGTGTTGGACCGATTCCTAGATTGACAAATGCAGGTTTCTGATTTCCTCATCTGCTCACTCACTATCTGGCTCTTTTTCTGGTAGCTTCCTGTCACGTGAAACAAGAGCACAAAGCTTCAGGAGGAAGGTGGAAACTTGGGATGGAGAAGGGTGAGTAGGAAGCAGTCACATCCTGACTCCACCCCTCCTCAACTCCTCCCCGCCCAACAAAGGAGTGGGCAGGACTGGACGGGAGGTGCCTGGCAGCTGTGTGCCCCAGCAGTGTGGGGCAGAGCACACCACTCCTCAGTCTTCTCATTTGTAACACAGGAGCAACGATACCATGTTTTGGTTAACATAGAGCTGTGACTGAGAGTCAACTCAAGAGTTGCACTTCCAGGGCTCAAACTCCCCAGCTCTGCCTTGTGTCCACGGTGCGACCCTGGACCTCTCTGTGACTCAGTGTCTTCACTGGCAAAATGGAAACAGCGATAGCATGGACCTTGTAGGATTGTTGGGAGTATTACATTGAACATCACCTGGCACCCAGAAGGCACTCAGTGAACTCTGGCTGTTGGTACTGCCTTCACCTCTGCCATAATCTCGTACAGTGCCCGTTGAGTGCTCAGTCTCAAGGCTGGCACCTCCCTTAGGCCTTCTGTCAGCCCCACTGAACTCCCATACCAGCCCTGGGGGTCTACCCCCCAGGAGTTGGGGCCAGCTCAGAGTCCAGTGGATGTCACAGACTTGGGGCACATGAGGAAAGTCACTGCGTTACCCCTCCCTGATTTCAGATCTTTCTTTCCTTCCCCACAAGGCAATGTTGGAGTAAAATCCTTCCAAGGAAGAACCTGGCGTGGGTGGGACAGAGAAGGAGAAAGGAAGGGGAGTGAGAGACTGTTGTTGCACATCACATTTTGTGTGTGAAGTAAAGGACCTCTCCCAGGAAGACCAGAGACGGAGGTTCAGCTGGGCACACCCCTGTTTCTCCCCAGCCCTGCCAGAGAAAACAAATCACTCCACCCTGGCTGCACCAACTCCTCCTGTAGGCACGTAGAGGCCAGGAGCCTGTGGGCCAGGTGAGGGACCCACCGTTGGTGCCTGGAGCTGTTAGTTACTGCCTCTTTGGAGTGGCAGCTTCCCGCCTCGGGCCTTCTAGCTATGAATCATTACTCAGCATTGGATGGAGCCCAAGAAATGTGGAAAACAAGAACGACAGGAAGCAACGAGAAACCAGAATCACAAAGTCCTATGGAAAAGAGGCCATTGGGCTGAGCCTGGGGGCGGGGCTTGACACTGGCACCCACAGGCTGAGGATCACGTTGTTCTAAATATCAGCCCACAGAATCCCAGGGTGCAACATTTGGGCATTGAGCTCTGGGGCATCTTTCTGGCTTGAGCCCCTACACTAATAAGTAAATGTGTCTACCCACCCTCGGCCCACACAAACCCCTAGACTACGGAGCTGCAGGCAGGAAATCTTGTGAAGACAATCAGTCCTTGTGTTCCCTCCTCTGGGTGTTGAGAAAGATCTGGAATGGAACTAGCTTTGTGGGGATTTCCAGGTGCCGAATCCCATGAGCATGTTTGAACTGAGCAAGCTTGGCTGCCTTCGCCTGCCTTACAAGGGGTGGGCCAGGCCACACCTGGTCTTGTCGAGTCATGGACCCAAAGTGTTTGTCACAGCGTCTCAGCAAGATGTTGGGCCAGGTTTAACAGAAACAAAAGTAAAGTCATTAATACCCACAGCACATCACCCAAAGCCCAACTCTAGATAGAGTGATATGCACATTTTAGCTTAGTGTGTCTTAAAAACTGTAGGCAAAGAAAATTCTTCTGAGTAAAAAGAGCATGCGATTTTGTACAATCTGGGCATCAGGCTCTCAACACCAGCAGTGAGGTGTATGTACTGAGAGGTGAGAGGGGTGAAGGAGCGTGGTTTATAGCATAGACGTTGCAGGGATTTTCTCTCTCTCTCTCTTTTTTTTCTTCTTTGGACTTTATAAAAACAAAGAAAGGATTTGTTGAAAATGACAGGACCCACTCTTCACAATGAGATCATGTTAGATTTAGTGTATATGCAACCAGTGAGAAAGCAGGGGGGTTTCAAGCTGCCTCCTACTTACCATAATATGCCCAATCAATTCACCACTTCCACAGACTGTATGGCTTTGTTCTCAATATTGAAATGGGGGTGTGAGGCCAACACCTCTGAAAATAGAGAGGACTCTTGTGGATCTGAAAAAGAATGAAATAATGCTCATCATCATCAGGGAAAAGCAAACCCAAAATTCAATGAGATACCACCTCACGCCGGCTGAGATGGCTACTATCAAAAAGAAAATAAGCATTGGCAGGGATGCGGAGAAAATGGAATCATTGTGCACTGGTGGTGAGAATGTAAAATGGTACAACTGCTGGGAAAACAGTAGGGTGTTCTTCAAAAAATTAAAAACAGAATTACCACGTGATCTAGCAATTCTACTAATACTTGGTATACATCCAAATGAATTAAAACAGAGTTTTGAAGAGAGATTTGTCCACCCGTGTTCATCACAGCATCACTTACAGTAATTAAAATGTTTAAAAATAGAATTACCATATGATCTAGCAATTCTACTTCTGGATATATATATTCAAACAGATCGAAAGCAGAGTCTTAGAAATTTGTCCACCCATGTTCATCACAGCATTATTCACAGTAGTTAAAACATGGAGATATGCATAAATAAAAGGTGATTATATATATATATATACAAACAATGGAATATTATTCAGCCTTAAAAAGGAAAAAAAATTCTGTAATATGCTACAACACAGTTGAATCTTGAGTATGTTATACTAAGTGAAATAAGCTAGTCACATAAATACAAATACTGTATGATTCCACTTGTGTGAGGGACTTAGAGTAGTCCAAACCTCAGTGACAGAAAGTAGTGTGGTGATTGCCAGGGGCTGATGGATGGGAGGAATGGGGAGTTATTACTTAACGGGCTTAAAGCTTGAGTTTTACAAAATGAAGAGTTCTGGAAATGGAAGCTGGTGACTGTGCACAATAATATGAATGTGTTTAACAGCATTGAAACATACTTATAAATGGTTATGATGGTATAATGTATAAGGCTATTCTACCACAATAAAATAAACTGAAAACACAGTTTTCTCTAAAATTTATGGTCCCAAATAAATACCACGGGAATAGAAAATATAGAATATGACCTTTCAAATTTCTCACAGTCAACATCAAAAATCTTTATTAATAGTAATTGCACCGTACAAAATAATAATGATGGCAATAATAATAATTATACCAACAACTATGGAAACTCTTGAGTTTTGGTATTTCCAGTTAAAAGGGTGAAAACTATTAACTGTATGTTACTATTAATGCAGACAGGAAGCTATAAGTTTTAATTTAAATAAATTCTTTAAAAACCTAAAAGCTAAGAGATATGTTGGGATCCTAAGCTCCAGTGCCTCAGAATGTGGCCTTATTTACAGACAGGGTCTTTCCAAAGGTAGTCAAGTTAAAACAATGGTTCTTAGGATGGGCTCTAACCTAGTGTGACTGGTGTCCTTATAAAAAGGGGGACATTCAGACACAGACAGACAAACACAGAGGAAAGATGATGAGAAGACACTCAGGAAGAGACGACCCTCTACAAGCCGAGGCGAGGGCCCTGGCACAGACTCCTCCCTCAGGAGAAACCAGCCCCGCAGACATCTTGGTCCTGAATTTCTAGCCTCCATTATGGCAGGACAATACATCTCGGAAATGTAAGTCACCCAGGTTGTGGCACTTTGTCGTGGCGGCCCTAGTAAGCTAACACAAGGGACAGCGGGTGATTCTGTGACACATCTGCCAGCCGTCTCCTCAGGACCTGTCCTGTCAGTGGTAGGGAGAATCTGGAGGGGCCCCTCTGCATGAGCATCCCCCCTCAGGAGGCGCTGCGGCAAACTCCTGGCCAGTCTCTGCACTTGCTGCTCTGGTCTGTGCCCTTGTTTTCTTGAGTCTAGAGCAGTGATGGCCCAGGTGCCCGGACCTACACTGGTCCTTCCATTGCTTAGCTCTTGGCCTGGATTTCCTGCTCTCAGAGAGCCCCTGACCTTCCCCCTTGCCATAGCCTGAGTTTGATCTTTGATTGTTCTTTCAGTGCCACTGAGGACAGGGAGGATGTGAAATCTCCTTCGGTGGAAGAATCCTATTTGGAGAGTGTATTGGAGACGGCCCCTCTGTCTGTCAGGCACTATGACCTTGTCACACTGGGACATAGTAGAATGAGTCCCATAACGATGGAACTCATCACTAACCATCCTTTCAGCAACAGTAACAGACAATTACCGCTTAAAACGTTGCCCCTATCATATCATTTGGGTTTACTCGGGCATCTAGATGACTTTCTCCTTGTGAAACAACAAGCTGTCCTATAGTAGTATGTGATCGAAGCCCAGGGTTGCAGCAGCTGCATCTGGTTCTGGTTGAGGGAGGGACCTAGGTTTACCGGGTAAAGCTACCCAACTGAAACCTCTACAGCCAGCTGAAAACTCTAGATTCTCAGTCACATTAGAATTGTCTCCAGACCTCTGAGCTTCCCAGGGAAAAGAGAGATTGTTTAGCAAAGCCTGCACACATCCAGAAAACCAATTCAAAATGTTCTCTTTGTTGTAAGACTGAAAATAAATAAGAATAGGAACATGTATTTGTGCTTATCTGTATTTTCCTAAAGAAACAGGGGTAGGATTCACATAAATAAAAGTGCCTACCAGTGAGGGAGACAGAAAGTAGAGAAAACAGATGAAAGGAGAGGAGGTGGCAACAAGATTTTCCAACTGTATAGGCTTTGGGACTGTGACTTTTCAGTCATGTAAGTGAATTATGCCCTCCCTCAGTTCAGTTCAGTTCAATTCAGTTCAGTTGCTCAGTCGTGTCCGACTCTTTGTGACCCCATGAATTGCAGCATGCCAGGCCTCCCTGTCCATCACCATCTCCTGGAGTTCACCCAGACTCATGTCCATAGAGTCCGTGATGCCATCCAGCCATCCATCCTCGGTCGTCCCCTTCTCCTCCTGCCCCCAATCCCTCCCAGCATCAGAGTCTTTTCCAATGAGTCAACTCTTCTCATGAGGTGGCCAAAGTACTGGAGTTTCAGCTTTAGCATCATTCCCTCCAAAGAAATCCCAGGGTTGATCTCCTTCAGAATGGACTGATTGGATCTCCTTGCAGTCCAAGGGACTCTCAAGAGTCTTCTCCAACACCACAGTTCAAAAGCATCAATTCTTCGGTGCTCAGCCTTCTTCACAGTCCAACTCTCACATCCATACATGACCACAGGAAAAACCATAGCCTTGACTAGACGGACCTTAGTTGGCAAAGTAATGTCCCTGCTTTTGAATACGCTATCTAGGTTGCTCATAACTTTTCTTCCAAGGAGTAAGCGTCTTTTAATTTCATGGCTGCAGTCACCATCTGCGGTGATTTTGGAGCCCAAAATATTAAAGTCTGACACTGTTTCCACTGTTTCCCCGTCTATTTCCCATGAAGTGATGGGACCAGATGCCATGATCTTCATTTTCTGAATGTTGAGCTTTAAGCCAACTTTTTCACTCTCCTCTTTCACTTCCATCAAGAGGCTTTTTAGTTCCTCTTCACTTTCTGCCATAAGGGTGGTGTCATCTGCATATCTGAGGTGATTGATATTTCTCCTGGCAATCTTGATTCCAGCTTGTGTTTCTTCCAGTCCAGCATTTCTCATGATGTACTCTGCATATAAGTTAAATAAGCAGGGTGACAATATACAGCCTTGACGTCCTCCTTTTCTTATTTGGAACCAGTCTGTTGTTCCATGTCCAGTTCTAACTGTTGCTTCCTGACCTGCACACAGATTTCTCAAGAGGCAGGTTAGGTGGTCTGGTATTCCCATCTCTTGAAGAATTTTCCAGTTTATTGTGATCCACACAGTCAAAGGCTTTGGGATAGTCAATAAAGCAGAAATAGATGTTTTTCTGGAACTCTCTTGCTTTTTCCATGATCCAGCGGATGTTGGCAATTTGATCTCTGGTTCTTCTGCCTTTTCGAAAACCAGCTTGAACATCTGGAAGTTCACGGTTCACGTATTGCTGAAGCCTGGCTTGGAGAATTTTGAGCATTACTTTATTAGCATGTGAGATGAGTGCAATTGTGCGGTAGTTGGAGCATTCTTTGGCATTGGCTTTCTTTGGGATTGGAATGAAAACTGACCTTTTCCAGTCCTGTGGCCACTGCTGAGTTTTCCAAATTTACTGGCATATTGAGGGCAGCACTTTCACAGCATCATCTTTCAGGATTTGAAATAGTTCAACTGGAATTCCATCACCTCCACCAGCTTTGTTCGTAGTGATGCTTTCTAAGGCCCAATTGACTTCACATTCCAGGATGTCTGGCTCTAGATGAGTGATCACAACATCATGATTATCTGGGTCGTGAAGATCTTTTTTGTACAGTTCTTCCATGTATTCTTGCCACCTCTTCTTAATATCTTCTGCTTCTGTTAGGTCCATACCATTTCTGTCCTTTATTGAGCCCATCTTTGCATGAAATATTCCCTTGGTATCTCTAATTTTCTTGAAGAGATCTCTAGTCTTTCCCATTCTGTTGTTTTCCTCGATTTCTTTGCATTGATCGCTGAAGAAGGCTTTCTTATCTCTTCTTGTTATTCTTTGGAACTCTGCATTCAGATGCTTATATCTTTCCTTTTCTCCTTTGCTTTTTGCCTCTCTCCTTTTCACAGCTATTTGTAAGACCTCCCCAGACAGCCATTCTGCTTTTTTGCATTTCTTTTCCATGGGGATGGTCTTGATCCCTGTCTCCTGTACAATGTCACGAACCTCATTCCATAGTTCATCAGGCACTCTATCTATCAGATCTAGGCCCTTAAATCTATTTCTCACTTCCACTGTATAATCATAAGGGATTTGATTTAGGTCATACCTGAATGGTCTAGCAGTTTTCCCTACTTTCTTCCATTTAAGTCTGAATTTGGTAATAAGGAGGTCATGATCTGAACCACAGTCAGCTCCTGGTCTTGTTTTTGTTGACTGTATACAGCTTCTCCATCTTTGGCTGCAGAGAATATAATAAGTCTGATTTCAGTGTTGACCATCTGGTGATGTCCATGTGTAGAGTCTTCTCTTGTGTTGTTTGAAGAGGGTGTTTGCTATGACCAGTGCGTTCTCTTGGCAAAACTCTATTAGTCTTTGCCCTGCTTCATTCTGTACTCCAAGGCCAAATTTGCCTGTTACTCCAGGTGTTTCTTGACTTCCTACTTTTGCATTCCAGTCCCCTATAATGAAAAGGACATCTTTTTTGGGTGTTAGTTCTAAAAGGTCTTGTAGGTCTTCATAAAACCGTTCAACTTCAGCTTCTTCAGCGTTACTGGTTGGGGCATAGACTTGGATAACTGTGATATTGAATGGTTTGCCTTGGAGACGAACAGAGATCATTCTGTCGTTTTTGAGATTGCATCCAAGTACTGCATTTTGGATTCTTTTGTTGACCATGATGGCTACTCCATTTCTTCTAAGAGATTCCTGCCCGCAGTAGTAGATATAATGGTCATCTGAGTTAAATTCACCCATTCCAGTCCATTTTAGTTCGATGATTCCTAGAATGTCGACGTTCACTCTTGCCATCTCTTGTTTGACCACTTCCAATTTGCCTTGATTCATAGACCTGACATTCCAGGTTCCTATGCAATATTGCTCTTTACAGCATCGGATCTTGCTTCTATCACCAGTCACATGCACAACTGGGTATTGTTTTTGTTTTGGCTCCATCCCTTCATTCTTTCTGGAGTTACTTCTACACTGATCTCCAATAGCATACTGAGCACCTAATGACCTGGGGAGTTCCTGTTTTGGTATCCTATCATTTTGCCTTTTCATGCTGTTCATGGGGTTCTCAAGACACTGAAATCATACTCACAGAAAACTAGTCAATCTAACCACACTAGGACCACAGCCTTGTCTAACTCAATATAACCAAGCCATGCCTGCGGGGCAACCCAAGACGGGCGGGTCATGTAGAGAGGTCTGACAGGACGTGGTCCACTGGAGAAGGGAATGGCAAGCCACTTCAGTATTCTTGCCTTGAGAACCCCATGAACAGCATGAAAAGGCAAAATGATGCCCTCCCTAAGTTTATTAAAAATGAAATTTTATTTTAAAAAATACTGTTTATTGAAAAGGGCCTCTATTGAAAAGGGCCCTTTGCTAATGATACATACTCTACATAATTTGTAAAAAGTTAATTTAAAAGTTCGTGCTACCCTAGTTTAAAAATGAACACAGTTTGTTTTGGCATAAACAAGAGCCTGTAGAACCTGTCGGTAATAATTTCCAAACCGGGCGTTAAATACCAGTGTAATATTTGGAAGATCTTGACCTCTTAGTCTGGGTTTTGTAGGAAACCAATTGAGTGGCCTTGGACAAATCACTTTTCCCCCCTTCTCCTCACTACCTCGTCTGTAACAGCAGCAAATTTCATCCCTTCACCATGCTCCCAGTGTTGTTATGAAGCACAAGTGTGAAAACACTTTGAAAATATCATTATCAGCATCCTGACAGTACAGTTGCCAAATGTACACCTACAGCTGGAGGCCAAGGCACAGTTGGAGGCTGCGGCACAGATGGAGGCCGCCACACAGTACAGTAAACTTGCAACAAGACAGGGGACAATCTTTAGAATATGTGTCTCTATGGCACTATCCTTTTATTAAAAAGCAGAGACATTACTTTGCCAACAAACGTCCGTGTAGTCAAGGCTATGGTTTTTCCAGTAGTGATATATGGATGTGAGAGTTGGACTCTAAAGAAAGCTGAGCACTGAAGAATTGATGCTTTTGAACTGTGGTGTTGGAGAAGTCTCCTGAGAGTCCCTTGGACTGCAAGGAGATCCCACCAGGCCATCCTAAAGGAAATCGGTCCTGAATATTCATTGGAAGGACTGATGCTGAAGCTGATACTGCAATATTTTGGCCACCTGATGCGAAGAGACCCTGATTCTGGGAAAGATTGAAGGCGGGAGGAGAAAAGGATGACAGAGGATGAGATGGTTGGATGGCATCACCGACTCAATGGACATGAGTTTGAGTAAACTCCAGGAGTTGGTGATGGACAGGGAGGCCTGGCGTGCTGCAGTCCATGGGGTGGCAAAGAGTCAGACACGACTGAGCAATTGAACTGATGGCACTATCCTTAAACTTGAGTCACTTAGATGGACATGGATCTCCTTACTTTCCAAATCTCACCTTCCCCGAGCAATTTGCTTAAGAGTGGTTTAATTTTAAAAGTCTGGGGAAAGAAGGCAGAAGCCAGTCTCTTCATTTGGGCCAGAAAAGGAACCCTGATTCTGCAAACAGATGAGTTTTAGGAATGCTTGACATATACAGTGCTTAGTCCCTCATTCATGTCCGACTCTTTGCGACCCCGTGGACTCTAGCCCAGCAGGCTGCCCTGTCCAGGGGGATTCTCCAGGCAAAAATACTAGAGTGGGTTGCCATGCCCTCCTCCTTGGTTCTGATTTATAATCCTTAGGCTTCAAATCCTCTCTCTCCCTATGCTAAAAACACACAAAATTAAGGAAGAGGCAAGAAAGGTGGTAAGATTTTTGAAGGGAAGTTTCAAGAATGAGAGGAAAAACAAGAAAATAAATAGCACAATGTGTCCTGACATGTTGTTTCCCTTTAAGTTGTTGTTGTTTCTTTCCTCCTAGGAAAATATCCAAGATTTTGTCTCTTTTTAACAAAAATTTGGAAGGAAAGTTGGACCTGAACCCCAGCACTGTAAAACTTCTTTGTGCGCCGGCATTGCAGTGCTTTTCTTACTTTTCCTGCAGAAGCCAACCTACAATGTGGCAAGTTTGTGAGGCCAGGAAGGGAGGAGTAATCCGAGCGGAGGCAGGGCGGCTCCGGGGCGCGGGCGAGGGCGGGGCCCCAGCTCAGGGCGCTGGGCCCCTCCCAGGGCCGCAGGGGAAAAGGAGGAGAGACGTACACTTAAAAAGGCAGGAACCTACCAACTACAGAGATCCAAAAAACGCCCCGGAGAATTCCCATTTGTGAGGTCAAATCAAGGTCAAAAGAGTTACCTAATCATCTCTGAAAACCCCCTAATTTAGGGGGCTGTGCAACACCCCAAATCATGAACTAAGTCTAACTCGATCTTTAAAACGTAGCCTATGACTTTTTTTTTTCTTTTGCTTGAGCCAATTTTTTCTGATGGCATTTTTGTTACTTCCTGTTTGTGACTGAGCTTCCTTGTCCTACTTCCTTTGGGGGGTTTAAATTGCCTCCCCTATCATTTCCACTGAAATGTATGAAAAAGGGAGGTGTGTGTGTGTGTTGCATTGGAAGGGAAAAAATAATAGCTCATATTAAATTTTTATGTTATAAAACACGTTTCTCACACGTTCACATTCTTTCATTTACTTTTCACAATAACATTAAGAGATGAGCCATATGCCCAAATAATGGATGAGGAAACTGAGAGAACGGTTAAAGTCCAAGGTCACTCATTTTTTAAAAAGGAGCATAACCTGAATCTGAGTCCCCTATTCTCAATCGAAGTCCAAAGCTCTTTTCATTTATTTAACTCTTAGAGGGAAGCCTACATTTAATCTATTTGGCAAAATTCTATTCAGGGAAGATTTGTTTATTCAGTCTTTATTACAGAGTTTACTCTTGAAATGTAAAGACTTAGCTTGGGCCCTTCACCGAAGCCATGGAAGAATTCTTAAGATCCACTGTTTCATTTTTTGGCTATCCCTCTGCAGCCTTACAGCATGGCTCTTCCAGGACCAGGCTGGGGCGTTCCTGGGTCTCCTGGAGCCAGGGTTGCGTTGCCCCCATCAGGCAGTAGGGGGAGCACGTGTGCAAGAGGAGGGAAGCCGCGGAGGCTCAGGCAGGAAATGTCTGAGACCATGTCCTTAACAGGGCTGAGTTGGAAAAGTGGTGTGGTGGGTTGTTTTTTTTTTTCCTTCTGCTGAGCGAATGCTTAGAACTCCTGGCTTCTCTGCAAAGATTTGTGCTTACTGACTTGTAGGGAAGGGAAAACCAGCCTCAGGGAGTTGCAGAATGAAGTCACCTCTATGCCCACTGGGTGAAAGGAGCTCCAAGCTTCCCCATTGCCACCAAGGAGGAGCCCAAGCTCCGGGCCTCAGCAGGCCCCCGAAGGCCTGAAAACTTTGCTTCTAAGTGGAGGGAGAAGACACAGAGGCCCAGACAGTGAGCTACTCTGGGTCCAAAACCTGCCTGAGAGAACAAGGTTTTGTACAGTTGGTAGCAAGAGAGTTAGAATGTACACTGCAGGAGGGGAGGGGTGCGGCTTTTCCTCTATTTCGCTGCCTTCCAGAACAGAGCAGGTGACGCTTGGCCTTAAGGTGCCTTCAAAGAGGCATCCACGTTGACAGAGCCTGTTAACTTATGGTTCGTTTTGACAAAGGCTTTGAAGTCAGATGGAAAAGGAGCACTACCTTTGGCACTGCATGGCCCCAAGCCCAGAGTGAGATGGGGAGGAGCTGTGGGGCAGGCACTAGTTCTGGAAAATCAGTGCTGACAGGTCGCTTTTACTCTGGGGTGTAGCATTCTCTCATTTTTTTCCCCTTTCTTAACCAAAAATGTAATTTATTAACCCAGGAAAGCAAAGTTGCAGCAGGGGAGAGATGCCCCCGGGGCTAGCTGGCTACAATTTCCTTCCTAGTAAAAGAGAGAAGCAAAAAGTTGCCATTTGCTTATACTTTGGATTTGTATATGGAAGGTAAGTTATATTCTCTAGTTAATGGTGCTCATTTACAGAAAGCATTGTTTCAGCCTTGGTTCCAAATACATGTGAAATTTCACTCTAAAACACATGCTCCTGTAAATTTTTTTTTTTTTTTTTTGCTTAATATGCTGACTTCTCAAGTTCTTTTTCTGCACCAGTAGAAAAGACTTAACCAAAGTTTCCTGTAAAATTAATACTTCTGCCACCATACTATTCCAGAGAGAAACCTCCATGTACTTTGAATATATCTAAAAGATGTAATCAGGAGAGGCAAGATGGAAAGGTCAAAATGACCACTTAATGGCAATCATGTTCTTTGTATTTTCATTTGTCTCAGGGTTTCCTCTAATATAGAGTGATACTTGTGTATCCCCAATATGAAACGGTACCTGTTGGCATATTATATGTTGAATTTGCATATTATAAGGAATTTAAGTAATCTGGAATATTTCTCATTTCTTATGGGTCATCAAAAAAATTTACTTTACGTTTGCCAGCACTCCAGTGCACATAATTTATGATTTATTCACCCAGCATGGAGTTCCCTCTATGGGCTAGGCATAGGAAACAAAGATGAAGACCCACCCTCAAATAACTCAGCCTGGTTGTGTGTGGATTTAGATGTGTGAGTGACAGGAAGAGTGTTCTGAGAGCACTGAGGAAGAAAGGTTTAATTCCATCTGGATGAGTTGATATTTGCTGGGGTCCTGAGCCCAGGCACCAAATCCTGACTTCACTGTTTTCTAGTCGTCTGACTGGGCCAAGTTTCTGAACCTATCTGAGCCCCAGTTTCAACACCTATATTATATAGGAAGAATAATGGGACCCACATCATGGATTTTTTTTTTTTTTCCGTGATGATTCAATGGAATGCACCATAGCAAGCACTCAATGTGTGTGGGTGGTGATGATGGTAGGGGTGGGGGAGGTGGAGTGAGGACCAAGGCAAAGAGATGGAGAAAGCGTCACAGAGATTATAGGGTCAGGAATTCAGTGGGTAAAGGAGGAAGATGTGGAAGAGTGAAGAACATTCCAGCTGGGGCCCCATGCTGTGTTTTAACAAGCCCCCGGGTGATTCTGAGGCACAGTGAAGTTCAAGAACCACTGAGCCATGGTAAGCTGAGGACTTTTTTTCCCCTTCTAGCTGTGAATTTTAAGTAAGGGAATGCTTGGATTTTCACTTTTGGAGAAAACACATTGGTGGCTGTCGGAAGGATGGATTAGAGACAGGGAGGCAGGAGGCAGGGACAGGAGTCCAAGTGAGCGATAACAGGGACTCAAGCCTGGGTCATAATGGTGGGGATATGCAGAAAGAGAAAGATGAGCGGTATATGATAGGGGTGACACAAAGGGAGTGGTAGAGGGGGCACCTAGAAGACGTTAAAGTGTAGAATCGACCAGATTTAGTCATTGGATTTAGAGATGGGGGAGAGAAGGAGGTGGGGTGAGTCCAGGGGTAGTGGACACAGGGCTGATCACACCAATGACTAAATGGTGCCTCTGCCATCTTGCTGAGACTGCTCATCTACCCCTCCCTCTCCCTCCTCCGTGGCTGCCAAGGTGACTGACAGCGCAGATCGGCATCCTTGCAGGAGGTCTGGTTCTCCTCTGGAATGCACTGCTCTCTCCAGCCACAACCATCACCTCCCCCACGGCCCCCCACGGCCAAGGGAGTCATTCCGCCAGCCAGTGGTTACTGCCACATAGGCTGATGAGTCACCTTCCCACAGCAGCTGGTGGCCAATGTCCTTCTCTTGTCCACAGTTAGAAAGCACTTCCAGGACCTACCCTTTACCCCCCGCCCAAAACATTTTGACCCACCCTTCAGCACAAGTTGCCTTGAAAGGGCCAACCACCCACACACCTCCAGAACTGGAGTGTCTCTAGTCCAAAACTGTACTCAAACTACTGCTCCGTCTGCATTTTAACTGAGATGATTAACTCATTGCTTTATTATTGCCACATCTAAGGTAGAACGGTTGCAAGAGGGAAGGCAGCAGTGGCTCCTGTTCAGAGTGAAAGGTCTTTCTTTTAAAGCAGTGTTTCTCAAAGTGTCATCTGTGAGCCACGCCCTGCATTGAGAGCACTTGAAGTTTGGGTGGAAATGCAGATTCCTGAGTCCTACCATAGCCCTGTTGAGTTCCTGGGGGTGGGTAGGCTGGAGTTAGAAACGAGGGAATTTATATTGTTAATAAGCATCCCTAATGAGTCCTCAATTACCTGAAAAGCGATAGTGATGACAGGAGGATTCCTTTTGTAATATTTCTGTCCCACCATGCAGCTGGGATGACCTAACAGTCCTGTGGATCTTTTCAGTTTCCTTGGAGGAAGGCAGGGCCTCCGGTCCCGGGGAGGAACCCTATTCCAAAGTGACCAGCTCAGCGCGCTTGCCATTCTGTTCATTCCCTTAAGGCACTGGAGACAGCATGCTCACAAAACAAGTCCAGCATACCTGTTTAAAAAGACAAATGCAGGGCCTTCGCTGATGGGCCAGTGGTTAAGAATCTGTCTGCCAGTGCAGGGACACAGGTTTGATCCAAGCTAGTGCTGTTGCCTGGAAAATCCCACGGACGGAGGAGCCTGGTGGGCTGCAGCCCATGGGGTCGCACAGAGTCGGACACGACTGAAGCGACTTAGCAGCAGCAGCAGTAGTGCTAGTGGTAAAGAACCCGCCTGCCATTGCAGGAGATCTAAGAGATGCAGATTCGGTCCCTGGGTCAGGAAGATCCCCTGGAGGAGGGCATGGCAACCCACTCCAGTATTCTTGCCTGGAGAATCCCATGAACAGAGGAGCCTGGCAGGCTCGTGGGGTCACATAGAGTCAGACACAACTGGAGTGACTTAGCACCCGGAGCTGAGATCCAATATGCTAGGGAGCAGCTGATCACACATGCTGCAACAACTGAAGCCCGTGCATGTTAGAGCCCGTGCTCGGCAAGAAGAGAGGAGCCCTGGCTTGCCACAGCTAGAGAAAGGCCTCAGGCAGCAACAAAGACCCGGTGCGGTCAAGAATAATAGATTTTTAAAAGACAAAAGCATTCCCGTATTCAAAACGATAGTGATGTCTTCCATTGCAGTATTCTTCTTTCAAAAGACAAATCCCATGTGCTCCCAAACTCAATACTAGTTTTGACTTACCACCCCTAAAACATTTCTCTACATCATTTTACTTGTTTGGAGTAATGAATTTCTTCTACGTGAAGTCCTCTCTCACCTTTCCGCTTGTTCCCCATGACTAACCAGGATCAGCCAAGCAATCTGTGTTGGATGCTCAGGAGCAAAGGTAGCTGAACCCCTGATGATGTCACAGGAAGGCACCATTGTCCATGTGCTTTGAACTCTGAGGAACACTGATGCCCGATAGGCATGCATACATGTTGAGTTGCTTCAGTCATGTCTGACTCTTTGTGACCACATGAACTGTAGCCTTCAGGCTCTGCTGTCCATAGGATTCTCCAGGAAAGGATACTGGAGTGGGCTGCCATGCCCTCCTCCAGGGGCTCTTTCCAACCCAGAGATAGAATCCACATCAGGTGAGTTCTTTCCACTAGAGCCACCTGGGAAGCCCGCCCAATAGGCATGTAAGTTCAAAAAGGACTCCAAAAGAGAAATTAGTTAGAGGGCTCTGGATAATTGGGTTTGGTTTCCTTGCTCAGCAAGTGTTCATTGAGTTAAGGGCTGAGGGGATAGAAGGTGCAACAGGCATGAGCCACACCCGTGTAGAACATAAGGTAAGGCTGGCAAGATGAGACACGCACTTTGAAATTCAATACCAATCTGAGGCAGTAAATGTTAATGAGTGGTTGGACATCAAATGCTCGCACCGTCCAGGAAAAAGGGAGAGAGATTGCCTCGGGCTGAAAGTCAAGGAGGACTTAAAGGTGCCGGGAAAATCTGTGGGAGATAAGGAGAGACAGAAAGAAGCAATGGAGCTATCTGTAGAGAGCAGTGAGCAAAAGGCACAGCACTGGGGGAAGAGTCCTTGCTGCAGACAGTTAGTCGAATGGCTCTGGATGAAGCCTGTGGCTGTGGTTGGGAATGGTGAGAGGAAGTTCAAGTTTCACATCTAAACATTTACCAAACACTTATAATGTGTCAGACACGATGTTCAAAACTTGACATGTTGTTTAAGTCTTACAGCAACACCAAGGAGCTAGTAATATCCCATGATCCGTTTTGATGTGAAGAGACTGGAGCTCAGAGAGGTTCGAAACTAGCCCAAAGTCGCACAGCAAGTGGATGGAGGTGCCAGGGCACAAACTCAGGTCTACCAATGTCCAAAGTTTGTGTGGTTCACGGGGGCACTTTCTGTCCTTTCCCCCTTTCCAGGTCATAGTGCTGCTTGCAGAAGAGGATTAGCAGTGGAGATAAAGTGAGGCCAGGAGGCTGAGTGCTCCCTTCTGGCTGGAGACCCATAGCCTCTGCCTGGTAAAGACTGTATTTCTTGTCCTATCCACATAGCGTTGGGAGTGGGCCAAGGTCACGGAGGGGTGGACCAATACTCCGTCTTTGGCCCTCTTGACCCATCTGCTTCATGTCTGTATTTTTGAGAACTTTGATATGTATTTCCTAAAAATCAGAAAAAATGACAATAAGATCTCTCCTATTCTAATCACTCTGCATACTCTACAGCCCTAGTTAGACTGTAGTGTAATGGTACCTGAGGACTCTCTCAAAATGGGTTTTTTTTTTTTCAAAAGTTAGTTCATTACTCTTTTGTAATGAATCCCAAGGTAGGCTCTTAAGGGCTATATAATGGCACCCTCAGACTTTACAGGAATCCAGTCTTCTTTATTCTTGCTCTTCCACCATGGTTAGTGTACTGCCTCCTGGACTAAAAAGGCTGCTGGAGCTCTAGCCATCACTTCCACATTCTAATGAGCAAGAAAAGAAGAAGATGTGAAGGCGTTTCTTTTCCAGCTTAAGGACGTTTCCTAAAAGTTGACCACCATGTCTCCATGTGTAACTCATTGGTTAGAACTGAGTCAAATGGAATTACTGACTGCAGGGACACTCAGAGATGTACTTTTTACTCCAGATGGCCATGAATCCAGGTGAAACTTCATTACTGGAAAAAAGGAGGGAATAGATACTATAGGTGGACATGGAGCAGCCTCTACCACAATCCTGTTAACTTATTTGATCTTTATTATCACACAGTCTTGTGAAGTGGGTATGATTATCACCCTCATTTTATAGACAGGGAAATCAAGGCTCAAAGAGGTTAACTTGTCTGAGGCTATTTTTTTTTAAAGTGTTGTTTTTTTTTTTTTTAATATGGACCATTTTTAAAGTCTTTATTGATTTTGTTACAATACTGCTTCTGTTTTATGGGTTTTGGCAGCAAGGCACGTGGGATCTTAGCTCCCCAACCAGGGATCGAACCGGCACGTCCTTCACTGGAACCACTGGCTCACCAGGGCAGTTCCTGTCTAAGGCTGTTAATTAAAGACTTGGAACTGAATAGCATTCCACTGCCCCTGAGCCTGTACATACGATTGTATGTTCACTTATGCCTAGTCTACAAGATGTAAGCATTCCCTTTATACCTTAATTTAACTAAGAAAGAGTTAACAGTTTTTGAAAGAAGTGTAGCTAGGAAACCAAAGAGAAAAAGAAACCACAAGGTAATGAAGTGGCTGGGCATGGCGGGGCAGAAACGCACAGATTTGGTGTCCTGAGACAACTGACAGCCAGCTGAGGACTGGCAGGACCTGCACGGCCGATGCGCAGGTTCAGCTTAAAGGATACACCGGCCCCTGTGCCTTGCCTGGCCTTCAACCAGCTGTCATTGAACATGCCTGGGGCATATTCATCAGCTAGACGTCCCCTCTGGCTTTGATCTAATCTGGTAACCTTCCCCTCACTGCCATCTCGGCCCTGGCCCCGGTTCACTGAAAGTTGCTGTCTCTGTTTGTAAACCTGGCGTCCTAGTGGACCACCACCAGCCGTGTGTCCAGACCAAGGGGTAAACCTCTAGCTTGCAGTGTATTAACGCAGCAAAGGTGACTCCACACCCTAATGAACATCCGAGACACAGTCAGAGCGCTTCACCCTCACCCTCACAGGTTACCCAGACTTATTTCCCCAGGTGCTCTGTGCAGATGGCTCAGGTGCTCCACCTCCAGCCTGGGCAATGATTAATCCAAGAAAAGATAATCTCCGTCTGTGTAGTAGCAATGATCTCTACAAACGGCTGTTTCTCACACAGCCTGAGAACACTTTGTTTCTGAATGATTCGGTCTCTCTTATTTTTCTTCTTCTTTCTCCCTTCCTGCCTCTCTCCCATCTGCCTCCTTTTTCTTTCTCCTGTCTCCCTTCCTTCCTGCTTCCCTCCCTCTCTCTCCTTCCTTCCTTCTCTCTTCCTTTCTTTCCCTCTCTTCCCTGCTTTCTTCCTTCCTCTTTTCCTTCCTTCCTCTTTCCTTCTTTCTCTCTTTTGTGCAGTGTGTGTGTGTGTGTGTGTGTGTGTGTGTGTGTGTGTGTGTGACTGTCAGAGAGCAAACACAGTGTCTGCTCACAGTCCAGGTGGGATTCTGTGTTCATTGCAATGCCCACCCGCTCTAAGAGAAGGGCGCATGCTCAGAAAAGGCTTTCTGGAGGACACGGCCTTGGCCGACCCCCAGATAAATGGATGGAAACAAGAAAAGTCTTCTAGAAACAGAATGACTAGCTCCCCGGTTCTTCCTGCACACTGCAGTCTCTTTTCCTGTGTTTAGGGTCACACTGTTTCACAAAGAAATCAAAAGCTACTTCAAGGCTAGGAAAGCCATTCAAGAAGGTAGCAAACTATGGTTCTTTCAAACCAGCACTGCTGGTTAGCTAAGATTTATGGCTTATTTGAGAAACAAATGATTTAGGATCTTGGGCAGCTGTTTTTCTCTTTATAGATGTTGTAGGCTTTTGTGGGAAGGCAATGTTCTGGAATGAACTGAGTTCTCCCACATCCCCATCCAGGCCTTTGGGACTGGGGAAGCCTTCCACACTTAGACTCAAATACCTTTATCAGGCCCCACCCCACACAACCCTAAATGTGAAACAAGAAAGCACTGCGGACTTCCTCCTTCTCCTGTGTACACAGCCGTTACCCAGATTGGGTGTCTATCTATCTGTTGTACTGAAAAGAATAGATGCTTTGTTCTCCCCTCTGGCATTGGAACGACTTTTATCCACAGTGACTTACGAAGGCCCCGGACACTCCTTTGGGACCTCGTTCATTTTCAGGGTTCACATTTGAGTCTTGAATTCAACACTCAGAAGAGATATCACTGATTATATGAGTTGTCGAAATCTTTCTCTTTATGAAGTATGCCATGAAACAAAAAACAAAACTAGTCTGTTTGTAGCTGGGAAGAGCCCCAAATGTGTCACTCGCCGACCAAATTTGGCTTCTTTCTGGAAGTTATGGTACATTCCAACATCCTATTAGTCAGGCTCTGAGACAACTTGCCAGGCTGATAGAAGAATGAATGACACAGATTTTCTTTTCTTATCATCCAGGTCAATTCACTACTCTTTACTTTAAAATAGCAGTTTAAAAAGATGTTTTAAACCATAACTTAAAGATAAAACCTGACCACCACAAAGGGTTTCATGTTAGATCTGTGAAAGTTAAGTACTTCACTTCATCCACGAATAGTTTAAGTACTTTTTTCATTCAGTATCACCTTATTAAGTATATCTCACATAAATAGATTTGTGAAACATCCTGTTGGGAATGGTAAGATATACAAGACCTTGGCTTTGGCCTTAGAAGCTAACAATCTGGTAATGGTAATGGCTGCTATCACTGAGCAGGCCATTTGTGCCAAGACCTTCAGCTAGCCTCACGACAGCTGGAAACCCCATCTTTGTTACCAGCTAATCAAGGCTGGAAGGAGTTAGGTAGCTGTTAAAAGTATAAGAGGGATTCCCAGGTGGCGCTAGTGGTAAAGAACCCTCCTGCCAGTGCATGAAATATGAGAGACACGGGTTCCATGCCTGGGTCGGGAAGATCAAAACCATAATTCAAATCCAGGTCTGGGTGACTCCAAAACTCATGATGTTCACTCTTCTCTCTCCTGACTCTTAATTTATCCAGGGAGTCTCCTCCATTAGAGTCTTATCAGGAGACAGAAACCAAATTCCTTATTTGAAGATGTTGACAGGTAAGTGAAAGATGAAAAGGGAAGTCTTCAGATACCATGGAGGTGGTCACTGCAGGAAGTAGCTACCGCCCCCAGGGCCGAGGAAACAAAGAGAAGAGGTTACATGATTAAAACTTAGAAATCACGAGGGCAGGCCCCATGGAACTGAAACTTGAACCTCTGAAGAGTGGATGTTACTTGCTGATGCTGGTGTCTCTGAGCTCCCAGGACTGTGGGACCCAGACTCGGCAAAGCCTACTGCCAGCTGTGGTCCTGGCGGCCCACTCCACAAAGCGGATTCTAAGTGTTGGGAAAACTGTAACTGGATTCAGTTATTGCTCTGGGAAGGAACTGTCGCTGCTGGAGTCAAGAAGTGTGGCTGGGGTGACACTCCCAGGACCAGGAGGCAGACAAGACAAAGCGAGGCTCTTCCTCTTTCAGCCTCGCAGCTATGATGGCAGAAACTAGCACAGAGCCCGCTGGCAGAGCAGAGCTGCAGTCTGCAGGAACCCAGCTGCAGAGCAGAGAAGGGGGCGCTTCACACTGAAAGTCAGCAACTTCATAACTGGCCCAGGAGATAGTATATGGATGTAAGAAGACATCACTGTAGGTACCATCTGATCATGTCTCTGACGACTCTACTGCACGTTGTAGCTCCCATAGAACTGAGAAGAGAGTTAATGGTTATGTGTAAGTCTTTGCTATCCTTGAGGGCAGGGACTATACCCTCTTTATGCCTCCAGTCTCCACAGCTTTCTGGCAATAAAAAGATGCCCAGCAAGAGCTGGTGAAATAAAAGAATAATTCTATTGTAATAAACTATCATAAGCCTGTATGTATTTTGCTGCTGGAATTTCAAGGGCCAGTTCTGAACCCTGGGGAGGAGGGTTGGGGGGAGATTCTTATCTTGTGCTGTGTCATGTTTAGTTGCTCAGTCTTGTCTGACTCTTTGCAGCCACATGGACTTTAACCCGCCAGGCTTCTCTGTCCACGGGATTCTCCAGGCAAGGATACTGGAGTGGGTTGCCATGCCCTCCTCCAGGGGATCTTCCTGAGCCAAGGATCAAATCCAGGTCTGCAAGCAGATTTTTTACCATTTGAGCCACCAGGGAAGCCCAAGAATACTGGAGTGGGTAGTCTATCCCTTCTCCAGGGCATCTTCCCGACCCAGAAATCAAACCGGGGTCTCCTGCATTGCGGGCAAGTTCTTTACCAGCTGAGCTACCAGGGAAGCCCCAACCTCAAAATCATGGAGGATAAAAGAATTGTTTACTCTTGGTGAGAGCGGATTATAGTGGTCCTTGCTAAGGGATGGCAGAGGAGATCGGGTCTGGCTATGGGGAGTGGTGCTCAGGCTAGCTTCTCTCAATGCTATGTTTTTATTCAATGATGTTTGGCCCTCCTACAACCCCAGAACCATCTTTTTCTCTCTGGTTCCTATCCCTCCTTGTGTCTCACTATTATTAGTCTTTGGAACATGTATGTTTGCCTGAAGTCATGGACACACACTCTTGCGTCATCATAGCACATGCTTAGAGACCTGTAGTAGAGGCAGAGTCAAGAGTGTGGACCCTGGAATTCCTTTCCTTAGTAACCACCATGGATGACACATAGACTCCTGAGAGCCCAGCCCATCAGCTCTCTGTCAGAACGCTGGATAAAGACTTTGAGGTCCTTGTTTTACAATGATCTCATTTTACACATATAGAAACTGAGGCTCAGAGGTGGAGAGTAAACATCTTCCCCAAATTCTGCAGCTGGTTAGCCAGACCAGAGTTTTCACATAGTGTCCTGACTCCTTGCTTCTCTTTTCTAGCACGTTTTTCAGTTGAATACAAATATTTCAGTAGAACTTACTCCATACAAGGTGCATTGTCAGAGTTCCAAGTTGAGTTATATTAAATATTTTCTTTTGGAAACTATTTGGGCATTGAGGATTAGTTTCATCTTAAAGGTTTTATTTATTATAACATTATAATACAACAGGAGGAAGGCATGGCAACCCACTCCAGTATTCCTGCCTGGAGAATCCTATGGACAGAGGAGCCTGGTGAGCTATGGTCCATAGGGTCACAAAGAGTCGGACACAACTGAAGTGACTTAGCATGCATCCACTCGATAATATACCATGATATAGTATAATAATATTTTGTTCTAAATATACTTGTTAAATAATGCACACATATAAATGTGCATTAGTAATAAAAGCAAGAAACATTATAATCTAAATCCTTCAGAGCTAGGCTTTCCTAGCTAATATTTCCAACTGAGTGCAATATTAAAGATAAGCTTATTAAGGATTTTTCTTTAAGGATTCAGAAGGCATCAACAACAAATTGCTACTGGGTGGAAATTCCATCGGTAACCAAAACTCGTTCCACTGTTTCATTCCATTTAGATCAGTGATCCTCACAGCTCCATGGCATCTGGCATCAAGGCAAGCAGAAGCGACTGGGGGAGAGGAGGGTCAGGCCATCGGAAGTCTCTCAAGGCCCTGAGAACAGCTGGACAGGATCACAAACCCCCTGAGTGCCTGCCAGCACCCCCACCCCCCACCGCCTCCACGCCCTCCAGTCCCTCAGACCACTCCCTAGCACATTTCTGACCTGGTCACGTTTAACTCTTGAGTTGACCTTGCCATTGCCAGCACGGAACGTTCCATCCAGATAAACCCACAGCAGTTCATGGAAAAGCTGTGGACAAACAAGGCTGAATAAAGACATTTCCCCTGTGCATCTGGCAGGTTTTCGTGAGCCTTTTGCCAGGATTCATTTCCACCTTTCCTGGATGACTAGGGCTGGAGGATAATGTGGGATCAGGGACACAGGGAGCTTACCCAGTAAGAGATTAATTTTAGTTGTGCAAAGCTGTTTGAATGAAACTTCAGGTACATTTATGATACATGTGGGCTCTGAGCCAGTGTGTAAGGCAATAGGATGAAGTTGTAACCTAACATGAATGTTTAAATTCTCTTTGGGGCCCTCTGTTATATGTAAGTCCGGCACAAATATGATAAAAGAGGGAAAAATAATTATTCAGAGTTAAATATAAGACGACAGTAGAGAAAAAGAAAACACATTTCTCACACATCCTCTGGTACCCTTTTCTTCCCATTAGCATTTTCAGTGCTGCAACTCCACAAAGACAAACATGGCTGTAGCTAAAACATTATTTGGTGGTGGTGCGGATCCAGCGAGCGGGAGGGTATGGGGAGGGGGTGAGGGATGGAGAGCTAAAGTGTTCTCCTGACGATAAAAGTAATAAAATCTTGCTGTTGAAATCTAAAAAGAACCAAAAAAAAAAAATGTAACAGGAGGTAAAAAATAAACTACCCATAATGTTATCATTTTGGTATTTCTTCTTCTAGGAGAGGCATATTCATACTGACTATGCCATTTTACATGTTTTTCTTTTTTTTTTCCTTTACAAAGTATTTAAAATGTCTTATCTGAAAGCTGATATTTAAGTCTATTGTGTGGATACCTCATGTTTTTCTTCATTGTTCTTATCATCATCCTTCCTTTTGAAAAAATGTTAGACTATTATGAAGAACTCTGAAAAGAACATCTTCGTGCATCTGGTATTTTCTGGTAAGAAAGATTCCAAGGAGTGAGACTTCTGAACCAAAACCTATAGGCATTTCATAGGCTCTCCTTCTATTGCAAAATTTCTTTCCCAGCAGGAGATTCTATCTGAGAGTTCCTCTTATATAGTGTATGAAAGTATCAGTTTCATACACACTTGGAGGCCTTGAGCATTTTCTCTTTAAAGAGCTAATATGATACAATAATAATTTAAAGTAATGGTTGCTGCATTTCTATATGTACACATTTGATTATTAGTAAGGTTGAACATTTTAATTCAATGTGTATTAACCATAAAGGCAAGGATTGTGTCTATTTTGCTTATTTCTGAATCCCTAGTTCTGAGGAGAGTGTCTGACATATAGAAGGCACCCAATAAATACTTTACAAAATTGATTTCTAAATTATAAACTGCCCACTTATCTATTCAGAATAATGTTTTTAGTGATCAGATATTTGAAATGATAAAATCCAGTGTTGGAAAGTCTACAATTTTATAACAGTTATAAAAAGTAGCAAGTTAACATTCACACATATGTGAATTAATTTATGTTTCTAATTTTGGAATATTTGTAGTCTTGAGGACAGAATCATGGAAAAGAAGTCACTAAAATGAGTTTATATTCTGGCTTAACTGTGTGATGGATAACAAACAAGGATCTCCTGTATAGCACAGAGAACCTCTGCTGAATGTTATGTGGCAGCCTGGATGGAAGGGGAGGGGAGAATGTATATATATGGCTGTCCCTTTGCTGTTCATCTGAAACTGTCACAACATTGTTTGTTAATTGGCTATACCCCAATACAAAATAAAAAATTTTAAAAAAAGTTAACACTGTGACTTTAAGGTTTTAATGTCTCCTCCAAAAATCAAAGTAAAATTTTAAAAAGGCAACAAGTTTGTCTTTTTAATTTTATGGGACCATTGAGACAATATAATGGGATAATTATAGGTAATAGTTCAAGGTAAAACTTTTGAAATGCAAAATGTTATATTCAAATACAAGATGAAAGTACTAGCATTTCAAGAGTTTCTGTCTCAGGTCTCACTTTCCTCATTTATAAAAAGGGGGGAGGATTGGGATTAGTATAATACGTAAGGTACAATAATAATACTTGAATAAGCTATTTCCAAAGTTCTTATTTTGACTCTATGATTCTGAAATGTCTCATAGGTTGAATAAAAGTAAGGAATGTGGTTATAAAAAATAAACCAGTGTTCAAATATTTGAAGTAAAATCTGATTACAAAGAATTAATTTAAAATAAAGCTCTCCTTCAGATTATCCCCCCAAAAGAAAGTTTTAATATGATATACAGAGCTGTTGATAGTATATACAAAGAAAATAACCCCAAAAGAGAGCGGATAATTAAGATAATGAAGTCCTTAAGTAAGTGTTAGTCGCTCAGGTGTGTCAGACTCTGTGACTCCATGAATTGTAGCCCACAAGTTTCCTCTGTCCATGGGATTCTCCAGGAAAGAATGCTGGAATGGGTTGCCATTCTGTTCTCCAGGGGATCTTCCTGACCCAGGGATCAAACCCAGGTCTCCTGCATTGCAGGCAGATTTTACTGTCTGAGCCACCAAGGAAGCTTAATGAAGTTGTTATCTGTCCAATACCTGTTAGAGTAGCTAGCAAATTAGAAACAATTCAAATTCTCGCCAGTAGGAGAATAGCTAAGCACACTAAGTTATCGTAACCTGATTGACTGCTCCTTAGTCAATGATGACAAATATATAATCTGTTCAGTTCAGTTCAGTTCAGTCGCTCAGTCGTGTCCCACTCTTTTCCACCCCATGAATCGCAGCACACCAGGCCTTCCTGTCCATCACCAACTCCCGGAGTTCACTCAGACTCACATCCATCGAGTCAGTGATGCCATCCAGCCATCTCATCCTCTGTCGTCCCCTTCTCCTCCTGCCTCCAATCCCTCCCAGCATCAGAGTCTTTTCCAATGAGTCAACTCTTCACATGAGGTGGCCAAAGTATTGGAGTTTCAGCTTTAGCATCAGTCCTTCCAGTGAACACCCAGGACTGATCTCCTTTAGAATAGACTGATATAATCTGTATCATTATGTGTATAGAAAATAGAAAGAAGTGAAAAAATAGATCACAAAACAATCTACACACTCAGGTTCACATTACATGAAAACATGTTGAATATATATTTTTAAAGAAAAAAGAACTTGCAACGAGGAAAGCAAACAGTATGTGCCCATCAAGTTCTCTCTTTTTTTTTTTTCCCCCAAATAAATTGACCCAGCTCTGTCACTTTTTTAAAGTCAAAAGCTTGCCATGAGTTTGAGGATAGCTCAACAGTCTTATCCCAAAGCATGATGGCTATAAAATATCTGTAGTTGTATAACAAGGCAAAAGAGTTTCTCCACAAAAGACGCATCTTCTGTCCAGGCTTGTCTGTTGCTTGACATTTCTTTTGACTAAATAATGATTAATGGGCTATATAAACAGCATGCCAGATACATGTATTTGGTTGTGGATAGGGAAATTATTTATAGTTGCCTGAAGCCAGCATGGCTGTCTGGTATTTCTATGAGATTGTCTTCATCTTAGAAAGAAGAAAAAAAGTCTGTTTTGTAAGAAAAAAAAGAATTGAAAAAAAAAAATCTGTGCAAACATCTTTGGAGTCAATTTCTGGAAGGTGAATGAAGGGCTGAGGTCTTTGCAGGTAGCCTGGAAGATGAGGGAAAGAGAGACTGAAAATGTAAGACGAATATCTGAACTTTGTGGGAGGAACCTTCACAGAAACCACAAAAAGTTGGCTTTTGACTAAGTTCCCGAAAGAAAAAGTCAGTTTCCTGTTTGCTCGGGGTTATATTTTAATGTCATTTTTGTTCTTATTTAGATAATTTTCAAGAACACATGGAAAAAGTCTTGGTCATACCCTCTTCTTCCCCAAAGAACTATGCAAATGAAATGGTACAGAAATCTCTTCAATGAATCAAGGACAACATTCCACTTGATGTCAAAACTGTCTCTCGAGATAATTTACAACCATGTACTGTGGTGTTGGAGAAGACTCTTGCGAGTCCCTTGGACTGCAAGGAGATCCAACCAGTCCATTCTGAAGGAGATCAGCCCTGGGATTTCTTTGGAGGGAACGATGGCCAGTACTTTGGCCACCTTATGAGAAGAGTTGACTCATTGGAAAAGACTCTGATGCTGGGAGGGATTGGAGGCAGGAGGAGAAGGGGACGACAGAGGATGAGATGGCTGAATGGCATCACGGACTCGATGGACGTGAGTCTGAGTGAACTCCAGGGGTTGGTGATGGACAGGGAGGCCTGGCATGCTGCGATTCATGGGGTCGCAAAGAGTCGGACACGACTGAGCAAATGAACTGAACTGAACTGGTAAAATAATGCTGAGCAGCATTTCACAAACTTTAGGACAGGAAGTAAAAATTCTTTAGACAATGAACAACAGGAGGGGGAAAAAAAAAAACACAAAAATAAGCTAAACTCTGTTGTCTAAGATTAAATCTGACCGGGTTAGTGATAGAGATGGTAGTGATAGAAACCCCTTCATCATCACAAACTTGTCGTGGGGAAGGGGCTTGTGTAACTCAGTGAGCCACACCACGCAGGGGCACCCAGGACGGATGGGTCATAGTGAAGAGATCTGACAAAACGTGGTCCACTGCAGGAGGAAATGGTAAACCATGAGAACCTCATGAACAGTACGAAAAGACGAAAAGATATAATACCGGAAGATGAGCCCCCCAAGTTGGAAGGTGTCCCATATGCTACTGGGGACGAGCAGAGGGCAATTACTAATAGCTCCAGAAAGAAGGAAGCAGCTGGGCCAAAGCGGAAATGATGCTTAGTTGTGGATGTGTCTGGTGGTGAAAGTAAAGTCCAACGCTGTAAAGAATGATATTGCATAGGAACCTGGAAGGTTAGGTCCATGAATCAAGGTCCGACTCATTGGAAAAGACTCTGATGCTGGGAAAGATTGAAGGCAACAGGAGAAAGGGGTGTGGTAGAGTATGAGATGGTTAGATAGCATCACTGACTCAGTGGACATGAATTTGAGCAAACTCCGGGAGATAGTGAAGGACAGAGGAGCCTGGCGTGCTGCAGTCCAAGGGTTCGCAAAGAGTCAGACATGACTTAGCAACTGAACAAAAACAACAAAGTGATAGAAATAAGAACGTAAAATACTTTGAACACATTGAGTCAATGATTATACTTAATGCTTTACATGTATTATTTTATTTAATCCTAGGAACATTATAAGCTTGGAAGAATAAGGTAAATTGTTTAAAGTCCTCAGCTAGCAGGCACTAGAGCCAAGATATAAACAAAAATCTGTCTGATTTCCAGAAGCTTAGCTCTTAACCACTAGGATATGTTGCCTAATCTTGACGCTGTAATGGTGGTTTTGGTCAAACTCAATTGCTTTTTTTCTGTATAACTCGTCTGCTCTTGCATTATTTTCTGTAGATTAGTAAATGGAGAAAGGCTGAGAAATAGGAAAATAGTTGTATGATTTTACATGCAATAAATGTTTTATTATATGATCCTTTAGTAAAAACTGGGAAATAATACATGTCAGTTCTTAGTCCACAAATAAACCTAAGCTCTCTGCATTATGCATCATTTTTATTTCCTCAACCTTCTACCATTGGTAAAACCATTGTAAGCTGATCAAGAATAAAAGAGAAAGAATGCAAATTATGAATATCAGGAACTAAAGGGGGAATAGCAGTAGACAGCTTGTAGACATGAATAGAATAAAAGAGATGCTTTAGACACAATTCACAATAAATTTGATAATTTAGAACAAAATATTTTTTCTTGAGATACAACTTTCCCAAACTGACACAAGAGAAAATAGAAAATCTGAATAGCTCTATTTCCATTAGAAAAGCTGAAATTTTCTCTAAAATCTTTACACAAAGAAAACTCCAGGGTCAGATTATTTTGCTATTGAACTTGGTCGATTTTTTAAGAAAAAAATAATAAATAAATAAATAAATGATCTTAGATAAACTCTTTCCAAAAACTTGTTTTATGAAGCTAGCCTACCTTGAAACCTAAGCCAAAGACATTAGAAATAAAATTATTGACCAATATCTTTCATGACATTCTAACAGAATGTTTATAAAGTTAATTCAGTAATATATAAAAAATAATAATACATTATGACTATATATAATTCCGGGTTCTCCAGAGAAACAGAACCAATGAAATATTTACAGATATATTCAATATAAAAGAGATTTATTATAGGTAATGATTCACATGTTTACAGAGCGTTTGCAAAACTTGCTTTGCCATCTCCTTCTTATCTGTAGAGCATATCTTCTTGATAGTGGATCTCTTATTTTCCACCATTGTTTGCAATTTGAATCAGCTGCTGCTACTGCTACGTTGCTTCAATCGTGTCCGACTTTGTGTGACCCCATAGACGGCAGCCTACCAGGGTTACCCCTGTCCCTGGGATTCTCCAGGCAAGAACACTGGAGTGGGTTGCCATTTCCTTCTCCAATGCATGAAAGGGAAAAGTGAAAGGGAAGTTGCTCAGTTGTGTCCAACTCTTAGCGACCCCATGAACTGCAGCCCACCAGGCTCCTCCATCCATGGGATTCTCCAGGCAAGAGTACTGGAGTGGGGTGCCATTGCCTTCTCCAGCTGATAATTTACCAAATCACCAAGTTCTGATTCCTTTTAATTTTCTTTTTATTAGTTTTTACTTCAGTTTATCTCTTTCCTCTCATAGTTCTCTACTAGCATCAAGAAGAAACCAAGTTTCACATTTACACTCTGCTTAGACAGCTCCTCTGGTAAAATAACACAATTTTATCATTTACAATTTCTCTTTTTCAGGTGAATGTGGACAGACCTTCTGCCTTGTATAATAAGGACCTCCTTTTCTCTAGTTCCCAATAATGTATTCTTCCAGAGCATTCATCAATAGTGTCTCTAAAGCCTGTTGTTTCTGCTAATCATTTGTTTACAACTATTTGGGCATTCTCAAGGCAATTCATGTTTTCTCTACCATAGTCTTCACTTTCTCTGAGCCCTCAATGGCAGAGTCTTTAACACTCATATTTTTACTAACCATCTGTTCAAAGTAATCTATGCTTTCTAATCCTGCACCTCAAAAGTTCTTCCAGCTTCTGCCCATTGCCCAGTTCCAAAGCCACTTTTATAATTTAGGGTCTTTGTGATATAATACCCTCACTTGCCAGTACCAAAGTCTGTATTAGTTTTCTATGATGCTTCCCAGGTAGCACACTGGTAAAGAATCCACCTGTCAGTGCTGGAGGTGCAAGAGACACAAGTTTGATTCCTGGGTCCGGAAGACCCCCTGGAGTAGGAAATGGCAAGCCACTCCAGTATTCTTGCCTGGAAAATCCCATGGGCAGGGGAGCCTGGTGGGCTACAGTCCATGGGGTCCCAAAGAGTTGGACACAACTGAGTAACTGAACACACACACATATAAGAAATCACTTGGAATTTAGTGGCGTAAAGCACCCAAATTTAAAATTAAGGTGTTGAAAATCAAAGCTATATTCCTTTCTGGAGGCACTAAGGGACTAGAAGAAATGGAAGCATACATCTACAAGAAAAACAATAATTTATACAGGCAGCTTTATTCAAGAATCCCAAACTGGAAACAATTTAAACGACTACCAACAGAAGAAGAGATAAAGTTGATAAATTCACACAAAGAACTACTACAGCATAATACAAAGGAAGCAAACTACTAAATAGGCTATGACATGGATGAATCTCAAAAGAATTATGCTCAGTAACAGAAACCTTATACATTTAGTAGGTATAGATGATTCCATTTATACAAAGTTCTAAAGCTGGAGAAGCTATTCCACGGTGAAAAAAAATCCAAATAGTGATTAAATCGGAGTGGGGACGTAACAGCAGGGGACTGACTAGAACAGGACAAGAGAGAATTTTCTGCAGTGATGATAATGTTCTATATTTTGATAACTATTCAGATACACAGACAAGCACTTGTCAAAACTTATCAAATGAAGTACTGGAGATTTACATATTTTGATGTACATACATTTTTCAAACATTCCATAACCAAATAGAGAACTCCAGCTATTATATGCACAATGAAGTATTTAAAGAGAGTATACTATTATTTGTAACTTAATCTGATTTTTATTTTAAAAAATAGTTTGATGGATGGATAGAGGGATGACTACATGAATAGTTATGTGATAACTAATTTTTGCAAATATAGCAAAATACTAATCATAGAGTTTAGAGAGGGATGTAGAGGGACTTACCGTAGAACTGTTTAACTTACTCTGTATGTTGAAATTTTTTGTAATAAAATATTGGAGGGAAAAAGGCTACTATTCTGGTTGGACCACACTAATAGTGAGAATCCAATAAAAGCTTACAAAGAACTTTCCACATATTATTGTCCCAGTGTGCAAACCACCATGTCTTCCCAACTCCAATATAGCACACATTTATTAAAAGCAAATTTTAAACAAAGATTTCTACAAGGTATTCTGAAGTTAGGAAAAAGACAATCTCTAAACTTTTCAGAATATGACATTTGTTCTTGGCAGGACAGATACCAAACAATTAGTGTCATTAATGTGAAATTATTAGTGGTAGCAATATCTTTAAAAATTTTCTATAGTTGGAGCTCAGTAACTGGATGGCTAGTTCTAAATACAGCAACTTGTTGCCTAAAATGATAAATCATAAAACATCAAGTCATGCATAAAGACAAGACTTTCAAAAATAGTGCTAACATTTGAGAATTTTAACACTAATTGCTTTAATACTATATAATTGTATGTACTTTTATCCTTTAAGTTTAATTTTCTCTTGATTAGAAACAAGGAAAAATTGTCACCTATGGTAAGATAAGATTTTTAAACAACTGTAGCAAATTCATAGTACTGCTAATATTTTTAAAGTCCCTCTAGCCCTAAATAGCTCCAGGCTGATTAAAAGCCATATTTAATTCTCATTCTCACAAATGAAATAATTTTCTACTCACAAAATGAATATGCTTTAAACTAAAAGGTGATTACATTTCCAAAGCACTTCACCAAGTGGGAGACATAAATGGTTATTAATTAGAGTAAGTTATTGTTTCACGCTTTCATTATAGTGGTTCTTTTAGATCTTTAAATTTATTGCTTTCCAATTATACAATTTACAGGAGGGAGTGAGGATCAGTTCCTTTCCTGATAAAACCCTCAATGTGGTTTGAAAGGCAGAGGACAGACACGATGAACTTAGAGGACATTAGTCTTTTAGCAAATAGAAGAAGAGATGAATACTGTGTGAATCACTGTATTTGAAAGGACCACCCACTGCAGAATGTTAAATAGTTTTCTTTAACCTTTGCTTCCCTCTTTCTCTTCTTCATGATGAGCAAGATTATCAAAGAGATATCGTGGCATCATAATGTCTTCTGGTGGGTCTGCTTCTTGTAAGAAAAAATGTGAGTCATATCAACAGTGGTCTTGAATTTCATCCATGTATTTTTGCCCTGATTATAACTAGGACACACGCTAGGCTGCTCATGGAAGGTGGGCGAGGTGGAAGGATAAAGGATCTTGAAAAATAAATGGAAGAGTTTTAAAGCCAGTGATCCAAGGGATAGAGTAGGAGGTGGAAAAGATGGTAAGAGACGTAGCTTTACTTGCCACCTCTGGAGTGTCTTCTGTGTGTTCATCGCCTCAAAGGGGCCCCTCCCCTGAAGCCCAAAGGAACACATTCCCTAGTCACTCTCCATTGTACTAGTGATTCATAAGATGTAAAGTGCTCAGAACATTAAAACTGTGTTCGTGTATCATCAAATCATCTACCAACAGTTCCTGGGCACCTTCTCTGTGTAGGGCATTGTAAGAGATTGACAGACATGAAGAGGAATTCAACAGAGCCTCTTCCCTAGGCAGTTTATAACGTGAGAGCATGAACAGAGCAAGTATTCAATCTACGTCCTGGCAATCTCAGCACCGGAACGTCTGACTACCTGAAACACTGAGGGACAGACAAATGATTCACCAAGGTAGTGTTAGCACAGGATGAAACCGAACTACTATGGCCCTAGTCTGACTCTTTTCATAGAAAACTTTGCTCTATTAACGTAAAGCAAAGTATGAAATAGAAATTGGTCCAAAGAGGAGTCACTGAATAATAAAATACTAGAGTTGGGGGAAGAGGGAAACACTGAAAAATCAATTAGTCAAGTAATTTTTTAAAGTGTGTGGTGCTCCCTAGGATTCCTCAGAGATGGAGAGAAGGAGGAAGGGAGGGTGGGAGGTGGAGAGGAGAGGGGAAGACCACTGAGCTAAGCGAACTTGCTTATTTGATTCAAACGCAGAAAGGCTAAGCGACTAATCCAAGACTATGCATGTGCCTTTGTGCTAAGTCACTCAGTCGTGTCCGATTCTTTGCGACCCCATGGACTGTAGCCTGCCAGGCTCCTCTGCCCATGGAATTCTCCAGGCAAGAATACTGGAGTGGGTTGCCATGCCCTCCTCCAGGGGATTTTCTCTACCCAGGGATCAAACCTGCGTTTCCTGAGGCTCCGCATTGTAGGCAGATTCTTTACCAGTGAGTCACTGGGGAAGCCCCCAAGACTATACAGACAGCATATAAATCTGATTTCCAGGTCAGGTCACTTTCAAAGGTACCATCACACTGATTCTTTAACGTCTGTGGCAATCACTATGAGTTACCGTCCCAGAAGCCACCCCCTGCATGGCTTTCCCTATCCCAACCCTTTTCTTCCTTGCCATTAGAACCCTGTATTAGTCAGGTGTTGGTGTTCAGTCTCTGCAGTCGTGTCTGACTCTTTACAGCCCCATGGACTGTAGCTTGCCAGGCTCCTCTGTCCCTGGGATTCTCTAGTCAAGAATGCTGAAATGGGTTGCCATTTCCTCCTCCAGGGGATTTTCCCAACCCAGGGATCAAACCCGTGTCTCATGTCTCCTGCTTTGGCAGGCAGGCTCTTTACTATTAGTGCCACCTGGGAAGCCCTCTGAAACCAGGGATGACTGAGTCTCCAGCCTGAAAGATGAATCTTAATCTACGGTGATTATCGTGTAGGACATAGTGGACATCTGCATAGGCATGGGAGCCCATCATCCTTTGGATAGCCTTTCTATATTTGAGGAAGATTGGAATATGCTTTATGTTGGGATTACATATTCCGCCTTGCTCATGTATCAGTCAGGGCTTAAATTCAGACTCCCTTGAAGCTAGGACACAGCAGAGACTCCACCCATCAGATGCACTTGTATGAACCTTCAGTTCGAAAGTGAGCAATATGAGGAAACAGGCTATATGTGATGTTTCCGTCTTTTGCTGACTCCAAGGAGGAATTGAGATGTCTGTCTTTTAGTGTCAAAAGTACCAGTTTTAAAGACAGTTCCTGGTGCGGAGGAGGCAATAGTTTCCTCTGGTGCTCAGTGAGGGTGGAGTGACTGAGGCTGTCTCCTATCACGCCAGTTCTGGTGCGTAGTCTGGGGCACTGGTTGTTAGGGCTAACCTTAAAGCCTAGCTCTCAGGTCCTCCTGCAAGTACAATGAGCTACCCAGTATTTGTTCAACATTTTGTAATGTATCACAGAAAAATCAAAAGCTAAACAAAAGCAAGTGTTAGTTGCTCAGTCATGTTCGACTCTTTGCAAACCTATGGACTATTGCCCACTAGGCTCCTCTGTCCATGGAATTCTCCTGGCAAGAATACTGGAGTGGGTTATCATTCCTTTCTCTAGGGGATCTTCCCAACCCAGGGATTGAACCCAGGTCTCCAGCACTGCAGGCAGATTCTTCACTGTCTGAGCTACCAGGGAAGAGTGTCTAATGTCCTTTATATCATCTAATATCCAGTTTATCTGAACTTCCCTTGTTATCTCAAATATGTCATTTCATGCTCAGCTTTCTTGAATCAGGATCCAAAAATACTCACATTATTGAGTTTGATTGTCGTGTCTTCTAAGTCTCTTATTCTAACAGTCTCCCTCCCTCCATTTTTTTCCCCCCATGCAATTGGTTTGCTGGAAAAAGTGAATCATTTGCCCCAAATAATGGCCTATATCCTAGATTCAGCTGATTTTCCCCTTGTGGTGCTGTTTAGCTAGTTCCTCTAGCTCCAGTATTTCCTTTAAACTGGTAGTTGGACCTAGGGACTTGATAATATTCCGGTTCAGTTTCATGATTTTGCAAGGACACTTCACAGAATGTGCTGGTTACTTGTATCACCTCTTATTATAAGATACACTTTGGCTGGTCCTTATTTTAATGGTGCTAAGATGATTAGTGAGTTAAAACCAATATCTTTTATAGAATTTCTGCTTTATCAGCCAGGATCAACTTCTGAGATCTACAATGGAACATTCTAACTGATTTATGTGGTAATTCATTTTCTGGGAAGTGGCATGAATAAATTCTGATCATTGAGATGTAATGGAAAGTTTGCAAGGAAATTTCTATGAGAGCTTTTCTTGCCCTGAGGATGGGCCTGAAGAAAGGACACTCTTCCTTCCAACATTCTGATATTATTGCATAAGGATAGAATGCTCAAGGTTGCTACAGCCAGCATGCAACCATGAAGGGACATAATGGAACAAAAGCTAAGCTACAGAGGATGACAGGGACAAGACGGAACTATGGGCACTTATGATGTCATTATGCATCTAGTGAAATTAAACCAGGAATTGTACTTCTTCCAAAGTTATGTGAGATAATAAATAGCCCTGTTTCAAAATTCTTGCTTCTTTTTAATGAGATGGTACACATCAGTTCAGTTCAGTTCAGTCGCTCAGTCGTGTCCGACTCTTTACGACTCCATGAATCTCAGCATACCAGGCCTCCCTATCCATCACCAGCTCCTGGAGTTCACTCAGACTCACATCCACCCATCGAGTCAGTGATGCCATCCAGCCATCTCATCCTCTGTGGTCCCCTTCTCCTCCTGCCCCCAATCCCTCCCAGCATTAAAGTCTTTTCCAATGAGTCAACTCTTTGTATCAGGTGGCCAAAGTACTGGAGTTTCAGCTTTAGCATCATTCCCTCCAAAGAAATCCCAGGGCTGATCTCCTTTGGAATGGACTGGTTGGATCTCCTTGCAGTCCAAGGGACTCTCAAGAGTCTTCTCCAACACCACAGTTCAAAAGCATCAATTCTTTGGCGCTCACCTTTCTTCACAGTCCAATTCTCACATCCATACATGACCACTGGAAAAACCATAGCCTTGACTAGACAGACCTTTGTTGGCAAAGTAATGTCTCTGCTTTTGAATATGCTATCTAGGTTGGTCATAACTTTTCTTCCAAGGAGTAAGCATCTTTTAATTTCACGGCTGCCGTCACCATCTGCAGTGATTTGGGAGCCCCCAAAAATAAAGTCTGACACTGTTTTCACTGTTTCCCCATCTATTTCCCATGAAGTGATGGGACCAGATGCCATGATCTTCGTTTTCTGAATGTTGAGCTTTCAGCCAACTTTTTCACTCTCCACTTTCACTTTCATCAGGAGGGTTTTTAGTTCCTCTTCATTTTCTGCCATAAGGGTGGTGTCATCTGCATATCTGAGGTTATTGATATTTCTCCCAGCAATCTTGATTCCAGCTTGTGCTTCTTCCAGCCCAGTATTTCTCATGATGTACTCTGCATATAAGTTAAATAAGCAGAGTGACAATATACAGCCTTGACGTACACCTTTTCCTATTTGGAACCAGTCTGTTGTTCCATGTCCAGTTCGAACTGTTGCTTCTTGACCTGCATATAGGTTTCTCAAGAGGCAGGTCAGGTGGTCTGGTATGCCCATCTCTTTCAGAATTTTCCACAGTTTATTTTGATCCACACTGTCAAAGGCTTTGGGATAGTCAATAAAGCAGAAATAGATGTGTTTCTGGAACTCTCTTGCTTTTTCCATGATCCAGCGGATGTTGGCAATTTGATCTCTGGTTCCTCTGCCTTTTCTAAAACCAGCTTGAACATCTGGGAGTTCACGGTTCATGTATTGCTGAAGCCTGGCTTGGAGAATTTTGAGCATTACTTTACCAGCGTGTGAGATGGTACACATAGAAAATGATAATGTTCGTATAATATGCCGGCATAGATGTTCTATGAGAGCTTATACTATATGGAAAATAAAATCCATTGAGGAGGGCATATATTGAATATAGAATTTATGTAAAATTTCCAAATAATAGCATTTCAAACATTTTAATGAAGAATTCAGACTTGCTTTTGTGAACATAATATTTATTTTAATCAGAGATTTATGCTTAAAATGGTTACAGGAAATTACTGACCATAATCTATAATAATGATATCTTCAAATACTTGAATGTGACTGTCGACTAGAAATTTTGTGAAAGTAGTTGAAGAAATGTTAAATCATTAAAAAAGACTATTTAAAAATACAATAGTTGAAATTGTATTTGGTAAGTTCAACAGCTCATTGTTTTTTTTTTTTTTTGTCATTGACAATTTAGTGCTAAAATTTTTTGGATTAATGAGAAATGGATTTCTCATCTAACAAAAAAAAATTCACATAAAATATTTCAAAACCATGTGGAGCTGTAATTTATAGATACACTGTTAGAGTAGAGATGCTACAGCTAGCTCAGATGCCATTAGGTGGTTACAGTAGCTATGAATGCACAGAAGCATCTCGTATATATAAAGACAAATGTTTGGACCACCTCTTGGAGCTGTGCTACTAGGAGACCCTAATTTACCTTGCTGCCCCTCCTCGAAGCTCAGACTCTTTGGGCTACTCTCTTTGGGTACTTAGAACATGAACATTCCAGCAGTTTCACTGGGGAAGTCTCCATGCAGCGGTGGAGCACCTCCTTGGCTAAATTCAGCAAGTTATAATGGTACTATGGAACCCACCCCCTCAGGCCAGTCTGCCAGGAGTCCCTGATGAGGCTTCTCACAGCAGAAGTCAGCCTGCAGAAGGATCCCAGCTATCTGCCTGAGGCTAAAAGTGTTGCTATCTCACAGCACAGAATGCCATACCAGCCTCTGTTCCTCTCTTCACACCATCCCGATTTGGATCTTCTTGTACTGCTGCTGAGCACATCTGAGCTGATGCCATACTACCTAAAAATACTTTAATTGCCTTTTACTTGTAAAAGAAATAAGCTGTATGCCATTTCTAATTCATACAGTGGCTAGCTTTTAGGTGATGTCCAGAGTGAAGATTACATCCTTGATGAAAAGAAGGAATTCCAATAGAGCAGATGCTTTTGGTCACTGTGTGATCTTCCCCTGGCCCCCTTCTGATGGGAATCCTCAGCCCTGGTGCACAGTTACGTGGAAATGAAGCCTTGTCATGTACTGTCAGCAGCTTCTGCCAGGCAGGTACAGATCAGAAGTGTGAAGGGTGCCCAGAGGCAGAACTCGTTTCATGGTGAGAAGGACCTGTGGAAGCACTCCAGCCTCTGGTCTTTTGAGAGGATGATTTTGGGCGGGTGTTCTCTACAGTTCTGCAGAGTCCTGGACAACCAAGCTTCTCTCTCACACAGGAGTGACCTTGATCATGCACTTCATTTTGTCTTTTCCTATTGCCTATCTCTTGCCCTCCTTGTTCCCGCACTCCTGCTTCCCAGGATCATCTCCCAAATTAATCTCCTGGATGTAAGACCTCCCAGGCTCTGATTTTAGAAGAACCCATACTAAATAATATCATATTTGAATTCTTAGCATGCAGGTTAGAATCTTGTCTAATAAATGAACTGATTTTTATAAGTCTCCCCAGAATAAAATTTTTATATTTGATGAGGATACTCATTTCTTAAAAATCAAAGACAGCATTATCTGAAGCGATTACACTGAAGCTGGATTCCCGCTGTGGCTCTGATGACAGTCCAAAACCCTGCGTGATGTCTCATGAACAATACAGGCAGCCCCCGATGTGGAGCTGACAGCGTTTCTAAAAATAGTTTCTAAATTGACTGTTTGCAACTTGAAATGTATTTTCTAAGAGAAAATATTGCCTTTTCCAATGGAGAGTGTTCCAAATGGCAAAGCACAGCTCCAAGGCGAAGATTTATTCACTCCTGCTTTGCTTTGCCAAAGAAGAGGTAAAACAGTGCAGGAGTGGGCTTCTAAAGCATTCCCCTGTGAGGTCGCTATGCCTCAAGGTACAGTTAACAGTGAGAGGAGCAGAGAGGGTGCCAAAGTCAGAAGACTAGGACATAAAAGATAGTGATGACCTGAAGCTACAGTTGGGAAAGTGTGACCATAAATAGCTATGCTGGGTTAGATAGTGTCTCCCGAAATTCGTGTCCACAGTATTGGACGTGAAGCTCGCCACATGAACTTGTCTGGAAGCAGTCTTTGCATATGCAATTCGTGGGGTCGTGCAGAGTCGGACACAACTGAAGCGACTTAGCAGCAGCGGCAGCAGCAGCAAGATGAAATCACATGGGTCCAGATCGACCCTAAATCCAGTGACCGCCGTGGCAGGACACAGACACACACACACAACGAAGAAGGTCATGTGATGACACAGCGGGAGGTTGGAGTAAGGCAGCTACAGGCCAAAGAAGGAGCTCCCAGGACAGCTGGGAGCCACCCCAGACTGGGAGAGACAAGGAGGGACTCTCCTGTAGAGCCTTCTTTCCTGGAGGGTATAAGACCCAACAGAAACCTTGGTTTCAGACTTCTAGCCTCCTGACCTGCAAGCTAAAGCATTTTTATTGTGTTAAGCCACTTAGTGTGTGGTAATTTTTATAGCATCCCTCAGAAACTAATATAATAACTACCAAATACTTGGAACTGGGTCTTGGATCAAAACATATTAATCATTTATTTTCGAGTATGTTTTCTCCCTTATTCTCAAGGCAGGGGGCAAGTGGGGGAGTACAGAAGAGAGCAGTGGCCACTGGCCTGTTTCTAAGTTTACCAAGTAGCTGGAACAGAACAGAATCTCTCATTTTACTTTCAAATGTGTGTGTAATGTGGAGAGTTACCATGTAAAGTAATGTAATGTAACTCCATGTCAACAGTCGGGCTTCAACTCCATCTTAATGCTTCTAGTAATGGGAATGAGGGGTATTTGAGTGCTTGTTGTCATTGTTCAGTCATGTCTGACTCTTTGTGACCCCATGGACTGCAGCATGCCAGGCTTCCCTGTCCTTCCATATCTCCTGGAGTTTGCTCAGACTCATGTCCATTGAGTTAGTGATGCCATCCAACCATCTCATTCTCTGTTACCCCCTTCTCCTGCCTTCCATCTTTCCCAGCTTCAGAGTCTTTTCCAATGAGTTGGCTCCTCTTATCAGGTGGCCAAATTATTGGAGATTCAGCTTCAGCCTCAGTCCTTCCAATGAATATTCAGGGTTTATTTCCTTTAGAATTGACCAGTTTGATCTCCTTGCAGTCCAAGGGACTCTCAAGAGTCTTCTCCAGCACCACAATTCAAAAGCATCAAGTCTTTGGCACTCAACCTTCTTTATGGCCCAGCTCTCACATCTGTACCTGACTACTGAGTGATAACAACAGCATAATTCAATCATCTTCACAACAACATTATTATAAGGTTGGTCCTAGTATTATCATCCCTCTTTGACAGATGACGAAACTAACCTATGTGGCCATAGCCAGGCTTTGATGCAGAAGCTGACTTCAGAGCCGTGCTCTGGACCACTATGCTACATGCCTCATGAACACAGGGATGCCACGTGAAATGATTCTTTTAAATAAATAAAAATGTCTCAGCTACTCTCCTCACTCCTGACTCATCCTTACGAAATTGCCTGGAACTTGTCTCAACTAAGTGTGGGGAATGATTTGCTCTTGATTAGAATATTGGAACATTTGCTATTGTTGGAGCAAATACTGGAGTGGGCTATTTCCTCCTCTAGGGGATCTTGCTGACCCAGGGGTTGAACCAGTGTCTCTTCCTTCTCCTGCACTGGCAGACAGATACCTTACAACTGCACCACCTGAGAGGTCCCATACAATTTTTTTTAAAGGATAAATAACATAGTGTTCCAATTTGAGGCTTATCTATGTATTATTAAACTCAACAGTAACAGTAGCACATGTTTAAAACTTAGATTAATAAAAGATTTATTTTTTTTTGAGGAAAGGAGTTTTATCTCTAACATTGTTGAGAATGGTTCAGCACATAGTAACAATAAGAAAGCAAACATATCATCTCTTAGTTGTCTTTATTTTTGTTCTTTAAAGGACAGATATGGTATGGACCTAACAAAAGCAGAAAATATTAAGAAGAGATGGCAAGAATACACAGAAGAACTATAAAAAAAAGGTCTTTATGACCCAGATAATCAAGATGGTATGATCACTCAACTAGAGCCAGACATACTGGAATGCGAAGTCAAGTGGGTATTAGAAAGCATCACTAAGAACAAAGCCAGTGGAGGTGAATGCAATTCCAGATGAGCTATTTCAAATCCTGAAAAATGATGCTGTGAAAGTGCTGCACTCAATATGCCAGCAAATTTGGAAAACTCATCAGTGGCCACAGGACTGGAAAAGGTTCAGTTTTCATTCCAATTCCAAAGAAAGGCAATGCCAAAGAATGTTCAAACTACCACACAATTGCACTCATCTCACATGCTAAGAAAGTAAAGCTCAAAATTCTCCAAGCCAGGCTTCAGCAATACGTGAACCGTGAACTTCCTGCTGTTCAAGCTGGATTTAGAAAAGGCATAGGATCCAGAGATCAAATTGCCAACATCCACTGGATCATCAAAAAAGCAAGAGAGTTGCAGAAAAATATCTACTTACGCTTTATTGACTATGCCAAAGCCTTTGACTGTGTGAATCACAATAAACTGTGGAAAATTCTTAAAGTGATAAGAATACCAGACCACCTGACCTGCCTCCTGAGAAATCTGTATGCAGGTCAAGAAGCAACAGTTAGAACTGGACATGGAACAACAGACTGGTTCCAAATTGGGAAAGGAGTACGTCAAGGCTGTATATCGTCACCCAGCTTATTTAACTTATATGCAGAGTACATCATAAGAAATGCTTGACTGGATGAAGCACAAGCTGGAATCTAGATTGCCAGGAGAAATATCAATACCTCAGATGCCGATTACAATACCCTTATGGCCCAAAGTGAAGAACTAAATAGCCTCTTGATGAAAGTGAAAGAGGAGAGTGAAAAAGTTGGCTTAAAGCTCAACATTCAGAAAACGAAGATCATGGCATCTGGTCCCATCATTTCATGGCAAATAGACGGGGAGACAGTGGAAATGGTGACAGACTATTTTCTTGGGCTCCAAAATCACTGCAGACGGTGACTGCAGTCATGAAATTAAAAGACACTTGCTCCTTGGAAGGCAAGCTATGACCAAGCTAGACAGCATATTAAAAAGCAGAGACATTACTTTGCCAACAAAGGTCCGTCTAGTCAAAGCTATGGTTTTTCCAGTAGTATGTATGGATGTGAGAGTTGGACTTTAAAGAAAGCTGAGCACCAAAGACTTGAGGCTTTTGAACTGTGAACTTTTGAACTGTTGGAGAAGACCACAGTTGAGAGTCCCATGGACTGCAAGGAGATCCAACCTGTCAATCCTAAAGGAAATCAGTCCTGAGTATTCATTGGAAGGACTGATGCTGAATGTCCAATACTTTGACCACCTGATGTGAAGAACTGACTCATTGGAAAAGACCCTGATGCTGGGAAAGACTGAAAGCAGGAGGAGAAGGGGATGACAGAGGGTGAGATGGTTGGATGGCACACGGATGCAATGGACATGAGTTTGAGTAGGCTCCTGGAGTTGGTGGTGGACAGGGAAGCCTGGTGTGATGAAGTCCATGGGGTTGCAAAGAGTCAGACATGACTGAGTGACTGAAATGAACTGAACTGAACTGAATTTTTTCACAAAAATGTCCACCTTCTCCCCGCACATCCCCCCACCCCATCACACACACACACACACACACACACACACACACACACACACACACACAGAGGAAAATCATTGCTAGTCTCTGAGCTGGTAGATTTAAACTTCAAATTTGGAAGTTTCATTTTGAAAATATGGCAAAATGGTATCCACTCTGCTTTGCTGGGACGCATTTTCCCTTAGACTCTGTTAAATATATTCCTCCTCCCTCACCAGTTAACCATCTCCAGGTGTTAAAAATCCAACCCTTGGGTCTGACAAGATGTTTAGATTGACTTTAGGAATATCAGCAATTTTCTGGTATGACAGTTCTACTTTAGATTTGGACTCATGATCCCTGTTCAGGTAAGAAGCCTCTCCAAATTCAGAAAAGCAAGGAGATGCCTAAATTGGAACAAATCAGCATGTATAAATCACTCTTTAAATGAGTCATGGAAAAACGAAGCTTGGTGAAGAGAACCTACTTTATTAAAGCTGAAATCAAAATTTATATCTAAAGTAGGCATGATGGGAGTCCCTAGAACAGACAAGTTTTTAGGACAGTGTAACAACCTTCATGTTTTATTTTCTGAAGCAGCTGAACCTCAGTAAAATGAAGGCCTAAAGAGGGATATTGAGTTTGTTTAGTTGAGAACCCAAGGCCTGGACAAAATTCTCTTCTTGTTTGAACTCTAGCAGTTCCTTTTCTCACCTAGATAAACACAGAAGTCCTATGCCATGATTAATATTCAAGAGCTGCATAACCCTTCTACTTGCTCATTGCAACAACTCTAGCATAACTATAAATGTAGAGGGGGTGCAGATTCAATTTAAAAGTATTCAATCTGTTTTCCAAGGGTCTATTATCATGAGGTTAGATGTGTCAATATGGTCTTCCCTAGGATAGATTTTAGATGCTGCTAATCTATTCTGCTTTTGCTCTATTAAAAAAAAAATTTCTTATCATTTACTTCTTTCTTTACCCCATAATGGAGAAATAGACGATAGTCCAGATAACTAAGTGCTCAGGTGAGCCTGTTTCCATTTAACCGAACCAGATAGCAGAAGCAATTGCAGTAATTTTTAATAACTTTTGTATTTAAAGAAGCCATTTTTGAAACATGCAGGCACAGATGCTGATGGTCATCCCCACTCTGTGAAAACTGAACTTTCATGAGATTCTCATACTCTCAAGCTATAATGGATAGAGTAGAGCATTCCAAACTCATATCCCCAGAGGGATATTTGAAATTGGGCTGTAATGAACATCTCCCGTTTGTATTAGGAGTACTCTTGCTCTGACCCCATGAGCATCCCTCACTGTTCTCTCTCCTCTGGCAGATAACCAGATGTGGCATGTTCAATATGGGCTTCCTTTCCTCTTGGCAGATCCTGAATGAAGCCAAGGGGAACAGTTACAGAACAGAAAATTGCCTACGATGGAACACTCTTTGGTGCTACATCTGATATGATTAACAATTTATTTTGGCAATGCCCGGGATGGATTTCATATGGTTTTCCTGAATTCAGCAGGACTCCTGCCAGGAGAATCAGGAACAGTACGAAATAATCCAGGCTGAGGGAGAAAAAAAAAAAAAAGTGCCATCTTGCAAAGTGTTTCATAGCCTCGACTCTGTGATCTGGAAACCAGCCATCATTTCAACCCCTCTATTTCCAACTGCTCTTCAACCTTTGTCTTACTAGGCTTGAGTTGATGGATAATTTTATAATCAACAGGGTAGACAACCTAGAGGAGAAAGCCCTTAAAACATGTGGCAACCAAACATTTTGCAATATATAAGTATTCTTGAAATATGGATATTTCATCCAAATCATCATCTTTAAGAAGTACATTTGTGTGATATTTTGGATTTCAGAGTTAATGCCTCTTACAGAAATTTACTTTTGGCTGAAAAAGATGGTTGATCTATTATAGAGGAATGCTTCTTTCCTGGAGTTGATCTTTCCATCCGTGTGGAAGGACTTCCACTGGCATTACATTCTTGAATTTTATCTGCTTTCCATCCTTTATTCTTCCTGAGAGTGAATTTGAGGGCTGAGCATACATTCTTGAATTCCTTCCTCTTCCCTTTCTCTTGGGAAGAAGCCCACTTGTAGAGAGAACAAGTCATTTTTGCTCTCAGACACAGAATAAGTCAGCAGTGGGGGAAGCCCAGGGGCACGTAGAGATGAAGTATGCTTTTTCACTGTTAGAAAGAATTAGGAAGCCCACTTAGAGTGATTAGCCATGCTCTTAAATTTAATGTTATCATTAATAAAGGTGATGGTTTGGTTCTCTACCTGCCTTAACCTCTTGTTTGATTTCTTGGTTCAGAGCCGTGCTAGTTATTGGTTCCCCACAAACTTCAGCAGATTCTTAGTAGGTTTCACCTGCCAGAAAATATATTTTCATATTGTTTTTGACTTAACTTTCAGGTTAATTAATGAATTAACATTTCCTTTACTCTCCAGTGGATTAAAAGAAATTGTTTGGTATTCCATTTTGAGCTTATATAGATAAACGGACCCTCGAAATCAGTGAGACAGAGGTACAGAGAACCATTTGGCTTTTACATTTTGCTATAACCCTTGTGAGTTCCTCTTCCATTCACTCAGAGCTTCAAGACTGTTCCACATTTCCCTCTACTCTTCCTGTGACTTAGATTCTTAGGATCATACTGAGGTATATAAAAGCCTCTCTATCTGGCTAGCAGTTAGGTGGGCCTAAAATTGTCAGTGAGACTCTGGGTTTTGATCTTCAACGAGATGTTAGCCAAGAAAGGCATGACCACAATTAAATATTGAAACTTGAGACAGGAAGAGGGAAGCCAAGAAGGAAAGGATAGATCCTGATTTTGATCTTCAGCAAAAAACTTTGAAATTAGTGTTTGTGGTAAGGACATATTTGAGAGTTTCCAATATCACAGATATATCTCTAAATAGGACAGTTGTCTGTGACTATAACACAATCAATAAAGAAAGGTCCCAACATTATTTGCTTATTTAACTTACATGCAGAGTACATCATACAAAATACCAGGCTGGATAAAGCACAAGCTGGAATCAAGATTGCTGGGAGAAACATCAATAACCTCAGATAAGCAGATGACAACACTCTTAAGGCACAAAGAGAAGAGGAACTGAAGAGCCTCTTGATGAAAGTGAAAGAGAACAAAAAGGCTGGCTTAAAATTCAACATTCAAAAAATTAAGATCATGAAATCCAGTCCCATCACTTCATGGCAAATAGATGGGGAAACCATGGAAACAGTTACAGACTTTATTTTCTTGGGCTCTAAAATCACTACAGATGGTGACTGCAGCCATGAAATTAAAAGATGCTTGCTCCTTGGAAGAAAAGCTATGACCAACCTAGACAGCATATTAAAAAGCAGAGACATTACTTTGTCAACAAAGGTCCCTCTAGTCAAAGCTATGGTTTTCCAGTAGTCATATATGGATGTGAGAGTTGGACCATAAAGAAAGCTGAGCACTGAAGAATTGATGCTTTTGAACTGTGGTGTTGGAGAAGACTCTTGAGAGTCCCTTAGACTGCAAGGGGAGAAGGCAACGGCAGCCCACTCAAATACTCTTGCCTGGAAAATCCCATGGACAGAGGAGCCTGGGAGGCTGCAGTCCATGGGGTAGCTGAGGGTCGGACACGACTGAACATCTTCACTTTCACTTTTCACTTTCATGCATTGGAGAAGGCAATGGCAACCCACTCCAATGTTCTTGCCTGGAGAATCCCAGGGACGGGGGAGCCTGGTGGGCTGCCACCTATGGGGTCGCACAGAGTCAGACACGACTGAAGTGACTTAGCAGCAGCAGTAGACTGCAAGGAGATAAAACCAGTCAGTTCTAAAGGAAATCAGTCCTGAATATTCATTGGAAGGACTGATGCTGAAGCTGAAGCTCCAGTACTTCGGGCACCTGATGTGAAGAACTGACTCACTGGAAAACACCCTGATGCTGGACAAAATTGAAGGCAGGAGGAGAAGGGGATGACAAAGGATGAGATGGTTGGATGGTATCACCAAGTTGACGGAGATGAATTTGAGCAGGCTCCAGGAGTTGGTGATGGACAGGGAAGGCTGGCGTGCCTCAGTCCATGGGGTCGCAAAGTCGGACATGACTAAGGGACTGAACCAAACTGAACATTATTTTTCAAAGCTCTTGCATCCACAATATCTCATTTGATCCTTGCCCTGTGAAGTAAATGCTATCATCCCCATTTTATGAAAAGAGTTTGGTAAACTGCAGCCCAGGGGGATAGAGTAACTTGCTCAAAATTCCTCATTATATTCAAAACTATGTTTTTTGACCTCAAACATGGTGATCTTTTTACTGTACAACTGCCTCTGTGCCTAAACACTTCAGAGTACATGAAACTTTGATATATTTAAAAGAAGTAGATAAAACAGCTGGACTTAAATTAGCTGCATTTTCTTATTAGATATATTGTAGATAACACAGTAGATTTCACTCCATAATTTGAAAAATGATTAATATTCCTTTGGTTCTATGATATATAATGATAAAGAAAATGATACAGATCATACTGGAGTACTGGTAATGTAGTGTTATTGAAAAGACATTAGAGCCTCCTTCATAAATTCTTGTCATTTGATTTTGAAAATTACACTGCTGAGATTGTATCTGTGTGTGCATAGGCAACTGAAACCTGATGTCAGCCAAGTTCCATTTTATCCACTTGTTAGAGGGTATAGGACATCCGACCTCAATAAATGGAATCCTGGTGCTGTAGGAGTACATGGAGAGGGTTTACCAGAACATCCATTCGCTTAAATGAATAGTTTGTTTGATCTCCGATGCAAGAAAGAAGGAGGTTTGGGGTGAGGCTGGTTGGGTGGAGGCCTGAAAAACAATTTGGCGTCATGGAGAGGAGGCACAGATGTGGTATCAAAATGTCAGTGTGTACCCTGGCTAAGGCCTAATTGACCACACACTTTCCTTTGTCCCTTGTTCCCCAAAAGCCTTGGATCTTGACTATGCTTGTCTCCCATCATCTTTCTAAATAATCCAAGCTCTCTCTGCCCTCTAGTCCCATGCTTCTTGAAAGTCCAATTTTACTTTAATGCTTGTAAATTTCAAGCACCAGCATTATCTCCATGTGGAGTGTAAGGTCAGAAGCTTATATGGGTATGGTAATAGCTCTAGAAATACACACAACCCTTGAAATGCACGTAACTCTTTATAAAGCCCTTTTATGTATAGTATTTTATTTGGTATTCACAATTACTTCATGAGGTAGGCAAGGAAGATGTTGACCCCATCCTCAAAGAAGTTGAGGTTTGCAGAAGTTAATAACTGGCCAAACTATCACCATCTACTATATCTCTAAGTCTTCCTTCTCAACAGATATTTATAAACCTTTGCACCAATGGTTCTTAAATATCCATGGAAATAACTCTGTAGTGATGATAAAAAATATTCCCTTCATTGTAAAGAAATTAAAAAAAACAACCTTATACAATTATATTAAGTCTACTGAAGCTAACACTGTATTCAAGTGCAATAAAGTAACTATATAAATGCTTTGCTTAAAAGACAGCACCCTAATTAAGATTTTTAAGAGGATGGAGCATATGAATACATCTATTACACAGAATTTACTAGAACTCATTGTACCCACAGCAATAGAGTGAGACCAGCTGTTGCCTGAAACATAGCAACAGCCTTATGAAGTGGAAACTGGATATTTCAGTGATTCTTGTTAAAAAATGGAAGAGTGCTTGCATGTTACCTTAATCCTTTCTTTCACTGTGTATCATTCAACCAATTTTCATGGCACTTTCTGTCTTCCAGGTTCTGCATTTGTGTGCAGTCTGTCCTTGAATATTTGTTTAATGCTTGAATTTGTAGAGACTCTTTGCAGCTTTGGCTCTGTCCTCCTCTAAAAATGGCATCTTTATTTGAAAAGTCTTTTGGCTTTTAATGGCTACAAATCCAGGTGATTTTTTAGTTCTAAAAGTTTATTGCTTTTCTCCATTTCTTGGGAATGGGATTCCTGAGGCCCATAAAGTGTTCTTCTTCATTCATTGCTTTTGGTGCCTACAACTTTAGCTGAAAGAGTGAGTGAGCGAAAGTCACTCAGTCAGGTATGACTCTTTGCTCAGTCCATGTACGACCATGGACTGTAGCCCACCAAACTGGAATGCTCCGGGCAAGAATACTGGAGTGGGTAGCCATTCATTTCTCCAGGGCAACTTCCCAAACCAGGAATCAAACCCGAGTCTCCTGCATTCTTTACCACTTGAGCCATCAACACTTGGTTAATTGCCAGTGGTCTTGAGCTCCTGCACATCTGCCTTATCAGAGAAGCATCTTATCAACACAGTGTGCTGGGAAGTATCCTGACCACGTGGTGGGATTTCATGCCTCACCTCTCTGTGGCTGCATGGCGAAGAATAGGTCTATGCGGGCACCAAGTGTCATGGTCAGAAGGCTTGAATATTATAATCCAGACAGCAAGACAAGGCTCTAAGTCAACCTGCTCCAAGAAGCAATCTCCAAATGACCCATTGTCACTGGTTTCCCTGGAAGAATCATCTCATATTTAGGGACTTGGTTTGTTCTGTGTTGCTCTCCCAGTAAGAACTGTCTTTCACCAATTGTGTCAGTTGTGTGTGTGTGTGAAGCAAAGCCAGGGACTCTGGCTTCACTCTTGGGGTGCATGATGAGATTCTGCACAGGAAAAAGAAAACCACAGTAAATATTTCAAACAGAAAGAGACATTGGCTTAATATAGGAAATTAAGTGCAAACAAAATTCTTGGAAGGCCTGGAGAGGTTGAAATCGGGGGAAAGCTCCTGGCCTTTTGGCTTCAAAATCAACAATTGTAGCTATAAGCCGGAGATCAGGAAAAGGTTGTTGTTGATGCCAGCTCTGTTCCTGCCACCGATTACCAGGCAAAAGATGTGGAGTCTGGATGCTGCTCCTTACTTTTGTCCACTGTCTCACTTATAGGAAAATGGTCACCTTCTCTCTTCTGCCTTCCAAACGTCATGCAAGTACATTTCCCTGGCAGACCTTAAATCTCACCCAGAAACCTAGCTGTTGTTGCTTAGTCACTCAGTCCTGTCCGACTTTGTGACCCTATGGACTGCAGCATGCCAGGCTTCCCTGTTCTTCGCCATCTCCTAGAGCTTGCTCAAACTCACGTCCATTGAGTCAGTGATGCCATCCAACCACCTCACCCTCTCCCCCTCTCCTCCTGCCTTCAATCTTTCCCAGCATCAGGGTCTTTTCCAATGAGTGAGCTCTTCACATCAGATGGCCAAACTATTGGAGCTTCAGCTTCAGCATCAGTCCTTCCAGGGTTGATTTCCTTTAGGATTGTCTGGTTTGATCTCCTTGCAGTCCAAGGGACTCTCAAGAGTCTTCTCCAGCACCACGGTTCAAAGACATCAGTTCTTCAGCACTCAGCCGGTTTATTGTCCAGCTCTCACATCCCCATACATGACTACTGGAAAAGCCATATCTTTGGTCATATGGATTTTTGTAGGCAAAGTAATGTTGCTGCTTTTTAATATGCTGTCTAGGTTTTGTCATTGCTTTTCTTCCAAGGAATAAGCATCTTTTAATTTTTTGGCTGCATTCACCATCCACAGTGATTTTGGAACCTAGGAGGGAATATAAGTGAAAGTAGGAATAGGTGCTTCATATCAAAGATAACACCCAGCATGGGGCTTTGATTGCTGTTTAGTGGTCCTGTTTGCTTTTTTTTTTTTTTTTTTGGCACAGGAGTATAGGGAAAGACTCTTTTACAAATGAAGGTTCCAGTTGGACTCCATTGTCCCAAATCCTGGTTAAACTGAAAGTTCTTGAGAAAATCTCCCAAAGTGATATGCCTAAAAATGTTAAATGTACCAGGCCTTACTCTGATTCTTAGATAGTCTGCCTGTTCCTGAGGCTCTGTTACTCTGCAACATGGTGCAGGCCAAGTAATAGGATTTGGAATTATGAAGACTAAGGCTTGAGTTTCATGTCCACCACTTTTTATCATTCATTTAATATTTCTGAGCCTCAATTTCTTATTTGAACTTTGAAGAAAATAAGCAGATTATTAGTAGGTTTCGGGGGAATAATGGCTTTCCAAACTGTAAAGCTCGGTGTAGAGACTGGAAGTGCTGGTGGCTGACAGTTCCTGCTGCATCCTTGGCTAGACATGGCTCTCAACCTGACAGTCACCTTACCCAAGGACATGCCCCCTCCTGGGACAGCCTGTGTCCAGTGACTGGACAGTGGGAGTCATGGGGGTAAAAAGTTCTAGCCTCCTCAGCTCAATTCAGGGCAACTCTGAAGAGCCCCCGAGCTCTAGAGCTCCCCATAGGATCAGATGATGACGATTCAAGTTCCTCCACTGCCCAATCCTGCATCCCTCACCCTTCACAGATGTTGATCCTGGAGGCTGCTCCACCCAAAAACCTCCTGCACACAAATCTCTGTCTGTCTGTTTCCTAGGAAACCCAAATATCAACACTGGTTTAGCAGAAAAGGATCACAGAATCTCCAGGAAGGCCAGCAAGCCCAGCGTGGAGAACGTGCTAAAAAAGAAAATTCTGGATAACTGCATAGACAGCTCCAGTGGAAATGCTTCTGCTTCACCCTGTACATTCTGCATCACTGACACTATTAAGAGCTGTCACTCCTGGCTCTAGAGTGAATGCGGCTGCAACTACCTTCTCCAGAATGGATGGGGGTCAGAATCTGCAACTTTATGCCTCTAGCTTCCTGCTCAAAGTCTGGAGTGGAAACCAGGTCACCTGCCTGCACTATGGGAAATCCATAGAGGAAGGAAGAACTCACAAAGTGGGGACTTCTTCCAATGCAGGGAGGAGATTCAAAGATGCTGGACTCACCAAAATAGAATGGCAAGAGCCCCATGGAAGCATCATTGTGATGTTATTATGGGGTGTATGGGAATGAAAGTGAAGTGAATGTGAAGTTGCTCAGTCATGTCCGACTCTGCAACCCCAGGACTGTAGCCCACCAGGCTCCTCTGCCCATGGGATTCTCCAGGCAAGAATACCGGAGTGAGTTGCCATTTCCTTCTCCACGGATCTTCCTGACTCAAGGATCGAACCCAGGTCTCCTGCATTGCAGGCAGACACTTTAACCTCTGAGCCACCAGGGAAGAATGGATCCTTGTAAATAGGATAATTGCATTTTCTCGGAAACCTTATGAGGTCACATTTTACCACATAATTTATCAGAGCAGCTGAGTAGCTATTTGGGGTTAGAGATACACACTAATGTTGGAAGTGCCTTAGGATACATGCATGAACCTGAAAGTATGGACCTAAAAAGGGTGCACAATAAATAATTTTTAAAAATTCTAAATACTTGCTTTCCATAGAGTTCAGATCAGTTCAGTTCAGTTGCTCAGTCATGTCCCACTCTTTGCGACCCCATGAATCACAGCACACCAGGTATCCCTGTCCCATCACCATCTCCCGGAGTTCACTCAGACTCATGTCCATCGAGTCCGTGATGCCATCCAGCCATCTCATCCTCTGTGGTCCCCTTCTCCTCCTGCCCTCAACCCCTCCCAGCATCAGAGTGTTTTCCAATGAGTCAACTCTTTGCATGAGGTGGCCAAAGTACTGGAGTTTCAGCTTCAGCATCATTCCTTCCAATGAAATCCCAGGGCTGATCTCCTTCAGAATGGATTGGTTGGATCTCCTTGCAGTCCGAGGGACTCTCAAGAGTCTGCTCCAACACCACAGTTCAAAAGCATCAATTCTTCGGCGCTCAGCCTTCTTCACAGTCCAACTCTCACATCCATACATGACCACAGGAAAAACCATAGTCTTGACTAGACGGACCTTTGTTGGCAAAGTAATGTCTCTGCTTTTGAATATGCTATCTAGGTTGGTCATAACTTTTCTTCCAAGGAGTAAGCATCTTTTAATTTCATGGCTTCAGCGATTTTGGAGCCCCCCAAAATAAAGTCTGACACTGTTTCCACTGTTTCCCCATCTATTTCCCATGAAGTGATGGGACCAGATGCCATGATCTTCGTTTTCTGAATGTTGAGCCTTAAGCCAACTTTTTCACTCTCCTCTCTCACTTTCATCAAGAGGCTTTTTAGTTCCTCTTCATTTTCTGCCATAAGGGTGGTGTCATCTGCATATCCAAGGTTATTGATATTTCTCCCAGCAATCTTGATTCCAGCTTGTGCTTCTTCCAGCCCAGCATTTCTCATGATGTACTCTGCATAGAAGTTAAATAAACAGGGTGACAATAAACAGCCTTGATGTACTCCTTTTCCTATTTGGAACCAGTCTGTTGTTCCATGTCCAGTTCTAACTGTTGCTTCTTGACCTGCATATAGGTTTCTCAAGAGGCGAGTCAGATGGTCTGGTATTCCCATCTCTTGAAGAATTTTCCACAGTTTATTGTGATTCACACAGTCAAAGGCTTTGGCATAGTCAATAAAGCAGAAATAGATGTGTTTCTGGAACTCTTTTTCTTTTTCAATGATCCAGCTCTAAGGCCTTTCTATTCACTGTTCCCAGGCTCAAAAGATGCTGTCTCCATATTTCATGTGGCTGGATCCTTCCATTAAAGCCTCAACTCAAATCTCACTTTCTCTAGAGACCTTGCTGACCACCCAATCTAAAACAGCCACTCTGAGTCACTTTCTATCAGATCAACCTGTTAGGTACTCTTCATAGCATTTCCTGCCATCTGAAATGATTGGATTATTGATTCATCGTATTTCCTCTCTACTGAAATATAAGTTTTTGAAAACATACAAGAATTCCAACTTGTCTGTCTTATTTACAACTGCAACTCAAGCATCTAGAACAGTACCTGACATAAAGAATGCATTCCATAAGTATTTCCTCAAAAGTGTCAACCTATCTTGTTTACAGAAGTCTAGAGCAGGGATTTTTAGCATTCATTCCTGTATCTTCAACAGATCTGCGAAGAGAATTCAGGAGGTTTGTAAACTTTGATGGGAAAAAATTGTACTTGTTTTTTTTCCCCCCTAACTCCTAACTGAAACCCAAACCATAACAGTATCAGCAGTATCTGTGACTTTATCACCTATATAAGTCATAGACATTTTCATATCACATTACATTACCTCAAAATACTGTTTATGTTCATTACTACTTCACAATTGGGATGATTAGGCTCACTGCTGGATTGATATTTAATGCATGAATAAAGAAGAAAATAAAGTACTATATTACCAACCTTTTAAAAAATAACTTTATATTTAAGATTAATAACACATAAATGCAAAATCAGTTGGTTTCCATCATAATCCTATCTATTTTATACATTAATTTGAGAAGGAGTTCATGGGCTTCACCAGAGTACCCAAGGGGTTCAGGATACATATAGGTTAAGATTTAAGCTATCTAAACTTAGCTTTAAGTTAATTAAAAATAAACTAAGCTAAAAATTCATATCTTTAGTGACACCAATCACATTTAAAGTGCTCAATAACCACATGTGACTTGTGGTTACTATAGCATAGGGGTCTTCAACCTCTAGGATCTAATGCCTGATGATCTGAGGCAGAGCTAATGTAATAATAACAGAAATTGAGTGCATAATAAGTGTAATGCACTTGAATCATCCTGAAACTGTCTCCCAACCCCAGTCTGTGGAAAAATTGTCTTCCATGAAACTGGTCCCTGATGCCAAAAAGGTTCGGGAAGCACTGTGTAGGGGACAATGAGAGACACCGAGTATGTCCAATTCTGCAGAAAATCCTATTGGAGAGCCCTGGTCTAGAGCATAGTGTTTCGTTTCTGATTTGTCTTTTCAGTGCCACACTTTGCCCTCATCCCAATATTATGGACTACATTTTCCCAAAGTAATACTGGGATTGGGTTGGGAGTACCGTGACTTTCTCGTAAAGCCCTTGCCGTCTTCCTGTTTATGTTCAAGCATTTACTCCATCTCTAGTCTCTGACTCCCAACCCCCATCCATGGTTCAGAGAGTGGAGCGAGCCAGGGCAGTGTGGCAATACATAATCTCCTTTATGTCATTCACTTGCTCCAGTCCTTGTCCTGTGCAGAGGATATAGCTGAGAATTATTAAAGATGGGTGGAGTGGCCCAGGAGGGGACAATTGGGGCCATCAGCCTCTGTCTTCCTGAGAGCCTCCTGGAGCCTGTGCCCTGGCCCTAGGGGGAACAGTGGCCATGCAGGGGCGTGTGGTAGGGCTCTCTGCCAAGCTAGGTCTCGAGAAGCAGTGCTGTTAGAGTGCCACAAGGACTGTGGTGGGGCTGAGTCAGCAGGGAGGACCTTGAGCCTTATCCAAACAGAGAGACCAGGCCTCAAGGGCCCCAAATGCACACTTCTACAGTGGACTTCTGAACAGCCTGAGCTAACAGCAGATCAGTCATCACTGCAGACACTTGCTAGCTCCTAGCTATGGCGAAGTACAAGGCTCCCTCTCCCCAGCTGACCCAAAATTTGTGAGCTTCCCACATGCCCAGATACCGTCTTGGAGAGGCAACAGGGAGAGTGATGTAAACTGGAAAAACTGACTCACTCAAAAAGACTGCTTCCTGGGATAGCCTGAGTATACCAGGTTGGACTACAGTTCAGTTCCACCAGCACTTCTCACTAGTCAGTGGCACTGGGGTTTGGGAAAGTTAAGGACAATTGAGTCAGTTATAGAAAGTTAAGAACTTACTTTTTTTTTTTTTGACACCTGAGCCTGGAACAAGTCTGAGACTGGATTTTACCTGTCCTGAATCTTACAGGCTCCCTGATTGGATAAAAATGTGGTCCTAGGCATTTTCTGGCATTCGGTGAATGAGGTTCTTGTAAGAAAGACTCAGCTAAGGGGGTTGGAAGTCATCTTCTGGTGCAGAATCCCAAAGTCTCTTACCTTTTCCACCTTCCTGTGAAAGATTTCAGATCAATAAAAACTTGAAGGTTTCAGAACAATTCCTTCCCCAAGCAGAATACCGGTGACTTTGTTTCCAAAACAACACATTAGAGTATGAAAACTAAATTTAATTCGTTAGTAGCTTTGTGTATGTGTGTGTTTCTTTAAGTTCTATCTTGTTCTGAGTTGAATAATGCTCCCCTCCAAAAAAACCTCATGTTCACCCAGAACCTCAGAATGTGCTCTTATTTGGAAACAGAGTTTTTGCAGATGTATTTAGCTAAGATGAGGTCATATGGGGCTGCTGCTGCTGCTAAGTCGCTTCAGTCATGTCCAACTCTGTGCGGCCCCATAGACGGCAGCCCACCAGGCTCTGCCGTCCTTGGGATTTTCCAGGCAAGAACACTGGAGTGGGTTGCCATTTTCTTCTCCAATGCATGAAAGTGAAAAGTGAAAGTGAAGTTGCTCAGTCGTATCCAACTCTTAGCGACCCCATGGACTGCAGGCTACCAGGCTCCTCCATCCATGGGATTTTTCAGGCAAGAGTACTGGAGTGGGGTGCCATTGCCGGCTAGTACTGCCTAAATTGACATGGCTGGTGTCCTTATAATGAGCGGATGACACAGAGAACACATATACACACACAGAGAATACATGTGATAATAGAGGCAGTGAATGGAATGATGTGTTTGCAAGCCAAGAAATGCCAAGGATATCCAACAATGACCAGAAGCTAGGAAGAGGCAAGGAAGAATTCTGTTACAAGTTTCAGGGGGATCAGGACCACATTTTCCTTTTGGACTTTAGCCTCCAGAACTGTGGAATAGTACATTTGTGTTGTTTCAAGCCACCTAATTTGTGGCATTTTGTGAAGACAGCTGGAGGAGATCATGCTGGGGTGGAGAGAGGTCATGATAGTACGTGCTTCCATGTAATAATACATGCTTTGGGGGATCAGAGTGATGTAACACTTAAATAAGCCCAGTGTAAATAGAATCACTGTTCTTCATTAACAGTTCCCTCAAACATTGAAGACAGTCCAAGTATAAGGTCTAGAGTAACTGTTACTAATGGAGAAGGCAATGGCACCCCACTCCAGTACTCTTGCCTGGAAAATCCCATGGGCACAGGAGCCTGGTAGGCTGCAGTCCATGGGGTCACAAAGAGTCGGACACGACTGAGTGACTTCACTTTCACTTTTCACTTTCCTGCATTGGAGAAGGAAATGGCAACCCACTCCAGTGTTCTTGCCTGGAGAATCTCAGGGATGGAGGAGCCTGGTGGGCTGCCGTCTATGGGGTCACACAGAGTCGGACACGACTGAAGTGACTTAGCAGCAACTGTTACTAAAACCCCCTGCCCAGCCCTAACTTCCTCCAACACAATTTGTAGCCCTCCCAAACTTTTACCTGAGTGCATTCTGTTTCTCTCCTGGTTCCTCTTTCATCTTGCCTGTCAATCAAGATCTCAATTCCCCAAACACAGTCCCGGGTTAGATCCACTCCCCACCACCCCCACCCTCTGGGGAACAGTCTTTTATTTCCCAGTCTGGTTTCTCTGGCAAATCTTTCTGCAATGCTTTTCTTTCCCTTAGATAAGTGGGTGGGGGGCAAGAAACCAAGCAGGCAAGAGGAAGAGGACAGGCTCTGAACACATTAAATGTTTTTCTCCCACCATCTTCACTGTGCACTCACAACATTTAGCTTTGGTTCAAAAAACTAAGACCATGGCATCCAGTCCCATCACTTCATGGCAAATAGATGGGGAAGCAATGGAAACAGTAACAGACTTTATTTTCTTGGGCTTCAAAATCACTGCAGATGGTGATTGCAGCCATGAAATTAGAAGATGCTTGCTCCTTGGAAGAAAAGCTATGACCAACCTAGACAGCATATTAAAAAACAGAGACATTACTTTGCCGACAAAAGTCCACATTGTCAAAGCTCTGGTTTTCCCAGTAGTCATTTATGGGTGTGAGAGTTGGACCATAAAGAAGGCTAAGCGTCAAAGAATTGATGATTTTGAACTGCGATGTTGAAGAAAACTCTTTTAAAATTAATTTATTTTTTAATTAAAGGATAATTGCTTTACAGAATTTTGTGGTTTTCTGTCAAAGATCAACATGAATCAGCCATGAGTGTACCTTCCCTGAGACATACAGCAAATTCCCATTGGCTATCTATTTTACGTATGTTATTGTAAGTTTCCATGTTGTTCTCTACATACATTTCACCCTCTCCTCCCCTCTCCCTGCATTCATACGTCTGTTCTTGGAGAAGACTCTTGAGAGTCCCTTCGACTGCAAGGAGATCAAACCAGTCAATCCTAAAGGAAATAAACCCTGAATATTCATTGGAAGGATTGATGCTGAAGCTGAAGCTCCAATACTTTGGCCACCTGAGCTGGCTCATTAGAAAAGACCCTGATGCTGGGAAATATTGAAGGCAGGAGAAGGGTACGACAGAGGCTGAGATGGTTGGATGGCATCACTGACTCAATGGACGTGAGTTTGAGCAAGCTCCAGGAGATGATGAAGGACAGGGAAGCCTGGAGCGCTGTATTCCATGGGGTGGCAAAGAGTCGAACATGACTGAGTGACTGAACAACAACCCTTGGAAGGAAGAAGGTGATCAGTGACACAGTTACATAGAACTCAAGCCTTTAAAATCTGTACAGTGTTGTGTGACTGAAGCTGACTATCTTTCCAGTCATTTATCATAACCCCCCTTGGGCCATCAGCCTGTTTTTCTCTAAATGTGGATCAGGAAAGGGAACCAATTGGAAGACAGGAAGGGGAGTAAGGTAAGTGTTTTAAGAGATCTTCTCCCCTTACCCTTCCTCCAAGGTTTATTGATGCAATCTTAAATGATGTTCATTGTGGACAATGAGGGGAAGATACATGAAATGCACAATGTTTTCCTAAGAAAATGCTGCGTTATAGCTGCTTTACAATGAAGGTGGTGATTGACTGCACTACAAAGAAGGTGTGAAATAATAATAAAAAAAATAGAGGCTCAAGAGGGAGGGGTTATATGTATAATTATGGCTGGTTTGCATTGTTGTATGCCACAGCACTGTAAAGCAATTTTCCTCCAATTAAAAGATAAATTTAAGAAAAAAATAAATAATAATTAAAAAATTTAAAAGAAGGTGTGTAATATGCAACCTAAACTCTCCCTAGAGTTTTTAAAAAGAAGATAAAAATGTGGAAATTGATGGGGAAATTCTTTAGCGCCCATTTTTAATAACATGATTTCTATTATGTTTTTGAAGAACATTTTAAACTGCCTGCCTCCCCCTGTGCTTTTTAAACTCTTGAAAGGGCTGTGGAGGCTCATGACTAGGTCTTCAGGGAGATAGTAATTAGGGACATAAGAACAGTGAGCACAGCTTCACATGGAAAATGTCTCAACTATGGTCATCATGACATGGGTTTGGGAAGTAGGCCACCTCATTCCACAAGACAAAATTGGGAGAAAATAACTGAGTCATAGGGATATAGAACTGAATTCCCAGGAAAACATGAAACACTCACTCCAGGGTGCACCTTCGATGATGCCACATGTATCACAGAGCCAGGGATTATTTATAGAATGTTGTGCCATTCACCTCCAGTTGAAAGGAGAGACACAGGATGACTATTTTTAGGCTGATGAGTTTCAGATTTTTACATTTTCCCATCTTCAGCCCCCTTGCTTACTCATGTGGAAAGCACTTTAAGGAGAGAAGTTTCAGAGTTGTTTGCCATGATGAAGAGACTTTGGGTGGCCCTCATGATCCCTACATCTTGGTGTTCCTGTGTTTGTGTAATTCCCTCCCTTTGAGTGTAGCTGGGACCTATGACTTGCTTCTAATATGGCAAATTCTAATATGGCAAAGGTGGTGGGGTGCCACAGGCTTAATTAGATTCTGTTATATGGCAAAGTGGATGGGCTGTCTCTGTCATGATTACATTACCCTGTGTAAGACTCTGTCTTGTTAGCAGATACACTGTGGAGACTTGCTCTCCTTGCTGGCTTTGAAGAATCAAGCTTCTACGAGTCCTATAGCAGTAAGTGGAGTGAGCTGGGAAGCCCACTTTTCCTGGCTGGTTCTCTAGATGAGAACCCAGTCCTGGCTAACATCTCAACTACAGCCTTTTAGAAATCCCAGATAAGGTATGCCAAGACTCCTGACTTAGAGAAACTGTGAGACAGCAGATGTGTGTTGTTTTAAGTTACTAAGTGTGATAAATTTGTCATGCAGCTATGAAAATTGAATACTCTTAACTTTGATAACTTGTTTTTCTAACCAAGGATTCTTGGACTGGGTTTATTTCTTTAGAGTTTGATAACCACTGGGTTTTGGTTGCTTTCATGATCAGTGTATATTGTGTCCACATATACAGGATATTTTTTCCTTTTGGTAGAATTGACCTAGGTCACAGCATCAAAGAGCCTGTAGGAACAACAGTATTTTCCGTTTTGCACATACATCAAGCCATGTTATGATTTTTAGCAGCAAGTGATTCTCAAACTCCTTCTTAGAACTGAGCTTGGCCTGAAAGATTTGCTCAAAAATCCAATGTGACTGCTGGTGAAACTGTAATGGATTAAAACTTTTTGGAAGATATAGTTTTAGTAGGGTTTTTCAGGTGGCACAGTGGTAAAGAATCCACCTGCCAGTGCAGGAGACAGGGGTTCCACCCCTGGGACAGGAAGATCTCCTGGAGTAGAAAATGGCAACCTGCTCCAGTATTCTTTCCTGGAAAATTCCATAGAGAGAGGAGCCTAGCAAACTAGAGTCCATGGGGTCACAAAGAGTTAGATACGACTGAGCAGCTGAGCACTGCACTCAGAGTTGTAGTAGGTATCTAAGCTCTGAATATTTGCATGCCATTTGACCTCGAAATTCCCTTTTTAGATAGTTATCTCAAGGATATAGTCAGGCAAATGTTCAAAGTATGTCCAAGGATGTTCATGACATCATTATTTATAATAATGAAAAATTAAAAGCAACCCAAATAATCAAATATGTTAATTAACTATTAATGTATTTGATCATTTGACTGTCCACACAGTGAAATACCAAGTAACCATTTAACATTTTGCTGTGGATGTCTAATTTTTGGTCACAAGACAGTGCGAGCAAAAAAAATTTTTTTAACTGCAAGAGCATTTTTCCCCATTTGCATGTGTGTAAAATATAGGTACACATGGAAAATAAAACTGGACCTACATCAAAATGTTAACAGTGGTTATATCTGGGTAATTATTTATTAATTTCCTGGCTATGTTTTCTAATGTTTCTACCATGTTCACACACAATTTGGTTCATTTTAAAAACTCATTGTGTATTTTATTGATTTTTTTTTTTTTTAGTGAGTCTGTCTGTTTCTAATTCCTGGTCTCTTAATGGATTAGGTCTGGCTGATGATCCAGAGACCCCGTGAAGCTTGCTAGTTGACACTGAGAACATGGTCTTTGCATACTAGGTCTGCATCCTCCCACTCTGTCCCCCAAAGAGTTGGCCAAATGCAGGTAGCTGTCACCAGCCTTGGCTCGATCTCAGCCAACTGACTCATGCTTCAACAACAACATTATCTGAAAAGCAAATACTTCCCCACAGTATTAGGATCAGTCCCTAAAATGCTATACAACAGATCCAACCTAAATCACCCCAAATTATTTCCATTCTGAGTGTTGGTGGTACAGATTGCTTTGTAAAAACTTTAAATGCTCAAACAGCAGAAGGCTGTAAATATACAATTATGTGTCCTATAAAGACTTATTAGATTATCACTGTCATCTGTAAAACCATTTACAAAAAAAACACACATTATGTATTTTTTATTATTTAGAAAATAAAATTATACCCTATTAAGTACTCTTTAGCCTTTGCTTTTATTTTCTTTCTCTAGGTTTTTCATAGATATATTTTAAGAGGGAAAAGAGATTCAGAGAGTGTGGGAGAGAAGGGTTAGGATGGTAGAAGAAAAAGAATGGTGGGGTGAAAGAGTCTGGGAATTTATGGTGATTGTATGCCTACCAAGCACCAGGTGCTAGGATGCACTGCTGCTGCTAAGTCGCTTCAGTCGTGTCCGACTCTGTGTGACCCCATAGACGGCAGCCCACCAGGCTCCCCCATCCCTGGGATTCTCCAGGCAAGAACACTGGAGTGGGTTGCCATTTCCTTCTCCAATGCAGGAAAGTGAAAAGTGAAAGTGAAGTCACTCAGTCATGTCCGACTCTTTGTGACCCCATGGAATGCAGCCTACCAGGCTCCTCTGTCCATGGGACTTTCCAGGCAAGAGTACTGGAGTGGGGTGCCACCGCCTTCTCCACTGGGATGCACTCCCCACTGACAAAAGAGGCAGTGGGGAGGCTCAGAGAGGGCCGAACAACACAAAGAAGGATTGGGGCAAAAAGAAGAAAGAGAAAACACAGCAAACCGGGACATTATAAGCCCAGAGCTATTGGGGAGTCACTGAACAGGAATGCTTTGCTGGGTTAGAAAGGGAGAAGGAAGCCATAAGAGGCAAGACTCCCTCAAGCTTTCCTTTTTACAAGCCTGTGATCTCAAACGGGCACATTTGACAGGAGGTCAAATGTACAGTTTGTTATTCTTGTTGAAATGGGACACGGGGCTGAAGTGACGGAGGAATTAGGTAGGGTAAGGAGAGGGGAAGAAAGTGGGGAAGAGGGAAGAGAACAGAGTTACCATTTTTAGATCGTAATCTGGTCTGAGTGAGGAAGAGAAAGGGTTGGGGAGAGGCAGTAATCATTCCATTAAGTGATAGTGAGATCTCCCCTGCTTTATTAAAAGGAAAGATGGAAAGCTAAAAACAAAACAAACAAAAAAGACTCTTAGCCATTTTGCTCGGCTTCAAAGAGTAGGGAAATCATTGAATAATCAAGTTTCACCAAGAGGAAGGAGACAGAGAGATATAATTTGAAAGCTGTGCCCCTCCAAAATTCATATGTTGGAATCCTACCTCTTGAAGTGGTTGTGTGAAAAGACAGGGCCTTTGAGAGGGGATAAGATCAGTAGGGCAGGACCATCATGATCAGGATTTGTGTCTTTGTGAAAGACAGCTAGCTTGCCCCTTCTGCCTGTCAGGTTACAGTAGGAGATGGCTGTCCATGAAAGAACAGGTTCTCACCAGACACTGAATCTGCTGCCACCTGGATCTCAGATTTCCCACCCTCCAGAAGTGTGGGGTGGAGAAGGCAATGGCACCCCACTCCAGTACTCTTGCCTGGAGAATCCCATGGATGGAGGAGCCTGGTGGGCTGTAGTCCATGGGGTCACTAAGAGTTGGACATGACTGAGTGACTTCACTTTCACTTTTTACTTTCATGCATTGGAGAAGGAAATGGCAACCCACTCCAGTGTTCTTGCCTGGAGAATCCCAGGGACGGGGGAGCCTGGTGGGCTGCCATCTATGGGGTTGCACAGAGTCGGACACAACTGAAGCGACTTAGCAGCAGAAGTGTGGGAAGTAAGCTTCTGTGGCTTTCAAGCTGCCCAGTTATAGTATTTTCTTACAGCAGCCCAAGCAGACTGAGACACAGAGAAACCTTGAGGTCAGGGCTCACGGAGACAATGGTACAGTGTGCCTTCTTGTCCCCTGACTGACTAACCCTCCTCGCTATCCCAGTAGCTGCCATTAGCCTGCCTCTGTTAACTCTTTGCTTCTGCCTCTACAGGTCACTCCATGGCTGCTTCCACGACTGTAACTGACAGATTCTCTGTATCCTAAGCTCAGATTCCTGAGACTAAGGACCTGATTGGTGAAGTTAATCATCATTATCACCAAAGGCAAAAGCTTGCATGTTAGGCCACTTCATGGACTAGTAGCTAGCCCATAGACTGTTTGCCTTTGACCCACATCCTTGTCCTATTCAAGCAGAAGGTTCGTGTGATAGAGACCTGGGCCACCCACTCCCCAAGAACCACCTAGGACTGCTTGCCCAGCAAGGGAATGTGAGAGGAGGAGGAACCCGGACTGTAAATAATAGTTGTGTCGAGAACCTTGAAGATCTGAGACCTTACCTTATTTGCAAGCTAACAAATTAGCCTGCTGCATTTTCATGGGAGTTAGTAGAAGTTGTGAGACTCTGGGTTCAGAAACAAAGAACAATTTATTCCTCACAGCAGCAATAGCAACCAGAGCATCAGCCTTTGTGTCAGCTGACCCCCAGTTCCCATAGGATGATGAGAAGAGGGCCAGATGATCCTGTTGTCATGGGAACGTCATTACAGGAGAGGAACCTGAGCTTAGGGAACCTGAACATTTATAATGGGAGCAAACATTCTGCTCTTCAAACTGAAGGGAGACACTATTTCTATCTTCCTAGGCTGTTCACTATAGAAGCATCCTCAAAAAGATATTCCCAAAGGGCGTCAGTCTCCCTCCTCACAAGATGTGCAAAACTCAGTAGACCCATGGAACTATTTCTCCCAGCAAGTTTCTTTCTTGATACACACCAAATGATGGCATATTTGTTCTGGAGGTGGTTGATTAGAGCCCAGAACTCAGAATAAAGAAAGTATATACGGCTACATTTTAAAAACAAACAAACAAAAAACACCTTTTTTTCAGGTAGTCAAAATTAATACTTGGATTTTCTTCTGGCCTTTCCCTAATGTCTTCAAAGGCTTCCTGCTTCATCTGCTCCTTGAGTCAGGGCCCCTGAACCCCCTCAAAGCTCACCTGCTCTGAGTCATACTCTCTTTGACCCCACTGTGATATTTCAACAAACTTTATTTTTATTTATTTATCAAACATATAAATCTAAACTGCATTCTAAGCATTTTCCTATTAACTCATTTCATGTTTATGCCAGTCCTGGAAGGGAGGTATTAGTATTATCCCCATTCGTCAGATGAGGCTATTGTGCTATTACAGTCATTCCAATAAAATACACACTTTTTAATGGAAATAGTAATAGCTGAAGCTTTAAAAGAGTTTAGACATGTTGAAAGGACTTGTAGGAAAACAGGAAGCAACACTAGCCACTCTAGAAGTACTCTGGCAAGAATTTCAGGACAATGGAGAGTATACCTTTGGAGAAAGAGACCCATTAACATTCTTGCAATTTTTCTTCTAGTGTGGTCCAGGTGCAGGGAGAGTCCAGAACTACCTGTTTCAACCCATCCCTTACTGCCATTCAGAATCACTCTGAGTAGCTGGCTGGTTATTTGTCCACAGCCAGGATGAGGTCTAGTTCACTGCTGTATATCCCAGTGTTCAGCCAGGACCCAGTTCCTCTTAGGGGTCCCCAAAGTGCACTGAAAGACTGGCAGTCTGACTGAAAGAATGAATGGGAACCAAGAGGCTTCGACATTCACTTAAGCAAGAAAGACTTCCTGGACTACCTTCACTTAAGCAAGAAAGACTTCCTGGACTAGAAACAACTGATGTAATTGCATCTTAAATCAAAGGGTGAAGCTATGTCTCAGTCCAAAAAGTAAGGAAGTTATTCCAGACGTATAGCATAATAGGAGAAAGGAGGACCAAATGGATATTTTTTAAAAGAATTTGATTAGAAAAACAAAACAGAGAATTAGGGAGAGAGGAAAGAGGATGTGGTTGAGGGCAAACCATATGTTCCCTAGGTCAATCAGAATCAATTTTTTAAAAAGTGAATGGCAGTGGGTAAAACTATCAGGCAGCCAGAAATTCTGGATGCTCCAGTTCCAGGAAATGACTAAAGAGGGAAGTTAGTAGAAGATGAGGGAAGACTGTCAATAATGATGATGGCTACCACGTGTGGATAGCATGCTGTTCCAGGCAGAATTCTCTCTGCTTTGTGCTTACCAATTTGTGTCAGCCCAACTCTGTGAATTAGATTCTGTTATTCTTACCATCACCATTTTACAAAAAATAAGACTGAGTAACTGAGAGGTTAAATAACTTGTTCAAGGTCACACAGTTTGAAGGTAGGCAGTTTGCTCAGTCTGTATCATTCACCATTTCCCTTCACCTGCAAGGGAAGCAGCCAGATCAAATAAATCAACAATTTAAGCTTTTTAGAATGCTTTTGTTATGCAGAAGTCCTCTCACCCTCCCACTCCTTATTACTACATTGCAACCCCCAAGCCCATCCCACATGGAAAGTCTAGAGCTGCCATCTCACTAGCAGCTGGATAAGGGTTGAAAGTAGAGACTAGCAGAGACCCTTAGGAACAGGAAGCAGTTCAGCAGTGCCCATACTAGAGAGATTCTTAGAAAACTAAATGTGGTGTAGGAAAAAAAATAAAATGGAGACAGGGGTGATTCTAGATTACCAGTGACTAAAGAGACATTACTACCAATACCATGCATGAAATTAATTTTTAAAAATCCATAAAAGACAGTTAAGGAATGGTTAAGAGATCTATCATTGAGCTAGATAATAGATGACATTAAGGAATTATAATTTCTCAGGTCTGATCTTGTAGGAAATGCTCTATATTCTTAAGAGATGCATACTGAATGATGCTTTGGGCTGACATATCATGATTTCTGAGGCTAACTTCGCAAAGGCTCAGAAAGAAAAGTAGAAAAGTTGACTGATCAGTTGATCAAATACGGCAGCATGTCAACAACAACTGTTGGATTTGGTGGAGGATAGACACGTGTGCAATGGCACCCAACTCCAGCACTCTTGCCTGGAAAATCCCATGGATGGAGGAGCCTGGTGGGCCGAAGTCCATGGTGTCGCTAAGAGTCGGACACGACTGAGCGACTTCACTTTCACTTTTCACTTTCATGCACTGGAGAAGGAAATGGCAACCCATTCCAGTGTTCTTGCCTGGAGAATCCCAGGAATGGGGGAGCCTGGTGGGCTGCCATCTATGGGGTCGCACAGAGTTGGACACGACTGAAGCGACTTAGCAGCAGTAGCAGTAGCAGACACGTGTGCACTGAAATATTCTTTTAGTTTTTAAAATTTTTATTTTCATACATTCTGGGGGAAAGAACCTACTAGAAGGAGGCAGTGATTACTTACAGACTGGCTGAAGAAGACAGGGAACTTGGCCAATGTGAAGGCCTTCCAAAGTGAGTTACAAAGTTCAAGACTGGCCACACAGGGTTGGATGCAAATACTTTCTCAATAAAACAGAACCCAGACATAGGACAGGATGGGAGATTTGGCAGCATTTCCAATAGAGATAGCATGGAGCAGCTGTAGAAGTCATAAAGCTGCCTGGACTCATCTGTGAAGTCAAGAAGATCAGACTCAAGATGGGGAAACATGAGTGTTCCAGTGTTTTTCTTTGAACAGCTGGAGCTGGTCCACCAGAATTGAAAGCCTTACTCCACTGCTCACTAGTCCTAGAACCCTGGGCCAGTTCCTTATCTTCTCTGACACCCAGCTCCCTCCACTGGTACTTAACTCTGTTGCACATGAAGATGAACTAGAACCATGTATGGAAAATGCTTAATGTAGGGCATGGCCCCACAGTGAGTGCTCAGTAAATGTTGCTGTCCTTTTCATCACACAATGGAGAAGGAGCAGGTAAAAGGGAACACTTGTTTGCCATTGACTATAGCAGCAAAAAACATCCCAGCCCACATCTCCTGCAACTTTATTTACAATTGCATGTATGTTCTGGTGATTTAATTTCCTTCTTTTAAGTGAAATTGTGTGGCCCTGAGGTTAGCAGTGATGCTGATGAAGTTAAACAACGGAGGAGATTAAGCTGCAGAGTGGAAAATAAACACTGAGGTCCCTCCTTCAGTGTTTATCTTCAGCGATACCTCATCTTTGCCTGGGTAATTATCCAGCAGACAGTTATCCAGCATCAACTGATAATTCCATTAGCATTACCATTTAAACCCAGCGGCTCTGGCTGTTCAGGGTCTCCTGGCTGCTTGTGAAATCTTAGGGCCTCGTATCATTTTAGAATTGAAAAGGGAAAATAAATTATTCAAATACATTCATTTTTTCCCTGAACAGACCTTGACTGTTCCTAAAAAAAAATTTGCTGCCAAGAATATTATCTGTAGCAATTCAGTACCAGCTTTAGTATGGACTTGAGGTGGGGGGCAGGGTAACTAGTCAAACATTACTAGTCCCTGGTGAGCTGATTTCTAACTGAGGATGAGAAACAATAGGTACAGGAACATGATTTCTAATGACTTTGAAATGTTAGAAAGCTTTCTGGCAACAAAACCCAGATCATACATCTACGCAGCAGATGTGATGGTGACCCAGAGATTTACCAAAGAAAATAAATGAAGAAAATTTCACAAGAAATTACACTTTTGCTTCCATGATTTAAAATAAGAGTGTCTACTGTTCGATCAGCAACCCTTCTTTTATGGTCTCAGAGCTGGTTTGTAGTTTTAGCAGCGTGTGAGAATAATTAGCAATAATCTCCTGCGTGTGAGGAGCTTTACAGTTTACAAGGAGCTCCCCTCCACAGTATGTCACTTAATCCTCAAGTCCTCACAATAGCCTTGCCAGTTAGGGTTGTTCCTCCTTCCCCTCTACCTCCCCCACAACACACCCCCATCTCCTTATCACACAAGGCCCACAGAACTTAAATAGATACCTGACAGGTGTGTCAAATACAGTGGAGGGAGGATTTGAATGGAAGTCTTTGGACTGCAAAGATCCTACGTGGCTTCTTTTTGAGAGAAGGGAAATGTTTATCATTTCATTTTCCTGTGCACAAGAGGTTTCAGGCTTTCTGTCAGAGCTAAAGATTTATCTTCTTTCAAAGATAGGAAGTCAGGGTGTCTGCAGAGCACACATTTCCCCCACCAGACCGACCCCGAGATGACCTTTACACTCATCTTCACTATCTGTTAATTCCTCATGTCTGGGTTCCCACTGAAGTGTTGACAGAATGAATGAATGAGGTGAGATAAAGGATGTGTTGCACAAAGCTGACACATAGTAGGCATTCAAAAAAGCTTCTTTTAATGGAAAAACAATATTTATTTACTAAGTCTGGCAGCAGATTTGGTCAGGTATGAGGTCAAAGGGTTGACTTAAATTAGGTTGGAAGGTTGGCTGGAATTCAATTACCCATAACCCTCTAGTCTCTGCTGCCAGCCATGATGAATGGAAGCTGGCTAAAGCAGGTTGAGATTAGTAACACTGCAATCAGTCGTTTCTGGAGAATGAAGACGTGGGAATTATCTAACAAGCATTCTGAGGCTGGATGAGATTTCTTAGGTTGGAATTATCTTTGGGGATAATTTAGCCTAATAACAGCAGGGCTTGCATTTGGAGACAAAGGGCACGCATAACAAACCTGGGCAATCCTTGCTCCTAGTTTTCCTCACAGTCACACCGGCTTAGTAGCTCCTGCCTGGTGTGCATGAATTCTCATCGAGAGCTGTGGGTGGTTTGGATACAGATCCTTAGCGAATATCTTGCTCTTGGGTATTTGGGACATATATTAGGGAAAAGAGGCCAACTGAAAATTGAAAAACTGCATCAGTTAAAATAAGAAAAAAATCTATCTTATCATCCATGCTTTCCTTTTTTCCAGTATGGATTTCTCTTCCCAACCTCACCCTGAGGCTTATCTAATCTCATTCCAAGATGGAGAACCCAGGACCCTGCTACAGGTTTCTGTTTGTTTGTTTTAATATAAAAGTATTCTTTTGGAGCTTTTGGAAGATATTTTGAAAATATGGTGATAATAATGTTGCCAGCTTGTTTGTTTTTTCATTATCCACTGACTTTATAGAATCTGTTTTCCAAAATTTCCAGTCCTCCTGCCTCTGCCTAGCAACTGTGTAACTTCTGTTAGCAGCTGAGGGAAGCCCAAGAAGAGGCGACATTTATTCTCCCTTTTTGTTATTATTCTAACCTTGCACCTCCATTTCTGTCCAGCCCTGATTTCAGAGTCATAGCCTGTCCTGATTTGCATAGCTGGCTTCTGGAGGCAAGTTAAGGAATCATTAAGACACCTACCCTTTGCCCCCTCCTTGGCCCAGTTGCTTAATTAACTTAGTTAAAATGCAGTCCAGGGTTATGAGAGTAATTGCATTTATGTGTCTTAATAACTTATCTGTTACTATGCAATTGCCCACTTCACTCTAATAAAAAATATATACATGCAATGTGATGTATGGATCTTCAAGCTCACAAAATGAGCTCAAACTTGAAAGAGATCCAGACTACAACACCGTTTATTATTTTTAGAGCATTACCTAGTCATTTTGATTAATTCGCTTGGAATGCTTTTCCCTGCAGCTCCCCAGGGAGAGGTGGGGGAAACGATGGTAAAATATAAATTTCCTTTGGTGACAAGTTCACATCTGTTTAGAACTGTAACATGGCAAATCATTGTGAAATCTTCTAATGGATGCCTGTCCACTGCCAAATAAACCCAGGACCAAAAGCACATAAAGAAATAATTGAAAGACACTGGACTGAATCCAAAAGGCCACGGCTAATGTTTCACCTAATCTCTCTCCCGGTCTCTTCGGCCTGCGGCGGTCACCCTACCTGCAAGATTGGCACTTCAGAGCTTCCTTGCAGCTGCTTCTTGGCTGTTTGCACCCTCTAACCTCCTGGCAGAAGAATGAGATCTACTGTGAAGCCAAAAGCATAAAAGGGGGAAAGATTAGTACTCGAAATAGGAAGATGAGTCTGTTGGAGGTTACCTCCTGCCTTTTGAAAGGGTTAATTCCCCTTGGATGGCCTTAAGAGTTGATCTGGAATGGACTTCAGCCTGCACAGGCCTAGCCCTAGGCCAGGGAGAGGTCCCCAGGTGGCACAGGTCAGGGACAGATAGATCCCAGATCCCTGGACTTCAATTTAGGGGAGGTGGGGTATAAGAGCTGGGAACAAAAAAAAATTTTTTTTTTAAAGCCCATTTTCTTTTCAGTTCTTTATATTTTGGCTCTGTCTCTTGCACTGCTGACTCCAGAACCTTAGAAACTAAGGGTGGGGTTGGGTGGGGCTTAGAGATTTTTTTTTTTTTTCCTTTTTTTCTTAAAGGGCAAGAATAGAGAACTCTCCTGGAACATTTACACTTTGCTTGAACTTGATCAGAGTCACAAAGGAAACCACTGAGCTATGTTTGGTTGCATCTCTTTGGAACTGGCATTTCAAAGGTGGCATTAACACTGCAGAGAGGAGGAATAGAGGAATTTGACCTACAAGATATTTATGATGTTAGTTATGCACAATTTCAGTTGGTTTAAGCCAGGCTTTGAGCTTCAAGACAATATGCCTGGAAGTGGCAACAAAACTGTCATTTATTGCTAATAAGGGTTATGTATGTGTGCTAGGTCGTGTCCGACTCTTTGCAACCCCACGGACTGTAGCCCGCCAGGCTTCTCTGTCCATGGGATTCTCCAGGCAAGAATAGTGGAGTGGGTTGCCATTCCCTTCTCCAGGGAATATTCCTGATCCAGGGATCAAACCCGTGTCTCTTATGTCTCCTGCTTTGGCAGGTGGGTTCTTTACCACTAGCGCCACCTGGGATATGGGAATAAGGCTTATAAGCTTCAGCTATTTTCAAGGGTACATCCTATATTTGGATACTGTATTCTACACTTCAAAAAAAAAACCAAACAAACAAAAAAGGGCAAAAAAAAGTCCAATAACATTCCTTCCTCCCCACTACCCTAAAAAAGAATTTTAGCTGGAGTTTCAGTCTTGGAATTTATTTTTTAAACAAGAGAGACACACTATATATTGTAAGGAAACACAATATCTGAAAGTTCAAATTTGCCAAATCAAATATAGATAAATACAGCATTTTACAGAAGGATTTGTGATAGGGTCTTTTAAGTACAAAGTCTCTTTCAACTAGGGACTGATGTATATGTTAAACCTTTTAAGATCTTGTACAGGAAAGTTTCCCTGTGTAAATATCTTAACATGTAACATTCAGGGTATGGGGTTGAATCCCAACACATGACTGTGGCCTAATTACTTCATTCCTCTGAGCCTCAGTTTCCCCATCTGTAAAATGAAGACAGTATATACCTGCCTCATAAGATTTAATAAACTGCTTGCTACACCACCCAGTAGGTGTTCCATAGCTCTTAGCTTCCTGTGGGTTCTCCTCTGCCTCCCCTGCTCCCTACTGAGACCAAGTGGGGCGGCTGGCAGGGAACAGAAAGAAAATTCAGCCCTTCTTTGTAGCTTTAGATGTTTCAGATTTATGTCATGTAAGATGTGACTTCAAACAAATAGGATCCAGACAGCAATGGCTGTTTCTGCCTTTCTTACATTTATTTTTTAAACAAATATTTCTATAGCATTTACCATGTGATAGGTACATTGTAGGCATCTGACAAATACTGACTCATCTAACCTTTCAAAACAACCCTATGAAATGTACACTATTATTATTCCCATTTTACAGTTGAGGAAGCAAAACACAGATTGCTTAAGTAACTGGTCCAAGATCACATAACAGGTAAGTGGCACAGCCAGGATCTAGAGCCAGGCAATCTGGGTCCAGTCTCTCAGTAGGAGTCATGAACATGTTCTTTATGCTCATTAGGAAGCCCTGCTGGGCCCAAAGTAAGCTTGATGAACTACCAAAGCCAGCTCGGCGCACTACAAAATAACAGCAGGGCCAAAAGTATGGACATTGCAAAAGTCTCTGTTGATAAGCTTTGTGTAGCCACACAGATCAGAGACAACTAGATGAAGCTGGCTGAACAAGCAACAGGCTGATTTCCCAGATCTCTGGCATTCTGCCCATCTTTCCACTCCCTCCACCTAGAGGGTGCAGCCTCCACTCAAGTTTCTTCATCCTTCCCCACCCTCTTGGCTCAGTGAATATGATTTTCTAGCTATTGCAGCCAGAGTGGATGGGAGGGTGGCAGAGGAGGCATTAAGGTAACTGCCCCCCCACCAAAATTTTTTTTTGTTTGACATGTTTTAATAACCTTTATTTTTTATGACAAAAGCAATCTATGTTTGTGGCAGACGTTGCAAAGGGGCTGACTCACCTCCATTTCCCACCTGCCTTCTGTCTTCAGCTTTCCAGCTAGCTGTAGTCATGTGGCACCAGTCTGGCCAGTGGGACATAAGTCTGTCCTGGAGTCCCTGGGAAAGCTCTTTTTTCCTGGAGAAAGGCACCAGTCCTTCCGGTCCCCCTTTGTACTCTGAAAACACATGTGATGACTGGAGGGGCTATGGACACATCAAGATCATGAAGGAAAAAGCATAAAAATTTCAGACTTTGGTCCTCACTTTGCTGAGCCACTGAACCACTGGAGTTTGGCTTTTTGTTACTTGTAGCCAAGAGCAATCCTATCTACACAACGTTCCATACAATGCTCTGTATAATGTTCATTGTAGGAAAGTCAGAAAATCCAGGGGAAAAAAAGAACAGAGGAAAATATCAACTATATTCCTACCATCCAGAAATAGCCAAAATTTGTATTCCAATACACAGCTCTTCAATTTTTCCTCTAATAGTTTTTTTAAAAATATAGAATAATGCTCTACAAATACTTCTTTGTGATTGATCCTTTTCCTTCATATGTGCTATGGCCATCTTCCTATGTTAATTTACTTGTCACTGTATAAATGTTCCAAAGTTTATTTAATCAATTCCCTATTGTTGAACATTTGTTATTTCCAATTTTTAACTGTTGCAAACAATGATAGTGGGAACACGTTTGTAGATGCATCGCTTTCTGATCTTTTCCCTTAGGATTATTTCTTTAGGGTAAATTCCCTAAACTGATGTGAATTGCTGAATCAATAACAATGTACAGTTTTTAAGCTTTATATACCTATAGATAAAATGCCCTTCAGAAATGCTTCCCCAAATTTTATTATTTCACTTGTAGTGTGTGTCTTTCCCCTATATCACTGTCAATACTGGGGATTATCATCTTTAAAAAAGCTGACTGTCAGTTTAATAGACTGTTTATAGACTAACTTATATTAATTTAATAATTAAGTTTGACATACTTTCATGACAGTATTTGCCATTTCTAATTCTATTAATCACCAGTTCTGTGCAGAACATGGGGCTAGATAGTTTGCATATATTTTTTAATTCTCCCAAATCCATTATCTTTGATTTTGTGAGTAAGTAAACTACAGCTCAGAGAGATTGAGTAACTTGCTCAAAATCACATAACTAGTAAGAGATCAAACTGGGCTTCATAACTAGGGCTTCTTGACTCCAAAGCAGCTACTCTAATAGATAAAGGGGTGGTGGCACTCTGTAAGCTCTCAAGTGCTAGCTGGATCAGCCCGAAACCAGTAGGAAAGAGGTGGCACTCTGTAAGGGATAACTGGGGAGAATTGTTCACAGGGATGTGGGGAGGGTTAAGGGACTGGAGAAGACTCTTGAGAGTCCCTTGGACAGCAATGAGATCAAACCAGTCAATCCTAAAGGAAATCAACCCTGAATATTCATTGGAAGGACTGAAGGTGAAACTCCAATACTTTGGCCACCTGATGCAAAGAGCTGATTCACTGGAAAAGACTCTGATGCTGGGAAAGACTGAAGGCAAGATGAGAAGGAGGCAATAAGGGATGAGATGGTTGGATGGCATCACTGACTCAATAGACGTGAGTTTGAGCAAGCTCCGGGAGATGGTGAAGGATAAGGAAACTTGGCCTGGCGTGCTGCAGTTCATGAGGTCTCAAAGAGTCAGACATAACTTAGTGACTGAATGACAGCAACAGGGGCTGATGAAGTACCAAGAGATTATCAACGACTGGAAGTCGCAGTCATCCCAGGTCTGAAAGGGCAGAAAGAAAAGCTCTTATGAGGATCTGGTGATATCTGTAGCTGGGGGAGAGTAGCTACCTGACAAGAGCTCTGCTCATTGATAGAGAAGCCGAGCCATTGCCAAAGCACAGAGCAGGGGGCACACAACTCTACACCCAACTCTCATCTTCTGCTGAGGACACACTTTAACTGAATCTGACCGGAAGTCAAAGGACAAGAAATCCTGGATGAATCGTGCAGGAAAACCAACCTCTGAGACACATGATAAGGGAAAGGAGGGTGGAGAATGGACCTACTGGAGCAGGTTGGCTCTGTATTATCTTCAGAAGAGCAGAACAATACTACCAGGCAACGTAACAACCCATGTACGTGTGTGCTCAGTTGCTTCAATTGTGTCTGACTCTTTGTGACCCCAAGGACCATAGCCAGCCAGGGTCCTCTGTCCATAGGATTCTCCAGGCAAGATTACTGGAGTGGTTTGCCATGCCCTCCTCCAGGGGATCTTCCTGACCCAAGAATTAAACCCACGTCTCTTAAGTCTCCTGCATTGGCAGATAGGTTCTTTACCACTAGAGCCACCTGCAAATCTCTCAAAACCCACGGTAGAACTTTAAAACCCGTGTGCAAGACTGGTATACGATGAAATGCAACCATGAAGTGAAGGACTGAGAACAACCTGGTATGTAAAAAATGTTCACTAAAAATGAGACACTATTGTTTTCACACTTAGAAGTAGCACCAGACATGGATCGCTCCAGATTCTTCTCACTATCCTTTTATTCCTCGGCAACTCAGCCCTCAAACTATTTGCTGTAAAATGACAGCAAACTATTAAAACAAAGCAAAAAATAAATAAATAAATAAAAGAAAAAGAAAGGGGTGGGGGGAATACCCAATGTCTACTCCTTGGGAACACACCTGGGCACATTTCCCAGACTCCCTGTGCTAAGCTATGGCCATGGGAGTGAGTTCCTGCTAATGGAACTGATGAGTACAATTTCCAGGCCTGGCCCATAAGAACCTCTCATACACATTCCTTCCTGCTGTCTCCTCTTTTGCCAACTTAGTGCCAATGAGCAAGACATCCTCAGAATCCCTATTTTGAGAAAAGAGTCCCTTGCCAGTTTGTGTTTGAGCAGAGCCCCCATCCCACCCAACCCCTCCTGACCTGGAATTGCCTTGGCTCCATAACTATGGAAGGGTGAACTATAAGTTGATGATGTTAAGCTATTGACACATTAGAGCTTCTTTGCCATAGCATCTAGTGCTAGCATCATTAAGACAAAGACCAACATATTAGTGCAATATTCAGACAAGGAGCCAGACCAGCATAGACAGATATTAATAAATGCACAGAGAGGCTTCTCAGGAAGGAAACCTTCTGGTCTAAGGTCCCCAACTTTACTTTCTATGATGAGAACTTAATTGTGGTTTACTTAGATTGTTATGCTCTACCAAGAATCTCTAATAAAAATCCTTGACAATGATGAGAAAGACCCAAAAATGAGAGACATGGCACTGTTTTTCATCAGCTTGAGAAGTTTTCAGTGACATCCACTGCTCACTCCTTCAGAGAAGTGGACCTCGGGCAAATGACTCAACTTCTTCAAATTATGGACAAAGAACTGAAAACAGTGTCAAACACACAGCTGGCAGTCAGTGCAGGCTTGATGAATAAGAGAATAAAGTGAGAAAAAGAGATGAAAATTTGGTCCCTCCCTTCTTTTCCCCAATGAAGCCTATGTCTGACTACCTTGGTTCCTTGTCTCAGAAGGAGATTCAGTTCAGTTCAGTCACTCTGTCATGTCTGACTCTTTGCAACCCCATCGACTGAGGCACACCACGACTCCCTGTCCATCACCAGCTCCCTTGCTCAAACTTATGTCCATCAAGTCGGTGATGCCATCCAGCCATCTCATCCTCTGTCATCCCCTTCTCCTCCTGCTTTCAATCTTTCCCAGCATCAGAGTCTTTTCCAATGAGTCAGTTCTTAGCATCAAGTGGCCAAAGTATTGGAGTTTCAGCTTCAGCATCAGTCCTTCCAACAAATATTCAGGACTGATTTCCTTTAGAACTGACTGGTTGGATCTCCTTGTAGTCCAAAGGACTCTCAAGAGTCTTCTCCAGTGTCACAGTTCAAAAGCATCAATTCTTCAGCTCTCAGTTTTCTTTATAGTTCACTCTCACATCCATACATGACTAATGGAAAAACCATAGCTTTGACTAGACAGACCTTTGTTCAGCAAAGTAATGTCTCTGCTTTTTAACATGCTGTCTAGCTTGGTCATAGCTTTTCTTCCAAGGAACAAGTATCTTTTAATTTCATGGCTGCAGTCACCATCTGCAGTGATTTTGGAGCCCAAGAAAATAAAGTCTCTTACTGTTTCCTTTGTTTCCCCATCTATTTGCCATGAAGTGATGGGACCGGATGCCATGATCTTAGTTTTCTGAATGCTGAGTTGTAAGCCAACTTTTCCACTCTCCTCTTTCACTTTCATCAAGAGGCTCTTTAGTTCTTCACTTTCTGCCATAAGGATGGTGTCATCTGCATATCTTAGGTTATTGATATTTCTCCTAGCAATCTTGATTCCAGCTTGTGCTTCATCCAGCCTGGCTTTTCACATGATATACTCTTCTGCTGCTGCTAAGTCACTTCAGTCATGTCCAACTCTGTGCGACCCCGTAGACGGCAGCCCACCTGGCTCCCCCTGTCCCTGGGATTCTCCAGGCAAGAACACTGGAGTGGGTTGCCATTTCTTTCTCCAATGCATGAAAGTGAAAAGTGAAAGTGAAGTCGCTCAGTCATGTCCGACTCTTAGTGACCCCATGGACTACAGCCCACCAGGCTCCTCCATCCATGGGATTCTCCAGGCAAGAGTACTGGAGTTACTCTGCATGTAAGTTAAATAAGCAGGGTGACAATATACAGCCTTTCCCAATTTGGAACCAGTCTGTTGTTTCATGTCCAGTTCTAACTGTTGATTCTTGACCTGCATACAGATTTCGCAGAGGCAGGTAAGGTGGTCTGGTATTTCCATCTCGTTCAGAATTTTCTGCAGCTTGTTGTGATCCACACAGTCAAAGGCTTTGGCATAGTCAATAAAGTGGAAGTAGATGTTTGTCTGCAACTCTCTTGCTTTTTCAATGATCCAACCAGTGTTGGCAATTTGATCTCTGGTTCCTCTGCCTTTTCTAAAATCCAGCTTGAACATCTGGAAGTTCATGGTTCACATACTGTTGAAGCCTGGCTTGGAGAATTTTCAGCATTACTTTGCTAGCATGTGAGATGAGTGCAATTGTGCGGTAATTTGAACATTCTTTGGAATTGCTTTTCTTTGGGATTGGAATGAAAACTGAGCTTTTCCAATCCTGTGGCTACTGCTGAGTTTCCCAAATTTGCTGATATATTGAGTGCAGCACTTTCACAGCATCATTGTTTAGGATTTGAAATAGCTCAACTGGAATTCCATCACCTCCACTAGCTTTGTTCATAGTGATGCTTCCTAAGGCCCACTTGACTTCACATGCCAGCATATCTGACTATAGGTGAGTGATCACACCATCATGGTTATCTGGGTCATGAAAATGTTTTTTGTATAGTTCTTTCTGTTTATTGTTGCCACCTCTTCTTAATATCTTCTGCTTCTGTTAGGTCCCTACAATTTCTGTCCTTTATTTTGACCATCTTTGCGTGAAATTTTCCCTTGGTATCTTTAATTATCTTGAAGAAATCTCTAGTCTTTCCCCTTCTATTATTTCCCTCTATTTCTTTGCACTGATCACTGAGGAAGGCTTTCTTATCTTTCCTTGCTATTCTTTGGAACTCTGCATTCAAATGGGTATATCTTTCTTTTTCTCCTTTGCTTTTAGCTTCTTTTATTTTCATAGCTGTTTGTAAGGCCTCCTCAGACAACCATTTAGCCATTTTGCTCTTCTTTTTCTTGGGGATGGCCTTGTACACTGCTTCCTGTACAATGTACATGTCTATCCATAGTTCTTCAGGCTCTCTGTCTATCAGATCTAATCCCTTGAATCTATTTGTCACTTCCACTGTATAATCCTAAGGGATTTGATTTAGGTCATACCTGAATGGTCTAGTGGTTTTCCTTATTTTCTTCAACTTGGTAAACAGTAACTGGGTAGAAAAGAAAGACAAAGGAAGGATAAAAGCATGGTGATGGCCAGCTCCATGTCTCATTCCTCTTCCTCTGAGGTTGACATGGGACTCCACTTCCTCTTGAGCAACGCTCCAGCCCACTGGTGGCTCCCAAAATATAACCATGAAGTTAGAAAGCAGATTCTGGATTCAGACTGCCTGGGTTTGAATCTTGGCTCTCTCTCTCACCAACGTGCACTTCAGACAATGCCTGGACTAAGGCTGCAGTAAACATTAGCTGTCATTACTATTATTGCTTCAGTCAAATGCTTCAGTACCTGTCAGCAGACGGAGGCATTCTGAACAATGTCATTTACTTCCTCCTTGGAAGGTGCCAACATTTGTTCCATTCCAAGGAGGCCTCCAAGGTGGTGGAGTTTGTAAAGGATCTATCTGCCAATGCACGAGATGCCAGAGACATGAGTGCAATCCCTGGGTCAGGAAGATCCCTCTGGAATAGGAAATGGTAACCCACCCCATCATTCTTGCCTGGAAAATTCCATGGATAGAGGAGCCTGCTAGGCTGCAGTCCATGGGGTCACAAAGAGTTGTACACAATGGAGCATGCACGCGATGAAGGAGGCATCTTGTCTTAAAGTTCTTGCTCCCGTTCATATCCTGTTTGAATGAATGTCACCAAGTCAGAAAAACATTTTTTAATGATTTGCAAGTCTCATAAATAGACTAGAAGAAAGGGGGAAACTTCAGAATTACTAGGGCACAGGCCTCTGTTCTAGTCTTATGAAGACAGTGATGAATGGATAGATGATCTGGTTACACCAGGTTCCAAGTTCGTGAGTGGGCAGTGCCACTAAGGCCAACATTGTTGCTGTTGTTCAGTCACTAAGTCATGTCCAACTCTTTTCAACCCCATGGACTGCAGCACACCAGGCTTCCCTGTCCTTCATTATCTCTTCAGGTTTGCTCAAATTCACGTCCATTGAGTCAGGAATGCTATCTAACCATCTCACCTTTTGCCACCCCCTTCTCCTTTTGCCTTCAATCTTCCCTAGTATCAGGGTCTTTTCCAGTGAGTCTGCTCTTCACATCAGGTGGCCAAAATATTGGAGCTCAGTCAGCTTCAGCAATAATCCTTCCAATGAATATTCAGGGTTGATTTCCTTTAGGATTGAATGGTTTGATCTCCTTGCAATCTGAGGGACTCTCAAGTGTCTTCTCCAGCACCACAGGTCCAAAACATCAATTTTTGGCTCTCAGACTTCTTTATGGTCCAACTCTCACATCCGTGAATGACTACTGGAAAAACCATAGCTTTGACTATATGGACCTTTGTCAGCAAAGTGATGTCTCTGCTTTCTAATACGTTGTCTAGGTTTGCCATAGTTCCTTCCACAGAGCAAGTGTCTTTTAATTTTATGGCTGCAGGCACCATTTGTAGTGATTTTGGAACCCAAGAAAATAAAATTTGTCACTGCTTCCACTTTTTTCCCTTCTATTTTCCATGATGGAATCAGATGCCTTCATCTTAGTTTTTTTAACTTTCCATGAGTTAAATGGAGAGTTATCCCATTCTATAATGACAAGGGAGAAGTAATGACTGCTGCTGCTGCTAAGTTGCTTCAGTCATGTCTGACTTTGTGTGACCCCATAGATGGTAGCCCACCAAGCTCCCCTGTCCCTGGGATTCTCCAGGCAAGAACACTGGAGTCGGTTGCCTTCTTCTTCTCCAATGCATGAAAGTGAAGGCGCTCAGTTGTGTCTGACTGCAGAGCATTAAACATCTATAACATGATTGCAATGAGTAAAATGACATTTTTATACATATTCCATCAATTTAAGTGGCCTAAAACCGAACATCCCATACAATGAAATTACAGTGTAACATGGTTAGTGTATAAAGAAGGTATAATGACTATATAGTGGTTGAGGTTAACCCAAAGTTCCCTAACCTAAAGTCTTGGTGTCATGTCATAGCATGGTCAGGAGGAACATTCTAGATAAATGAATAGGCAGAGAAATGGCGAGATAGAGATTATTCAGGCCTGTCTCCTATGTTCCAGGTGCTTGATGGTGATTCCTTCGATCATCACTGAATCTGTGTTTTATAGATAGCTTTCAGGAAGCCATATGTTCCTGCAATGAAAGTATAGCTTTAAATCCAGGAATTACAAGGACCTGGATTTAAAGCTATGCTTTGCCACTTTCCAGCTGTGATTTTTAGAAAAGTTATAGAGCCTCTCTGAGTTGGAAGGAGAAAAAAAGGGCTAGTGTATGTAAAACCCTGGTACATAATAAAAGTCTAAGCAGTATGTTTTTTTCTCTTGCTTTTATTAGTGGTTTTCAACTTTGGCTACACATCACAATTAAAAAAAAATACTCTGAGTCCTTTCTTTGGAGGGTTGGATTTAATTGGTCTAGGGTGCAGGCTGGCCATGAGCAGGGGGATTTTGAAAATTTCCCCTGGGGGAAATCTAAAGTGAAACTAAGGTTGAAAACCATTTGTCTTAATTGAATCCAGTGTCTGAAGGGAGTCAGCAAATGATGAAATAATAGGATCGCTGATCATCTTGGGCCGAGGTATCAGAACCGGGAATTTGGAAATGCTGATGTTCCATCTTCCATTCAAGGAAAGGACATAGAAATCCTGCATCCCTCTGCTGAGTGTCCTCCAGGAGAGCCGATTTATGCAGCTGAAGGAAAGGACTGATTGGTGGTTTTATCTTAATGAAGGATGCCATTTGGGGTAAACCAGTTTCTTAGAACTAAGTATCTGAGTCAAAGAGCCTGTTAATTCTAAAAGAGGGTGTTAATTCTTCAAATGAAATGCATGTTCCAGGAAGCATGAGAAGTCAGTTCTGCTGTCTTCCTGGAGAATTCAGAGTCTGGATGCAGTTGTCTGGCTGTGTAAAATTAAGGCAGGTTCTCTAAACTCACTTTGCTTCAATTTTCCTGTCCATTAGGGACATGACCACTTTTAATGAGAATTATCTGAAAGATTGATCTTCTAAGGGGAAAAAAAAGTTATATGGATCCTGATTCACAATTTTACATATGTTTCAGATTTATGGAAGTTTGATATGCAGATGACACCACCCTTATGACAGACAGCGAAGAACTAAAGAGCCTCTTGATGAAAGTGAAAGAGAAGAGTGAAAAAGTTGGCTTAAAACTCAACATTCAGAAAACTAAGATCATGGCATCTGGTCTCATCACTTCATGGGAAATAGATGGGGAAACATGGAAACAGTGACAGACTATTTCCTTAGGCTCCAAAATCACTGCAGATGGTGACTGCAGCCATGAAATTAAAAGACACTTGCTCCTTGGAAGAAAAGCTATGACCAACCTAGACAGCATGTTAAAAAGCAGAGACATTACTTTGCCGAACAAAGGTCTGTCTAGTCAAAGCTATGGTTTTTCCAGTAGTCATTTATGGATGTGAGAGTTGGACCATAAAGAAAGCTAAGTGCCAAAGAATTGATGCTTTTGGACTGTGGTATTGGAGAGGCCTCTTGAGAATCCCTTGGACTGCAAGGAGAGCAAACCAGTCAATCCCAAAGAAAATCAGTCCTGAATATTCACAGGAAGGACTGATGCTGAAACTGAAGCTCCGATTCTTTGGCCACCTGATGTGAAGAACTGACTCACTGGAAAAGACTGATGCTGGGAAAGATTGAAAGCAAGAGGAGAGGGGATGACAGAAGATGAGATGGGTGGATGGCATCACCAACGTGATGGACATGAGTTTGAGCAAGTTCCGGGAGTTCGTGATGGACAGGGAAGCCTGTCATGCTGCAGTCCATGGGGTTGCAAAGAGTCCGACAAGACTGAGTGACTGAACTGAACTGAACAAACCACATTAAAATTTTCCTGATTAGATAAGCCCTAAATTCCCTTCCAACTTTATAAAATTTACTCCAATTATAATATTTTTTAAGGTTATACTATCTGGGTGGGCTCTACTGGGAGGTTGCTAAAGGGAGAGGGACTTCTGGAGTTGGAGGATCTGAGCAGGAACTCAGTTCAGTTCAGTTCAGTTGCTCAGTTGTGTCTGATTCTTTGCGACCTCATGGACTGCAGCACGCCAGGGCTCCCTGTCCATCGCCAGCTCCTGGTGTTTACTCAAACTCATGTCCATTGAGTCGGTGATGCCACCCAGCCACCTCATCCTCTGTCATTCCCTTCTCCTCCCGCCTTCAATCTTTCCCAGCGTCAGGGTCTTTTTCAATGAGTCAGTTCTTGGCATCAGGTGGCCAAAGTATTAGAGTTTCAGCTTCAGCATTAATCCTTCCAATGAACATTCAGGACTGATTTCCTTTAGGATGGACTGGTTGGATCTCCTTGCAGTCCAAGGGACTCTCATGAGTCTTCTTCAACACCATAGTTCAAAAGCATCAATTCTTCGGTGCTCAGCTTTCTTTGTAGTCCAACTCTCACATCCATACATGACTACTGGAAAAACCATAGCTTTGACTAGGTGGACCTTTGTTGGCAAAGTAACGTCTCTGCTTTTTAACATGCTGTCTAGGTTGGACATAGCTTTTCTTCCAAGGAGTAAGCGTCTTTTAATTTCATGGCTGCAGTCACTATCCACAGTGATTTTGGAGACCCCAAAAATAAAGTCTGTCACTGTTTCCATTGTTTCCCCTTCTATTTGCCATAAAGTGATGGGACCAGATGCCATGATCTTAGTTTTCTGAATATTGAGTTTTAAGCCAACTTTTTCACTCTCCTCTTTCACTTTCATCAAGAGGGTCTTTAGTTCTTCTTCGCTTTCTGCCATAAGGGTGATGTCATCTGCATATCTGAGGTTATTGATATTTCTCCCGGCAATCTTGATTCCAGTTTGTGCTTCATCCAACCCAGCGTTTTTGATGATGTACTCTGTATATAAGTTAAATAAACAGTTTAGAGCAGGAACTAAAGGTGCTGAATCTCTAGATGGAGTGAGTCATTTCAAAGAACTTGAACCTAGGCAGCCCTCGTGGGCATGCTTAGTTACTCATTCACGTCCAATTCTTTGAGACTTCATGGACTGTAGCTCTCCAGCCTCCTCTGTCCATGGCATTTCCTGGCAAGAATACTGGAGAGGGTTGCCATGTCCTCCTCCAGGGGATTTTCCCCACATAAGGCTCAAACCCACATCACCTGTGCCTCCTGCATTGCAGGCAGATTCTTTACCTCTGAGCCGTCGGGGAAGCCCAGGCAGCCAGGCAGCACCTAAAAGATTCTCAGGAACAGGAATCAGGCCAAAGAATTACAATCCTATCTCTTTCCTCTGGAATAAATGTCTTTAAAATGGTTTTCAAAGTCTGGTATAGAAAATCCACATTTTATTATCTTGTTGGAAGCCACACACTCTTTGGACCAGCAAAGCCGGCTGGAAAGGGAACCAGTGCACTCAAATCCCACCCCTCCCAGCAGCTCATTGTGGATCCCGACCTGGGCAAGTGGTTTCACCTCTCAGTGCCCTTGCCTGTAACATGCAGATAACAGCGCTAACCTCACAGGGCTGGTATGAGAAATAGCTAATAAAATGGGATAGAGACACGCCCAATTTAAATGCAAACAGCTGTAAAACAACAAAAAGCATACTTAAAGATTTCCACTGCTGAGAAATTGTGGGGGATGGTGAGGGAGGAGAGACAATAGGCCTTTGAGAGAAGCTCATTTACTTTTCTCTCTAGTGTACACTTTAGTTAATCAATGAAAATACATTATTCCATGTGCCAGACACCAAGCCTGACTGGGAAACACTGAACAGAACTGGTTCTCATGTAATATGTTAGTCAACCATTCCAGGAAACACATGCAAAAAACTCATTGAAAAATATTTGAAATCACAGCTCGCTGTCTCTCTCTTTTTCTATGGTATTACCAAATTTTCTCTGCAGAAAAGAGTGCTAGAGTTATAAGAAATGCAAAGGCTTATAAGATGCATCACCACCCTTGAAGAGTTTGAAATCTCATCTTCAAGAGAAAAGGGGAAAATAGTCCAAGGCAATGTAAGATCCAAGGCCAAGTGAATATTCAACCTCTTTCGTTTGTGTTTATTTTCCATTTGAATGGCTCCCTTTTCCATTCTCTCCTTCTTAAGACTCAATTCGACACTCCTCCCATTTTTCTAGGTCTCTCTCAGGACTGATGTAAACCAACTAGCATATTTGCAGTGTTATAAATAGCCAGGGCCTATAAAGTGCCTGTCAAAGCATTCAAATTCATCTTCTTACATGGTTATTTACATGTAATAAAATGCTCAGATTCTAAGTATACAGCTGAGTGAGTTTTTGACAAATATATGCACCCTGATTAACATACAGAACATTTTTATCCCCCAGGACGTTTTCTCCAGTTCCCTTCCATCAGTTACCTCTCATCTAGAGCCCACTGCTGTTCTGATTTCCATCACTGCAGCTTAGTTTTACCTGTAGATCTTTAAATAAATGGCATTATAATGTATGTACTCTTTTGTGTCTAGCTTTCTTTGATGCAGCATACTGTTTTTGAAATCCATTCACTTTTGTTGAATGTATCACTAATGTTTCTTTGCACTGCTGAGTATTATTTCTTTGTATAAATATATGATAATTTGTTTACCCTTCAATTGTTTAGGGACATTTGGCTTGTTACCAGGTTTTTACCATTTATGACAAAGTTGTTATAAACATTCTTGTACAAGTCTTTGTGGACATATGTGGTTTTCCCCTTAGTTTTATTGAGATATAATTGACCTCATATTGTGTAAGTTTAAGATAAATAATGTGATGATTTTATACACATATATTTTGAAGTGATTACCACAATAGAGTTAGTTAACACCTCCATCACCCCACATAATTACCATTTCTTTTCTGTGGAAAGAATATTTGAGATCTACTCTTTTAGTAACTTTCCAGCATATAATAAAACATTGTTGGAAATTCCCCAGTGGTCCAGGGGTTAAAACTCTGTGCTCTTACTGTTGAGGACCTGGGTTCAATCCCTGGTAGGCAAACTAAGATGTGGAGGAAAATACACACACACACACACACACACACACACACACACACACACGCAGAGTTAACTATAGTCCCCCTGATGTACATTAGATCCATAGAACTCACTCATCTTATAGATGGAAGTTTGTACCCTTTGACCAGGATCTCCCTATTTCTTCCAGCCCCAGTTCTTGGTAACCACTAATCTACTCTCTGCTCCTATAAATTTGGCTTTTTAAAATTTCACATATAAGTGATATTATATGATGTTTGTCTTTTTCTGTCTGACTTATTTCATTTAACATTATGTCTTCAGGATCCACTCATATCATCAAAACGACAGAATTTTCTTCTTTCTCAATGCCAAATAATATATTCATATGTATATCCCACATCTTTATTTGTTCATCATCCTCTCTAAGAAATCTTTGCCTACCCCAAAGTATTCTCTGTGTTCTACCTTGAATTATTTTTGGTGGTTGGTATGTCAAAGAGTCTACTAATACCATCCTTTGGAAAGACTGCCCTTTTCAAATTATATTGGTCCCTTGGTCAAAAAGCAATTGACTTTATGTGTGGGTCTATTTCTGAATTCTATTGTGTTCCATTGATCTATTTTCAATCCTTATGTCAATACCACACCGTCTCAATTACTATAAGTTAAATGTAAGTCCTTGCATTTGTCTTCTATTATAACAATTATCTCCAAATTTAGCAGCATAAAGCAACAGGCAATAATTATTTCACATCATTTCTGACAGTTGGGAATCTGAGAGCACCTAAACTGAGTAGTTCCATCTCAGAATCTCTCATGAGGTTGTAGTCAAGCTATTGGCCAGGACTGCAGTCATAGGAAGACTGAGCAGGGACCACAGAGTTTATTTCCAAGTTCACCAGTGCAGCTGCTGACAGAGGCCTCAGGCCCTTGCTGGCTGGTGGCCGTGAGCTTCAGTTCCTCACCATGCGGGGCTGTCCATAGGACTGTTCACAACTGACTGGTTTCTCTCAGAACAAGTGGTCAAAGAGAGAATAAGAAAGGGAAGGAAATGAAAGAGAGAGAGATCACAGTATCTTTCATAACCTAATCTAGGAAGCAACATATCATCACTCTTGGCCACACAGACCTACCTGATATCACCTGGGAAGGGACCACCCAAGGATAATATCAGCAAGCAGGGATGGTTGGGGGCTATTTGTATGCTGGTTACAATCTTGAAGTCATATGTGTGAGTCACTTAACTTGGTTTTTCTCTTTCAAAATAGTTTTGACTAGATTCTTTGAATTTTCAGATAAGTTTTAGAATAGGCTTGTTGATTTCTAAAAAGTATACTGCTGGAGCTTTCAGTGGGATGGCATTGAATCTATAATCAATTTGGGTCATATTAACATCTCATCAATCTTGAGTCTTAAGTATATGAATATACTACTTCTCTCTTTTTATTTAGGTCTTTGGGCTTTGCTGGTGCCTCAGATGGTAAAGCCACCTGCCTGCAGAGCAGGAGACCTGCCTTCAGTCCCTGAGTTGGGAAGATCTTCTAGAGAAGGGAAAGGCTACCCACTCCAGCATTCTTGCCTGGAGAATTCCATGGACAGAGGAGCTTGGCAAGCCCCAGTCCATGGGGCCGCAAAGAGTCGGACACAACTAAGCGACTTGCACTTTTCACTTCCATTTACGTCTTTAATTTCTCTCAGCAATTTTTTTTCATTTTTGATGTAGAAGGATTGCACATTTTAATTTATTTCTAAGCATGTTTCCTGACAATACTTTAATGAAATTAAAAATATTGTCTACCAATTGTTGCTAATATAGAGTAGCCAGATTGATTTTTTTGGTACCTACCTTATATTCTGCAGCTTTGCTAAATTCAATTATTAGTTCTAGTAGTTATTCTATAGACTCCTTAGGATTTTCCATGAGAGCAAAAAAATACACTAAAACTAGTGTTCTTCCTTTCTGATATTTATTCTTTTCATTTCTTTTTCTTCCCTTCTAGTTCTATCTCACACAAGGGTCAAAAAAGACTTTCTATAGAGTGCCTAGAAGTAAATGTTTTAGGTTTTGCAGGCCATATGGACTCTGTCACAACTACTTAGCTCTGCTGTTGTAGCCCCAAATCAGCCTTAGGCAATATGTAAATGAATGTATGTAACTGTGTTCCAGTAAAATATTCTTTCTAAAACTGAGTGACCAGGCTGGATGTGGCCGGTGAGCCTTGTTTAAAAGTATTAAGGTCGTGAAAGTTAAGGAAAGACTAAGGAAGATTTTTGCACTGAAGAGACATGGCCACGCAACATAGCATGTGAGCATACATCATATCCTTTTGTTTGAAGGACCGCATTGAGATTGCTGGTGGAACTAGAGTGGATCTGAGGATTAGGTGGTAGTGGTGTCAATGGTAATTTTCTGATTTTTATGGTTGTGCTGTGATTCATGTCTTTGTGTAGAAGAAAATTGTACTCAAATATCAAAGGTGATGGGGCGTTATGGTGGCAGCTCACTTTCAAATGGTTCAGGAAAAAAAGTTCATTGTGTTATTCTTACAAAACAAAAACTTATTATTAGGCCACATAATATAAAGAGCAATTCTAGATCTGTGGCATATAAGAAGGATAAAGCCAGAAAACTGTGAGCCTATCTAAACATCCTAAAGCTAGAATGAGGCATGGAAAGATAGTTCTTTAGGTTTTAAAAGTAGCACAACTCTGCTGACACCTCGATTTTGGACTTCTAAACTCCATAATTATGAGGCAATAAATTTCTGGGTTTTCTTAAAGTCATCTAGTTTATGATACTTTGTGATGACAGCCTGAGAAACTACTACAGACACCGTGCCTTTGTGGTCCAACTATCATATCCCCTCAGATCCTCACACCACCTCCCTCTTGAAAAATGGTGTTCTCATGAAATATGGTTCTTAGACTGCTCTCTCTTTTCCTCCTGCCTTCTTCCCCAACTTGCACTCAAAAATTCATTAAAAAAAAAATATATATATATGGAGGCTCTACTATTTGCCAGACCCTGTTCTAGCAGCTGGAAATATAACATTTTTAAAGACTTTTATCCCCCTCTTAGCAATCATATAAAGTTTTGACTGCTTTTCTTACTATTGCTCCTAAATTGTTAATAAATTTCAAGAGAACATTTCATATTTCCATCATTTTTCTATACTCTTTTTCAAAACTCTAAAAAATATCTTCCTCCACTTTTAGTCCAGGTTTAGAACTTTCACACATAAAATGGCACTTTTAATTTCATAGCTACATTTCATCAGATGGAAATTACAGCATGTTAGAATTATGGAAATAGGATCTATTATAACTCACATCTTTTCCTCAAACATGATGTGCTACAATTTTATGCAGGCTTTGATTAGTATTCATGTGAACAAAATTGAATGTTTTATAAAATAGATATTATTAATATCTATTTCCCTTTTTATTTCCCTTGATAGCTGCTAATTAAAGGTCAGGTAGTCTCAGGCTCCCAGATTAAGCCTGTAAGACAGAAAACTCACTGACTGATTGCCTGTACTTTTGGCGACGTAGTAGTGAAAAATCTGGGCTTGGGGGACAGAGTAGGGCATGGGGCCTGCAGAAATAACTTGAGATTCACAGATCCAGGTAGTCTGCTTTTCCTGCTGTTTCTCTCACACAGTTTGAGTTTCCCCTAGAATTTGAGCAGTAGAATAAGACTTTCAATCTGAAAATTGGACTTTCTGAAGAAAGAGTTAAGTTAGTTGTTTTGCAACCCAATGGATTGTATGCCAAGCTCTTCTGTCCATGATATTGTTCAGGCAAGAATATTAGAGTGGGTAACCATTCCCTTCTCCAGGGCATCTTTCCAACCCATGGATAGAACCCTGGTCTCCTGCATCGCAGATGGATTCTTTACCGTCTGAGCCACGAGGGACAGTAAAAAGTTAAACCATTGAGAAGGAACTTGTACACTGAAAGTTTTTGTCTCTCGGGAAATTCATATCTTAAAATTTACTTCCCAAAGTGATGGTATTTGGAGGTGGGGCTTTTGGGAGGTGATTAGGTCATGAGGGTAGGACCCTCATGAATGAGATTGAAAGTGAAAACAAAGTCGCTTAGTCGTGTCTGACTCTTTGTGACCCCATGGACTGTAGCCTATCAGGTTCCTCCATCCATGGGATTTTCCAGGCAAGAGTGCTGGAGTGGATTGCCATTTCCTTCTCCAATGATGAGATTAGTGCCCTTATAATAGAGACCAAGGTGAGCTCCCTTGCCGCTCTGCCAGGTAAGAACACAAGGAAAAGACAGCTGTCTATGGACCAGAAAGTGGATCCTCACCAGACACTGAATTGGCCAGACCCCTGGACTTCTCAGCCTCCAGAACTGTGAGGAACAAATATTTGTTGTTTATAAGCCACTCGATCTATGATATTCCATTATAGCAACCCAGCTGACTAAGACAAAACTTTCTAGAACAGTTCTGAGAGACCATCGGAACTCTATCTTAGACACTAAGCCAAAACACCTGGTAAGAAATCAATGCATCTAGAATTATGTTCAACAAAAATACTTGTCAAAAGTTTCATCAGTGCATAGTTGAATCCATAATTTCATAATGACTATTTTCAATAGGTCAAAACAGTTCAATGTTAGTCTTCAAACATCTAATTTTTGATGTTTTCTTTTTAAAAAAAAAAAAGGAAAGAAGGAAGGAAGGATGGGAGTAAGGAAGGGAAGAAAGAAGGAAGTTTGGAGGGTAGGAACATGGGAAGGAGAAAAAGATATGTAAATTTTCCATATTTTAATGCTTCAAGTATAACTGCGAAGTCAAACACATAACTAACACGGGTGCCTCACCTCCACAGTTTCTGATAAACAAAAGCCTTGCTGAGGCTGTGTGTTCTGGGACATGCTTGGAAACAGCCACTTTCCTTGAGACACAGTGAAGACTTTAGGAGAAGACAATGTCAGGATTGTAATATTTCTTGTTCACTTGCTAAGCAGAGTCGTTTACCCAGCTGCAATGCCATAGCGTGCTCCTGTTAAGGATGAATGAAGCACAAGAAGACTTGGGACCACTGTTGTCCCTAAAGTGTCTGATACTGAAGTAAGGCAACAGGGTTCCTTGGGCAAACCTAAAGTGAAAGCAGAGCCTCAAAAAGACTGGATCTGTAAGACTTCACCTTCCAATGCAGGGGATGCAAGTTCAATCCCTAGTCAGGCAGCTAAGATTCCACATCTCTTGAGGCCAAAACACCAAAACACTAAACAGAAACAATATTGTAACAAATTCAATACAGACTTTAAAAATGGTATAAACACACACAGACACACACACAAATAATCTTTAAAAAAAAAAAACAAAAACATAAACTTCTCCTACCACCCTGGCCCATTGGAATGAGTCCCTCTACTGATCTGAAGCTTTCCTTTTTTTCATGAAGGGGAGATTCCAGTTCCTGCCCAAGTAGGAATCTGCCTTCCCTTCCTTTCCCTACCTGGTCCCTCCCTCATGTCCTCTGTTCATCATATCCACTGGGGACGAGTAGACCTCTTCCTCTTCCTCAAAGCAGATTTCAGAGCAAAGAGCAGAAGATGGATCATAGATTTGGAAGTCTGACAGCAAGAGAGAGAGATGGTCTTTCTTGATCATTTACTACTTGTGTGACCCTGGGCAAAAGACTTAACTTATCCAAGCTCTAAGCTATAATATGAAGACAATAATAGCACCTGTCTTTGGTTTTGTAAGGCTTCAATGAAGTGATATATTTTAAGTGCTTGGCACATATGCTCCATAAATAGTGGATATCATTATGCACTTGGCACAGAGTAAATGCTCAGAAATGAGATTATTCATTTAAAAATGAATTTCAAGACAAGATCATCTCCATTGATACCAGAGTACCGTGTCATTTCTAAAGACCCTGTGTCAACCAGCAAACTATTTGTATCAATTGATAGGTGTCCCCAGTAAATAACCAGTCAAAATTGTCACTCCTACACTCTGGGAAATAACCAATCAGAGTTGTCATTCCCACATTCTGGTGTGGGAGTTTGCTCATTGTTGGCGGAACTAGGGTAGGAGTGGAGGGGAAGACTAACTGAAGGAAGCAGGGATCGACTAACTGCCGGAGCAGGGATCGATCAGAGTAGCTTCAGGAAATTACTAGGTGTATTTTCTCCTTCATTCAATATATATGTTTTGGAAACCTACAAGTTTTGTTGTTGTTGTTGTTTTGAGATTCTGAGTAGAGTATAGAATAGACATGGGTTTGCCCCATGGATTTTACAATCTAGTTGGAAAGACAATAAATAAGAAGGGAATCCAGTAAATGTACAGTTGACAATTGTTAACTGTGCGGTGATAGAAAAGAATGGGATGTGCTGGGAAAATAATAGGAGTGGACAAGTTTAGTTCAGGGCAGGAGGAAGTGTCCTCTGAACCTGCCAAGGGCAAGCAGCCCCCCACTTCCTGCTCTTCTACTTCCTGCGGTGCCCACCTTGGTCTCCCTCCATCCTTCACTGTGCACTGTGCTTGTTGCTGAGAACACAGATGCAGGAGCCAGAATTGCTCCTTTGGAGCGTGGGGGTGGGCAGGCGGGCCAGCAGGTATTGATTATAGAGTGGTGGTTGGCCACCCAGGAGTGGCGGCAGGGGGACTGCTCATTATGCTGGGGTGTCATTCCTTGGGCAGTTTTGGGGCTTCATTGATTACAGTGCTGCAGCGTGAGGTCAGGTGCAGCTGTATGCTTTGGGGAAGGCCCCTGGAGGGTAGTGATGATGGGCGGGAGAGGGGAGTGGAGGGGGTTGATGCAGGGTTCCCACGCTATGGCCTTTTCAAGAAGGAGGGCTGAGTTGGGGCTTCAGGAGCATCACTGAGATGCTGCTCTTAAATCCCTCCACCCTCGATGGGGAGACAGTTGGGTTGTAAATTCTCACTGGGTTTGGGTGACAGGGGAGGCCACAGTTACCCTCCGGAGGCAGCAGGCATTTCCTAACATATAATTTCATAATTGGAAAATGAAGAGCAATTCTAATTGTGTAATAGAAAGCCATCTAGTCTCTAAATAAATGTTTATTAAGAGACTTCAATGTGCCAGGCATATCTTTCCTGCTAAACCTACAACTGTGAACAAATCAGGTAGAAATATCTGCTCTCAAAAGAAACTTGACATGTTCTTCTTGGATGTTACCAAAAAGTATTAGAGGGATTAAATTAAGAAGGCATATGGCCAACATCGAGTTCCCTAAAAGGCAAGGGGTGCACTGGAATTCTGTGCCGAACATGACTGACATGGTTTCTCTATATCTGGAAACTTAGAGCCAGTGCCAAGATTCCTCTAAATATCCCCTCTGGACACTGAATCACCTGGTGTCATTGTTCATGTGATTCCTAGCATCTCCCCAAACCTGCTATAGAATCTCAGGAATTTGCATTTTTAAAAATTTATTTATATTTTGGCCCTAGTTCCCCGACTAGAGATTGAACTCATGTCCCCCTGTAGTGAAACTTCAGAGTCTTAACCACTGGACCACCAGGGAAGTCTCAGGAGTCTGCATTTGAAATGAGCCACCCCAAATGAGTCTTCTGCCCAGTATGATTTAAGAAGTGCTGTGTGAGGCCCTTAAGTAGAGTTAACTCTTTCCACATGTGCAAATGAGAACATTTTCTGTTTTATTTACCAAAGTATAACATTGATCCTAATTCTATTGATGCTTTAGGAGAAAGTTTGATTTTGCAGTGACCGTGATGTAGATCCAATAAGGACATGAGATTTTTATATTTATCAGAAGGGAGACTGATGCAGTTGAATGCTTCCATACACCTGAGTAAACAGAAACTCATTGATGCTAAAAGACTCACCTAAGGTCACATATCCGGGCAGGATGGCAGTTGCCCTGACCCTGTGCTGGGCCCTTTCACTGCCCCTGTAAAAGGCACTGGGGTTTGGAGCAGTTGGTCTGGACTCCAGGAAAGACAGAGCTGTCCCCTACTCTCAGCCCTTAGGGACAGACATTCCTATACTGAGTGGGCACAGCCCCTACTTCCCAGGACTCCAGCACAAGTTCCAAGAGATAAGGAGCCAGGAAAGTCCAGTTTCGCCCCAGGCAAGGGCTCCTGCCAGCTGTCTCCTCGGCTGAGCTGACCCTAGTAAGGGTGCTGGATCCTTTGAAGTCAAATGGCTTTTAAAAAATGGATTTCCTGAAGTGAGGAATAATTATTCTCATATGCGAACCTGGGAAAATGTAGGTAGTGATGCCAGTGAACAAACGCAGGTTGAAAAACAAAATTTTCTCACTGCCCAAAGAATTTCAGGGTTCTCTCCTCTTTTCCACCCACTTCCACAGGAAAAGAGCTTATGACAAGGCAATCAAGATAGAAGAAATAGCTAAAATTTGCTAAAATACAACCCCAAATTTTTTAACATATAATGACTCTAAAAGCCCTCTGCCCTCTTATGTTCTTGGGAACAGCATTGGGAAATTAAAGGATGTGTGCATTTGTGTGTATGTGTGTGTGTGCGTGCGTGTATGTGTGTGTGTTACTGAACTCAAAGGTGAATGTTTAATGACTGTACCTGCATAAATAATATGGATATTTAAGCTGAGCTGGATAATTTAGAATTGTCAGCCAAACATGCCGAAAGCCAAACAATTCTCTCAGGTCTGATTTACCTCAGCTGGCCTTCTATGTTGATCAGATAAACTCAGTCCTTGTCAGGTCTCCCTTGAGTCCTGTGATATTTGGAGAGTCAGAAGGTGCTCTATCCACCCACATTGAAATAGGATGCTAATTTTTATCTGGCAAGTTTTTCATTTCTTTATTGTTAGTTACTCTCACCAGGTTTGATCCTTTGGGTTCTGCCCTGACCACCCCATTGTATATTCACAGCTGCAGATGACAGAAAATTAGTTTTATTTTTCTACAGTTTTTCTCTCTAATGAAGAACTCTAACTGAAACCCACTCTTCTGCGCAAGTAACTTTATAAGATGCTATTTACACACACACAGTCTCTGTCATTTTCATGTTACTCCTTACTTTGCAAAGAACACACACTCACACTCACACACACACTCAGTTCAAGATACTTCAGTGAGTCAGTGATCAACTGGGATAGGTTTCAATTCCCACGATTTACTGACAGAGTTTTTTAGCCAACCTAACATAAGTATTATGTTATGGGAGTTGCAAATAGAAATGCCTGAAAAGTGAGGCAGACAGCGGAAAGGAGTGGGGCTACCCCAAGGCGGGGCAAGCAGTGACTAGTGGGGACACAGGATCTAACAGCCACATTGACCAATAGAAATTTTGTGATGATAAAAATGGTCTGTACCTGTGCTGACCAATATCGTAGACATTAGTTACATGTGGCTATCAAACACTTGAAATGTGGCTACTTGAAAGTGAACTTTCAATTAAATTTCCATTTTAAGAGCCGAATGTGCTAGGGGCAATCCCGTGGGACAGCACACAGAGAGCCCCTGCTCATCAGTACCAGCCAACTACTCCCACGTATGCGTACAGACTCAGGGGAGCAAGGTCTTACTTTTCTAGAGAAACAGGAAATCCCAATCTTTGTGAGAACCTTTTAATTTTAAAAACAGCAGACTAGTCTAAGCAAACACCTATGGCTCAGTTTTGGCCAATACACATCTGGTTTGCAATTATAGATCCACTCTCCTCATCTTGTTCTCTCCTGGATCCTGCTCCTTCAATCCTACCAGGAGAACGTTTCCACAGTCCACCTTCATCAGCCATTTGCAACTTGGGTTTTCTTCTCCCAGCCAGTGAGGTTGGAAGAGCCACCATTTCATATCTCCTTAGACTCTGACCTCCCTCTTCAGAGTCCTTCTTTGACCCCACCTCAGAAATGCACCCCCACTAACAAAAAGAGTAGAGCCACTTACTCCTATTACAATTCCTCCCTGCTAAAGAGTCGGACACGACTGAGCGACTGAACTGAACTGAACTGAATACTCCCCGCAGAAACACCTGTATAGAATTCCCCTAACACCTTTAGAACATTAAGAAAGTTCATTCTGTCTTGTAGTATACGTTCTCAGACGATAGAGAAAAAGCCTTTGGCTACTTCAATTCTACAGAGCAGTATTTTTCAAATACTTTTTGAACGTAATGCATAGTAAGAGACAGTTTACATTGCAGCTTATTATAGACATTCTTTATACACACACATTTAGAAAAGTTTCACAAAACTCTGTTGTTTTTCTGTGTCATGCATTCTGATATTTTCTATTCTTCTCTTTTAATTTTTAAAATTTCTTTTAACACTGACCATAGAGTCCACTAATGGGTCCCAGTCCATAGTCTGAAAACATTGCTGTGGAGAGTTCAGCCCATGTTTTGTAACCAAGAAATAGTCATGGACTAATCTAAATGCTTTTTATCATTTCCTTCAACGGCCCTCAACTTCTTCCTGCCTCCCCGATATGCACACCCCATTAGTAGCAGTAAGTCAGAGACCAGCACAAATGAAATGATTCTCTAATATGCTGGGGGTCTTTGTAGTCTTCACTTAGAGAACCTCATTACACTCAGATTGTTCTTCATGGGAAGTGATTTACATTAAAAAAAAAAAAAAGAAAGAAAAAGATCAAACAAGTATTTTCCCTTCACAGTATATTACTTCCTGCGATTCATCAAAATTCTTTTCATGGGAAAAGGTCACTTTTCATTTATATATGGCATCTGCGTATGCTTTGTTGAAAAGGGTGTGGCTCTCAAAACATAAATCAGGCCTTGTGTGTTGATGAAAAAACTTATGAAAAGTGATGAGAGGGAAGGGAGAGCAGTAATATGGTGAAAAGAGGCACAGATGCCATCAGACTTTCCAGAACAATGAACTCAGCCCATCTGACTTCAAAAGGGAAAGATGCAAATGAAATACCTGCACAGAATTATAGGATTCTGCATGCATTTGCTACGAGCTGTAATACTTTTCCTAAAGTATTTTGAAAAAAGAAAGAAAAGCATTTGTATCTAATGTAAAGAGTCAAAAGTTGATGTTAGTCCTGGAAACACTGAACTGACTCATTAGAAAGTCTTTTCTTTTTAATTAATTAATCAATTTATTTATTTTGGCTGTGTCGGGTCTTCGTTGCTTCAGACAAGCTTTCTCTAGTTGCAGCAAGTGGGGATACTCTCTACTGTGGTGCACAGGCCTCTCACTGCAAGCTTCTCTTGCTGCAGAGCACAGCCTCAGCAGTTGTGGTGCATGGCTTAGTTGCTCTGAGGCATGTAGAATCTTCCCCAACCAGGGATCGAACCCACGTCCCCTGCAGGGAACTGGCAAGTGGATTCTTAACCAGAAAGCCTTAAAGCAAGAAATTCATGCCCCATTTTTCCCCCATAATATCATGGTTAACAGTCTGGATACAGGATCTGAATGGATTTGAATCTCGACCCTGCTGCTTATCAGACATGTGATTTTGTACAAGTAGCTTACTTCTTAGTGCTACCATTTCCCCAACTACATAACATGAAGAATCTCAGCACCATCCTCAGGAGGTTGTCCTGGGGATGGAATTGGCTCATATTTGGAAAGCATTGAGCCCTAGTATCTGGTATATGGTAAGGACAATATAAGCACTTATTAAATAAATCATCTAAGAGAAGATTAAAATACATCAACTCTTCTGTCCCCTAACTTCAGGACAGGAGAAATATATATATATATATTATATATGTATATATATATATATATAATGAGACTAAAGAAGTTATGTAACTGCTGTCCTGTTTGTTTATCTATGCACAGATTTGATACCCAAGGTGACAAAGCTTAAATGTCATCCTCTGTGAAAAATTACAAGCCATTAAGAAAGAAGCACAAGGAATAATATCTCAGTTCCTAAGCCAAGACGGAAAAGTGAACTGTGTGAAAAACATAAAACAGAGCTGTTCGTGATACCTGAAGACCAGACAAGGCAGAGAGACCACCCAGTGTCAGCAGAGGAAGAAAGAACTGAGAAAGCTGAAAACCTAAACCTAGGGGGCGTGGGGAGGACATGGGCATACCAGACACAATTTGGGAGGACAATTAAAAGCCACATGGGCAAAATTTGTTTTTTAAAAAATTCCTGGGATAGAGCTTACAGAAATGAATGATTATATGTGCAGAAGTCTACTGAAAGGGGTAAAATTAAAAATCGTAAGAGGGGCCTATCAAAGTGTGGTCCCAGCAAATTGTCTAGAGAGCTAAGAAATGTATCTCACTGAAAGACATGCTCTCTAAGATAATAAGAATAGAAATGAAAGAGGGACTCTGGATTATTGAGAAATACCCTGCAATGCCTTGTTCTTGGTTTCCCAGAAACTGTATATGGAAGCCTTATGTGAGTGTATGTGTGTATACGTGTGTCTGTGTATGTACCCACAAAATGTTTCCATACTCAACATATGCATACATATATACAAATAAAGAAATATCTCCTTTTTAAAAAACTTCTTTTTAAGTGACACCAAGAGGTGAAAAGATCACTCAGAACCAACTGACTATTGGCGTTAAACTAAACAAAACCCACACCCTGGAAAACATAGAAATCATTACAAATTTGGGCATAGGGTCTACTTCCCTAAAGACGACTGGTTTAAACAGTTTCAAAGAAGGCCTGAGACTGAAAGAGAGGCCTCTGAGCTTGAACAGTGAACACCACGGGTCACAGGGAGCCACTTTGATGTCAATAGCAGCTTTGTATAAAGACAGCAGAGCTTCTGACCATATGGGAGTTCCTCGGTTTCTCCAGCTGCATTCTGCCCTGACCCCTGAGTGCAGCCCCACAGCCCATGGCACTGGTGTGGGACTGGGGCTGATGCCGCAGATGGCTTCTGGCCTGTGAAGTCCAACTCTCCTCAGTGTCAGCTATGGAAAGAAAGGAAGTTCAGTTTCAGGCTCACTACTTGCTTTGCTTTTTGTCTCTTTTCTTTCCCCACCTTTCCTCCTGGGTCCCTTCAAATCCCAGACTGCTTGCTTCTTTCCTTCTTTCCTTCCCTTTCTTCGGCCCTTCCTCTTTTCTATAAATATCTCTCTCTCTCCCTGTTGACATCCTCAGGCCCGTTCGTGTGCTTGCCCCTTTCCGCTTCCTCTCCCTTCTTGGTCTCTATTTCTCTCCTCATTCAGGCACTTTTCCCAGATGCTGCTCATTCTCTCCCAAATGTATTGATAGTTTCTGCAGAGCATCAGAATCACCAACTCTGGAGAAAGTAAACAATCCCAGCCAACAATTTCATTGTCTCCAGACATTCTGAGGGAAAAACAAAAGGGGGGGACATCTGTTGGTTGGGCTTGAAGTCTCTTCCACAATCACTTTGAATCCTGCGATTTCTTGGAAGTGTGAAAAAACAATTCTCCCGATCTCTGTCTTTCCTGAATTACACAGCAATGGTGCCAGACACTGCTGCCTGCCCAACTTCACTGGGGGCCCCTTCCACCTTTCCATCTTCAAAGCCGGTCAAGTCTTGCTCAAGTTGAGTCCCTCTAACATGCTGCTTCTGTCATCCCATTTCCTTCTCTGACTCTCCTTTTAGAACCCTTGGGGTTCTACACAATCTACTCGAATAGTCCAAGATAATCTTTCCATCTCAAGATTCTTAACTTAATCATGGCTGCAATGTTCCTTTGGCCATGAAAGTAACACATTCACATAAAAGTGTCATAATCTTCAGGTTCTGAGATTAGGGTATGGACATCTTTGAGGTGGTTATTATTCTACCTACTACAGGGCTCATAAAATGTTTCCATTTCTTTTAAAATCACAAAGAAAAAGACTTTCAGGTAGAATAAAATGGTTTAACATAGACTATTAATGTATTTGTCTTTATAGCAATGTGTGTATATGTTAATAGCTCAGTTGTGTCTGGCTCTTTGCGACCCCATGGACTGTAGCTCACCAGGCTCTTCTGTCCATGGAATTCTCCAGGAAAGACTGATGGAGTGGGTTTACCATTCCCTTTTCCAGGGGATCTTCCCAACCCAGGGATTGAACCTGGGTCTCCCACATTACAGGCAGACTCTACTGTCTGAGCCATCAGGGAAGACCTCTTCAGACCAATAGAGCAAGATGTAATTTTTAGTATTAAAGAGGAAATGGGTTCCCAAATTTTAAAAATGCTTGTCTCAGTGCAACATACAGGCCTATTCCTGCAGCATGGCCAAAGCAGATTCTATGATAAGGGGAATGCAGTGGAGAGCACATGCCTTAAAATCATAAGAGGTAGGCCCTGGTCTAGCACTGCCATTTATAATTTATCTCAGCTATTATCAAGGAAATACTGTTCTGATGAAAAACACAGTTTATTAGCATCCTCTGGGATAGCACAGTGGTTACAGTAAGGGGTTTATAGCCAGACAGAACCAGAGTCACATTATGCCTCATTCACTCATACCTGTGTGACCTTGTAAATTACAAAACCTTCACAAGCATTAGTTTCTTCATATAGGATAATGTACCCTCATGGGATTAATGTAAATAAGTGGGATAAGGTGCTTCTCACAGTACCAGGTACACAGTAAGCAAAAATAAGTGGCTGCTATTGTTGTTCTATTTATTACTTTTATTATTACTATTGCAATTATTAAATAATAGTTATTATATTTTTGTATGCGTAGTTAAAAAGTCACATAATCTTCTTCAAGCAATTTTTAATCTGAAAAAGCACAAATCAGTGGGGATAAGAACCTGATGGTGGGGTGGGAGGCTCAGGAGGGAGGGAATATATGTATACATATAGCTGATTCACACTGCTGTACAGCAGAGACTAATATAACATTAAAAGCAATTATAGTCCAATTAAAAATAAATAAATAAGAACAACAACAATGAAAGAACTTAGAGGGTTCACATGTAGAAGCTGGATACATTTGTTTCTAGCAATGATCTGGGCCCCCAAAAAGTAAACTGTTCTGAGCATATTGAATGGCAGCCTGCCTTGTTCTTTAGGATTCAATGCCTGAATTAGATGATTCTATCAGGCCAATGGACATTCTAGCGTGGAAAATGAAAAAGTGCCAACCTTCTTTCAAGCCACACATTCTAAAGTCTAGAGCTATGCTGTCCAACACACACATGTGGCTACTTAAAGTTGATTAAAATAAAAAATCCAGGTCATCAATTACACTGGTACATTTTGAATAATAAAGACCCATGTGTGGCTAGCTGTTTCTAGAGTGTATAATGCAGACATAGAATTTTCCACTGACAGAAGTTCTATTGTATGGTGCTGATCTAGTCTAAAGTATTAGTTGCTCTAAAAACCGACGTGTGTGCTAAGTTGCTTTAGTCGTGTCTGACTCTTTGCAACCGCATGGACTGTAGCCCGCCAGGCTCCTCTGTCCATGGAACTCCCCAGGCAAGAATACTGGAGCGTGTTGCCATGCCCTCCTCCAGGGGGTCCTCCTGACCCAGGGATTGAACCTGTATTATGTCTCCTGCAGTAGCAGGCAGGTTCTTTACCACTAGTGCCACCTGGGGAGCCCCCAAAATCTATGTAAATAAGTCCAATTATTATTTAATATGATCTAACATGCAACTATGCAATCTAGTGGATCATGGGTCTTAGATCATTAAGTCTTAAAAATACCAAGAAGATTGATCTCTTCTTCCATTTCAACTAGATGCTTTACTCCTTTATTACAGATCTTTTACAAGCATTCATAGGGATCCATGTTATAAAACTCAACATTCGAAAAACTAAGGTCACAGCATCTGGTCCCATCACTTCATGGCAAATAGATGGGGAAACAATGGCAGAATTTATTTTCTTGGACTCCAAAATCACTGCAGATGGTGACTGCAGCCATGAAATTAAAAGACGCTTGCTCCTTGAAGAAAAGCTGTGAACAACATAGACAACATATTAAAAAGCAGAGACATTACTTTGCCAACAAAAGTCCATCTAGTCAAAGCTTTGGTTTTTCCAGTGGTCATGTATGGATGTGAGAGTTGGACTACAAAGAAAGCTGAGCACTGAAGAATTAATGCTTTTGAACTGTGGTGTTGGAGAAGACTTTTGAGAGTCCCATGGACTACAAGGAGATCCAACCCATCAGTCCTAAAGGAAACCAGTCTTGAATATTCATTGGAAGGACTGATGCTGAAGCTGAAACTCTAATACTTTGGCCACCTGATGCAAAGAACTGACTCATTGAAAAAGACCCTGATGCTGGGCAAGATTGAAGGCAGGAGGAGAAGGGGATGACAGAGGATGAGATAGTGGGATGGCATCACCGACTCAATGGACATGAGTTAGAGGAAGCTCTGGGAGTTGGAGATGGACAGGGAAGCCTGGCGTGCTGCAGCCATGGGGGTCACAAAGAGTCAGACATGACTCATCAACTGAACTGAACTGATATTATCATGTTGGTTTGAATTCTGTAGTTACGATTTATAAAAATTAAAGCCCCACTCCTGATGTATTCAGGTAATTTAAGGAAAAACTTTGTAACACAAACAGTAAGCTAATATAGCAAACTAAACATTTAACCAAAAAGTTGAATTATTTAAATTTTCATTAGTCTTGTCTTTCAAACATGTTATTGCAACTCATAGGGAGAAATACATTTTCTAATATAATCTATGTGCAAGCAACACACAAAACAATAGAAACAAAATTTCATCCAATACAACAAACCTTACTGCAGGTGGTAAATTCTGATAGCTTCTATTTCTTCCTCTTCCTCTTCTCTCTCATTCCCTTCCTTCCTCCTTTCCTTCATTTAGTGTTGGCTATCTTCTGTACTGATTTCATGACTCACAAAGGGGTCATAATCTGTAGTTTGAAAAACACTGATCTAGGTTGTAAGCTCAAATGCTTAAAGCCATGGAGCAAGTAGCATATACGAATAGAAAGAGCTGTGTGGGGATTATGGGAAATGGAGGGTATATTGCCCCTGAAAGGGCACAGTGGTTCCTTGGCTCCAGCCAGTCTTTCCCATGTAGGAATACAGGTCTCTCTTGCTAGAATTTATGATGGTTCAAGAAAAGCCTAATATCCAGATACTTTTGTGAGGCTTCCCAATTTAAAAGTGTAGTGAATAATTCATAAAAACTTTTAATGCTTACCAGCTGAACAAAACAAGTATTTCATGTGGTATTGATCTGATTAAGGATAAATTTTCTTTTTTCCTCTAAAGGAGAATCTAGACTCCCTCCCCATAAAGGGGTATAGCATAACCCTCTGTCTTCTCATGACCTGATGGGAAATAAAAACAGGATCTCATCTGAAGAAGGGAGTTGAAGGTGATATTCTCTCTTTGAATGAGGCCGTGTTGGGTACCCACTGACTGCCAAGGAGAGCAGAGAGACTTAGTCATTCCAGTAGCATAGAGTCCTCAAGAAACTGGCTTTTTTCTCAGACAATCAGAGAGGACAGAGAAGCTGAACAGCAGGTCTTACTCAACACAGTCCCTCGGTAGTGGCCACTGGGCTCTCTGTCTTTGAAGGTCAGCTTATGTAGCTCTCTTACCTAGACTGACCAGGCATCCAGGGTACAAATACTTAGTCAATTGTTTTAAAACAACTACAGGTAAAACTTAAATTTCAAACATAAATCTCATTACTATATAATTAAGAGATTGAATCAGCAGTCTACTTTATATTCAAGGCTTCTAGAATTTATTAAACTATGTAAAATGGTTACTATTCAAATATTTTTTTAAATGAACTTCTATTTTGGAAAAAAATTTATAGAAAAGCTAAAAAAATTGTCTGAAAGCATTCTGTATATACCCACTGTTTCCCCTAATGTTAACAGATTGCATAAGCATGGCACATTTGGCATACTACAAAATTAATATTAGTACATTATTACTAACCAAACTATTTTATTTGGATTCATAATTTTTTTCACTAGTCTCTTTTTTCTGTTTCAGGATGCAATCTAGCAAACTCGTATTTAGTAGGGCTTTTTAACCTATGCTAAAAAACAGCAATTTTATATAGTTGTACTTAATACTTTAGGACAGCAAGAAGATCAAACCAGTCAACCCTAAGGGGAAGTCAACCCTGAATACTCATTGGAAGGACGGATGCTAAAGCTAGAGCTCCCATATTTTGGCCACCTGATTCAAAGAGCCAACTCATTGGAAAGACCCTGATGCTGGGAAAGATTAAAGGCAGAAGGAGAAGAGGGCAGCAGAGGAGATGTTTGGATAGCATCACCGATTCAATGGATATCAACTTGGGTGAACTCCGGGAGATGGTGAGGGACAGGGAGGCCTGGTGTGCAGTCCATGGTGTCTCAAAGAGTCGGACACAACTTAGTGACTGAAAAACAGCAATACTTTAGCAGTCTGGCAACCAAAGAAGAAAAACCTTGTTACAATGCACCCATGAGGCCCTAGGGAGGAGGTGTCTTTGGGACTCCACATCAACACACATCCATTGCCAAAGTGAGCTGTTAACCTCACCTAGAATCTAGACAGAGTCATTGACTTCTGAGTCTTTGCCCACTGCCAGGCATGTGCAAAGTACCCAATAAACACATGCTGAATATCTACTGCTTGTCAACAAACAAGAATTCCATACCTAAAAACCCATACAGGGACAGAAGAACCACTTCCTGCCCAGAAATTGCTCTTTGATTAATTCCATTGTCCATATAGAACTAACACCATTTGAATATTAAAGCTTGTGTTCGCTTTCTAGGGCTGCTATAACAAAGAACCACAGTCTGGGTGGCTTAAACAAAGGAAATTTATTTTCTCACAGACGAGGAGGCCAGAAATCCGAGATTAAGGTGTCCACAGGGTTGGTTTCTTCTGAAGTCTCCCACCTTGGCTTGCAGACGTCCATTTCTCTTCTCCATGTCTTCTCATGGAGAAGACACATGCCTGTGTCCCAAGTTCCTCTTCTTACCACCAGGTTTGAGGCCCTCACTAAGTAACCAGATGTTACTCTCTGTGTATATGTTTGAGTAACTGGAGAAAAATAAAGGCCCTTCCCAAAAACTTGCCAAACAGGAGAGCGGGTATGAAGGTGGTGTTGCTGATAGGGTCAAAGGGCAGTGCCTAAAGCCCTTTCGTCACTGAAATTCTGTGCTTCGAAGAATGTGGGTGGGTCTGAAGTGCGTTTTCCTAATGTGCTTCTGTGTGTCTATCTGTGCAGGCACAGGGGAAGTATTACACCTTATTGAAAGCTTCTCCTCAAGGCTGCCCATGATGGGTGTTTGGAGACTTGGAAAAATGAAAACAATCACAGCATGCAGACATTACCAGACAGGCAGGGGTCTGAAAAAAAAAATTAAATAATGAACAGGCCAAAGGCACCAGGGGCAGGAGTCTGAGGTGTAAGCCATCCGCGCAGGCACGTTTGTAAAGAGATGCTGCAGGGGGAGAGCAATCTACCAGGAAGAGGCCAGGACAAAAATGGGCCCAGGAAAGCTGCCCAGGGACCTGGGAGGAAAGGGAGAGTGGCCGCCAGTGTGCGGGCTGGGCTGTTATTAGCCCAGAATTATCAGGCACCTGAAACAACAAGGTCAAGAATGTGACCCGAATGGTACATGAAATATTTGGTTAGGAAACCACGTGCTGGGAGAAAGACCTAAGAAAGCGTTAAACTGGGGCGCTTACCTTTTCTGATCGCAGAAGGAAAGGGCAATGGTTCAAGCAAAGCCTCTGGGCTGGGGGAATTCTTTTCACTAACATGCTGAAGAAGAGTGAGAGGAGACAGGGTGAGGAGAGGGCAGGGCCCTGAGACTGCTGGATTTCTTGGTGTCGGCCCAGCGGAGGGCAGGGGGAGGAATCTGGGGGACAGGTTGGGCCTCGGCGCCTCCCTGCACAGGCCCACAGCCCTGCCTGCTTAGGCATCCGGATTCCAGGCCTTCAGTCCGCCAGGACAAAGGGACCCTCCCCCCCTTGTCAGCCTTCCTGTTCCTGGGATTGTGTGGCCCAGCCCTTTGATCAAGCTAAGGGCATTATGTCTGTGGACAACTGCTTTAAATACAAAGGTTTCAGGGCTGGCTCTCAGGTCCCCTTCGTGTTCCCAGGCAAATGGATTATGCATGACTTCTTAAGATTTCTGCTTTTCCCTCTGAAGTAACCAGGTCTCTAAACAGAGCTCTCGGACACTGTCCCAACCTTTCGAAAGAAGGTGTTGTTAAAACGTGGGCCTAGTGGATACATTCCCATTATAAACCTTCCATTTAAAATGGCTGTGGCTTAAATGCTTTTTATAAATTCCCACAATCGAATGAAAATCACCCATGCCCATAGTGAATCTATGGAAAGATGCACTTAAAATAACAGGCTGGGAGCCAGGACTCCTGGTTCCAGACCTGGCTCCACAGCTTCCTGACTGAGGCATTTTTAGGCATTCAGTCCCTCTGGGTCTGAGTTTTCACTCTTTAAAAAACTAGAAGTTTAAACTTGGCAAGCTCTGGGAGCTAGATTTTAAAATTCTATGATTCCTTCACTGAAATATGTGCTTTGACCCAGGAATGACATAAATACAATGTAGTTCATTGGTTTCAAGAAGTAGGTAAATAGACAGAGGAAAATAAACAACTTCAAAAACTGTTTCTGATGGTGACATGTTTCTCCACAACTTACTGATTTAATAAAAAGTTGGTGTCCTAACAAAGATGGATGCAATGTCTCTAGGTGACACTTTATGATTTTATTGGAGAAAATATAATGACAACTCTATTCTAGAAGGATCCTTTTCTCTTGCATCTTGGATCATGTCTCTTTCTAGTCAAGGGGAATCCCATTCCTCATGGCAGTAGCATAAGAAGTTGCAAGACAAGAGAAATAGACACAAGATCTCCCGAGAACTGCTGAAGATTCAGCATAAAATTATATTCTTTTAACAGGGCAACCTATATCTGAGAACTATATCTGAAAGTAGCTTTGCTAAGTAATGATTGGATTAAGCACATTTGGAGAAATGTTGAGATTCTTAGAGTTGTTTTATCATCATTATTGGTGACAAAATTCCATGTCTTCTATTAACTGAACTCAAAGAAATTATTCTAGTCTTACGCATCAGAACTTTTAAGAGTTCAGAAGTGCAACAAGTGTCTTTTCTTCAGTATTGCATGGGAGTAGTTTCTGGACATCAGAATCTCAGGGTTTATCTAATTCCTTTTCTGATCTTTGTTTTTAGGTTTTAAAAAGTGCTGTGAGACTTTGCAATCTCTCTGTGCTTTTATTGCAATAAAATTCACGATGAACTAGAGGGATGACGTTAAATTTCTGAAGAAAGCCCTTGTCTCTGACTCGATCCCTACACCAGGGCCCTGTTTTGATCTTTAGATCTCATCCAGAGTCAAGACTCCATCCATTCTCACGAGCCATCACCTTATGAGGCTGATGTCTAAATCTCTGCTTCCTGATTCAATTTCTTTCTTGAGCCCATCATACTGAACAAAACATTTCCACTTGGATGTTCCTCAGGGACACTAAATTCAAGTACTGAAGACTAATTTGTGGCTTTTCCTCCAAAAAGCAGCCTCCCTGACATCCTTTATTCTACCGTGGTAACTCAGTTCTCCTGGCCACCTGACTTTACTGACATCACCACTAACTAGTCCTCTCTCTTGCTTGCAGTTCAGTCATCAGGTCATGTCAGTTCTTCCTTTTCAGTGTCTTTTCCATACATCCTTTCTGGCCAATTCTCATTGTCATCACCTTGGTCTGAATCCTTATCCTCTGATCTTTTGTTTGCCATTTTCTGCCCAACCATCATGTAAATTCACTTCCAATGGATTCATTCACTCAACAAACATCTGTTGAGTGCCTTCTATGTTCTCTTCAACTACCATTGATTGATATCTATGGAATTAAGATGCAAACTCCTGAACCCAACATTCAGCCCCCCATCTCCCTACTTAAACTTGGCCTCCACTCACTCTTCTCATATGCACCTGTCTTCCCCAGACAAACAGTTCCATTCAGCTTCCTCTGAAAATATTTAGAGCATTCCCCTTCCTACCTGGAAGTTCTTTCTTCTTTCCTTGCATAACAGTAACCATTTCTCTTAGGTAGCTGTACCATTCAGTCAATTCCTATAACTTGATGGTTACTCTGTTGCCCTCACAACTGGCACTTGCAAAATTGTATTGCTGTATATATTTCTATAGGGCTCCCCTGGTGGCTCAGAGGTTAAAGCATCTGCCTGCAATGTGGGAGACCTGGGTTCAATCCTTGGGTCGGGAAGATCCCCTGGAGAAGGAAATGGCAATCCACTCCAGTATTCTTGCCTGGAGAATCCCATGGACAGAGGAGCCTGGTGGGCTACAATCCATGGGGTCGCAAAGAGTTGGACACAACTGAGTGACTGTGTCTTGTTGCTCCAAGTGGCCTGTGAGCACCTCAAGAGAAAGATCCAATGATTGCTTGCAGCTTTGTGATCTATTATCCTAATGGAATAAATTGCAAGAAGGAAGGAAAATGAACAGGTATTAAATGCCTACAGTATACCAAAAACTCTTATGTGTTGGGTTTTTTCTTTTTGTTTTTTTTTTCCTTTCAACATCTCATTTAGTGCTCTGATCCCAGGGTTGGCAAGCTATAGCCTGTGAGCCAAATTTAGTCCATCTGTTCTTATAAAGCATTACAGAAACAGAGCCACGTCCATCATTTACATTTTGTCTGTGGCAGCCTTTGTACTACACTGGTGGAGCTGAGTAGCTGTGGCGGAGACTGCATGGCCAACAAAACCTAAAATATTTACTTTTCTCTCTCTCTTTAAGAAAAAGTTTGCTAGGATTTCCCTGGTGCTCCAGTGGTTAGGAGTCTGCCTGCCAGTGCATTGGATGCAGATTAGATCCCTGGTCCTGGAAGATCCTACATGCCTAGGAGCAACTGAGCCCATGAGCCACAACTGCTGAGCCTGCTCCAGAGCCTGTGCTCCGCAACGAGAAGCCACCACTATGAGAAATCCCATGCACCACGTCTGGAGAGGAGCCCCTGCTTGCCGCAACTAGACAAAGGCTGCCTACAGCAATAAAGACTGAGCCCAGCCAAAAATAATTTTTAAAACAGAATAGAAAAAGTTAGCTGTCTAAAAATAAAAGCAGAGAAGGTAAGATCTGTTATCAACTGTTTCTATAGGTGAGGACACAGAAGTTCAGAGAGTCTGAGTAAATGGTTTAAGGTCACACAGCAAGTAAAGAACCCAGCAAAAATGTCAAGCCAGGTCTATGGATTCTAGAACTCACAAGTTTTTCATCTGACCACAGGATATATATGGGAGATAAGAGTGAAGCTATCATCTATGTAATATCCCATGGCTCATCTTCATACTTTTGTAGGAAGCAATCCAGTAGCTAGAATTGCCTGGATTTTCAGACACATATCAAATCCGTATTACTGACCACATTGACATTATTTTAAAAGACATTTTCAGGGGTTTCCCACCATAGAGTTACCTCCCACTCCTATAATTGCTTCCAGAAGGACATGACTCCTTGAGGGCTGGAGGCAGATCTTGTTCCCTGAGACTTCAAGGTAGGCCTGGCACATAATAAACCCCAACATGTGCAGATTGCACAGGAATGACTTATTTTGAGAAAGATAAGTGCTTTTCACAACTACCAGATTCAGTAGAAGTTAGTATGGAAAAGCTCCCACTGTGGGGTCACTGACCACCTAGGTTCAACTCCTGTGCTGTTACTAGCTCTACTATTATGGGCAAGATGCCTAATCCATGTGGACTTTTGTATTTTTATCTGCAAAATGAAAATCATATAGTTATTTTGATGAGATAAAATAAGACAAGTTAAGCACTTACAGCAATTCTTGGCACAGTAGGTCATCAGGCTAGACATAAGTTGTTATTATCATTGGCTAAAGTCTTTGAATGAGTGCTCAAAAACTTAAATTCATCTTTGAAGAGGCATAGAATCACACAGAAATGGAAAAGGCTGTGAAAACAAATAAACATGGAAAGGAGACAAGAGAAAGATGATGAAGAGAACAAAGAAGTCCTTCTGATTTATCTCTGAAAAAAAATATTTTCAGAAAATCTTTTTTTATCAGTGCATAAAGATACTTGTATTCTCAGGAAAGTATCCTGCCCTACAAAGGGAAATGAGGAGAAGGAAACATTGCTCAAACAATAGTTTCAGAAGACCAGCTCCAAATATTAGTACAAAGAGGGGGGTTAAAGAGTTTCTAAAGCAGCACACTTAGTCATGTTAATTATTGCATATAATAGCCAGCAATGCCCAAACTGGCCCCTCACTGAGATTCACATCATTACCCTGAAGTAATTAAGCTTCTGCCAAGATCCCACATCATTTGAATCAGTTCTACCTGGAAAAGCTATTAGAGTTATAATCATGCCCCATTTGAAGTCTTGACTTCATGAAAATGATTGAGAGCTTGTTGAATGAGGCAGAATTTGTCTCAGCCTCCAAGGGAGGAAAGGAATGGACCTGCTGCTGATGGCAGGCATCAGTCACTGGGTTACAAGCTCGGGTCCTTTCTGCCGACTCTCAGAAATCCAGTACAGAATGAGTCCCTTATGGATTCTCAGATTATTCTTGGATCACATCATTAAGATGCGATTCCCATTGATTTCCTGTTGCCTTAACTTTTTGTTTAAGTTAACTGTAGAAGTCTGCACTCTATCTAAAATGTTGTTTAAAAGACACACATACGCACAAGATGGGGAGTGGGAACAATTGCTCAAACTCTGAATTTCTCCTCTCTCCAGGTTTCTTTTTCCTCCAGAATATAAAATTATCCTCTTTGCACACTTTATTCTTTAGTAATTTGGTTTTATATATTAATTAAGTGATTTCAAATGACACAAAAACAGAAGTCTATACTCTCTCTAGTTTTGTAAAATTTAGTCCTTGGAGTTGGAAAATGCATTTGTTCTCTACAATGGAATATGAATATTCTGGAGCAGTTACCAGCAAAAGGAAGTGAGATTTTCCAATATGGTTGTTACTCTGCTCTCATGACATGAGTCTTCATAACAGGCTTCTGAGAACCCCAGACGGATCCACAAAGTCTGGTACCAGCCTTCCCACATCAAACTATCAGAAAGAGAAATTAAGAAAATTCTAATAAAATGCCTAGGAATAAATCTAACCAGAGGAAATGAAAGACTTATACTCAAAAAACTGTAAGACTTTGGTGAAATAAATTGAAAATACAAACAAATTCACATTTATATATTAAAAGGATTAATATTGTTAAAATGACCATACTACCCAAGGCAATCTACAGATTCAATTATGACCAACCTAGATAGCATATTAAAAAGCAGAGACATTACTTTGCCAACAAAGGTCCTTCTAGTCAAGGCTATGGTTTTTCCAGTAGTCATGTATGGATGTGAGTGTTGGACTGTGAGGAAAGCTGAGCGCTGAAGAACTGATGCTTTTGAACTGTGATGTTGGAGAAGACTCTTGAGAGTCCTTTGGAAAAAGACCTTTGACTGTGTGGATCACAATAAACTGTGGAAAATTCTGAAAGAGATGGGCATACCAGACCACCTGACCTGCCTCTTGAGAAACCTGTATGCAGGTCAGGAAGCAACAGTTAGAACTGGACATGGAACAACAGACTGGTTCCAAATAGGAAAAGGAGTATGTCAAGGCTGTATATTGTCACCCTGCTTATTTAACTTATATGCAGTTATAAGAAATGCTGGGCTGGAAGAATCACAAGCTGGAATCAAGATTGCTGGGAGAAATATCAATAACCTCAGATATGCAGATGACACCACCCTTATGGCAGAAAGTGAAGAGGAACTAAAAAGCCTCTTGATGAAAGTGAAAGAGGAGAGTGAAAAAGTTGACTTAAAGCTCAACATTCAGAAAACGAAGATCATGGCATCTGGTCCCATCACTCCATGGGAAATAGATGGGGAAACAGTGGAAACAGTATCAGACTTTATTTCTGGGGGCTCGAAAATCACTGCAGATGGTGATTGCAGCCATGAAATTAAAAGACGTTTCCTCCTTGGAAGAAAAGTTATGACCAACTTAGATAGCATATTCAAAAGCAGAGACATTACTTTGCCAACAAAGGTCCGTCTAGTCAAGGCTATGGTTTTTCCAGTGGTCATGTATGGATATGAGAGTTGGACTGTTAAGAAAGCTGAGCGCCAAAGAATTGATGCTTTTGAACTGTGGTGTTGGAGAAGACTCTTGAGAGTCCCTTGGACTGCAAGGAGATCCAACCAGTCCGTTCTGAAGGAGATCAGCCCTGGGATTTCTTTGGAGGGAATGATGCTGAAGCTGAAGCTCCAGTACTTTGGCCACCTCATGCGAAGAGTTGACTCATTGGAAAAAACTCTGATACTGGGAGGGATTGGGGGCAGGAGGAGAAAGGGACGACCGAGGATGAGATGCCTGGATGGCATCACTGACTCAATGGATGAGAGTCTGAGTGAATTCCGGGAGTTGGTGATGGACAGGGAGGCCTAGCGTGCTGTGATTCATGGGGTCGCAAAGAGTCAGACATGACTGAGCGACTGAACTGAACAAAATATCAACGGCATTTTCATAGAAATAGAAAGAATAACTCTAAATTTGTATGGAAACACAAAAGGACCCCAAATAGTCAAAGAAATTTTGAGAAAGAAGAAGATAGCTAGATTCACCCACCTCACTACAATTGACCCAAATTCATTCCTTTTTATGGCTGAGCAATATTCCACTATATATGTGTACCACAACTTTACAGAGTGAAGTTAGTCAGAAAGAGAAAAACAAATATCACGTATTATTACATATATATGGAATCTAAAAAAGTGCTGAAAGTGTTAACGCTCTCAGTCATATCCAACTGTTTGTGACCCCATGGACTATAGCTCTCCAGGCTCCTCTGTCCATGGAATTCTCTAGCAAGAGTACTGGAGTGGGTAGCCATGGCCTTCTCCAGGGCATCTTCCCAACCCATGGATTAAACCCAAATTTCCTGCATTGCTGGCAGATTCTTTACCATCTAAGCCACCAAGGAAGCCCCACTGATGAACCTATTTACCGAGAAGAAATAGAGACCAAGATATACAGAATAGTCTGCTGGGCACAACAAGGGAAGGACAGGGTAAGACAAATTGAGGAAGTAGTGTTGACATATTACAGTATCATATGTAAAATAGATGACTAGTGGGAACTGCTGCAGAACACAGGGAGCCCAGCCTAGCATTTTGTGGTGACCCAGAGGGGTGAAATGGGGAGAGAGGGAGGCATAAGAGGGAAGGAATATATATTTAATTATGACTGATTGATGTTGATGTGTGCCCAGAGACTATCATAACATTGTAAAGCAATTATCCTCCAATTTAAAAAAGAAAAAATGAAGAAGAAGAACAAAGCTAGCGGTATTCACACTCTGATTTCACACTATTCATCAAAGCTACAGTAATCAAAACAGTATGTTACTGGCACAAAAACATATACATAGATCAATGAGATAGAATAGGGAGCCAGAAATAAACCCACACGTATATGGTCAATTAACTTGCAACAAAGGTGGCAAGAATATACAATGTGGAAAAGACAACCTCTTTAATATGTGGTATTGGGAACACTCGACAGATGAAGGAGAATCAAATGAGACAGCTTTTCTCACACCATATACAAACAAGCAAAACTCAAAATGGATTACAGGCTTTAACATAAGACTTGAAACCACAGAATTCCTAGAAGAAAATGTAGGCAGTGCACTCTTTGACATCAGTTTTAGCAGTATATTTTTGGATCTGTTTCCTCAGGCAAGAAAAACAAAAGTAAAGATAAACAAATGTGACTTCATCAAACTAAAAAGCTTTTGCACAGTGAAAGGAACTATCTAGGAAACAAAAAGGTATCCTACTGAATAGGAGAAGATATTTGCAAATGATTATATCTCACAAGGGGTTGATAACTAAGATATGCAAAGAACTTATACAATTCAGCATCCCCCCCACCCCGCAAAAAAACCTGATTAAATAATTGGCAGAGGACATGACTATGAATAGACATCTTTCAAAGAAGACATACAGATAGCCAACAGACACATGAAAAGATACTCAATGTCACAAACCATTAGCGAAATGTAAATTAAAACCACAGTGTGACACCATCTAACACCTATCAGAATGGCTATCATCAAAAAGACAATAAAAATACAAGTGTGGGTGAGGATGTGGAATAAAGGGAATCCTTATGCACTGTTGACAGGAATGTGAAGTAGTGCAATCACTGTGGAAAACAGTGTGGAGATACCTCAAAAAATTAAAATAAGACTGTCATATGATTGAGCAATTTCACTTCTTACTATTTACTTGAAGAAAATGAAAACACTAATTTGAAAGGATATATGAATTCCCATGTTCATTGCAGCATTAGTTACAATAGCCTAAATATGAAAACAGCCTAAGTGTCCACTGATAGATGAATGGAAGAATATGTGGTGCATGCGAGTCTTCATAACGTGGTGTATGGCACATATACATAGATGTGTGTGTATATACATATATATGTACAGTGGAATATCACTTAGCCATAATAAATGAAATTATGTTATTTGTGACAACATGGTTGGATATAGAGGGTATTACACTAAGTGAAGTAAGTCCAACAGAGAAAGACAAATATTACATGATATTACTTACCTGTGGAATCTAAAATACAAAACAAATAAACAAAACAAAATGAAAACTCATTCGCAGATACAGAGAATAAATGAGTGGTTGCCAGAAGGAAGGGGTGTGGGAGACTAGCAAAATAGGTTAAGGGGATTTAGAGGTACAAACTTTTATTTATATGATAAATGAGTCATAGGGATATAATATATAACATAAGGAATATGGTTGATAATATTGTATTGCTCTATGTCAGGACAGAGGGTTATAGATACATTGTGATGATCATTTCACAATGTATGCAAATGTCAAATCATTATGTAGCATATTTTGATACTAACATAATGTAATACATTGACTATATATCCATTTTTTTAAAGAACCACAATAAGTATTAGAAAAAAAGAGCAGAAAGGGGGACAAAATGATGACATAGATAGTAGAGAAATAAATTTTTGTCCATGGAGTTCTTATAATCATTATAACACTATTATTATGTTTCTGCTTTTTAAGGTGTCAGTTCAGTTCAGTTCAGTCGCTCAGTCGTGTCTGACTATTTGCGACCCCATGAATCGCAGCACGCTAGGCCTCCCTGTCCATCACCAACTCCTGGAGTTCACTCAGATTCACGTCCATTGAGTCGGTGATGCCATCCAGCCATCTTATCCTCCGTCGTCCCTTTCTCCTGCCCCCAATCCCTCTCAGCATCAAAGTCTGTTCCAATGAGTCAACTCTTCGCATGAGGTGGCCAAAGTACTGGAGTTTCAGCTTTAGCATCATTAAACATTTAAATGGATATATTTGGAAAAGATTAATATTGTTGTAATCAACGTATAATTGTCTCAGTTCAGTTCAGTTCAGTCACTCAGTTGTGTCCAACTCTTTGCGACGCCATGAATCGCAGCATGCTAGGCCTCCCTGTCCATCACCAACTCCCGGAATTCACTCAGACTCGCATCCATCGAGTCAGTGATGCCATCCAGCCATCTCATCCTCTGTCGTCCCCTTCTTCTCCTGCCCCCAATCCCTCCCAGTATCAGAGTTTTTTCCAATGAGTCAACTCTTCACATGAGGTGGCCAAAGTACTGGAGTTTCAGCTTTAGCATCATTCCTTCCAAAGAAATCCCAGGGCTGATCTCCTTCAGAACGGACTGGTTGGATCTCCTTGCAGTCCAAGGGACTCTCAAGAGTCTTCTCCAACACCACAGTTCAAAAGCATCAATTCTTTGTGCTCAGCCTTCCTCACAGTCCAACTCTCACATCCATACAAGACCACAGGAAAAACCATAGCCTTGACTAGACTGACCTTTGTTGGCAAAGTAATGTCTCTGCTTTTGAATATGCTATCTAGGGTGGTCATAACTTTTCTTCCAAGGAGTAAGCGTCTTTTAATTTCATGGCTGCAGTCACCATCTGCAGTGATTTTCGAGCCCCCAGAAATAAAGTCTGACACTGTTTCCACTGTTTCCCCATCTATTTCCCATGAAGTGATGGGACCAGATGCCATGATCTTCGTTTTCTGAATGTTGAGCTTTAAGCCAACTTTTTCACTCTCCTCTTTCACTTTCATCAAGAGGCTTTTTAGTTCCTCTTCACTTTCTGTCATAAGGGTGGTGTCATCTGCATATCTGAGCTTATTGATATTTCTCCCGGCAATCTTGATTCCAGCTTGTGCTTCTTCCAGTCCAGCGTTTCTCATGATGTACTCTGCATAGAAGTTAAATAAGCAAGGTGACAATATACAGCCTTGATGTACTCATTTTCCTTTTTGAAACTAGTCTGTTGTTCCATGTCCAGTTCTAACTGTTGCTTCCTGACCTGCATACAGATTTCTCAAGAGGCAGGTTAGGTGGTCTGGTATGCCCATCTCTTTCAGAATTTTCCACAGTTTATTGTGATCCATACAGTCAAAGGCTTTGGCATAGTCAATGAAGCAGAAATAGATGTTTTTCTGGAACTCTCTTGCTTTTTCCATGATCCAGCGGATGTTGGCAATTTGATCTCTGGTTCCTCTGCCTTTTCTAAAACCAGCTTGAACATCAGGAAGTTCACAGTTCACGTATTGCTGAAGCCTAGCTTGGAGAATTTTGAGCATTAATTTACTAGCGTGTGAGATGAGTGCAATTGTGCGGTAGTTGGAGCATTCTTTGGCATTGCCTTTCTTTGGGATTGGAATGAAAACTGACCTTTTCCAGTCCTGTGGCCACTGCTGAGTTTTCCAAATTTGCTGGCATATTGAGTGCAGCACTTTCACAGCATCATCTTTCAGGATTTGAAATAACTCTACTGGAATTCCATCACCTTCACTAGCTTTGTTTGTAGTGATGCTTTCTAAGGCCCACTTACTTCACATTCCAAGATGTCTGGCTCTAGATGAGTGATCACACCATCGTGATTATCTGGGTCATGAAGATCCTTTTTGTACAGTTCTTCTGTGTATTCTTGCCATCTCTTTTAATATCTTCTGCTTCTGTTAGGTCCGTACCATTTATGTCCTTTATCGAGCCCAACTTTGCATGAAATGTTCCCTTGGTGTCTCTAATTGTCTTGAAGAGATATCTAGTCTTTCCCATTCTGTTGTTTTCCTCTATTTCTTTGCATTGATCATTGAAGAAGGCTTTCTTATCTCTTCTTGCTATTCGACTTATTAGCTGTATGAGGAGTAGACTGTTTCAAGGAAATATTGATCATTGAAATGTTAAAAACAAAATGAAAACAAACTCACAGAAACATCCAGAATCATGCATAACCAAATATCTAGGTACCTAGCCAAGGTGACACATAAAAACTAACTATCATATAGTGCTTGGCACTTAGTAAGTGCTTCTCGGGTGGCACAGCGGTAAAGAATCCACCTGCCAATGCAGGACACACAAGAGATGCAGGTTCGACCCTGGAGTAGGAAGTGGCAACCCTCTCTAGGATTCTTGCCTGAAAAATTCCACGGACAGAGGAGCCTGGTGAGCTACAGTCCGTGGGGTGGCAAAGAGTCGGACATGACAGAAACTGAGCATGGTAAACCAGTAAATACTATGATTACTTTTTATCATTCTTATGAATATGGAAAAAGAGCTTTCTTTCTCTTATTAGCTCAAATGTATTCAAACACAACTGGCATGTTCAGAGTTAAAGGGGAAAAAAAATTGCATGGTCTAAAGAGTAGCAAAAATGACCAAACTGTTATTAACCTAAACCATTATTTGAACTACTGTTTTTTTCTCAGAAAGCAAAGAGGAAAAAGGACTGTTACATCTGGATAAATAGTAGCTATATGACACTCCCTCTGGGACAAAAAAATGATCAGTGTTGCAATTCATTTGAAAAGAATGTAACCTTCTCTATTACAAGTGGCAACACTTTCTCAGATGACTAAGATGTAGTCAGACCCTCACTTCAACCCTCTGCTCTAATTAGGGTAGTTTGGCTAAAAACTTTTCATTCATGGCCCTCAATTACTCTCACTGAAACTAAATGTTCATAGGATTTAAGAGTTGGAACAAACACGAGTCATCCACTCAAGAAGATGCTACAAAAGTAGGTAAAAGATGGGGACAAGCAGGCAGGGCTCTGAGAACTTGAATTTGTTTTTAAGAAATGCTTCTTCATCTTCTCTAATATTCGTCTTCCACCTAAGATTTTATTCATTGGTAGGAAAAGTTTTATGACTTAGTAAAAAAAAAAAAAAAACTAGATTAAAGCCACTGTTTGGCCTAGCATCATATCTGATGCTCCTATGTCCCTGTCAAGTAGTCATTTAGTCTATGCTGGGGGATCCCAGAGATAGATGTTTCCCTATTTTATGAAATAGCTCATTCCCTTGCATATTTTGAGAGCAGAAAATGTCAGAAAGTCCTTTATTATATTGATGCCATAGACATCTTATACATGGTGATCTTACACAAACTGTTCCCTGGAAAGAAGAGAAGGAAGGGCCTGAACAAAAGTAAGATAGGCAGGATGGGGAAAGAAAAAAAAAGGCAACAAATAATAATCTTGGGCTGTGTTTCCAAAATTTCATCACTCAATATCCATTTTTTGCCATATCCAGCTCTAGTCAATTTTTTTTAACTTCACTGAGGTATAATTGACATACAATTGACTGCCTGTATTTAAAGTGTACAATTTGATGAGTTCTGACATGGATATATACTTATGAACTCATCACCACAATTGAGATGCTGAACATATTAATCGCCCCCAAGGGTTTTTTGATACAACATTGTAATCTCTCACTCCCACCCTTCTCTGACCTCTGTCAGACAGAAAGATCTGCTTTCAATTACTACAGATTCGTTTGCACTTTCTGGAATTTTATGCAAATAGAATCATTATGTATGTACATTCTTTTTGTCTGGCTTCATTAACTCAATTGTATTGAAATTCACCCATGATGTGTGTATCACTAATGCATTTCTTTTTATGACTGAGAAATTTGCTATTATATGAGCATACCACAATTTGTTTATCCATTCACCTATTGATGAACCTTTGAGTTCTCTTATCTATTTGGCTATTATACACAGAGGTACCAGAAACATGTTTGTTCCAGTCTCTGTATGGATATATGCTTTTATTTCTCTTGTATATGCAGCAATAAGATGGCTGAATCATTGAGTAGGTGTATATTTAGCTTTCTAAGAAACTGTCAAATTGGTTTTCAAATTGATTGTGAAGGAAGGGAGAGAAAGAAAGAAAAAGCAAAGAATCTAGTAGCATAAACCAGTGGACTGGACCATGGGACTCCGTTTAGCAAACATGTGGCAAACCTTTATCAAGGGTAGTCTGTATTTGAAGCTTCCCTGGCACTGTTCTATAAAGAAGGTGATCCCTCTTTATCAGCTGAGCTGGGTTGTGTGGGGGATCAAAAGAGTGAGGTAGAAGGCATCAGATTACCTTCTCTTATTTTAGGTTGAACTATATTAAAGTTTGGGCTTCCCAGGTGGTCCAAGCGGTCAAAGAATCTGCCTACCAAGAGTACAGGATGAAGGTTCAATCCCTGGGTCAGGAAGATCTTCTGGAGAAGGAAATGGCAATCCACTCCAGTGTTCTTGCTGGGATAATGCCCTGGACAGCAGGGCCTGGCAGGCTACAGTCCATGAGGTTGCAAAGATTTGGACATGACTGAAGTGACTCAGTCTATATGAAAGTTCTACTTTTTTTAAGTCAGAAAGTGTGGAATATCTGCAGTGTCAAAAGGATTAGCCTAGTAGAGTTGCTGATAAACACCATGACCCTGGGCATATTCCTACGACTGAGTTAACAATTCTTGAAATTTAGTGGCTGAAAACGAAGAGTATTACAGAGGAGAAAGTCATTCAGTCATGTCCGACTCTTTGTGACCCCATGGACTATACTATACAGTCCATGGAATTCTCCATGGAGTGGGTAGCCTTTCCCTTCTCCAGGGGATCTTCCCAACCTAGGGATTGAACCCAGGTCTCCCACATTGCAGGTGGATTGTTTACTACCTGAGCCACCAGGGAAGCCCAAGAATACTGGAGTGGGTAGCCTATCCCTTCTCCAGGGGATCTTCCCGAACCAGGATCTCCTGCATTGCAGGCGGATTCTTTACCAACTGAGCTGTCAGGGAAGCCTGCAATACAGAGGTTGGCTAACTGCTATTACCAATAGACTCTAGAGACAAAGATGGCCCAAACACAGTAAGCTTATGCCTCCCTCATCACACAGTCCAAAGCAGCTTCAGCTTGCCAGGAGGCTCTGTTTAACACTAAGGCAGAAGTTCTCCAACTTCAACATTCACCTTTCAAGGTCACTCCACGTGCCCATATCCAGCTGCAGCAGAAGAAAGTATATGAGAGGTTTTTGTGGGCCAGCTCTGGGAGTGGCCCACCTCGCTTTTGCTCACATTCCACTGCAAGGGAAACTGGAAAATGCCTTTTCATTGTGTGCCAAAAAAAAAAAAAGGAAAAAAAGGTTGGCGATTGGCTGCCCATCTCTGCCTAAAAAAGGAAGACTGGAAGTAAGCTGTCAACTGGGTTAAAACGTAGATTAGGCACATTGACCTTTAGGAGATGTCTGGCTTTGAGTCCTCAGAATTTAAGCGCAAATGCTGGAAAGACAGTTTTCCAGAGAACTTATAGAATGTCAGGTTTGGAAAAAAATTTTTAAGCCATTTTGTAAGTCAACTTTAACTGTGATTGGTGGAAAGAATGTGGGCTGTGCTACTAACTAGCTCTGTGACCTTCAGTAAGTTTTAACCTGCCTGAGACTTATACTCCCTTTCTAACCTACGAAGGTAAAATATGTATAATTTTTAGTGTTATTCTGAGAAGTCAAGATGACTTACATAATATATGTGCGTGACACACAGTCATTATGAAATCCAGCCAAATGGTTATCCATGCTCTGTTAAGATGTCTCCACAGGCAGGGAGCTCAATGCTTCCAGGGTAGCCCTTTCCATTTCTATGCAGAGCTGACAGCCAGGAATGTTCTTTGTCTCAAGCAAAATCTGTTTTCACCTTGAGTCCTGCTTCTACCCATGAAAACCACACAGAATGAGGGGAATCATTTCGCATGCTAGCCCTTTGATGACTAAAAATAGCACTTGTACTCTGAGACTTCTCTTCCAGTTTCTTCTTCTTTGACTCCCTCACCATTCCTGTTGATTTTATCTGAAAAACTTCAGCTTTGTATTTATGCTTTTATAATGTGACTCACTTACCCTCCAAGTAAGATCTGAGTAGCACAGAGCACAGTGGGAGCACCTTCTCTTTTGTTTAAAAAACATATTAGTCAGGGTTAGGGTATCAGTTATGCTACTGTAACAAAGAGACTTCGAGATACGCTCATTCAAATAAGAGAAATCTATTTTTCTCTCGTGTAAGCGTCTAGGCAGGTAAGACCACAGGCAGGTGGTCCAGGGGAGGTGTGTGGCTTATTCAAGCCCTAAGGTTTCTTTCACTTTCAAGGTCTTCCTGTCAGCCAGGATGTTGTCTTTTTGCATGGTTAGGGTTGGCTCATCAGTGCCACATCCAGGTGCCAGCCTGTGTTGAAGAAGAAGTGACAGGTGAACAGTGTTCTTATATGGAAGCAAACACAGTGCATGCTCAACACGTCTGCTCTATCCATTAGTGAGCACTTAGTCACATGGTTGCAACTAGCTGCAAGGGAGGTTGGGAAATGTAATTCTTCTTTAGGGGAAGGAAAAGAGGGTGGAACACTGTATTTTGCTTTAACGGAAGTAGGTCCTATTACCAGGAAGAAGGGGAGAATTGACACAGAAAGAAAACTAAGAGTCTGCCATAAGAAACTGAAAAATTAAAAGGCCCTCCAATTAAAAGAAATTAGGAATAATTAGCAAGAAGAAGTAAAAATTGCGAAGAAAAAGTGGTGGAAAATATTAAATTGGGTGTTGGTAGCCCAGCTATGGGGTGAGCTAGAATGTAATGATGACAAATACTACATGCATTGAATTGTCTTTGCCTAGAAAATGAATGACTAAACTTGGTGGAGGCTTCCACCAGAAAGTTGTTAGAGGTTAAACTTTTTTAAAGTCCTATATGTTACAGTTATGAAACAATCTAGTAGAAGTCATCTTTCCAAGAAAAAAAAAAAAAAAAGGTAAGAAACCTCTATGAAATGAGAAAAATGACTATCTTTCCTGTCTCCGAGGAAGAAAGAGATTAACTGAACTAAACAGAATTTTCCAAACTCCAGTGTCAGTGATCCTGCCCTCAGTAGAATGGGCAATTTCATCGGAAAATTCCCCAAATGTCAATAATTGAAAAAAAGCAGACAAATTGGGGAAAACAAAACATTTTCATTTTGGAGTGGGATGGGAATAATTACTGTGAAATATGCTAATTACCTAGCTTGGTTTCTGGTGGTTTCTTGAGGTTTTAAGATTTCATTTTCATGATTCATTGGCCACAAATCAACAAAAATACCAAGAAGTAAAATGTGCTTTAGGCTAAATGCATAAATTCCCCCTTAGCTTTTAGTAGGACTCAAGTACTGACATTTAGAAGGAGGAATTCTTTTCATAGAATAACTGCACTCAAGCCTTAACATTATTACTGAAAACTACACCTCCAAGTGTACATACCCTATTGAACAGTAGTGAATTCGGCAAAATCATCTCATTTTTTTAAAAAGGATGTTCTACTCATTAATTTAATTGATTTTAAAGGAGAGCAGCAAAGGCTAAGTGACCACATATTACATATGTTCTCCACTGTAACATTATAGCTGATGGTTAGTATAATGGCAAGAAACAACGTCTGAGAAGGTAGCATGTACTAGGCTGGACTGAGAGTATGTGTCTTCATTGGCAAAATTTCCCTGGGCAAACTTTGAATTTGAGTCACTTTCAGAAAAGAATAGAGGTTATCAAATCTGAAATCATTCTTTGGAATGGGGAAGTCCCCATTCTTGAGCAAAAGCACAAAAGATTTTGGAATTTGTAAATTAATGCAAAAGCAATTACTACGGGAGGGTTTAGTTCACTTCTCTTGTCATCTGCTCTGTGGGATTTCTTTCTTTTTTCCCCCCAAAGGTAATTCTCAACAGCCTCCTTCTACAACTGGCTTTGAAGTCCTCTGCACACCTGTGTAGATTATAAAGCAGGGAGCAGAGCTTCCACACCCAAACTCTAAATTTACAATGCAGCATGAAGTTAAGACATGCCCCCTAGCATCTTGTTTAAAAGTTAAACCCAAACTTGATATAATCTCCTGCAATGGTTAACCCTTGCCCAGATTGAGCGCACAGTCCCCGTGCTGGAGAAAGAGGATAGACTCTGTTTCTATAAGCAGTAACTCTTTCCTCAGAGACATATAACATACATCCTGAGTGAATGACGTTTGTGATAGGTGCTCTCAGAACATTATAGAGAATTTCTGACTGTCCCTTATTCTTTCCCTGGGGGCCAAGAGTGACAAAATGCATACACCTGATAGGTTCCTCCACCCCTTTGGCTTCTTGGATTTTGAATTAACATGTTAACAACACTCTTGGGGGATAAAGGGACAATTTCTCTTACCAACATTACATGAGCCACAGCCTTTACCTTATTCTCTTTCTCCTCAGTTATCGCCACTCCTTATCCTGAGTGAAAGCATTGGAGACTAGCCTTATTTCCTGCTGTAGGTGCAAGGATGGGATTGAAGGATCCCAGAAAGAGTGCAAGAGGCTGGGACCAAAAAAGCTGGGACAAAACACTGGGGCTTGGGTTGGCTTGAGTTGGGAGAATTCTAGGACCAGGCGTCGGGGGCAATGAAAGGTCAGAGAGCTGGCAGGACCGGGCAGGCAGAGACAAGGGAAGAATAGCCAGGAGAAATTGGTTGAGAGCCAAATGTTTGCCCTAGGCAGGGAGTCCCTCACATCCTTCCAGCTAGGGTGGGACCAGACCCTGGGCTCAGCCAGCCTCAGCCTTGCAGGTGCTGGCAGGGATGCAGCTGCACCTGGCTCGAGTGGGTGTGTAGGTGGGAACTACAGATAGGCACCTGGTTTCTGGCTACACACTTGGCTCTGATGCAGTGCCACTCCCTGACCCCATAAACCATGAACTCTCTGGCTCTTGCCTTGGAGTCCAAGAAGTCCTCTTCCTAGCCCGTTTCTCAGTCTGGGTTTTATCTTGTGATTTTGGCTTTGCCATACCTCCTGATTGTTTTCGTTCAGTTCACTTGCTCAGTCGTGTCTGACTCTTTGCAACCCCATGGACTGTAGCACGTCAGGCCTCCCTGTCCCTCACCATTTCCTGGAGTTTGCCCAAATTCACATCCATTGAATTGGTGATGCCGTCCAACCATCTCCTCTGCTGCCCTCTTCTCCTTTTTCCCTCAATCTTTCCCAGCAACAGGGTCTTTCCCAATGAGTCAGTTCTTCACATCAAGTGGCCAAAGTATTGGAGCTTCAGCTTCAGCATCAGTCCCTCCAATGAATGCTCAGGGTTGGTTTCCTTTAGGATTGACTGGTTTGGTCTCCTTGCAGTCCAAGGGACTCTCAAGAGTCTTCTCCTAGCTTGGTCCTAATTTCATCCTCTGTGTCTAAGATCAAGCCTACTCCTTTCCTGATCAGGCTTATAAGGACCCTTCCTGAGTTCTTTCCTCATTGGACCCCAGATTCTAGTTTAAACCTCTAGTTAAGATGAATCTCTAAGTGGTAGGTACCATCTTGTTATCAAGAATTATATATTTTTAAATCTTTCTCCCAGTTTACTATTTGTACCCTTGGCTCTAACTTTTATGCGTAGGAAGAGATCATGACATAAAGAAGACTTGGTCAACATCCCAAATCTCAGAACCCTCAATCAGCTCATACCACAAGACCCCCAGGAGACAGATTTCTCTTTGTTCCCCCACCCTTCTCTGGCCTCCTCTCTGGTGGGCCATGAGCCTTTTGACCCTCATATGGAGGTAGCCTGGGAGGCTGACCCCTAGGTTGGTTCTAGGACTGCAGCTCCCAATCTCAACCGCTTACCCACCAAGCTGGAGGTAGCCTCCAACCAGCCTGTCTTCCTGCACCTGCCTCGGAACATGGACTCAAACATGATACAGAGAAGACAGAACCAAAATTATTCAACACACTATTTTTATTATAAATTTTATTTCCTCTGGCCATTATATGTACTATTCCATAGAATAGTATAATCTTACAAAATCCATTGTCAATTATGTCCATTTCAGACTTTCCCATCTTTGTGAATAGAATTGCTATTCCTAGGGAAAAATGCACATATAGAGACAATTTGCACACAGTTTGGGGGTTGCCTTGGTGGGTCAGCTGGTAAAGAATCTATCTGCAATGTGGGAGACCTAGGTTCAATCCCTGGATTGCGAAGATCCCCTGGAGAAGGGAATGGCTACTCACTTAGTATTCTGGCCTGGAGAATTCCATGGACTGTATACTCCATGGGGTTGCAAAAAGTCAGACATGACTGAATGACTTTCATACTCAGGGTGCCCATGGAGCCCCAGGAGCCCATCCATGAACCCTGGGTTTAGATCAGGTTAGGTTATGCCTTCTAACCTTGGTCAGTTGACATTTAGACACTTTCATGAGGCCTTTGCTGTTCATTTTTATCCAAAACAATTTTCCACAAGTTCTCTGGGCTCTGCACAGCCCCTCTTTCCATTTTTTCTCTGTACAATCACACCTACATTATCATCATCAACACCATCTTTGTTATTAATGTCATTCCACCTGGGTTTCATCTGGGCTTCATCTTACCCCCTGGACCTTTTCTAGGAGACATGTTATTAGTAGCAGAAATTAAAATTTATTGACTTGAAGCTTAAAGGCACCCTCTTGAAGAAAGAGAGTATAAAAATATCTTATTATTGCAAATTTTACCCCCCCTCCAAATCTATGTATGTATGTGTATATATATATGTGGGTGTGTGTTAATATATAACAAAACATGCATTGAGGTCCCATACCATGACCTGGATGAGATCTATGAAAGTGAGGGGGCCAAAGATTAAGCCTCATTGTCTCCATGGTAAGTCCGTCCTGTAAGAAGCCCACAGAAGGATGGCCTGCTCAGTGATTTCCATCTATTTGGAGCGTTAGTGGATATTTCTTTTACATACAGCTCAGAGCTACTATAACTTCATGTCTGTCAGAAAGCCTGCACCTGACTGTCAAGCACGGCAGCGACAGCTTATGATGATTAATTAGATTTTTAATTAATGTCTCACCACTTAATTAAGAAGGATCCCTTGGAGTAAAATCCCAACTAAATATTCTTTCTTTTATTAATGCTCCCTGCCTGATAGCAGAGGAAACAATGAGAGAAAGTGTGTGATGTGTGTTGGTTTTTATTCTCCCTAGATGTCATAAAGATAGTATCAGAACAGCTGTATGGGTTCTAATTTCTTTCTGTAAAATGTTCTCATTTTGTGGATTGCCTGGTGTCTTTTCTCTGGGATTCATTTTCATTTTTCAGCTCCTTTTCATCCAGCAACATTTATTGAGCCATTACTACATGCTAGGTGTTGTTGTCGGAGAAGGCAGTGGCACCCCACTCCAGTACTTTTGCCTGGAAAATCCCATGGACGGAGGAGCCTGGTGGGCTGCAGTCCATGGGGTTGCAAAGAGTTGGACACGACTGAGTGACTTCACTTTCACTTTTATGCATTGGAGAAGGAAATGGTAACCCACTCCAGTGTTCTTGCCTGGAGAATCCCAGGGCCAGGGGAACCTGGTGGGCTGCCGTCTATGGGGTTGCACAAAGTCGGACACGAATGAAGCGACTTAGCAGCAGCAGCAGGCGTTGTTGTAGACGCTCTATAGATGGAAAGGGGTAACTGCTGTCTCTGCCTTCTGGGGAACCCTCGAGCCAGAGAGGCGGCACCAGGGTGGACAGATAACTAGGACAATGGCCTAAGAAACGCCCATGAACGGGGCTTGAAACTCCCTGTGGCAACAGTTCTCCAAGGAGAACCCCAAAGCTGGCTTGAGTTGTCACAGTGTCTTTGGGGACCAAGCCTGGTGCTGGACACTTTACACCCATTAGTTATCACTATTTAGAGCAGAGGACAATGAAGCAGTGAGTACCTTGCCCATGACCCTTGCCCTGGTCAAACCCCACTGCTCAGTCCTCACACCACACTGGGTTGGTGGCCTGTCATTACACACACACATCCCTTATAATAACTGTTCAACAGCCTCTCCACTGCAGGTCCCATCAGAGAAGGGACTGTGTGCCTGCCTTGATCACCACTGTATCCTCAGCACTTGGCCCAGACCAGCATAACAACTCAATCAATGTTTGGTGAGTGAATTGATGGAATGAGGGGAGGAAGGAGAGGGGAGAAAGCAAAGGGAAGAAGCAAAAAGGAGAGGATGGAAAGGAAGGAGGGAGAAACTGAAAAGCAGCAAAGCCGTGATTCTGCTCTAGGTCTGACTCTTTTGACAGTCCACATTCTTTCTGCTCTACCACACTGCCCTTCAGGATCATCAGTGAATGTGTGCACAGACTCAGAATGACTCCTGGGGGCGGAATGCTCTCCCATGTGTAGTCTGCTTGAGAAGGCTGCAAATCATTGTCATTCTGTGATGGTCACCAGGTCAGCGGGAGCAACACCCACAGAAGAATGCGTCCCCAGTCTCTGGGATGCCACACCACCTGTCCAGTCATGCTGGTCCCCTCTTCTAGGCTGAGTCAGTCCCAGCCTCCCCCCCGCACTTGGCCTCCAGAGAGGCACTGAAGCCCTGTCTGTCCAGCTCAATGTGGAAAAATTCCTTGTTCTCTTTGCTCAGCCAAATCAAGATGGGCAGTCCGCTAAAGAAATTTTTACTAATGAAACTAAAAAAGGAAAAAGAAAAATAGTTTCCCAGAAGACTAAAATTGGATGAGCTTACTGAGTATATTTTGCTAAGTCATGCATACCTAACCTGAGAGTGGTAGCACAACTCACAGGGCAAACTCTCAGATTTTGTTCCTTTATCCTACCTACCTGGGCTGAATGCTAAAATTAAATATTCAGAGCTTTTCTCTCCTATGATAATTAGATTGTTGACAAGTCTTTCCAATCTAGTGGGAGCCCAAATCTCTATCAGAACCTGCTCCCTGATCCTCCCACTCATACCCAGACTGTCTTCTCTGGCTCTGAGCTACGGTAAGTTCTCTCCTTTACAACCAGGGTCAGTTTCAGGGGTATTTGACCCATACAATTGCTCAGGACCCCTTGCTCAGAAGGGCCTCTTGCCTGGGGTTTAATGCTCACCAGTTGCTGTCTTGAAATTCTTAATAATTTCATCTTTGAGTTTATATTTTGGAAGTGAAGCCATAAAATAACTTATTCATAGTCAAGGGCTTTTCTCCAGTGGCTCAGCTGGTAAAGAATCTGCCTGCCAATGCAGGAGATGCGAGAGACTCAGGTTTGATCCCTGGGTCAGGAAGATCCCCCAGAGAAGGAAATGGCAAGTCACTCCAGTATTCTTGCCTGGAAAATTCCACGGACAGAGGAACTTGGCGGGTTACAGTCCATAAGGTCGCAAAGACTCAGACATGACTGAGCACACGCAGGCACAGCCAAGGAGCTGGTAAAGTGGTAGATCCAGGATTCAAACCCAGATCTGGGATGTTCCCTTAACCAATATGCTCAGAGATAGAAGGGCTCAGAGGAGAAATAACTCAGAGTTGGCATGGACAGGAAAGAGATTGCAGAGAGGGAGGGACCCAAAAGAGGAGATGGATAAAGGAGAGGCTTTAGGAAGAAAAAAGAGAGAAAGAGAGCTACCAAATCAGAAACCCTGAAAGTGAGCTCAGCAATCTGTCTTAACAGCTATATGGCTCAAGTTTGAGAACTGCCAACTTTGTTAATGCATTTCAAGTGCTCAGAGAACTGTGCTTGGCACTCTAATGCTTCCTCAGTATGAAACATTATTAATAGCTGCAGGCCCACAGATCATCACCTGCGGCTTTGACCCCACCCAGGTCCTGCCCTGGTTTCCTGAGTCCCTTAGGGCTCTCCACCCTGACGGTGTGTAGCATCCGTCTTCCTACATGTTTCTTCAGGCCTTCCGTAACCTCCCCTGACCAGTTTGCCCAGCCCAGGGAGATGCTGGCCCAGCTGCGTGCTGGGCCTGGAGGCTGTCCTGAAGCTCAGCTTACCTGGTAGAGCCCACACCCTTTCCAGGTCCAGTCTTGGCAAAAGAGGTCTTTCCTTAGGTGAACCTGGCTCTTGCCTAGGGCTTTTCTTGTGAAAATGCCTCTCCATGACTTAAGCCACCCTCTGAGCCATGCAGGAGGACTCAGAGCCAGGGTGGTGCCTCAAATGTGTTCCTTCTTCACTCAAGCAAAGCTGTTTTGCATGAACTAAATAAAATAAATGGATGTGGTTTCTGTTTGTTTGTTTGTTTTTACTAATTGGGGAAACATCAGTTTGGACCATCTCATCTATAGAATCCATTGACCTAGCTATTGTCAACTATTTGTTGTTGACCCCATAACTGCAGCATGCCAGGTTTCCCTATCTTTCAGTATCTCTTGGAGTTTGGTCAGACTCAGGTCCATTGAGTTGATGATGCCATCCAACCATCTCATCCTCTGTTGTCCACTTCTCCTCCTGCCCTCAATCTTTCCCAGCAAGAGAGTCTTTTTCAGTGAGTTGTCTTTTGGTATCAAGTGGCCAAAGCATTGGAGTTTCAGCTTCAGCATCAGTTCTTCCAATGAATATTTAGTGTTGATTTCCTTTAGGATTGACTGGTTTGATCTCCTTGCTGTGCAAGGGACTCTCGGGAATTTTCTCTAGCACCACAATTCAAAAGCATCAACTCTTCAGGGTACAGCCTTCTTTATGATCCAACTCTCACATCCATACATGACTACTGGAAAAACCATAGATATGACTATACGAATCTTTGTCAGCAAGGTGATGTACACATTAACAAATAAAAACTGTATTTAATTGTTTAGGTTTAAAAGGTGTATAACATCACTTTGCTGCCAAAGTGATGGTGGCAACTTGAATAAGCTTCATTGACCTGTGACACAAGAAAAAAATACCACCAACGCTCACTCAGCAATACCTACATCTCCATCTAGATGTCTACTTCCTGGAGCCACTCTTCTGAAAGTACTCCCAAATGGGGTTTTGAGAGTCCTAGAGGCAGAATACTAGAAACAACCAACTTTAATCAGGGCTAGATGAAGAGCCAGCTTCACGGGCACCATTTTGAAATTTTTCATAATTTGTGAAGAAGCCCACATTTTCATTTTGCACGGGGCAAAATTACATAGCTGGTTTTGTTAAGACATCTGGGTTGAAGTGGGAAAGAAAGAACCAAGAAACAAAACTCGGAATTGTAAATCAAACTCTCCATCAGCTTCCTCTCTCGGTTTGCTGACTTTAACCTCCATGATCCTCAATGGAAAGTATCACTTCATGAGACTTCTTTGCCACCTGGTAGTAGTGAAGAGTGTGAACTTGGATAGACCCGGAGTGTCACAGATCTGGGGAGCCATGGATCAGCCATGGTGACTCTTAGCAAGATCCCCAATCACCTTACACCTCTGTTCACTCATCTTCTGCTGCTAAGTCACTTCAGCCGTGTCCGACTCTGTGCGACCCCACTGATGGCAGCCCACCAGGCTCCCTCATCCCTGGATTCTCCAGGCAAGAAAACTGGAGTGGGTTGCCATTTCCTTCTCCAATGCATGAAAGTGGAAAGTGAAAATTGAAAGTGAAGTTGCTGAGTCGTGTCCGACTCTTAGCGACCCCATGGACTGCAGCCTCCCAGGCTCCTCCGTCCATGGGATTTTCCAGGCAAGAGTACTGGAGTAGGGTGCCAGTGCCTTCTCCAGTTCACTCATCTATACTGTGGCAAAAGCAATAAAACATGCTTTTTATGGGCCCCAGAGGGATACTGTGAGACTCAATAGAGGAAAAGAGGGTAGAGTACCCAACAGACACCCAACACACAGTGAGTGCTTAGTGAACACTGACTTTAAATATGGAAGATTGCACTCTCACCAAAGTTCTTTTGCAGGGTAAGAGTAGAAAAGTTGTGTCAGATGCTGCCAAAAGGCAAACTCTGTGACTTTGACTTCTCTGTTCCAGAAGTGATCTTACTCTTACTACCTATTGCTGCTGGTGGTTTGAACATTTTGCTGATGTTGTTGCTTTCATTTTGATGAAATATATCATAATGAGAGCCTAAGCTTTTGACCTTAAATTCGAAGTGAGAAGAATGTTGTAGAAGATCGGAATGGGAGTGGGTGGAACTGTGGGGAAATGTTCCATAAAGGAGGCTGGTGAACCAAACTCTCACCAGACATTGTCATGGCAGCATATAGGATTTGTTGTTGTTCAGTTGCTGAGTTGTGTCTGACTATTTGTGACCCCATGGACTGCAGCACACCAGGCTTCCCTGTCCATCACCAACTCCCAGAGGTTGCTCAAATTCATGTGCATTGAGTTGGTGATGCCATCCAACCATCTAATCCTCTGTCGTCCCCTTCTCCTCCTGCCTTCAAACTTGCCCAGCATCAGTGTCTTTTCCAATGAGTCAGCTCTTCACATCAGGTGGGCAAAGTATTGGAGTTTTAGCTTCAGCATCAGTCTTTCCAAGGAATGTTCAGGACTGATTTCTTTTAGGATGGACTGGTTTGGTCTTGCATTTCAAGACTTTCTCAAGAGTCTTCTCTGACACCACAGGTCAAAAGCATCAGTTCTTCAGTGCTCAGCTTTCTTTATAGTCCAACTCTCACATTCATATATGATTACTGTAAAAACCATTAACTTTGACTAGATGGACCTTTGTTGGCAAAGTTATGTCTCCACTTTTTAATATGCTTTCTAGGTTGGTCATAGCTTTTCTTCCAAGGAATCTTTTAATCTCACGGTTGCAGTCACCATCTGCAGTGATTTTGGAGCCCCCCAAAATAAAGTCTGTCACTGTTTCCATTGTTTCCCCATCTATTTGCCATGAAGTGATGGGACCAGATGCCATGATCTTAATGTTTTGAATGTTGAGTTTTAAGCCAGTTTTTTCACTCTCCTCTTTCACTTTCATTAAGAGGCTCTTTAGTTCTTCTTTGCTTTCTGTCACAAGGGTGGTGTCATCTGCTTATCTGAGGTTTTTTATATTTCTTCCAGCAGTCTTGATTCTAGTTTGTGCTTCATCCAACCCAGCATTTTGCATGACTGACTCTGCATATAAGTTAAATAAGCAGAATGATAATATACAGCTTATTTATATGACAGACTCCTTTCCCAATTTGGAACCAGTCCATTGTTCCATGTCCAGTTCTAACTGTTGCTTCTTGATCTGCATATAGATTTCTCAGGAGGCAGGTAAGGTGGTCTGGTATTTCCATCTCTTGAAGAATTTTCCACAGTTTATTGTGATCTACACAGTCAAAGGCTTTGTTGTAATCAATAAAGCAGAAGTAGATGTTTTTCTGGTTCTCTTGCTTTTTCTATGATCCAATGGATGTTGGCAGTTTGATCTCTGGTTCCTCTGCCTTTTCTAAATCCAGCTTGAACATCTGGAATTTCATGATTCACGTACTGTTGAAGCCTTGCATTACTTTAAGCATTACTTTGCTAGCGTGTGAGATGTGTGCAATTGTGCAGTAGTTAGGACATTCTTAGGCATTGCTTTTCTTTGGGATTGGAATGAAAACTGACCTTTTCATTGTGGTAAAGAATCTGCCTGTGATGCAGGAGACCTGGGTTCAATTCCTGGATTGGGAAGATCCTCTGGAGAAGGGAAAGGCTACCCACTGCAGTATTCTGGCCTGGAGAATTCCATGGACTGTAGAGTATAGTCCATGGGGTCACAAAGAGTTGAACATGACTAAGTGACTTTCACTTTCACTATGTCCCAAAATGTCCATTGAGTCAGTGACACCATCCAAACATCTCATCCTTTGTCTCCCCTTTTCCTCCTTCCCTCAATCTTTCCCAGCATCAAGGTCTTTTCCAATGAGTTGGCTCTTTACATTAGGTGGCCAAATTATTGGAGCTTCAGCATCAGTCCTTCCAAGGAATATTCAGGGTTGATTTCACTGACTGGTTTGATCTCTGTACAATCCAAGGAACTCCCAAGAGTCTTCTCCAGCACCACAATTGGAAAGCATCAATTCTTGGGCACTCAGTCTTCTTTATGGTCCAACTTTCACATCCATACCTGACTACTGGAAAAACCACAGCTTTGACTAGACGGACCTTTGTTGGCAAAGTCTCTGCTTTTTAACACTCTGTCTAGGTTTGTCATTGCTTTCCTTCCAAGCAGCAAATGTCTTTTAATTTCATGGCCGCAGTTACTGTCCACACTGATTTTGGTGCCCAAGAAAATAAAACCTGTCACTGCTTCCACTTTTTCCCCTTCTATTTGCCATGAAGTGATGGGACTACATGCCATAATCTTAGTTTTTTGAATGTTGAGCTTCAGGCCAGCTTTTTCACTCTCATCCTCCACCCTCATCAAAAGGCTCTTCAGTTCCTCTTTGCTTTCTACCAGAATCTGGCCCCCTATAAATGTGACCAGCTTCATAGTTTACATTATCCTTAGGTTCTAAGGAGTTGGGGAGAGGTTGGAGCTTAGCAAATCTATCTTCATTTGCTAAGCAAAACCTCTTTTGACAGATTTTGACTAGGGATACAGGTTTGCCTTCTCCTGCATCAGGATGCCGGGAGGTCAGAGTGAGCCCAGAGGTTAGAGAAAATGGTGGTGGTTATTAGGATGCTCTTCTTCCCCCCACTTCATCCCACCCACCATGAACCACCACCTCTTCCTCTGTGGCTGGAGAAGGAGAGGGATTGGCTAACCAGAAAGACTGATTCAGTTGCCTCCCAAGGTCTTCTCTCAAAGGGTACATTTACCTCTGTCCATTACAAGCAAAAAGATCTATGCAGAATAAAAATGTTAAATCCTTAGTGTTCCTTCATCATAGGGCTTGGAAGTCTGAAGGACCTCTCAGTCTCATCTCCTTTGCCAGTGAAAATCCTTAGGCAAGATGAGGCCATCTTGGAGGATGTTTACACCAGTGCCTCCCGGGAAGCCCGCTGAGGAGTCAGGCTGATGAAGCGCCTGATGTACCAGGTGGCCACACATTATGCTTGTAATTACATTATTCACCGGAGGCTCTAAGCATATTCATGTGGCTGACATACCTAGCGCTGATACAATCTCAAGTGTTTCAGTGAGAACATTTTAAAAGGCACTGTAAAGCTTTTTAGACATAAAGAGAGTCAGGTTCTTAAAGCATCAAAATTGCTAAATACTACCTTGACGACGCTAAAACAGTAAAGTTTCAGAGGTTCCTAAATTAAAACATCCAAGTGAACACTTAATTGGTGTTAAAGGAAAAGCAACCAGTTAATACCCTGAGGTTGACAGTCAGAAATTTTCATGATGTAGCTTCCCCATCCCTGGGCACTACCTATAGAAGTTAAGAGACTCAGAGACTGCCTAGCCAAGCCCTGATTCATGACCCCTCAACCCCACCCTCAACCCCCAGAAGGAAAAGCTCAGAATTTCCCAAAGCAGCCCAACTGTAGCTACTGCATACCCCACTCAATCACTTAACCTTCTGGTGTGCCCCCCTGTCTCTGAATGTTGTTCTACCAAGTTGGGTCACTTACGTTGTAAGTTTACCTTTAAAGGCAGATGCGTGATCCTGTGGCCCTTCTTGACTTACATCCATATTCACGGCATTTTGCTTAATGACACTTTCTGAGTTGGCCCTGAGCTTTCCAAGTGGCTGAAGTTCCATAAGACCAATCCCAATTTTCCAACTCTTCTCCTTTTTCAACCCAGAATGATGTCTGTTTTTGCTCATTTTAGCAATGACCTGTTTAATGGGAGCTGAATGACTGTGTTGCATAGTCAGGAGTCCGAGCTGGCAGGCTCCATCCAGAAAGAAATGGCATAAAGAAACACTGTTCTAGATCAAGCACTTGCACATGAGGGTAATCCTCTCCTCTTTCCCCATTTCCCCTCCCCTCTCCCTCCTTCCCACTCTCCCCTCCCCCAGGGATTGGTACACAGGGTTAAACTGCTAACATCTCCATCTGATTCTCCAGGTTTCCTATTTGCCTCCAGGAAATCTGGCTGCATGAAAACAAGGTTTATATTTTCCAAGAGACAGGTGATAAAATGATGAACTCTTCTTTTTCATTTTGGGCATTTATTTGGCACAGGATCCCCATCCCCTAAAACCTTGCTTTTCCACAAACACCTCCTGGAATTGCTAATTAATTATCTCACTGAGATGAGGACAATACGAGGAAGACGTACTTAGATCTAGCAGATAATGAAATAGCCAGGATAGATTTAATTCTGCTTAGAACTCTTCATACAGCACTTAAGAATCTAATTCTGGCTTCAGAGCAAACCATAAAACAAGTCATTTAAACAAACAAACAAAAAACCTAAGATATACTACACATCATTTGTGTGACATGATGTGAGTAGTCAAATGTTGATCAAGTACTGGGCAAATGAGGGTCACAATTTTCAGTGAAATCTAACATTGCCATGCTTGCTCTGCCATGAAGAGCTGCAGCCACCACTCCCTGCTGTTCTTATAGTGAGCCAGTAGGTCTGCTAAAGGACTTCCCAGGTGGTTCAGCGGGTAAAGAACCCACCTGCCAACATAAGAGATGCGGGTTTGATCCCTGGGTCAGGAAGATCCCCTGGAGGAGGGCTTGACAACCCACTCCAGTATTCTTGTCTGGAGAATCCCAGGAACAGAGAAGTCTCGTGGGCTACAGTCCACAGGGTCGCAAAGAGCTGGACACGACTGAATTAACTTAGCACGAATGCACACAGGGCTGTAAAATGGGGACTGATGACCGTACGACTCACTCTTATAAAATGGTAGCTAATTATCAGGTGCCCTATTTGTGGTTCCCAAACTGCTTCACCTGGCTTTGAGTTGAGTCACCTAGGTAGAGTAATAGAGTGGAGTGTAGCCAAGCCAATGAGAGCCGGCACTTAAGAGACTGCCACACCCAGGCCCAGGCCCAGCCCAAGCCCAGCCCCAGCCCCACCCCAGGGAGGCTTGGCCCCAGCCCCACCTAATCAAGCTACTGATTTGTCTTCAGGGAGGGACCCAGAGAGTGCTCTGCCAAGGTGCCCTTGTTAGGACTTGTCACTCCCTGGGACTATGCTGGTCGCCACTGCTGGGGCTTGTTTCTTGAGGCTATAAGGGTACAATTAATTGCAACAGCTATGGCTTTATCTGTCCCTAAGCACTCATTGATCTTGACAGTAATGACAGCAATAGAAAAAATATCAATATATTTGAATTGCTCAAGGATGTTTCTCCCAGGTTTGGCTGGGTGTAGTTTTTACCTGATCTTGCCAGGATTACATGAAAACCACGCTGGTTAATTTTTAAATGCTAACAGTGCCAGTTGATGGGTACGTAATGATTGTTTCTCAAGAGTGATTGTGTTTCTGAGCATTTATTTAATCTTTTAAAAATCAAACTTATAATTTCCACAGTTCATAATGTTAAATACAATTTATCTGCTTTGAACTCAGCATAGTAGGTTAAGGTGTTTCTAAGAGTTGAGTGCATGTCTGAGGTTTTATTTAATTAATCAAATAATGTATTTTGAATGTCCATTTACTGTAAGGTTTAAAAGTTTTATGATGCATGAAATAACTGATCCATAGGTAAAAACTATAGGAAACAGAAAAAAATGTTACTGAAGCACTGGAAGAAAGATAAATGTAATCTGACTGAAATGCAAGTCCAAAATATGGAAGGCAGAGAACTCTGAAGATAGAAGAAAATAGCTGGAGACTACAAAAACAAAACTAGGGGGACTCCAAATAATTAAAAGCATGAAATATGAATAATGATCAGTCTACAATCAGGAAGGAAGAATACAGCATAAGAAAGATGTCATAAATGAGTGTAAGATATTGCAGAGAAACAGTAAAAATACCAAATAAACAAAAGCATTACATTTTAACATGGTAAAAGTGTTTCACTCAATCCGTTGTATGTCAGAGACTAACCAGGTACCCACCAACCCCATTTTTCTCTTCTTCCTGGTGGATGGCTACAAACTAAATTTCCCAAACTTCCTTACACTCACTGTGATCATGTGACTGAGCCCCAGTCCATAGAATGTGGATCAGAAGTGGTATCTACCACACCAAGGCTTGGCCCACAAGGCCTCCTATGCAATTCTCTATGCTCTTTCTCTTTTTTGTCATTTCCTAGCCAAATGATGAGGATGCAGGGGCAGACTTTGGGGCTCAAGGTCTTAGTGGAGCTGCTGAATGGAAGGAACAGATCCCTGCCATACCGAGCTGGACTACAGTGTAAACCAGAAATAAACCGTTATTGGATTAAACCACTGAGCTATGGGGGTTGTTAGACTGGCCCAACTAACACCCACTGAGGAGTTATCTCTTCAAGATGGATGAGTACAGGAAACATCCAAGGCAAAGTTGGTACATGTACCAAATACAACTCTGTTGTCATCTCTGCTGCAGTATTACTTCATCCTTAGTATTTAGCTAGGGATTTAGCTTTGTATTTAGCTTTAGGTTACTTCTATGAAAGTGTGATTATTGGATCCTTCAGCATCTTGGATTTGTGAAGAACGAGATTATTTATGACGTTTCGAATAAAGTAAATAAACTAATAAACAAATGAATGAACAAATGAGTAGGTATTTTATTAATAGCAATTAAGTACACTAGATGCAGTTAAAGCTTTTTTTTTTAATCATACTACTTTTAATCTAATAACGTGGAAGAAGGAAACAGTAAATCTTAGCAAACACTAAATCTTATCATATTAGACCCTCTTCTCTTAAAACTCTAGACTATCTTCTGCGGGAATTCTCTCCATCCTGTTGACTTAATTATAATCTATGCATTGGCAATACTCAGATCTCTATCTCTAGCCTAGATTCTACTTCCTCAAGATTCAAATCATATATTCTTCCTGGAAATTTTCACTTGTGTGCCCAACATAACAGGCATTCAAATAAATGAGTCATTCATTGAGCTATAAAGAACTAATAGAAGTTACCTTCACTGGAGACTGCCGGTTATCTTTTCAGCATCAGCCCCCTGAGCTCCCTTTTCTGTCCAAAGAGGGCTCAGATTGGGTTCATGTGCCTGCACTTACCCACACAGCAATGTCCCTGGGGGCAGGTGACCCCACTCTCTATTCCAGGGGTGGTCTGTTTGGGCTGAGGGTAATTTATTGGTTCAGGAGTGGGCATCTGCAATGAGCTGTAGAATTGTCTGCTGTCTTTCTGGGGAAAGTTTCCTTACTTTTTAGAGAAAATTACAACAAAAGACAAGAAAGAAAAAAAAAAAAAGCCACAGGGAAAACATGTAAAGTACAGAGATTAATTGCACATATTCTTGTGCCAGACTGACTGGATTTGAATCTACCGCTTACAATTATGTAACATACCGCAAATTTCAGTGCCTCTGTTTTCTCGTCAGCAAAAAGAGTTATGAGAACAAAACATGGATTAACATATGTAAAATGCTGGCATGCAGTAAACACTATATAACTGTTGTTTATTATTATTTTATTATGAATGTTGTTGCTTGAAACTGCTGGCATGATCTTGCTTTGAACCTGAGGATTAAGCATTCTCAAGAGATGCAAAGAGAGTTTGAAGTAAATTTCTTCAAAATGTGTTGAAGCAAATTAATAGAAAGAAGCTGGGTCCTCCATGACACAGTTGAACTTTGTACTCAGCTAACCCTCTACCCACTCCAGTGTTCTTGCCTGGAGAATCCCAGGGACAGGGGAGCCTGGTGGGCTGCCGTCTATGGGGTCGCACAGAGTTGGACACGACTGAAGCAACTTAGCAGCAGTAGCAGCAGTAGCCCCCTACTCTGCAGAACATCTTGTTACACAAAATAATATAAACTGCACTACTTTTCAAGCTTTATCGTTTAGATTAGGTTTTGTGGTATTTGCATCCAAAGGCATCCAATTTGACATATCAACTAGTATAGAGCTTTCAAAACTTTCTGAAATCACGGAGTCTTTTTAAAAAATTTCATAACATGAGCAATAATAAAATTAATTTCTCTTTGGAAGCATTCTAAACGTCTTGACCCCTTCTGATTAAGCATCCCAACCCAAGTCTGCTTCTTTCCCCTCCCCAGAGGCGATCACAGTTACCTCTTTTGTAAGTGTTCTTTTCTGATTTTTTTCTTGTTTGTTTACATAAAGACTTCTGTATCCAAAGTAAATACATAGCAACATTGTGTGTGTGTTAACATAAGTGGTTTTATATTATTGTACACAACTTTCTGCAAAGTTGCTTTCTCAGACAACAATACATTCTAGAGAGCCAGCTATGTTAGGACATTGACCTCATTCTTTGTTACAAAATACTTCAAAGTGTTACTATTCCACAGCATACTTAGCCATTCATCAGCTGATGGACTTTTAGGTTCTTTTCAATTTTGTTTTAATTTATGTTTTATAACCATCAACAATGCTATGACCTATGTCCTCAAACCTGTCTATTTGTCAAAGCTACATTATCAGGTGCATTAAAAGCACATGATGCTATATATTTTCAGTGACTTGTTACTCTCCTTGACATGAAGTACCTTTTTTCATCCTCGAATTCTTTTTTGTCTGATAGTGTCTTTTCACTTTGAATTACATTTTGTCTGACAGCTTCCCTTGTAGCTCAGTTGGTAAAGATTCCTGCAATGCAGGAGACCTGGGTTCAATTCCTGGGATGAGATCTGCTGGAGAAGGAAATGGCAACCCACTCCATTATTCTTGCCTGGGAAATCCCATGGACAGAGGAGCCTGGCAGGCTACAGTCTATGGGGTCTCAAGAGTCGGACATGACTTAGTGACTAAACAACCACCAATATTGCTTAGTCTCTTTTTTTTAGCATTTACTTCGTAAATTTTTCTTTAATTCCTGTGTTTTTTAGCTTTATGATTACCTCTTTTTCTTCCAGTTTCATTGAGATATAATTGACATTCTGCACTATTAAAGTTTAAGGTGTACAGCATAATTATGTGACTTACATATGTCATGAAGCTATGGTTTTTCCAGTGGTCATGTATGGATGTGAGAGTTGGACTGTGAAGAAAGCTGAGCGCCGAAGAATTGATGCTTTTGAACTGTGGTGTTGGAGAAGACTCTTGAGAGTCCCTTGGACTGCAAGGAGATCTAACCAGTTCATCCTAAAGGAGATCAGTCCTAGGTGTTCATTGGAAGGACTGATGCTAAAGCTGAAACTCCAATGTTTTGGCTACCTCATGCAAAGAGTTGACTCGTTGGAAAAGACCCTGATGCTGGGAGGGATTGGGGGCAGGAGGAGAAAGGGATGACAGAAGATGAGATGGCTGGATGGCATCACCAACTCGATGCACATGAGTCTGGGTAAACTCCGGGAGTTGGTGATGGACAGGGAGGCCTGGTGTGCTGCAGTTCATGGGGCTGCAAAGAGTTAGATACAACTGAGTGACTGAACTGATACTGAATCTCTCTCACCCTTTCTTCCCTCCCTCTAACTGCCTCTTCTGTGGCAGCCACCTGTTTTCTGTATCTGTAATTGTATTTATATTTTGTTATGTTTTTCATTTGTTCTTTTTTGTTCCACATGTAAGTAAAATAATACATTATTTGTCTCTCTGTATCTGACTTATTTCACTTAGCATAACACTCTCTAGTTCCATTCATGCTGTCAGAAATGGCAAGGTTTCATTCTTTTTCATGGCAAGTAATATTCCATTATATATGTATATTCCAGGTTTTCCTTATCCATTCATTTACTAACGGGCACTTATGTTGCTTTCATATTTTGGCTATTATAAATAATGCTACAGTGAACATAGGGGTACTTATATTTTTTCTATAGGTTTTTGTTTTCTTCTGATAATATCACGAGGAATGAAAGCATTAGATCATATGGTAGTTCTATCTTTAATTTTTTGAAAAATCTTCATGTTGTTTTCCATAATAGCCACTGCATTCCTGTATTTTCAACTGTTCTGTGTTATTTTTCTTTAAGATATTTCTTGTAAAAAATGTAGGTATATTTTTAAATACAATCTGACTGTATAGATCTTCCTCAGTTTATGATGAGATTATATCCCAATAAGCCCATCATAAGTTAAAACTATTGTTATATTGTTGCTGCTGTTCAGTCACTAAGTTGTGTGTGGTGTTGCAGTTTATAAAACTAACCTACAGAACATCTTATCTTAGCGTAGCCAATCTTAATTGTGCTCAGAACACTTCTTTTATCCTAATTGGGCAAAATCATTTACCACAAAATCTGCTTTATAGTGAAGTGTTAAATATCTCATGTAATTTATTGAATATTGTACTGAAAGTGAAAAACAGGATGGTGATCTGGGTATAGAAATGTTATAAGCAGTGTGTCAGCTGTTTACCCTCGTAATGACGTGGCTGACTCGGAGCTGTGACTTGCTGCCCTGCCCAGCATCATGAAATAAGATTGTACCACCTATCACTCAGGAAACGATCAAAATTCAAAGTACGATTTCTGTTGAATCCATTATCACTTCAACACCATACTAAAGTCAAAAAAATCCTAAGTTGAATCATCCTAAGTTGAAGGCTGTGCTTGATTTCTACTACAGCTGTGTGCATTTTAATAATATTTTTACCAATTACATGGCCTTGGTATGAAGGGCAGGCGATCAGTTCACCATCGTGAAGCTAGAAGTTGTCAACCATGAAATCTTCATATAGTTAAAAATTTCATGTAAACTTTATAAATTATTAAGCCATAATAATACATGTGTGTTAAAGGGGTGCCAGAATACATTTTGTTCTTTTTGTATAAAGAGAATCCCAAAGTAAATGATTATTGATGAAGTAACATTAGGATGAAAGTCTTGGTGGTTATAAGTTGTTCTCCTTTTTGTAAAGAATGTTTTTTTAAGAGTTAATAAAGTAAACACTTAATTTCATTGACCATTAATGAAGTAAAACTGCTAATTTCATTTACTGGAACTTTAAGCAAATTAAATAAATTTACAAAAAAAATAAAATTTTTATCTGTTTTTCCCCTTAGACATTGGTACACTTAGTAACAAATCTGTTACTAAGAGAGTGGATACAAGAGCGCCATTTGACAATACACAGAAGGATAGGACTTAAGCTCAGAAATAACACTGCTTCACAAATTTAAAGCAAAAGAGGCTTCCCTGGTGGCTCAGCGGTAAAGACACTGCCTGTCACTGCAGGAGAGATGGGTTTAGTCCCTATCTGGGAAGATCAAATATGCTGAGGAGCAACTAGGCCCACGCTCCACAGCTATTAAGCTTGTATTCTAGAGCCTGTGCTCCACAAGAGAAGCCACTGTAATGAGTAGCCCACGCACTGCAACTACAGAGTAGCCTCCCACTCACCTCAACTAGAGAAAAGCCCAGGAAGCAACGAAGATCCAGCACAGTCAAAACAAAACAAAACGAAAACGGAACCAAGGAAAGAAGACGGCACTTTCACAAAATCCTCAAGGCTGAACTGCCATTTAAAAAGATCTCCAGGCACCCATAACTTTCTGTAGAAAGTGAGAAAGCTCTTTATTGGTTTCAGTTATTTTCAAACAAATTTGAACAGTGTCCTTGTTTCTCATATGGTGACCTTAGGGCCACCTGGGATAGTAAGTGTTGGGAAGAGAGTAAACGTCACTAAGGCCATACCACTGGCTTAACACAAACAGCATCACTTTTTATTCATGTTTCATGCAAGGTTTCTCTTGAAAAACAGCTCTTCTATGAAGAGAAAAAAAGGTCTGGTCTAATATTTCTGTCCTCAGTACGCATGTGTGCACGCATGCTAAGTCACTTGAGGCGTATCTGATTCTTTGTGACCCTTGGATCGTAACGTGCCAGGCTCTTCTGTCCATAGGCATCTCCAGGAAACAATACTGGAGTGGGTTGCCATGCCCTCCTCCAGGGGATCTTCCTGACCCAGGGATGGAACCCACTTCTCTGATGTCTCCTGCATTGGCAGGCGGGTTCTTTAAACTAGTGCTACGTGGAAAGCCCATCTTCAGTATAACTAATCCTAATTTTTTTACAGGCTTATATAATGCATTCTCCTTAAATAGCTTCAGAAAGCAGATTTTCTTCCAGGTCCCAAAGATACCCATTTCTTTGTGGGGAAATCATTAGTGTTTTCAGCCCAGTCCCATTTTGCTCAACTTTCAGTGCTCATGCATCTTTTTTGTAATAACCCTCATATATTTGAAGATGATTATTTAGTTACTCCTCAGTCTTCCCTGCTTGAGGCCAAATCAATCTGATGTCATTTAATCCCTTTCACAGATCTCATTTCTCAACATTTAAATCATTGCTGTGGGGTCCTCATCTCTCTGAAACATCTCCAAATTTCTTATCTCTCTCCCCTATTATTGAAATCACAACTACATACCCTCATGCTCAGTAGGTGGGAGGGAAAAGCCATCCTTTCTACTTAGTTCCTTCAGGCTCTAATTTGGATCTTCTTTCATCCTTCAAGACTATCTTGATGGTGGTGGTGGATTAAATATGGTAACAAATTCTTTGACACTATTTCCATCCAAGTGGGATTAAATTCCCCTCCTCTTAAGTTTAGGCTGACCTGTGACTAGCCATTAACCAACACAGAATGGCAGAGAGATACTATGCTGGTTTGGACCCAGTCTTCAGCAGGACTGACAACTTCTACCTTGGCCTCTTGGAACACTTGCTCAGGCAGAAGCTGGCCATCATGTTAAAAAAAAAAAAAAAAAATCAGGCTAGCCTGAGATTACCAGGCTGGGAGGAAGTCCAACCTGTCATGTAGAAAGGTCGCATGGACAGCAATGCCCCTCTGCCCCTAGCTCTTCCAGCCATGTCAACCCAAAGGATCATGAGAAATAATAATGAATTGATGTGCTAGTCACGAACTCCTCATGTGGCTTATTATGCAACAAGATGATTAGAATGATGGTTTTCTTTTCCCCTTTGTGATTTATTCTCCTTTCCCCTTCTCAGGTATCTTCTTGAATGCTGATACTAGGGTTCCCATAACCAAAGGGGATCTTCCTAAGAATTCCAACATGAATTAGCCCTACCTTATCTGTAAAAAAGAAGTGATGATTTCCCCTGCTTGTCCACAGATTTTCTTGTCTTATGTCTCTAAAATATCTGTGTTTTAAGAATACCCCAATAGGCAATCCCTACTAGTGGGATTATCTCTGTGAGTATATATTCTACTTCTGTCTTTCCTTAAAACAGTGTTTCCAACATCCCATTCACAGCTTATTTTCCAAAGTTGTTCAAGGTCTGTGATATTATGGATGAGGTTACGAGGTCCAGTGCATTCAAAAGAAAAACAATGCCTTCTATTGTTTGATATTAATAAGTATTTTTAATTTTATGAAGTAGTTGTATAAGTTAGGGGGTTTACTGGTCACAAAGGAAATCATAGCTGGGAAATGGTGCTGCTGGTTTAAAACCCAGGTACTTTACTTAATTCTCACAGGATAGAAGATAGTACCAAGAGAAGCAGGAAATGTGGGCGTTTTCTCTGAACTGAGCTCACTTAAACTATGTATTTCTTACACAGAAGCATTCATCTTTGCATGGACATATCATGACCCTTCCAATCCTATATGACTCAGAGCCAGGGGCTCAGAGATGATGTCATCATTCAGTGGTGTTTTGTTGTTATATCCCAAGAAGACCAAATATCATAAAACTTTAAGTTTTCAAAGTTCACCTCAAAATATCTAAGAGTTCTCTTTGGAGATACCACATAGAAATGACAATTAAAAGTTCAAAAACGAAATATTTAACCTCCCCCTTAGTCTTAGAACCAAACCGATTCGGGGGATTAGTTGTTCAGATGAAGCAGAACAGACGACCCACAGGCTAATAGATCTCTGTCACCTCACAAAGAGAGTTGTTTGTATCTGCCAGTCTGAGTAAGTTAATAAACCGCAGAAGGAAAGAGCTATGGCCTGTGGCATTAATGCTCAGCTAGAGTTGGCAGCACCCAAAAAATGTGTATTGCAAGTACTTTCTTAGTCTCTCTTTTGCCTTATAATTTATTTAATAATTTACAGAGGTTTTATCTCTTTTATTCAGTTAAATATTTCTATTCCTTTAGGATTTTCATCTTTAATACTTAGACCGCCAGTCACCGAACACAGAGTAACTACTCTGTCTTGGTTCATTCAGGCTGCTATAACAAAATACCATAAACTGAATAATTTATAAACAACAGAAATGTATTTCTCACAGTTCTGGAGACTGGAAAGTTCAAGAAGAGTAAGATGCCGGCAGGTCCTGTCTAGTAGGATTCACTTCCTGGTTCATGGGTGATACTTTCCCACCATGTCCTCATATGGTGGAAGAAGGGTTGAGGGGGCTCCCTGAGGCCTCTTTTAAAAGGACATTAATCCCAATCATGAGGACTCCATCCTCATGACTTGATCACCTTCCAGAGCCCAATCTCCTAATAGCATCACCCTGATCATTAGAATTTCAGCTTATGAACTTGAGGGGGATGCAAATATTTGGCCCATGACATCCTCCACGATGGCCACTTCTTGGAGAAAGTCCATCTATAGGGTGAGTGAATGAGCCCCGGGCTTCTGAGCTGACATTATCTGGGGCAGTAAATCCCCAGCAAGGGCCATGTTAAGACCTCCTTTATTTACAATACACGTAAGTCAAATCATTACGCTTTATGCCTTAAACTTAGTTGTTTGTTGTTGTTTAACTGCTAAGTCATGTTCACTCTTTTGCAACCCCTTGGACTGTAACTTGCCAGGCTCCTCTGTCCATGAGATTTTCCAGGCAAGAGCACTGGAGTGGGAGAACAAGATGGCAGAGGAGTAGGTGGATGTGGAGTACACCTCTCTCCATGGATACATCAGGAATACACCTTCAGACACAGGAGTGCATGCAAAACACCAGCCAAGGGTGGAAGGAGTACCTGACCAGTGGAAAAGAATATACGAAAACCACGCAAAACTTGGTAGGACGAAGGAGCTAGGAGGACAAACAGGAGTGTTAGTAGGACTGGACCTGTCCTCAGTGGGTGGGGGAACTGAAGCAGGGATCTGATCCCCACAGCAGGGCAATTGTCTGAGTCAGAGGAGAACCATTTAAGGCTGAGGGTGAAACAGCTGATCCATCGCAGCCTAAATGGAATGAGAATCAGACAGTCCTTGCTGCAGCCATAGAGACCCCAGACAGGCTGGGAGCTGGAGTTTAGGGACTGTGGAGCAATCCCAAGGCAAGAGCTGATGTTGACTGTGGAGAGACGGATTGGGGGGGGGGGGGTGAGGGAGGAGATCGTGGTGGAAAATGCTGGTGGAGGCAAGCTAGGCAGCCATGGAAGCAAGGCGATACTGCTGAGTCACGTGTAGCAGGTGAAGCCATCACCATAGCCTCTCTCTCCCCACACACCAGCATCAGCAGCTGAACAATGAAGCAACTGGCCCATCAAATGCCTGACGCACCGAACTACAGAGTAGGACTACACCCAGGGTGCTCCTTTCAGTGCCTGATGCACTGATTTACGGAGTAGAATCCCAGCCAGGGGGCTCCTCTATGTGACTGACAAGTCGAACAACAGAGAAGGACCCCAAGCAAGCGAGCCCTTTAAGTGCCTCTAAGGGAGGAGCTACAGAGAAAGCCTGGTCAAAGAGGCCTTCTGATTGCCAGCTACAAGAGGCTCAAAAAAAGGCTCTGATGGTGACAGACTGTATTTTCTTGGGCTCCAAAATCACTGCGATGGTGACTGCAGCCATGAAGTTAAAAGACGCTTGCTCCTTGGAAGAAAAGCTATAACCAACCTAGACAACCTATTAACAAGCACAGACATTACTTTGCCAACAAATGCCCATCTAGTCAAATTTACGTATATTCCAGTGGTCATGTATGGATCTAAGAGTTGGGCTATAAAGAAAGCTGAACACCAAAGAATTGATGCTTTTGAACTGTGGTGTTGGAGAAGACTCTTGAGAGTCCCTTGGCTGCAAGGAGATCCAACCAGTCCATCCTAAAGGAAATCAGTCTGGAATATTCATTTGAAGGACTGATGCCAAAGCTGAAACTCCAATACTTTGGCCACCTGATGTGAAGAACTGACTCATTGGAAAAGACCCTGATGCTGGGGAAGATTGAAGGCAGAAAGAGAAGGGGACGACAGAGGATGAGATAGTTGGATGGCATCACTGACTCAATGGATGTGAGTTTGAGTGAACTCTGGGAGTTGATGATGGACGGGAGGCCTGGCATGATGCAGTCCATGGGGTCACAAAGAGTCAGACACGACTGCGCGACTGAACTGAACTGAACTGAGAGCCATAACTCCTGTGTCAGAGGCAGTCCGTGTCTCTGCACACTTGATGCCGCCAGGGTCCCCGTAAGCCAAGCAGCCACGCGACTTTCACACTTAACTCTCACTGGGGCAGAGCTGCCACAGGCAAAATAAAATCTTGCATCTATGCACACAGGGTTGCTTCAGTAGTGTCTTACTCTTTGCAGCAATGTAGACTGTGGCCTGCCAGACTTCTCTGTCAGAGGGGGGTTTCTCCAGGCAAGCATACTGGAGCGTTTTGGCCAATACTGGTTGCCATACCTTTCTAGAGCACTATATTTCCTGCTGCCCTAGCCACCAATTCCCCTGAGTACCTGGTGCTGCCAGAACCCCTGTGACCCAAGCAGCTGCACCACCTCCACACCTGGCCCTCACAGGGGCAAACCCGAGCCCTCCAGGGCAGCCTCAGAAACTAAACCCCAGTGGACGACCCACATGTAGAGGTGGAAATAAAGCCACAATTGAAACCCAGGGGCAGTGTGGCTAAGGAAGAAGCCCCAAAACCTTCCCACCAGCTGTACAAGCTGCTGATTAAATCCACACGATTACCTAAGCAGACTCTGTGTCAACGGAATATATAAAAGACCATTGACAGCTCCCCAAAAGAAAACACACTAGCTCTGATAGCTGTGGAAGCAAGAACACACAAGAATAGGACCAGATTAGCATCTGAGCTGCCCCCACAGCAGGTCCAGAGATCAGCACAGTGTTGGCGGGCATCCTAGGGAGGTGAGGTGGACTGTGACCCCCAGCAAGGGAAAGGACTCAGACAGCAGTGACTCAAGAAAAACATTTATTATTCTTAATTTTTGACTTGTTCTGTAGATTCTTTTGGATTTTTCTTTCTTTTTTCTTTATTTCCTTTCTTCCACCTCTGTTGTAGTTGTTGATTTTATTGGCACTAAGAAATCCAATTAAGCTTTTGAGCTCTCTTTTTTTCAGTCACATTTTTTATTGTTGTCACAAACCTCTGCCTCTACATTAAGGGTTTTGCAGTTCTGTGGAGTTTTCTCTCTTTTTTTTCCTTTTCTCTTTTTTTAATTTTAATTTTTAATTTTTTAAACCTATTATTATTTTTTCTACATTTATTCCTTTGTGTGCTTTTCCTACTGTTCTTTTCCCCTTGCAGTTAATCTTTAACACGTATAAATGTTCTTTATCTACCTCTATTTAACTTTACATATCTATTCTTTCTTTCTCTTCTTTCTCTCCTTTCCTCTCAACATATGTGTTAGTTTTATTTTCATTGCTTTATTCCCCAGTTGGCACCTTGCTTTAGTTTTGTTTTCCAGTTTGTGCTTTAATTAGTTTTTTTCTGATAGATATAATTTTTGGTTTCCTTTGTTTGCCAGGTCAATCTATTGTACTTTATTTTTGTTGGACTGTTTTGATTTTGATTATGGGCATATACGTGTATATTTCTAACAATAGAAAGTCATACTTTCTATTGTTATTATAAACCTCTGCCTCTATGTTGGGCTTTTGCAGTTCTATGGAGTTTTCCTTTTTATTTTTCTTTCCTTTTACCTTTCTTCTTCCTTTTTTTTTCCTTTTCTCTTTTTTATAATTTTAATTTTTAATTTTTTTAAAACCTATCATATGTTTCTACATTGAAACATTTGTTAGTTTTGTTTTTATTTCTTTATTCCCCACTTGGCACCTTGCTTTAGTTTTGTTTTCCAGTTTGCGCTTAAGTTAGTTTTGTTCTTAACTGATGAATGTAACTTTTTATTTCCTTTTTTGCTGGGTCAATCTGCTGTACTTTATTTTTGGTGGACTGTTTTCACTTTGCTCATAGGTGTATATGCATGTGTGTATATTCCACTATTTTGATTATTATTTGCCTGATTTTGTAACAGCCAATTGTTTGGGGTTCATCTTTGGTTTCTCATTTTGGATATTTGTTTTCATCTCTCTTAATGCCATAACAAACCACTTGTGGAATCTTCATTCCTCACCAGAGATCAAGCCCTGAGCCTTTGGAGTAGGAGCACTGACCCCAAGACCTAGACTACCAGATAACTATGGCACCCACCCCAGCACTCTTGCCTGGAAAATTCCATGGACGGAGGAGCCTGGTAGGCTACAGTCCATGGGGTCACAAAGAGTCAGACATGACTGAGCGACTTCACTCACTCACTCACATAACCCTAGGGAGTATCAAATAGTGAGAGCTCACACAAAGGAAACCACTTGAATACAAGACCCGGCATCACCCAATTACCAGTAGCACCTTGTGCAGGACGCCTCATCTAAACAACAAACAAAACAAAAACACAAACCAAATCATCAGTAGACAGGATTACCACCTCACTCAGCCTTGCCCATCAGAGGGAAAATAAACAAACAAAAACTCAGCACAAATCTCACCCTAAATGAAGCTCACAGAAACCACTGAACCAATCTTAGGAGGGCAGAAACCAAAAGGAAGAAAGAGGCTTCCCTGGTGGCTCAGAGGTTAAAGCGTCTGCCTCCAATGCAGAAGACCTGGGTTCGACCCCTGGGTCGGGAAGATCCCTTGGAGAAGGAAATGGCAATCCACTCCAGTATTCTTGCCTGGAGAATCCCATGGACGGAGAAGCCTAGTAGGTTACCAGTCCATGGGGTCGCAAAGAGTCGGACATGACTGAGCGACTTCACCTTCACCTTCAAGGAAAGAATTACCTCAAACACAATAACTTAAAAAAAAAATAATGAAAAGGCAGAGAAATACTACACAAATGAAGGAACAGACTAGAAATACAGAAGTCCAGATAAATGAAGAGGAAGGAAATAGGCAAACTACCTGAAAAGGCATTCAGAATAATGATAGTAAAGATGATTGAAAACAAAATGGAGACAATACAAGAATCAATTAACAAAGACCTAGAAGAATTAAAGAATAAACTTACAGAGACAAACAACACAATTACTGGGATTAAAAATACTCTAAAAAGAATCAATAGCAGAATATCTAAAACAGAAGAATGAATCAGTGAGCTGGAAGATAAAAGAGTGGAAATAACTTCTGAAGAGCAGAATAAATTACAAAGAATGAAAAGAGCTGAGGATAGTCTCAGAGACCTCTGGGGCCATATCAAATGCATCAACCTTTGAATTATAGAGATTCCAGAAGAAGAAGAAGAAGAGAAAAAAAAGGGGGGGGTATGAGAAAGTTTTTGAAGAGATTATGGTTGAAAATTTCCCCAACATGGAAAAGGAAATAATCAATGAAGTCCAAGAGGCACAAAGAGTCCCATACAGGATAAACCCAAGGAGAAACACACCAAGACACATACTAAGAACTAACAAAGACTAAACACAAAGGAAAATTAAAAGCAGCAACGGAGAAACAACAAGTAACATATAAAAGAAACCCCATATACTTAACAGCTGATCTTTCAGCAGAAACTCTGCAGGCCAGAAAGGAATGGCAGGATATATTTAAAGTACTGAAAGGGCAAAATCTACAACCAAGATTACTGTATATGGCAAGGATCTCATTCAAAATTGATGGAGAAATAAAAAGCTTTTCAGACAAGCAAAAGTTAAGAGAATTCAGTACCGTCAAACCAGCTTACAACAAATGTTAAATGGATTTATATAGTCAAGAAATACAACAGAAGAAAAAAGATCTACAAAATCAACCCCAATTAAGAAAATGGCAATAGGAACATATGTATCAATAATTACTGTAAATGTAAATGAATTAAATGCTCCAACCAAAAGACACAGACTGACTGAATGGATATAAAAACAAGACCCCTATATATGTTGTCTATAAGAAACCCACTTCAGACCTCAAGACACATATAGACTGAAAGTGAGAGGCTGGAAAAATATATTTGATGCAAATGGGAGGCAAAAGAAAGCTGGAGTAGTAATCCTCATATCAGACAAAATAGAACTTAAAGAAGATTACAAGAGATGAGGAAGGTCACTATATAATGATCAAGGGATCAAACCAAGAGGAAGACATAACAGTTGTAAATATCTATGCACCCAACATAGGAGCGGGAGAAGGCAATGGCAACCCACTCCAGTACTCTTGCCTGGAAACTCCCATGGGCAGAGGGGCCTGGTAGGCTGCAGTCCATGGGGTCGCTGAGTAGGACACAACTTTGTGACTTCACTTTCACTTTTCACTTTCATGCATTGGAGAAGGAAATGGCAACCCACCCCAGTGTTCTTGCCTGGAGAATCCCAGGGGGGAAACTGGTGGGCTGCCATCTTTGGGGTCGCACAGAGTCAGACACAACTGAAGTGACTTAGCAGCTACAGCAGCAACATAGGAGCACCTCAATACATAAGACAAACACTAACAAACATAAAAGGAGAAATTGACAGTAACACAATAACAGTAGGAGACTTTAACACCCCACTCACACCAATGGACAGATCATCAAAATGGAAAATTAATAAGGAAACACAAGTCTTAAATGATACATTAGATGAGATGGATCTCATTGATATCTTCAGGACATTCCATCCAAATGCAGAAGAATAAACATTCTTCTCAAATGCAATTGGAATATTCTTCAGGATAGACCACATCTTGGGTCACAAATCAAAGCTCAGTAAATTTAAGAAAATTGAAGTTGTATCAAGCATCTTCTCCAACCACAATGCTATGAGACTAGATATCATTTACAAGGAAAAAACTGTAAGAAACACAAACACATGGAGATTATACAACACATTTCTAAATAACCAACAGGGTACTGAAGAAATCAAAAGGGAAATTAAAAAATTTCAATGAAACAAATGACAATGAAAAAGCAACAACTCAAAACATACGGAAAGCAGCAAAAGCAGTTCTAAGATGGAAATTTATAGCAATACATTCCTACCTCAAGAAACAAGAAAAACATTGAATAGACAACCTAACTTTATATCTAAAACAACTGGGAAAAGAACAAACCACCATGCACCACCCCAACAAAAATTAGTAGAAGGAAAGAAATCATAAAGATCCAAGCAGAAATAAATGGAAAAGAAATGAAAGAAACAATAGTAAAGATTAGTAAACCTAAAAGCTAGTTCTTTGAGAAGATAAACAAAATCAACAAACCTTTAGCCAGACTCATCAAGAAAAAAAGAGGAAAATCAAATCAACAAAATTACAAATGAAAAAGGACAGGTTACAACAGATAATGCAGAACAAAATGGATTAAAAGAGACTATTATGAATAACTATATGGCAATAAAACAGATAACCTGGAAGAAATGGACAGATTCTTAGAAAAGGTCTATCTTCCAAGACTGAACCAGGAAGAAAGAGAAATTATGAACAACCCAATTACAAGCACTGAAATTGAAGCTGTGATCAAAAATCTCCCAAAAAAGAAAAACCCAGGACTAGATGGTTTTCACAGGAGAATTTCACAGGAGAAGAGATAATGCCTATCCTTCTAAAACTCTTTCAAAAAATTGCAGAGGAAGGGACACTTCAAAACTCATTCTACAAGGCCACCATCACCATGATACCAAAACCAGACAAAGACAACCCAAAAAAAGAAAACTATAGGCCAATATCACTGGTGAACATAGATGCAAAAACCTCAACAAAATTTTAGCTAACAGAATTCAGCAACACAACAAAAAGCTCATACACAATGATCAAGTTGGGTTATTTCAGGGATTCAAGGATTCTTCAATATATGCAAAACAATCAATGTGATACACCATATGAACAAATTGAAAGATAAAAACCATATGATAATCTCAATAGATGCAGAAAAAGCCTTAGACAAAATTTGTCACCCATTTATGATTAAAACCCTTCAAAAAATGGGCATAGAAGGAACCTACCTCAACATAGTAAAGGCCATATATGATAAGCCTACAGCAAACATTATTCTCAATGGTGAAAAACTGAAAGCATTCCCTCCTAAGATCAGGAACAAAACAAGGGTGTCCACTTTCACCACTATTATTCAACATAGTTCTGGAAGTCCTAGCTACAGCAATCAGAGAAGAAAAAGAAATAAAAGGAATTCAGATTGGAAAAGAAGAAGTAAAGCTCTCAGTTTGCAGAAGACATGGCACTGTTCATAGAAAACCCTAAAGATAGTATCAGAAAATTACTAGAACTAATCAGTGAATTTAGCAAAGTTGCAGGATACAAAATCAATACGCAGAAATCACTTACATTTGTATACACTAAAATGAAAAATCAGAACAAGAAATTAAGGAATCAATCCCATTCACCATTGCAACAAAAAGAATTAAGTATCTAGGAATAAACCTACCTAAGGAGACAAAAGAACTGTACACAGAAAACTATAAGACACTAATGAAAGAAAGGAGAAGGCAATGGCACCCCACTCCAGTACTCTTGCCTGGAAAATCCCATGGACAGAGGAGGCTGGAAGGCTGCAGTCCATGGGGTCACAAAGAGTCGGACACGACTGAGCAACTTCACTTTCACTTTTCACTTTCATGCATTGGAGAAGGAAATGGCAATTCACTCCAGTGTTCTTGCCTGGAGAATCCCAGGGACAGCGGAGCCTGGTGGACTGCCATCTATGGGGTCGCACAAAGTTGGATACGACTGAAGCAACATAGCAGCAGCAGCAGCAGCAACAATGAAAGAAATCAAAGACAACATATTCCATGTTCCTGGGTAGGAAGAATCAATATTGTGAAAATGACTATACTACCAAACGCAATCTGCAGATTTAATGATATCCCTGTCAAATTACCAATGGCATTTTCACAGAACTAGAACAAAAAATTTCACAGTTCATATGGAAACACAAAAGACCCCGAATAGCCAAAGCAGTCTTGAGAAAGAAGAATGGAGCTGGAGGAATCAACTTTCCTGACTTCAGATTATACTACAAAGCTACAGTCATCAAGACAGTATGGTACTGGCACAAAAACAGAAATATACACCAATGGAACAAGATAGAAAGCCCAGAAATAAACCCATGCACCTATGGGTACCTTATTTTTGACAAAGGAGGCAAGAATATACAATGGGACAAAGACACCTTCTTCAATAAATGGTGCTCAGAAAACTGGACAGCTACATGTAAAAGAATGAAATTAGAACACTTCCTAACACCATGCACAAAGATAAACTCAAAATGGATTAAAGGCCTAAATGTAAGACCAGAAACTATAAAACTCTTAGAGGAAAACATAGGCAGAACACTTGATGACATAAATCAAAGCAAGATCCTCTATGGCCCATCTCCTAGAGTAATGGAAATAAAAACAAAAGTAAACAAGTGGGACCTGATTAAACTTAAAACCTTTTGCACAGCAAAGGAAACTATAAGCAAGGTGAAAAGACAACCCTCAGAATGGGAAAAAATAATAGCAAATGAAACAACTGATAAAAGATTTATTTCTAAAACATACAAGCAAGCAGCTTATACAACTCAATATTAGAAAAACAAACAACACAATCAAAAAGTGGGAAAAAGACCTAAACAGACATTTCTCCAAAGAAGACATAGAGATGGCTAACAAACACATGAAAAGATGCTCAACATTGCTCAATATTAGAGAAATGCAAATAAAAACTACAATGAGATATCACCTCACATCGGTCAGAATGGCCCTCATCAAAAAATCTACAAACAATAAATACTGGAGAGGGTGTGGAGAAAAGGGAACACTCTTGCATTGTTGGTGGGAATGTAAATTAATACAGCCTCTATGGAAGACAGTATGGAGATTCCTTTAAAAACTAGGAATAAAATCACCATATGACCCAGCAATCCCAATCCTAGGCATATATCCTGAGGAAACCAAAATTGTAAGAGACACAGGTGTCCCATTGTTCACTGCAGCACTATTTACAGTAGCTAGAACGTGGAAGCAACCTAGATGTTCATCAACAGATGAATGGATAAGGAAGCTGTGGTACATATACACAATGGAATATTACTCAGCCATGAAAAGGAATGCATTTGAGTCAGTTCTAATGAGGTGGATGAACCTAGAACCTATTATACAGAGTGAAGTGAGTCAGAAAGAAAAAGATAAATACCATATTCTAACACATATATATGGAATCTAGAAAAATGGTACTGAAGAATTTATTCACAGGGCAACAATGGAGAAACATAGAGAATAGAGATATGGACATGGGGAGAGGGGAGGAGAGGGTGAGATGTATGGAAAGAGTAACATGGAAACTTACACTACCATATGTAAAATAGATAGCCAACAGGAGTTTGCTGTATGGCTCAGGAAACTCAAACAGGGGCTCTGTATCAACCTAGAGGGGTGGCATGGGGAGGGAGATGGGAGGGAGTTTTAAAAGGGAGGGGATATTGTATACCTATGGCTGATTCATGTTGAGGTTTGACAGAAAACAGCAAAATTCTGTAAAGCAAGTATCCTTCAATTAAAAAAAAAAAAAAAGGAAACAGACTTACAGACACAGGGGGGAAAAAAAGAACACTGGAGTGGGTTGCCATGCCCTCCTCCAGGAGGTCTTCCTGACCCAGGGGTAGAGCCAACATCTCCTGCATTCTAAGTGGATTCTTTATCACTGAGCCACCATGAAAGCCCAAACTTAATGCTGTATGTCAAATATGTCTCAATAAAATGGGGGGAAAGATATGACTTATTTTATTAGCCAGACACCAGGTGTGGCCTGGTGTCAATTCTTCTTTAATTTGACTGCCTTTAGACGTGCCTTCCCATTGGTCACAGGCTCTCTATAGCCCCACTTTTTTTTTTCCCCCCATCTGAACACTTCTCCCTGAAGTTACCAGTCTGGCAGGCATCTGCTTGTAGAGCCAGGGTCCATAGGACCTCCTTCCCAGAGAAGGACGAGAACTTAAATTAGGAAAAGCTGAGAAAGACCTCTGACACAGCTTGGTTAGCTATGACCGGAAGGTTGGGGCCTGTTTCCAGAAGGGGGCACAGGAAAAGAAGCTGAGCAGACAAAAGCTATAGCCCTTTCAGTGACTTAGTTCCCCTTTGACTTGGTCTCTACTGTTTCAGCTAACTGACCCTCCAAGAATATCCTGAGTCCCAGCTCACTGAGAGAGCTGACTGAGAAAGGGAGCTGCCAATACTCCAGATGGGCAGAGAAGAGGAGAGCTTCATAAGCTATTAATTAGCCTCTAGAAAAACCGTCCTCAGGTCCTGTGGTCTTCTCTGATCCAAACAGCAGCAGACAAGGGGACATGACTTGGAACACAGGCAAGGCTACACTGTCACCTGTTTCTGCTTTAAAAGTAAATGTTACTTGACAATATTTGCCCATTCTGGTTTAGCAGCTGTAGTTGGAGCGAGTATTCTTAGTTGTGTAGTGCTAACAATTTTTGTTGTTGAAGATGTGAATGAAGTGTGCACGTACATCGACCCAATTCACTTCTGTACCATTTTTGTAAATACAGTGGTTTGTACAACCTCTCAAAAACCTCTGTATTGATTTCACATATTGATAAGTAGGTGATATGCCAACCAGAAGCACAAGAGTTTCCTATACAAAACTCTGTACGTTGTTAGAACTTTTGTACAGTGGGAGTGGTTTGCAATCTTGGCTTATAGAATATCATGCTGAAATCTTTGCTCCCTCCGTCTGCCTTAGACAAGCTTTTTCATTGTTATTGATATCCATGACATTCAGCGGCCTTGAGCAAATGAGGAATGTTGCTTGAAAGTGAAAGTCGTTCAGTCATGTCCGACTCTTTGCGACCCCATGGACTATACAGTCCATGGAATTCTCCAGGCCAGAATACTGGAGTGGGTAGCTGTTCCCTTTCCAGGGGATCTTTCCAACCCAGGGATCAAATCCAGGTCTCCCACACTGCAGGTGGACTCTTTACCAATTGAGCCACCAGGGAATGTTGTTTAGGCATTTCTTTTGGCCTAGGCAGGATGTTTCATTTGCACTTCTATTAATATGAAAACTACAATTCATGTAATTTATATAAACTTTTTAAACATAGAAAGTTTCATCTGCAGAACTCCAAACCTCCCAACAGGCAGTGTGGAGAAGCGAACTGCACACCTGGAGACTGAAGAACTTTGCACCCCAGACACCTAGGCAGTGGCCATCAGGACACAGTGATCTTGACCTGCACTGCGAGCAGCTGGGCCAGGCCTGCAGCCCAGCAGGGTCGCCTGACCTGCCAGCAAAAGTCAGGAAAATGCAGGAGAAGCCAGTACGACTTTGCCCCCTCCAGCTTCTGAGTTAGTGTGGCTGAGGGTGTAGAGTGCCAGGGAGCTGGAGGGTCTGGGGCTGAGCAAGCAGAAGGCAACAGGAGCCAGTGCGCGGGGAGCTCCAGGAAACGTGTTATTTCCATGGTCAATTTGGGGAATGTGCTTCTTAGAAGCAAGTATCAGTAAATGCATTTAACTAAGAATACGTTAATGGGCTTCCCAGGTGGCACTAGTGATAAAGAACCCGCCTACCAATGCAGAAAATACAGGGGATGTGGGTATAGCAACCCACTTCAGTACTCTTGGCTGGAGAATCCCATGGGCAGGGGAGCCTGGGTCGCAGAGAATCAAACAGGACTGAAGCAGTTTAGCCCACACTCAAGAATACATTAACACATAGAAAGTGAATTTGGAAGAATTGGAGCCTTCCTCTAACCTTCTCCTCAATCTGTCCTGGGGAGATGCTGCGGGATGCTGAAGACACACTATTCAGTGGCGTGTTTCAAAAGAAGAAACAGTAAAACCCCTTTAAGCTTCTGTTTCAGAATTTCCCTTTTATGACTGTTTCCAACTTTGTATTCTACATACCCAAAGGTTTATATTTCTCCCCACTAAGCTCTTGGATCATCATCCCTCAAAAACTATCCCACCACCCAAAAAAAGAAAATTTAAAAACCCTGTTACAGCCTCCATACTACATAAGGAACCTACATAAGTACTTCACAGCACTCCACAGAGCTGTGCTCAGGAGGGGCTGTGAGCACTGTAAGCACTTTGGTTTCCTCCACATGAGCACCATAACTCACACACACCTGACTGATGGATCCAGTACAGAATTTGTCTGCTCAACACTGTGCTGATCACTTCACACGTTTCATTTAATGCTCTGAATAACTAAAGGTAACCTTGTCCTCATTTTCTAGGTTGTATGAAATGATGATACATTAGCACAAATTCGAGTGTTAAGAGGACAAGACTGAAAAATCTGGATGATACAAGATTGCACTAAGTAATGCAATCAACTCTATCAGACTATGGGACCTTAACTCTCCAGCAATGCACCCACCTCACCCTGAAGAAGGTCCTGGCCAACGGCAGCATAAACATCCGGCAGATCGAGTGCCAAAAGCAACATTGTAAGAATGAGTATTCAGAGGGTCCCTGAGGATTTTGTTTTAACACCCAAACATTTGCAGAAGGAAGTATGGCTTTTATTTTTGGCTGTCAGAGCCTCTTCGTTAATTAAAAACCTTAATGAAACAAAGAATTTGCTATCAACTCTCCCACATCTGTCTCATTAGTAAGAGTGAAGAATAACGAGTCATCTCCTGAATACCTACTATAAAACCCACGGTCCCATGACTTTGTGAAATAAGAAATACATTTAATATGATAGTGTTATTTTCCAAAAGAGTCTGTAAACCAGAAAACTGGGGAAAGAAACATAATTCTTGCCTGGAGAATCCCAGGGATGGGGCTGCCGTCTATGGGGTCACACAGAGTCGGACACGACTGAACTGACTTAGCAGCAGGCGGAGGTTCCACTAAGTATGGTAGGAACTGGTTACACCAAGACTGTGTAGCCAAAGAGCCAGTGCCACTGAAAACATCTCTTCGATTCTCAGAAAAGCAGGGCCAGGGAGATTCATATACGGTCTGAATTTGACAGAGGAAATGTTCTCATCCAGAAGAGGGTTGCCGGGACCTGGAACAGCTTGTGCAGTGAATTCTAGCCTGGACACCCATCCACATTAGTGAGAAAATTTGCATCAGAGTTGCTTCTCCAATGTCGATTCTGGGGAAGAATTCTGCCAAGCCTTTTTTTTTTTAGTGCATTCTTTTTTTTCATTAAGGAAATAATTTAACTTAATGTAAAATTTAGAGAAAATCAACAGAGAGAATAAAAGCAATCTCTGCAGTCCCACTACTTAACTTACATTAACTATTGTTAATATTCTGGTGTATTTCCTTTTAGTCTTTCTTCTTTGCATGTAACGGTTTGCTTGGTATTAGTTTTGTTTGTTTTGTACCTGGCTGTGGTTATCCAAAATACTTACTTTGCACGCTTCTTCATTTTCTCACTTAAAATCTCATCACACACGTTTCCCTGTATGGCTATGCAGGCTTCTTAAATGTTGTTTTTAATGGCTGCCTGAATCCTGAATCCCAGGGTGGCTCCTCCCAGAGTCAGCTGCTCTGGGCTTAGAAAAAGCAAGTTCATTTTATCATGAAACAGCCTCGGCTGGTAAAGGAAAGCTGCTGTCCCCAAAACTCATAATGCATTTCATTACCTCTGGATTATCAGTGTGGAATTATTCACATCACTGCCCTTAATTATCCACCTCACTGCCTTCTTCATTAGCATGGAGGGTGGAACCCAGGCTGGGCTGTATTCTCTTCAGAGCCTCAGTCACTTCTGATTAGTGAGTGGCTTAGAAAATAGCCTCAGCTCAAGCAGGCCACTGCCAGTTAGCGCTCTGTACCGGCAAAGCGCGTCACTGTGGTCCCTCTCTGGATCAGCAGAAAGGCGATGGGGTGAGGGGTGGGGGTGGGGCTGTAGTAGGGAGGGGTAGGCAGGTCTCAGGGGCTACACTGCCCCTCTCACCTCTCCTCCCTTCACCCCAGCCCCCGGAGCTTACTCTCCTGCTTCATCCAGCTTCCCCTCAACCGAAGAAGAAAGGCATTTGGTTGTAGGAGCTTGCTTGTGAGACAATAGCCACCTACAATCCTATAATACTTGTCATTCCTCCACCTCCTTGGCCCTCCCCCTACTCAGGATGCCCCCTAACAAAAGGCCTCAGTTTGACCCCCAAGGCAGGCAAAAGCTGATTCAAAGTGGGGATTTGAATCTATTTCACTGAGCAGACCAAAGACCACAAGCCTGCCACATTCAATTTACTAACCCCAAAGTTAGGCAGAAACACAAGTTATCTTCTTCCTCTTCTTTTTTTTTTTCTTTTTTTAAATAGAAGCCAAGTAAACTAGTCTCAAAATTATATACAGTGTTTTTAAAGGCCTGAAGCTGTATATAAACACTGCCTCCAAAGTAGCAGAGAACCATGAATGTACTCCACCATTTTTTCAGCACGAGCTCCTGTCAGAAGCTCTTTATTCAGAGAGGACGCACCTTTGCAAACTCCCTACCACTGAAAAGGAATTCCTGGTAGATAGGCATTTCTGTTGTCCTAAAGGCTAGCCTGTGAACACTACTGCTGGGTGCTACTTTTTTAAAAGGCTGGCATCATAACCGATTGGTTTGCTTCCCATCCACGGCTCAAAAATATGTATGTAAAGTCTGCTGTCTCAGGGCTGAGGCTCCTCACTCACCAGCTGGGACAGTCAGAGGCTGTTTCCTCCCCAGTCCCAAAGCGAACAGAGGCTCCTTGTCTGGAAGGAGCCTGCCAGGAAGTGCCTGCTGTTCCAGGGTAAACGTGGACATTCACTTAAGAAGTCAGGCTGTCTCGAGAATGAACTCTGATCAGACAGGATGGAGCAATTAGGGCCAGGAGCTGCGACAGTGACAAATAGGAAACTGTAGGTAATATCTGAGCTGTAGGCTACGGCTATTCTTTGCCTAGAGCTTAAGCAAGATTGTTTGGGGGACCGAAAGAAATGACTGGTTTATACAACAGAGTATTTGATCTTCAGAAAAAAATTCTCTCACCTTTTCTGACTCAAAGTCTACTAATAGGAACCTCTGGGAGACTCTTCTGTGTCATTTCATAGGCTGTGCTTTCTTCAATCCTACTGGTAAATACACTTTCCTATAGTGTCACATACATATTTATATACTTGGTTATTCTATCTTTAAGTTAAACTGTATTTTAAAGTAGTGTAAGATTCACAGCAAAATTGAGAGGAAGAGGTTTCCCATATTCCCCCTGCCCACCCACGTGCCCAGTCTCCCCCTTTAACAACATCCCCCACCAGAGTGGAACATTTGTTACAATTGATGAACCTACATTAATACATCACAGCACTTTAAGTCCATAGTTTACCTTAGGGTTCGCTCTTGGTGTTATTCGTTCTGCGGGTTTGGACAAATACATAATCTGAACCTACCATTATCATATACAGAATATTATTATTGCCCTAAAACTCCTCTATGCTCCACCTAGTCCTCCCTCCGGCTCTCCCCTTGGTCTTTTACTATCTCTGTAGTTTTGCCTTTTTCAGAATGGAAATCATACAATATGTACCCTTTTCAGGTTGGCTTCTTTCACTCAGGAATATGCATTGAAGTTTCCTCCATTTCTTTCCATAGCTTGGTAGCTCACTTCTTTTTCACTTCAGTTTAGTCATTCAGTCATGTCTGACTCTGTGAGCCCATGAACCGCAGCACGCCAGGCCTCCCTGTCCATCATCACCAACTCCCAGAATTTACCCAAACTCATGTCCATTGAGTCGGTGATGCCATCCAGCCATCTCATCCTCTGTCGTCCCCTTCTCCTCCTTCCCTCCATCTTTCCCAGCACCAGGATCTTTTCAAATGAGTCAGCTCTTTGCATCAGGTGGCCAAAGTATTGGAGTTTCAGCTTCAACTTCAGTCCTTCCAATGAACACCCAGGACTGATCTTCTTTAGGACGGACTGGTTGGATCTCCTTGCAGTCCAAGGGACTCTCAAGAGTCTTCTCCAACACCACGGTTCAAGAGAATCAATTCTGTGCTCAGCTTCTTTATAGTCCAACTTCTTTTTAGCACTAAATAATATTCCATTGTCTGACTGTACCAAATTTATCCATCTCCCTGTTGAAGGACATCTTGGTTGCCTCCAAGTTTTGGCAAGTATAAAGAAAGCTCCTACAAACATCCATGTGTACGTGTTTGTGAAGACATGGACTTTCCATTTCTTTGAGTAAATACCAAGTAATGTGATCAGATCATAGAGTAAAATTACATTTAATTTTGTAAGAAACTCACTCTTTTTTTAGCAAATATTTATTAAGTGTAAACTATGTGTTAGGCATCATGCTGAGCTGGAAATGCCTTGGAGAATATGGTAAACATGAGCTCTGGTCTTGGCAGAGTGTTCCCTGTCACTATATCTAGATCTATCTATCTTATAGATCTATATATAATATCGCCTATCACTTTGTCTAGCACTTACTAGGTGGCAGGCATGCTGCCCAGTACTGTACATGCATTATCTTCTTTTAATCCTCATGACAACCATATGGAATAGAAGTTGTTTTCCCCTTTTTCCAGATGAGGAGATTCAGGTTCAGAGAGGTTACATCATTTGCCCAAACCATTCAGTTCACAGATGGCAAAGCTAGGATGTAAGACAAAGTCTGACTGGTGTGCTTTTAATCACACCCAAGTTTGTGCTTTTAATCACTGCATGATGCAACCTCTCTGGTGCTTACTAACCATTTGGATGACCTCACTGGTCCAAGATCAGGCTTCCGGTGATCTCACACACACCCCCAAGACATCACTGGAAAAAGTGGACACCTGAGAACAATGGGAAAAGCCCAAGATGTTGCTACAAAACTTCTTCAGAAAAAATTGTATTTTTATGCCAAATCCTAGAACGTTAGAACTAGAGGACACCTTAGAATTTCTCTTTCTGAGCAACTCAAGATCCATTATCAGAAGGATGGCTAAATCATATGGTACACTTGTTTAACAGGATGTTGTACAGAACAAACCAGAACAACATACATCAGTATCCATTAACCTCCAAACATGGAATTACATTTTTAAAAAGGAACCTGAAAAAGCATAAGAACAGCCATCCCCTTCATTTCAAGTATAAAAGCAAGCAAAATGATGTGGGACATTGTTTGCAATCAGGTGTAGAGTGTCAAAAGTGCCCATGGAAGGGCCTTCCCTGGTGGTCCAATGGTTAAGGCTTCAGGCCTTAGACGCCCAGGTTTGATCTCTGGTCAGGGAACTAGACTGCACACGCCCCACCTAGGGATTTGCATGCTGCAAAAAGATCGAAGATCCCGAATGCCGCAACCAAGATGGATTGCAGCCAAATAAATAAACAAATATTTTTTAAAAATACGCATGGGAACGATAAACCCCACTAAAGAGATAATGATTGTTTCTGGGGATGAAGAGAGGAGAATGGGATTAGGCCAGAGTTCAGAAGAAGCTGCAGAAGTATCTTAAGATGGAAATATGACAAAGGAATAGAAGTTATTTGAGTGGGTGGCACTCTAAATGTTATGTCATTCTATATGAGTTTCTGTTCAAAATATCTCACAGCTTTCTAAACCGTCTAGTCCATCTCCCTTATTTTTTAAAGAAACAGAGATCCAAGCTGACCCCAGATCACACCGCTGATGAGAGAGACAGTATTAAAACCCAGGTCTCCGAGATCTGTGTTGTTTCTGCCTTTCCATACCTAGTAGATTCCCTTGGGCTTTAATTCAAACTCTGCAATGTAAGAATTGTGAGGCTACCATGTACCAAATGGGCTGGCCTATCCTCTAGTCCATGTTTTATGTTTCTGGGCTCTTAGTTCTCAATCTTCTTGACCTAAGAATTAAATACATTTTAATACTTGGATACCTTGAAGCTGGAAGTTTAGAGGACCAAAGAGTCAATTGCCAGAGGGGAGAATGATTGTGAACCACAATTCTAACATGTTTGGTTAGCAGCTTCCCTAGATAATATGAACATCATTTGAAAGATTAAATTAGAACAAAGGAGAGGAGGAGGGAGGACAGACAGCTCCTAGCAGTAGAATGGTGTCAACAGCAGTGCAAAAAGATGACATCTAAATGGCAAATAAAAGCATTATGAATCCTGATACAGTGTAAGTGGTAATCCAGCCATAAAAAAAATAAGTTAAATTTTAAATGTTTTAAGGCAGTTGTTCTCAAACCTAGATACATAGGAGGATCTTTGGAGAAGCTTTTTCAAAAACATCTGTATCTGGGACCCACCCTCACCAAATTCCATTCAATTGATGTGAGTTTGGGCCCAGGTATTAGCATTTCTGGGCTTCCCAGGTGGCTAGTGGACAAAGAATCCTCCTGCAACGCAGGAGATGCAGGCTCGATCCCTGGGTCAAGAAGATCCCCTGGAGGAGGGCATGGCATCCTACTCCAGTATTCTTGTCTGCAGAATCTCATGGACAGAGAAGCCTGGAGGGCTACAGTCCATAGGGTCATAGAGAGTCGAACATGACTGAAGTGATTTAGCATGTAGGCATGTACATCTGCATTTGTATAAAGTTCTTAAAATGATTCTCAAATGATTACCAAAGTTGAGAACCATCATTTAAGGTGTTAAGTACTAAAATTCAGCTATTGAAAACCAAATATATTTCAGGGACTCTTTACTCCTTAGTAGAACCTGGTATCAAGGTTGTACTTTGTGTGTGTGTGACTTAGTTTGGCACTCTGGAGGCCCCACCTGCCCCCCCACACACCCAGACACCCAGACTCTCCAACCCGGATCCTCCCACAGGCAGGTCTCCCACAGTGACTTTCTAAGATCTCAGGGAGTTTTCACAGGTCTCTCCTGTCTCCACCCCAAACCTCCTACTTCGTTCGGAGGTTTTCCACTGATTCTGCTTTCGTGCATCCACAGCTCTGTTGAGCCTCTTTAGAGTAACACTTCAGGTGGGCTGTCTGCTTGCCCTTCAGTCTGGCTTTACCTGTCAATGCTGATTTGAGGAATTTTCCACTCTCTCACCCCTGCTCCCTGTCTCTTCTGCCCACATCCCCAGAACTCTTGTCCAGGACTCACTTTCTGGGCCCCCTCCTGCCTGTAAGTAAATTTCAGACATTCTATACTCTTTCTTAATCATTCACTCTGGAAAAGGAAAATAACTTTAGTTAACCCAAGTTTTCTTAAATAGTGGCATTGTTAGACATCAAGAATGACCACCTTAAGAGCTGTGATGTGGGATCTGCAGTCAGTTGGCCCACCCTCATATCCCTGACCCATGGGTCTGGGCTTCCCTTTCAAATCCTATCACGAGACACGTTTCAAAATCTGGAGTCCTGAAACTGAAGTTAACAGGTATGAAGACTCGCTAGTCAATTGGTAAAGTAATCAAAAGTTCAGGAAACAGGTAAGGTGGTCTGGTATTCCCATCTCTTTAAGAATTTTCCACAGTTTGTTGTGATCCTCACAGTCAAAGGCTTTAGCATAGTCAATGAAGCAGAAGTAGATGTTTTTCTAGAATTTTCTTGCTTCCTCTGTGAAATACATATGATTCAGAAAGAAGGCTGAACGCCAAGGAATTGATGCTTTTGAACTCTGGTGTTGGAGAAGACTCTTGAGAGTCCTTGGACTGCAAGGAGATCAAACCAGTCAATCCTAAAGGAAATCAATTCTGAATATTCATTGGAAGGATTGATGCTGAAGCTGAAGCAATTTGGCCACCTGATGCAAAGAGCCTACTCATCATTAGAAAAGACCCTGATGCTGGGAAAGATTGAAGGCAGGAGGAAAAGGGGACAACAGAGGATGAGATGGTTGGATGGCATCACCGAATCAATGGACATGAGTTTGAGCAAGCTCAGGGAGATGGTGAAAGACAGGAAAGCCTGGCATGCTGCAGTCCATGGGGGTCGCAAAGAGTCAGACATGACTGAGCGATTGAACCACAGCAACAAAATCAAACTGTAGAACTTCTGAAACTAGGGAAGTGGGTCATGAGTTCCATACAATTTTTTTCTGAGGTATGCAATAATTGTTATGTATATAATAATATAATTGTTATATATGAATGTCATAATTGTATGTATGTAATAATTGCACTGTATGTAATAATGAACATTGTCATTCATTGAGCACCTACCTCCTCTGTGATAGTGCTAAACAGTTAAGGTTATACCAGTTTTACAGATGAAAAAACTGAGGTCATCTAATTTGTCCCAAATCACTTCATTAAAAATAGCTGGAATTAGTTAGGATTTTAACCTGTGTCTATCCTATTCACAAATCCTTTATTTTACATAAATTATTTGTATTACAGCAACTTTCATTCATTCAGACATGCATACGGGCTCACACACACACATACTCCCATTTTTCTTTTTGACCATCTCTTCCAATTTAACTTAAAAAATTCCAGAAATCATGATATTCACTAAGATGGGAATAATAACACAATAGTGGCTTGCATTAAAAGAAAATAAAATGTCCCTGAAAAAAAGTCAATTTTTGCAAAACAAGTCAGATTTTCCCATTTGTGATTCCAGAGCTATGTACTCACAAAACGTTTTGACTTCAAGAAAAAATATTTAATTCAAAAAGTTGACATGTCCTTCATCCCTGAGTAGTGCTGTGCTTTGTCAGCCAGCAAGGGACTAAGCCCAGCCCGCAAAAGGACAAGCTGTGAAGCAGCTGTAACCTCTTTGTGTGACCCCTCGTCCAGATCCTGCAGAGGCTCAAGGGCCTAAATCTATTTCTTCTAAAGTTATCACCTAGCTCTTGCTGGTTTAATGTGAAATAAAAGAGCAGATCTGTCAAGGAGGGAGGGCATCTATGATGCTTCCAGTTCTCTGGGCTATTGGGCTCACACTCTAGCCCCATCTCCTGCCATGGTGGTGTCTGGATGCCCTTTAAGAACACGCAGATCATGGTGATGACGGTCAGACGATCATCAGCAGAGAAGCACACACTGCCAGGACGCCTTCCACAGCCAGTGAATTGGATTCATCTGTTCTGTCCAGATCCTAATAAGGTATGTCTTTGTACTGTGGGAACTTTCTCTACCAAATAAGATAGGAAAACTGGAGACATGCTCTTGTGATTTTTTTTTTAACATGGACTATTAAGAAGCATATCTTTACACAATGGGATATTAATTAGTTCTATCAGTTCAGTTCAGTGGCTCAGTTGTGTCAGATTCTTTGCAACCCCATGAACTACAGCATGCCAGGCTTCCCTGTCCATCACCAACTCCCAGAGCTTGCTCAAACTCATGTCCATCGAGTTGGTGAGGCCATCCAACCATCTCATCCTCTGTTGTCCCCTTCTCCTCCCATCTTCAATCTTTCCCAGCATCAGGGTCTCTTTCAATGAGTCAGTTCTTCACATCAGGTGGCAAAGTATTGGAGCTTCAGCTTCAGCATCAATCCTTCCAATGAATATTCAGGACTGATTTCCTTTAGGATTTCCTGGCTGGATCTCCTTGCAGTCCATGGGACTCTTAAGACTTCTCGAACACCAGAGGTCAAAAGCATAAATTCTTTGGCACTCAGTTTTCTTTATGGTACAACTCTCACATCCATATATGACTACTGGAAAAACCATAACTTTGACTAGATGAACCTTGGTTGACAAAGTAATGTCTGCTTTTTAATATGCTGTCTAGGTTGGTCAGAGCTTTTCTTCCAAGTAGCAAATATCTTTTAATTTCATGGCTGAAATCACCATATGCAGTGATTTTGGAGCCCAAGAAAATAAAGTCTCTCACCATTTCCATTGTTTCTCCATCTATTTGCCATGAAGTGATGGGATCAGATGACATGATCTTAGTTTTCTGAATGTTGAGCTTTAAGCCAACTTTTTTACCCTCCTCTTTCACTTTCATCAAGAGGCTTTTTAGTTCTTCACTTTCTGCCATAAGGGTGGTGTCATCTGACTATGTGAGGTTATTGATATTTCTCCCAGCAATCTTGATTCCAGCTTGTGATTCATCCAGCCCAGCATTTCGCATGATGTACTCTGCATAAAGTTAAATAAGCAGGGTAACAATATACAGCCTTGACATACTACTTTCTCCATTTGGAACCAGTCTGTTGTTCTATTTCTGGTTCTAAATGTTGCTTCATGACCTACATACAGATTTCTCAGGAGGCAGGTCAAGTGGTCTGGTATTCCCAACTCTTGAAGAATTTTCCACATTTCTTTGCTAGAGTGTGAGATGAGTGCAACTGTGCAGTAGTTTCAACAATATTTGGCATTGCCTTTCTTTGGGATTGGAATGAAAATGGACCTTTTCCAGTCCTGTGGCCACTGATGAGTTTTCCAAATTTACTGGCATATTGAGTACAGCACTTTCACAGCATCATCTTTCAGGATTTGAAATAGCTCAGCTGGAATTCCATGACCTCCACTAGCTTTGTTCGTAGTGATGCTTCCCTAAGGCCCATTTGACTTCACATTCCAGGATGTCTGGCTCTAGGTGAGTGATCACACTATCATGGTTATCTGGGTTGTTAAGATCTTTTTTGTATAGTTTTCAGTGTATTCTTGCCACCTCTTCTTAATATCTTCTGCTTCTCTTAGGTCCATACCATTTCTGTGCTTTATTGTGCCCATCTTTGCATGAAATGTTCCCTTGGTATGTCTAATTTTCTTGAAGAGATCTCTAGTCTTTCCCATTCTATTTTTTTCCTCTGTTTCTTTGCATTGATCATTTAGGATGGTTTTCTTATCTCTCCTTGCTATTCTTTGGAACTCTGCATTCAAATGGATAGATCTTTCCTTTTCTCCTTTGCCTTTTGCTTCTCTTCTTTTCTTAGCTATTTGGAAGCCCTCTTCAGACAACTATTTTGCCTTTTTGCATTTCTTTTTCTTGGGGGTGGTTTTGATCACAGCCTCCCGTACAATGTTACGAACCTCTGTCCATAGTTCTTCAGGCACTCTGTCTATCAGATCTAATCCCTTGAATCTATTTGTCTATAATTAGTTTTATAATGTCTCCTATATTAAGCCCCTTTCTGATAAGCAGACCTTTTAGTCTACAGTAAGCTGCAAAGTTGTATTTAAAAAAAAATGTTCCCTGTACTTTTCTGAGCTGATGGACCTTCCATCAGTCCTGGAAGCATATTGTGTCTGTCATCTGACACAACATAATGACTAAACCACCACCAGCATCCTTGGTATAGATAGCAGACAGAATGTACCAGGGCCATAGAGCACAGTAGGTAAGTAATGAGTGCTTTGCAGTAGATGCATTGACTGACAGTATGAAGTACACGCCCTGCCTCCCTCGATCCATCTCTGTTGGGTTCGTGGCATTCACGATTTCCCACAATTGTGCCCCTCCCCCAGACACCCACTGTCCCTCTCTCTTCAGTTACATTGACCTTGCTAAGATGATTCTGTTCTCTACTGAACTAGGTAATGAAGCAGTTGAAAAAAAGGGGGGGTGGGTTATTTTTTAATAACAAAAGACTCCAGGAAACAGTCTACTAATATTTGAGAAAAATAAACAACTGGGGTCTGACTCTACTCCCTCCCTCCCTCCCCCAGGTCACCACAGCTTATGACAACAGTCACTTAGAAGGGCCACAAAATTACTGACGTTGAGCCACACTGACCTCTGGTTTACATACTCCCTCTCCTATAAACAACATCCTCTTTGAACCAGTGAGGTACAGTGTGGGGTGACTTCTGACTCATTGGAGTGGGGAAAGTACTCCTGGTTCAGCCTTCGTGGTGACCACAGGAGAAGGGTTGTGTCCTCCACGCTGAGGTCCTCAGGAAGTGTCACTGACACTATTATGAGATAACCTTCAGAGGAACGGCTTCTGAGGCTTAGCCATGGCTACGTTTGTGGGGAAAGACCCCCTCCACTTTTATCAGCACAGTGAAGCCACACCAGCCACTTTTTAGAATTCTAAGACTTGACCCCCTAGACTTAGGATTTCAGTTGGAGCAGAACTTAACTTAGTTTCTACCCATAGGAATAAACTTTTGTACTGTGAGTGACCTGAGTATATACAATCATTTTTAATTTTCTTTTTTTTTTTTTAGTTTTTTTTAAGCTGAATTGGGCCTGCCATATGTTTTTATATAGTTGATTTACAATGTCTTGTTCGTATTGGGAGTACAACACAGTGATTCAGTTTTATACATACATATATTATTTTTTCAAGATTCTTTTTCCCCTTGTAGGTTATTGCAAAATATTGGGTGTAGTTCCCTGTGTTATACAGTAGGTTCCCGTTGGTTATCTATTTTGTATATAATAATGTGTATGTGTTAATCCCCAACTCTCAATTTATCCCTCCCTTCTCCTTTTCCCCTTTAGTAATCATAAGTTTGTTTTCTATGTCTGTGGGATATGTGTTTTGATGTCATTAAAATTTTAAAGTAAAAACACTGGAAAAAAAAATAATGCATCTCTATTTACATTTTGAGGGGAACATGGCAGTATAGAATGGAGCAATGGCTGGCAGAGAGTGGCTTGAAAGCTAAATCAGGCCTGCCGTGTGTTTTTATATAAGTCACAGTTGTGAATGGTTTTTATATTTTTAAATAAAGGGATAAATCAAAAGAAGAATAATATTTCGTAATATATGAAATTATATGAAATTCGGATTTTGGTGTCAAAAAATTAAGTTTTTTAGAAACCCAGCTATGCCCATTCATTTATGTATTGTCCCCACTGGCTTTTGTACTAAAATGAGTGAGTAAATTTGCTACAGAAGAGGCTGGTGGCCCACAAAGCATAAAATATCCACTACTGACCCTTTACAGAAAAGTTTGTCAACTCCTGGAATAAAGAAAGAAAAAAAAAATACCCAAAGTTTCACTTTCTGAAAGAAATTTTTTCCCGATATTTTCCTGCTTTATTTCTATTGGTAAAGGAGGCCTTGCATTATTTTGTATTTTCTTAAACCCATATTTTTCTCTGGCTGCTCAGTCATGTCCAACTTTCTGCAACTCTGTGAACTGTGGCCCTCCAGGCTCCTCTGTCTATGGGATTTCCCATGCAACAATACTGCAGTGGGTAGCCATTTCCTCCTCCAGGGGATCTTCCTGACCCAGGGATCAAACCTGGGTCCCTCTCATTGCAGGCAGATGCCCCACCCTCTGAACCACCAGGGAAGCCCCTAAAAGAATATAACTTAACCACTATAGAAATAAAAAGTGGCACAAAAGAATAAAGAAGGTGTGCGTCCGCGCATGCTAAATTGCTTCAGTCATGTCCTACTCTTTGCGACCCTGTGGACTATAGCACACCCAGCTCCTCTATGCATGGGATTCTCCAGGCAAGAACACTGGAGTGGGTTGCCGTGCCCTCCTCCAGGGGATCTTCCCAACCCAGGGATCAAACCTGCGCCTCCTGTGGCTCCTGCATTGCAGGCAGATTCTTTACCTAGCCACCAGGGAAGCCCCTAAAAAAGGTAAATATCCCCTCAAAATAATCTCAATATCCAGAGAAAACAAATGCTAACATTTTAGTACATAGTCTTTCAATCTTTTTAATGTATGTTTTCCCAGTTTTTACAAAACTGAGCTTCTGATCTGGCATTTTGGCAATTTGCTTTCTTCCCCTTAAATATAAATTATGAACATTTCCTATACCCATTTCAATGTTAAAGTCAACTAAAATGAAATGTTTCTCTCTATTCCTTGAATAATGCCTTATCAGTTATTTTATCACATGATAGAAAGAGGTCTTTTTGTCTAGTAAAAAGCAGAAAAGACTTCCCTGGTAGCACAGTGGATAGGAATCTACCTGCCAATGTAGGGGACAAGGGTCTGATCCCTGGTCTGGGAAGATCCCACATGCCTCGGGGCAGCTAAGCCTGTGTGCCACAACTTCTGAGCCCATGTTGTAGGGCCAAAAACCGCCTCCCTCCCCCGCCACCCCAAGCACTACAACTAGAAAAAGCCCTCACAGCAACAAAGACCCAGTGCAACCAAAAGTAAAAAGTAATTACATTTTTTAAAAATACAAAAGAAAGTAGTGGAACCCAATTTCCATGAGTTTAGAAGAGCAGTCTTGTCGTTCTTGCTGTTCTTTCAAGTTACCCACCATCTTTATGTTCTGTCTTATATTTCTTTGAAGAAATAAGACCTTTTTCTTGAATAAGTAAACAGTTAAAAATATAGATTGCCTTCTTTTAGGCTTTTGCATCTAACAGGAGAATATGAATCTTTCCAGTGGGGGTCGTATTGATTTCTGTGTTGTTAAGAGTAGTATTTCTGCCTGTCTATAAAATCTTCTCTGTATCTATGTACAAATAGTAACATGAAATTTAACCATACTTGCAGAGTTATACCAATTCCTTTGGGAGAGTGATTGTTGAAAAGCATTACTAATTTCTTGAAGGATCATGTTACTTTGTTATCAAAGGACATATATTAAAAATAAAAGTTGCTTTAAAACCACACCAAGCAATAGGTTATGGTAATACATAACTATTATATTTAAGCCAAACTATTTCCTTAGGTCTAAGTAGCAAAGAATCAACATAAAAATATTAAAGAATGGGAGGAGGGAATCTTTGCTGCCTTGGGAGAGTTTTCCTTGCTATCACAAATGGAGATTGCCCAAACTGTTAGAAAATAAGCTACACTGAAAAGGAGTGGTTTCAGTTCCACACATGGCCCTTATTCTATGCAGATAGCAGAGATGCTTTTGTTTTACATTCAGTTCAGTTCAGTTCAGTCGCTCAGTCGTGTCCGACTCTTTGTGACCCCATGAATCGCAGCACGCCAGGCCTCCCTATTCATCACCATCTCCCAGAGTTCACTCAGACTCACGTCCATCGAGTCAGTCATGCCATCCAGCCATCTCATCCTTGGTCATCCCCTTCTCCTCCTGCCCCCAATCCCTCCCAGCATCAGAGTTTTTTCCAATGAGTCAACAACTTCTATTATCCAGATGGAATTGAGGGACATTAAATCAATTTGAAAAATCAAAGTTTTTATTATAAGTGATGTATCTCAAGGCATTGGTCCTCATTGTGGATAACCAGAGTGTGGAGTAGAATTCATTTTGGTTCCCTTAACTGTGCAGAGGGCATCAAATAAGCTTACTGCAGTGAGGACAAGCTAGTGATTAGTGATCTGTAAACCTTAGCTTGCTGAAACCTCAATCTCGGCTCATTGCAATTGCAGTGATTTCTCTACACCCCCGCCCCCCACTCTCAGAAAAAAAGAGCAAAGAAAAGATGGAGAAATGGAAGGAAGGAGGAGAGGGAGAGAGGGAGGAAAGAAGCAGGGGAGGGAAGGAGAAGGGGGAAAAGGGAGGGACAGAAGAAAGGAACATAAGAAACACTATTGACTTAGAAAATCTTTCATTAGTATCTCTACGTGATAACAATGGAGCCACTGCCGCTGAGGAATTCTTTGATGATTTACAGCCAAGAAGAACTTCATCCCCTGTGGACTGAAAATACATGCATGTTTCCAACTGTCTTGGGCTCTAAGCCTTTGCTGCCAGATGTAGGGTTGAAGTTAAGGAGATAATTCTTTCCATGAGGAGGAATGGGACAAGGAAACAACATCCTAGAATGCAGTAAGAACGACCACAGAATTTTGAGGTTGAGCTGTGCTAAGTGGTCAGATTGCTCATCAGCAAAGCAGGCTGACAATGCCCCCACCACACGGAAGGTGGGAGCCCAAGGGCTATGAAAGAGTTTGGAACAGAGTAGGCTGCAGACCTTGAAATGAGGATGTTCAGCAAAACCGAGGCTACCTGAAAACACGTGCCTAGTAGGTTACATGTAAGGAAGAGCTAGTAGTTTATACACTACAGCACTAATATCCCTCAGAGAGGTTCAGGTGGCTTCTCTGAACTCCGAATATTTAACAGGGTCTTTTAAAGTGGATTAGTCATGTCATAGTGCAAATGCATTCCCCAGCAAGGTTCTAGAGGCCATGCTTCTTCCGGAAGAAAGAAGCTTCTCCCTCCCATCCGATTTAGCAGCTGCCTGATTACCCAGCCTCTTGAGACATAGCCAGCAAAAGGCAAACTGGGCAACTATAAAAATTATTTTCTAATAATAATTCATTGTTAGCTTCCAGCTAAATGTGACTGGCTCTGTGGCGGGCTGGCCGGGGTCCAGGCTGGGGAGAATGGAAGTGAGAGCACTGTGTGGGGAGTTGGCATACTTCAGCTTGAAACTGGAGTGCGGGGTTGGGGAGATGAAAGGTAAGCTTTGGGCATGACTAGGCAGCAGAAGATGGAGCCAAACTCTGCTCCTCACCTCCATCCCCCCAACCCCAGTCCATGGTTCTCCGTGAGCTAGTGAACAGGGCAAAGAAACCGTAGCCACTGCCAACTCCTTTTCTCCTAGGAATCATGTGGAATAGACCCTTGTTTATCATTGTTAGAAGGTAATTTTGTGGTCACTAAATTCTAATCAGAAAAGTCTTTAGAAGATTCAGACATGAGCTTTCACTGAAAAGAAAAGGTCAGGATCCTGGCAAGCTGGGTGGGTTGTGTCATCACTGCTTCCAATCTCAGGAAGCCACTAACAAACATAATCAATTTATTAAGTGCTTAAACACATTCCTCTTTAATCACCAATCAACTCTGTGAGGTAAGACTTTACTATTCCCATTTTACAGATACAGAAACTGAGGCACAGAAGTTAATTAACTAGCCCAATGTCACACAGTTGGTCCCATAGCAATCATACCTCTGATTTTCTGAAAACATAACCTTTTAGAATATAGAGACTTCATTTCCCAGCCTCCCTTGTAGCTGGGTACAGACACAAACTAAGATCTGGCCAATGGGCTAAGAGGAGAAATGGTCCAGGTTGGGTAACTTCCTGGTCTTGGCTTGAAAGGGAAGGAGCATCCCTGCTCTCTCCTCTTCCACCTCCTGCTGCTAGAAATGTTGAAAGAGTAAGACATCTTGGGCCTTACAGTTGAAGGCATCATCCTATAGATGGTGGAATAAGATCAAACGAGCCTGGTTCTTGGGAGCCTAGTGGTGTAGACCATTCCTGGGTCACCTACCTCAGACTATTAAGTAATGGAAAAAAATATACTTCTCTCTTGCTGAAACCTCTGATATTTGGATTTCTTTTAAACAGCCAACCTATATCCCAAATTATTTCAAAGTTGAACTGGAATTTGAACCTGGTTCTGCCTGATTCTATTAATAAAACCATGTTTTAACCAGCATACAGTTATCACTCTAGGTGCTATTATCAGATGAACAGTATGAGTTCTTAATGGGAGAAATATTTGTGATTGCTTCTTAAAAATAGACGAACACTTTCTGAAACTTGATTCTAAAGAATAATAGTGTCAATTAAAGACCCTTTAGGTATGAATCTTCTATAAAATAAAGTTTGTGTGGCATTTCTAGGTTATCAATAAGACCAACAGTCTCACACTCATGGTTTCCATTAAACAAAAGAACTTGATGAACATCCCTCTTATTTTTGCAATATGATTGAAAGTAACAGGGTGAATCTAGAGGAGACTTCACAAAGATACACTTGAGGGCACCTTTGGTGTACATTTTTAACCTTTCCAGAGGTAATTCCTCCCTTAGCCCTAGTACCCAGCCCCCTTCCTGCTGGCTCACCCTCTGCTAACTTAGACAAGGCTCTGATCTCTGGAATCTGTCATCATGACATGCCAGCCTCCCCTTTCCTGTACTCTTTGCTCCTAGTCCAACAGTGCCAAGAATGGGCATTATAGGAGATGCCTGGGCAAAAGGATCCATTGTGATCCCTTCTTGAGGCACATAGTCAAGCTCAGACCCTGCCGCTTAATTAGCAGGAGTTACTATCTACATAACCGCAATGAAGTCCCTAATCTCTAATAGGAATAGTAATGGATCTCTAGGGGCTGATGGTTGAATTAAGCAAGATAATAAACGCACAAGAACCTGACTCACAGTGGATGCTCCGTGAATGACCATTCTCTGAACTTAGTTGTTTCTCCACTTCTTCCTTCTCTTTTTCTCCTGAGCCAAAAAGGTTCAGTCTACATCAGTTCAGTTCAGTTCAGTTCAGTCACTCAGTCATGTCCAACTCTTTGCAACCCCATGAATCGCAGCACATCAGGCCTCTCTGTCCATCGCCAACTCCCAGAGTTCACCCAAACTCATGTCCATCCAGTCGGTGATGACCATCCAGCCATCTCATCCTCTGTCATCCCCTTCTCCTCCTGCCCCCAATCCTTCCCAGCATCAGAGTCTTTTCCAATGAGTCAACTCTTCACATGAGGTGGCCAAGTATTGGAGTTTCAGCTTTATCATGAGTCCTTCCAAAGAACACCCAGGACTGATCTCCTTTAGGATGGACTGGTTGGATTTCCTTGCAGTCCAAGGGGCTCTCAAGAGTCTTCTCCAACACCACAGTTCAAAAGCATCAATTCTTCAGCGCTCAGCTTTCTTCACAGTCCAACTCTCACATCTATACATGACCACTAGAAAAACCATAGCCTTGACTAAACGGACCTTTGTTGGCAAAGTAATATCTCTGCTTTTTAATATGCTATCTAGGTTGGTCATAACTTTCCTTCCAAGGAGTAAGCATCTTTTAATTTCATGGCTGCAGTCACCATCTGCAGTGATTTTGGAGCCCAAAAAAATAAAGTCTGTCCCTGTTTCCACTGTTTCCCCATCTATTTGCCATGAAGTGATGGGACCAGATGCCATGATCTTAGTTTTCTGAATGTTGAGCTTTAAGCCAGCTTTTTCACTCTCCTCTTTCACTTTCATCAAGGTGGTGTCATCTGCATATCTGAGCTTATTGATATTTCTCCCGGCAATTTTGATTTCAGCTTGTGCTTCCTCCAGCCCAGCGTTTCTCATGATGTACTCTGCATATAAGTTAAATAAGCAGGGTGACAATATACAGCCTTGACATACTACTTTTCCTATTTGGAACCAGTCTGTTGTTCCATGTCCAGTTCTAACTGTACATACCATTACCAGCAAATATTTGTATCCTCGGCATGGCTTTACCTCAGTGAAGTCCATTTCTAGATGTTCAAATGGAGGGGTCTCCTTTAATTGTATTCCGGGAGGCACTCTCTCCTTGGGAGCCAGGTTATTTTTGGCATAGGTTATGCATCGGAGGCTTACATCTGCACACAAGGCTGTTAGACGTGGTATGACAAAATAGCGGTCTAAAATCTCGCAAATCTTTGTTTTTCCAAAATGGATGGATTGATGGAAATCCATAACCAATTGAAATGCCAACCTAGAGGGGTCGAAAAGTCTCCCATCTGAGAGTTTCCACCATCTGTCCTCCCACAGCATTCCTTGCTCAGTTCGTGTGCAGGTGGTTTCTTCTTTGCCATCGACTGGGGCCGCTTGGGCGATTAGTAGGCTAGACACCACAGGCGTCACCGTAAGTTTGGTTGCTGTATTGTCCTGGGTGGCTGCTTGCCATTCGATCGGCCAGAGTCCCTTTTGCCTGAGGTGTGTCCGCCCTTTGGTGGCCCCTACAGGGTATTACTGCCCCTGCAGCGGATTCCCACACTGCTTCCGACAGAAGCAGAGTTTCCTCTTTATTTTTTATCTCCTTGCCAGTTGCAGTCAATAGCCCCCTTTCATTATTTATGGCTCTGTGTACATGTAAGGTAGTGAAGGCATACCGTGAGTGAGTATGTATATTATATTTACCTTCTTTCTTTTAGCCAGTTTTAGGGCTCCTGTAAGTGCCCAGGGCTCTGCTCGGTGAGCTGACCAGTGTGTGGGGAGTCATCCTGCCTTGACTGCTGTATCCTTCGTGGTCACCACATCTTCAGTTTCCCGTGTCCCTGTCCCAGGTAGTTGGTCCCATCTGTGTTGTAAGTCTCAGCTGGTTGACTTAAGGGGACATCTCTACTTCCCTAATTTGGAGCCAGTCTGTTGTTCCATGTCCAGTTCTAACTGTTGCTTCCTGACCGGCATATAGGTTTCTCAAGAGGCAGGTCAGGTGATCTGGTATGCCCATCTCTTTCAGAATTTTCCACAGTTTATTGTGATCCACACAGTCAAAGGCTTTGGCATAGTCAATAAAGCAGAAATAGATGTTTTTCTGGAACTCTCTTGCTTTTTCCATGATCCAGTGGATGTTGGCAATTTGATCTCTGGTTCCCCTGCCTTTTCTAAAACCAGCTTGAACATCTGGAAGTTCACGGTTCATATATGCTAAAGCCTGGCTTGGAGAATTTTGAGCATTACTTTACTAGTGTGTGAGATGAGTGCAATTGTACGGTAGTTTCAACAATCTTTGGCATTGCCTTTCTTTGGGATGGAATGAAAACTGACCTTTTCCAGTCCTGTGGTCACTGCTGAGTTTTCCAAATTTGCTGGCATATTGAGTGTAGCACTTTTACAACATCATCTTCCAGGATTTGAAACAGCTCAACTGGAATTCCATCACCTCCACTAGCTTTGTTTGTAGTGATGCTTTCTAAGGCCCACTTGACTTCACATTCCAGGATGTCTGGCTCTAGGTGAGTGATCAGACCATCATGATTATCTGGGTCGTGAAGATCTTTTTTGTACAATTCTTCTGTGTATTCTTGCCACCTCTTCTTAATATCTTCTGCTTCTGTTAGGTCCTTACCATTTCTGTCCTTTATCGAGCCATAGTGTAGCACAATTAAAACTTTGGCTGAGCTGAAAGAAAAGATCTTTGCAGAGTATGACTACAATTTATAGAAAATTATAGATATACATATATATAACTGCCTTGGATATTTTATATGGAAGGAGAATAGACTTAGATGAATCATTTGTTAAAATGTATCTGCTCTCTTCTTGTTTAATTCCAAGGAGATAAAATGAAATTAAATGAACACATATCTTCCAATAGGTGATGTTTCATCCTCTCTAGCAGCAAGTCATTGCTAACATTATTTATCAGATTTCTATGAAGATTTACTGGAATCTTCAAAGTTGATTGTCACTTTCTCTATTGATAGAACAGATTTCTAACCCTGTAATAGTCAGATGTGTGACACACTTTCCAGTGGGAAGCCAGGCCTGAAAATACAGTCTAAGGTGAAGGTGTCACATGCAGACACTTAAATCAGGCCTGGTTCCTCAGTTTATCGGGAGATGTGAGAATCTCAGCATCTGTGTCTTCAAGAACCTCCTGCAACATGAGGTTCCAAGTGGAGTTCCCAGGTTAATATAGCCGCCAAAGATTTCACATTTAGTCAGTTTCCCTTTGCTCTCAAAACCATATATCCTTTCTGTATTTTTTTCTGATTTTACTCAGATCAGGAAGTATTCACTTTACACCAAAACTTCCCCATCATTTCGTTAATGAGGAGGACAGTGTGCATGTGTTGCTCTTAGTCACTCAGTCATGTCCGATTCTTTGTGATCCCACGGACTGTAGCCCACCAGGCTCCTCTGTCCATGGGATTCTGCAGGCAAGAATACTGAAGTGCATTGCCATGCCCTCTTCCAGGGGACCTTCCCAAGCCAGGGATCAAACCCAGGTCTCCCACATCTCAGGGAGATTCCTTACTGTCTGAGCCACCAGGGAAGCCCAAGAATACTGGACTGGGTAGCCTATCCCTTCTCCAGGGGAACTTCCTGACCCGGAATCAAACCAGGGTCTCCTGCATTGCAGGTAGATTCTTTGCCAGCTGATCTACCTGGGAAGTCAAAATTTCAAAACCTTTGGACAGGTAGAAAGGAGAAATTGAAAGTGGGAAGGGTAGTTGGAGGGGTGTGGTCACGGCACCTCCCCTGACCCCCAGAAGGACCACCAATGTCCCAATTATTCACATACAAGTTTAACTCTAGGATGGCTGCCTCTATATTTCTTCTCTACCCACCAAATTCCAATATCTCTGAACAATTTCTTCTTACCCTCTTTATTTTTTTTTGCTTTTAATGAATTTGTTACTTGTAAGCAAAATGATTCAAAAACAGTTTCTACAATTACCTTAAAAAAAAAATAGCAGCAGCTGTCAGAAAGCCAAATTGGCTTGATCTTCCAAGCAGACCTGAGATAAAAGGGTAGTTCCGTTTCTCTTACTAAGATTAGGAACTGAGGTGTCAAGGGTGACAGGGGTGATGTTCCCTCCGAAAGCATTTCACCTCTTCTGTAGACCATCTTGCCTTCTAATGCAAATTTAAACGGTCTTCATTAGGAAGTATTAGTTCCCTTTTTAACCTCAAGCATCAATGCCATCTGTGATAGGCAATTACTATAATTGGCCCCTGGGCTGACAATATACCAATAAAGCAGGCTGCTGTTTCATGGGTGTGGTTTTTGGGGTATCCACACCCTGAAATTCCCACTGGTTAAGGTACTTTCCTTGAATGAAGACATAGTTTTTCTTTTAATCTGCAAATATATAATGAACTCATCCCCCAGCTCCCCTTCAGCCCCTTTAATTATCATGAAAATGAAGACACTTAAAGATTCTAGTTCCCATTTCCACTGCCCCAGTCAGGCTCCACACCCCCGACTATTGCCCTAAACACCTAACTCATCCCAAGCCCTCAGGTCTCATTTTCTAAAGTTAAGAGTCATTGGTCAAAGATGTGATAACATCGCTGTGTGATAAGGGCCAGGTTCCAGATGTTTGCAGTCAAGCCTTTGTACCCTCCTACTTTTGCAGCCTTTTCCCTACCACGTGTACCCAACACAGAGATTATAGAAAACCATTTAACCTGAATCACTTTGCTCCCCCTAGTTTACATAGTTTCTTTGACTTAGAATTTCCTTCCCTGCATTCTAACACTAGCCAATTTTCCATCCTCAAAATCTGACTTATTCTCCAAAACTCTGTCAAAATGCATTTAGTAAGACTTCCAGAACCGCTATTCTTTCCTCTCACCATCATTAACTCATAAATCTATTTTTCCAGACATCCAATAAAGACAATGGATTAAATCAGTGATTAATTGGACAATCCTTGACCTCCTACCCCCCGTCCCCAAAAAGGGACATTTAGCAATGTCTGGAGACATTTTTGGTTATCACAACTGCGGGGAGAAATTGCTGGCCTCCAAGGATGCTGCTAAACCTCTTCAATGCACAAGGAAGCCCTTTCCCCACATTGAAGAACCATCTGGCCCAAAACATCAACAGTACTGAGGTTGAGAAGCCCTGGATTAAAAATTACATTCATTATTGCCCTACTTCCAAGCCCTATTAAATTGACAGTAAAGGTATGGAAAGATCAAAAATGGAAGAAGGCCAAAGTTCAGGAGAAGAGACAAAAGTCAGCCAGAGCTGTCCAAATTTTGCATATGGAAAGCAGATGGTGAAGCTGATGACTACCTTAGAGTAAAGAAATCATTTAACCTAAATCACTTTGCTCCTCATTTGTTCATGTAATATCTTTGACTTAACTCAGCCATTTAAAAGAATGCATTTGTATCAGTTCTAATGAGGTGGATGAAACTGGAGCCTATTACCCAGAGTGAAGTAAGTCAGAAAGAAAAACACCAATACAGTATACTAATACATACATATGGAATTTAGAAAGATGGTAACGATGACCCTATATGCGAGACAGCAAAAGAGATACAGATGTATAGAACAGTCTTTTGGACTCTGTGGGAGAAGGCGAGGGTGGGATGATTTGAGAGAATAGCACTGAAACATGTATATTATCATATGTGAAACAGATGGCCAGTCCAGGTTCAATGCATGAGGCAGGGTGCTCAGGGCTGGTGCAGTGGGATGACCCTGAGGGATGGGATGGGAAGGGAGGTGGGAGGGGGGCTTCAGAATGGGGAACACATGTACACCTGTGGCTGATTCATGTCAATGTATGGCAAAACCCACTACAATATTGTAAAGTAATTAGCCTCCAATTAAAATAAATAAATTAAATTAAAAAATAAATGACAATCAAATGGAATTTCTATCTACCTCATAGCTCAAAATGTTTACTTCCCCATAAACACCCTGATATTATAATAATAAAAGCATTAAATAAAAGCATTAAAAAAAATTTAGACTTAGAATTTTCTTTCATACATACTAATAGTCCAGCCAGTCTTCAGTTCAGTTCAGTTCAGTTCATTTTCAGTCATGTCGACTCTTTGCGACCCCATGAACTGCAGCATGCCAGGCCTCCCTGTCCATCACCAACTCCCGGAGTTCACCCAAACTCGTGTCCATCAAGTCGATGATGCCATCCAGCCATCTCATCCTCGGTCGTCCCCTTCTCCTCCTGCCCCCAATCCCTCCCAGCATCAGAGTCTTTTCCAATGAGTCAACTCTTCACATGAGGTGGCCAAAGTATTGGAGTTTCAGCTTTAGCATGAGTCCTTCCAATGAACACCCAGGACTGATCTCCTTTAGGATGGACTGGTTGGATCTCCTTGCAGTCCAAGGGACTCAACAAGAGTCTTCTCCAACACCACAGTTCAAAAGCATCAATTCTTCGGTGCTCAGCTTTCTTCACAGTCCAACTCACCTATACATGACCACTAGAAAAACCATAGCCTTGACTAGATGGACCTTTGTTGGCAAAGTAATATCTCTGCTTTTGAATATGCTATGTAGCTTGCTCATAACTTTCCTTCCAAGGAGTAAGCATCTTTTAATTTCATGGCTGCAATCACCATCTGCAGTGGTTTTGGAGCCCCCCCCCCAAAATAATACTATAGTCAAAATCTACTACTTCTTCAAGACCCAATCAAAATGCCATTTCCTTTACAAACCTTTCAAAGCCCCCTTTTCTCTTCTCTCTCCATCATTCATTGATGGCATTATTGGCCAGACATCCAATTTCTCTTAAATGAGGAAAAATAAAAAGTGAAGAAAACTGAAACCTAACTCTCTTGGGTCAAAGGATGGCACCAATAAAAGCAAACCCATTCAAAAGAGAGAGAGAGTTGCAAGAGGTCCTGAAACCAAAATTTTGAGATCTACTCTTCAGTTTTATTTTTTAAAAAACGTTATTATTTGTACTTTGTTGTTTTGGTTTTTGGCAGTCTATGTCATAAATTATACATAATTAGGAAAAAAAAAAAGGAATTGCCCAGATCATCATGATGGATCATATGCTAACAATGTAAAAAAAAACTTATTCATTAACATAAAAAGCAAACCCATTCAAATCACAGCACCCTGGAAAGACTCAGTAACTGGAAGACCAGTTTGCAGTGACTAGTCACTTCAGTGACCAGTTTGCAGTTATTAATAAAATAAATAAATAAATTTATTTATTTATAAATATATATATAATATAAATATATAGGGTCATCTATTTCTGCTTTATTGACTATGCCAAAGCCTTTGACTGTGTGGATCACAATAAACTGTGGAGAGTTCTGAAAGAGATGGGCATACCAGACCACCTGACCTGCCTCTTGAGAAACCTGTATGCAGGTCAGGAATCAACAGTTAGAACTGGACATGGAACAACAGACTGGTTCCAAATAGGAAAAGGAGTATGTCAAGGCTGTTTATTGTCACCCTGCTTATTTAACTTCTATGCAGAGTACATCATGAGAAACGCTGGGCTGGAAGAAGCACAGCTGGAACCAAGATTGCTGGAAGAAACAGCAATAAGCTCAGATATGCAGATGACACCACCCTTATGGCAGAAAGTGAAGAAGAACTAAAGAGCCTCTTAATGAAAGTGAAAGAGGAGAGTGAAAAAGTTGGCTTAAAGCTCAACATTCAGAAAATGAAGATCATGGCATCTGGTCTCATCTCTTCCTGGGAAATAGATGGGGAAACAGTGTAAACAGTGTCAGACGTTTGGGCTCCAAAATCACTGCAGAAGGTGATTGCAGCCATGAAATTAAAAGATGCTTACTCCTTGGAAGGAAAGTTATAACCAACCTAGATAGCATATTCAAAAGCAGAGACATTACTTTGCCAACAAAGGTCCATTTAGTCAAGGCTATGGTTTTTCCAATGGTTATGTATAGATGTGAAGGTTGGACTGTGAAGAAAGCTGAGCACCGAAGAATTGATGCTTTTGAACTGTGGTGTTGGAGAAGACTCTTGTTGAGTCCCTTGGACTGCAAGGAGATCCAACCAGTCCATCCTAAAGGAGATCAGTCCTGGGTGTTCATTGGAAGGACTCATGCTAAAGCTGAAACTCCAATACTTTGGCCACCTCATGTGAAGAGTTGACTCATTGGAAAAGATTCTGATGCTGGGAGGGATTGGGGGCAGGAGGAGAAGGGGATGACCGAGGATGAGATGGCTGGATGGCATCACCAACTTGATGCACATGAGTTTGGGTGAACTCCAGGAGTTGGTGATGGACAGGGAGGCCTGGCATGCTGTGATTCATGGGGTCGCAAAGAGTCAGACACGACTGAGTGACTGAACTGAACTGAACTAAACTGAGGGCTGCAAATACCAAGACTGGTTCAAAACCTTAATACAGGGTAGCAAGATACCTGGATTCCTACCTTCACCCAGAAGAGTGTGGCAATTGCCTTTCTCCTACTGGGTTTATTCTCCAGAGAAACCAACTGGTATTTTCTGTGGACAGAGGGGGCTGAGTAGGGAGCTCCTTGTTGATGTCAAGGGGGTTAAGTGCACACTGAATGGTGAGACTCCTATGCCTTCCTCTTCTTGACCCAGAGAGTTATTCTCCAGAGAAGTAGAACTTTCAATAAAAAAGACCCAGAAATACAGGCATTTGTGAGTCTCCCCATCTGAGTCCATTCAATCACCTGATAGCCCATAGATCAGCAAGTTCTGTGCAGACACAGAGCCTCCACCACCTTGCTAGTGCTTCATCCTCAACTCAAATATAAATGGAAAACCTAGGATCAGCAGACACTTGAGGAAAACAACCGTGAGAGACAGATACCAAACCCCAAATAAACACATGGACAAGGAACTCAGAAGAAACAGAGATCCAATAATAGTGTCGGGAGAGAGAGCAAAAGGCCACTGGAAAATGACCCTAGGACGGTGACCGAAGATTTGAACAGCGTTACCCTCCAATTTGGCCTCACTGGCAAATCTGATGGGACACTCCATCAAACAACTGCAGAATATAAATGTGAAACGTGGTTCAGAGAGAGGACGAGGGAGTGGGGGTGGGGAGAGCAAGGAGCTATTGGCTGAGGAGGGAATTAATGGGCTGGAGGTGTGAAAAACCAAGTAGTTGATAGAGAGTTTTGTTGTTTGCTACCGTGTGTCACATAAGCCCCTTTCTCCTCCTCCTCACTAACTTTTGAGTGTAATCACATTACTCTATGTGCTGTACACGTTACTCTGTATTTCATTTTGGAGATATGAAAATGCATTGAAAAAAATTGTGGTTGGCTTGGGGTGAAACCAGGGCTTCCTGTGAGAAGTCGACCATACTTGGGCTATGGTTCTCAGTCCCACCCCGGATCTTTAGGGCAGAGGAGTCAGTTCTAGTTCAGATTATACTATCCTCTGAGAAGAAAGCAAGGTGGGCCACCTTCAACCCAATGGCTGGAGAGACCGAAGGACAAGCTGGCACCATCATGAGGATCTTCAGATCTATCACACCTGTGGATGGGAGCTCTAAAATGATGCTAGCTTTGGGATGACTGCCTCTGAAGGTCATCTGGACATGCCAGTGTATGCAATGTTTGCACACTTTCTCCCAGAAACTCTCTCAGAAAATCCCAGGCCAATGGACAGTGTGTAGACAGGTGATGGAAGCACCTTAGTCCTTGAGAAATTGGATTCTGTCCCAGAAGGTGACAGGAGATCCACTGAAGAGACTAAACTCTGCTCCTTAGCCCTCTCCCAAGCCCCCACCCACCCCACCCTCCATGCACTGTTGCATGTTTACCTGGGGCTGGAGTCCTTTCGTGGGCTGACTGTCCAGCAAGTGCTGACCAAGGCTATGGACACTCTGGGAGAACAGCAGGCTAGGACTGCAGAGGAGGCCTTGAGCTGTAGGTTGACTACACAGCAGGCATGCTGCAGACCTGGCCCACAGCCCCAGGGTGGAGAAGCAACAAATTAGTGGAACGTTTGCAAAGTTCTGGTATTAGGGATTATATGAGGCCTCAAAGCCACAGAGGCCTCTCTGTGGTAGAACGCCTGCTGGCCCTCAAATGAGCATACGGTGGTGTGGTGAGAGGCTGGCTTCTATACGGCAGGTTTCTGACCACACAGCAACAGAAAGGCCAAAGACCCTTCTGTGACAGACTCGAAAGACTTCACAGCTACTCCTAGCTATGTAAACACAATTTTGAAAATCAGGCCTAAGGGAGTGTTTATAGCAAAACAGAAAAAAAAAAAAAAAAACACTTCACCAGGGAGCAGGGAGCTCCCAGATTCTCCCCTGATAGCAAAGTTCATTTGGAAGGAGGAAGTACACGATGGTGGAAAGTGTTGTTTCAGGGGACACAACTGAGCAACATGGTTCTGAGGCTTCTGTGTGGGTCTAGGGATGGGAGGTAAGGAGTATGCCTCAGGCCTCTGAGGTTCTGATGCTTGAAGTGAACCTGCCCACGGGCCGTCCTTGTGTGGCCCCTGCCCTTAGCACGCCAGCTTATTCCCACCACAGGGTCTCTGCGCTTGCTCTTCCCTCCGCAGGTCCACGGCCAGCCTCTCCTCTCCCTCTCCTGGCTGAACTCCTCTTCGTATCTTGTCTTCCTATTTAGCCCACTTGTTCAGCTCCCAGGTGGGTCACCATCCCTCCTGTTTGAGAGCCTCCCATGGCTCAGACGGTAAAGCGTCTGTCTACAATGCGGGAGACCAGGGTTCGATCCCTGGGTCGGGAATATCCCCTGGAGAAGGAAATGGCAATCCACTCCAGTACTATTGCCTGGAAAATCCTATGGACAGAGGAGCCTGGTAGGCTACAGTCCATGGGGTCGCAAAGAGTCGGACGCGACTGAGCGACTTCACTTTGATTCACATGTCAGCCTGGCCCGCCAGGCACCCTTCCACAGTCCAGGTATAGCTGACTCTTGGGTCTTGTTTTCTCTTCTCACACTTCTTACAGAGGAAAGTCTTATAGATGAGTCCAAGGGGGCAAATATTAGCCCAGCAGGAGATGCACATACAGAGAAGGATCATGGTTTCCTCTGTAGCAGAGTAAGTTCCCAGGAAAGACCCACTTGTGCTGAGTCAATGCTTTGGTGGTAGGCAGAAGGTGCCTGGTGGCTTAGATGGTAAAGAATCAATCTGCCTGCAATGCAGGAGACCTGGATCAATCCCGGAGTCGGAAAGATCCCCTGGAGAAGGAAATGGCAACCCACTGCAGTATTCTCACCTGGAGAATTCCATGGACAGAGGAGACTGGCAGCTACAGTCCATGGGGTTGCAAACAGTCAGGCACAACTGAGCAACTAACACTATCAGCGAGCGAGCAGAGAGGCAGAGCCTTTAGGAGCTGTGGATAGGCAGGCTAAATCACCCTGAGTACACCAAGGTGAGGTCCAGGTGCTGCTTGACGAAGGGATGGAGACAAAGACCTGGGGAGAAGAGGCCTGCTACTGCTTCTGCTGTCGCTTCAGTCGTGTCCGACCCCATAGATGGCAGCCCACCAGGCTCCCCCGTCCCTGGGATTCTCCAGGCAAGAACACTGGAGTGGGTGGCCATTTCCTTCGCCAATGCATGAAAGTGAACAGTGAAAGTGAAGTCGCTCGGTCGTGTCCGACTCTTCGAGACCCCTTGGATTGCAGCCTACCAGGCTCCTCCGTCCACAGGGTTTTCCAGCCTAAAGGGTCAGAAACCTTTTAATAGACCCACACTCCACCCTCTTAGACCTCATGGTCCTCAGTGAAATCAAGGTCTGCTATTCAGCACCTGCTTCAGGGCCACCCCTGTAGGGGCTGTACCTGGCTATGCAGGTCATCAGGATCCATCCACTGGGTGGAGGGAATTAATTTTCTTCATTTTTACCTTTGACAGAATTCTGAAAAATAAACATATGAATTCCTTAAAGTCCTTTTGGAGCATATTACAGAGAAATGAAAAAGAATTGACAAATTAAATAGATGCTATTGGAGCAGAGCTGACAATATTCCCCTACCCTCTATATTAGTTTGCTGGGGCTGCTATAATAGATCATGGGCTGGGTGGTTGAAATAACAAACATTTATTTTCTTAAAATTCTGGAGAATGGAAGTCCGAGATCAAAATGTCACCTGAGTTGGTTTTTTCTGAGGCCCCTCTCTTTGGCCTGTAGATGACCATCTCTGCCTTCCCCTTCGCATACTTTTTCTCTTTGTATGTCTGTGTGCTAATAAGGACAATAGTCATAGTGAATTAGGGCCCACCCAAATGACCTCACTAACTTTAATTCCCTCTTTAAAGACCGCATCTCCAAATACAGTCACATTTTCAGCATACAAATTTTGGGGGAACACAGTCCATCACAAAATACCTTCCATGCAGAACAACTTCTTCTGCCTACATTGTTAAAAGTGAAAGTGAAATTCAAAAGTCGCTCAATCATGTCTGACTCTTTGTTACCCCATGGACTATACAGTCCATGGAATTCTCCAAGCCAGAATACTGGAGTGGGTAGCCTTTCCGTTCTCCAAGGGGTCTTCCCAACCCAGGGATCGAACCAGGTCTCCTGCACTGCAGGTGGATTCTTTACTAGCTGAGCTACAGGGGAAGCCCAAGAACACTGGAGTGGGTAGCCTATCCCTTCTCCATTGGATCTTCCAGACCCAGGAATCAAATCGGGGTCTCCTGCATTGCAGGTGAATTCTTTAACAACTAAGCTATCAAATACCCTACATTATTAGAAAAGTCACTTATAACTCCAGGTCATAACACTGCCTTTGTTCCTTTCCTGCTGTTTCCAAACATTTCTCCCCAATGTAATCCTCACTTTCTAGACGCAGAAGCTCATCCTCCTAAATTTCCCATGAGCACTCAGGACCATCTTTCCAGAAACAGACCTTCTGAGAAATATACATGCCTCCAATACACACCACAGGTGGCTGTGTTGTGCTGTGTTTTGATTCAATCTAATCCTCTAGAAAAAGCCAAGAAACCTGAAACTTGTCCATTTTGGAAACAAGTGTTGTTTTTCCTGTCTTTCTCCCAAGGACTTGATCATTGAGACTGTCTTTCAGTCTCTGCCCCACCCTCAACCCCAGTCCATCAGCAGGGGTTGTGAACTTATCTGTGAACACCCTGGAAAAGGTAGAACCCAACACCAGAGTTCTGCACACCACAAAAGAGGCATGAAGACAAGATAGTGAGATAGCAGGGTCAAGGGGAGTTGTCCCAGGCAAGCCCCGGTGAGCCAAGTCTTGATCTCAGTCCATTTGAGAGCCCAGAATTAAGAAGACAGTGAAAGCAGCTTCTGAAGGAAAAGTTCCATGTAATGGTTCCTAGAACATCACCCAAGTTATGAAGCTTTCACTCTTTTTGCCTTTTCTCCACCAGTCTCCTAAAAGATGCCTACACTCCAACCATCAGTAGTTACTGTTCCCCAAACTCATTGTGCTTTCCTGATTCTTTGCCTCAACTAAAATCCCTCCCTCTGCCTGGAATATTCTCTCTGCCCCAACCTCAAGATACTGAGGTCTATTCATTTATGAAGATCAAATTCCACTGTACAGGAGATCTTTATCTATCATCACAAATTGAAACCATCATCTTCACCTCTGAACTCTTGAAGTATTCCATTGATTTCTCTTTCCCCTAAGGATTTGCCTAGAAATGGAAGAGGCCACCTGCTATGGGGGAAATACTCTGACTTTGGTTTGATGGTGACAATGATAAATATTTTTGAACATTTATCATATGTTAGGGGCTTTCCGGGTGGCTCAGTGGTAAAGAATCCACCTGCCAATGCAGGAGACGAAAGAGATATGGGTTCAATCCCTGGGTGAGGAAGATCCCCTAGAGAAGGAAATGGCAATCCATTCCAGAATTCTTGCCTGGAAAACTCCATGGACAGAGGAGACTGGCGGGCTACAGTCCATGGGTTGGTAAAGAGTCAGACACAATACACACACCATATGTTAAGCACATACTAAGTGGATTTCTCACTTAATCTTCACAACTCACACAAGTGAATATTATTACCTGTCCAATTTTGCAGAGGAGGAAAAAGCAGCTCACAGATACTTGTCACATAGCAAGACAGTGGAAATCAGGATTCAAACACATATTAGCAGACTCCAGAGTTCACGCTCTGGGTCCTGGGACCAATTATAACAACTACTAGCTTTGTGAATTTGCACAACTCAATCTCTCTGAACCTTACTTTCCTCATCTGTAAAATGGAATAATATTGATACCTTGTTGGGATTATTGTGAGGACTAAATGAGATCACAAAGAATCTGTCTGCCATGCAGGAGACCTGAGTTCAATCCCTGGGTTGAGAAGATCCCATGGAGCAGGGAATGGTCACCCACTCCAGTATTCTTGCCTGGAGAATTCCATGGACAGAGGAGCCTGATAGGCTAAAGTTCATGGTCACAAAGAATCAGACATGACTGAGTGACTAATTAACAAGTGAGATCACACGTCTAAAGCACCTTGCATGGTGTCAGTTCTTTGTCAAGGGTTCAGTTCAGTTCAGTTCAGTCACTCAGTCGTGTCCGACTCTTTGCGACCCCATGAATCGCAGCACGCCAGGCCTCCCTGTCCATCACCAACTCCCAGAGTTCACTCAGACTCGCGTCCATCGAGTCAGTGGTTTCTTGACAAATCATGGTGCATATAACTGGTGTTTTGTCTATTAGGATGTAAGCTTCTATAGAGCTGGAAATGAGTCTCATTCACTTAGTTTCCCTCGGTACTTGGCAGAGTGATTGCTCAATGATATTTATCAGTGGAATACGTCATTTACTTTCTTCCCTTGTAGGCTTTCAAAAACAGAGTCTGCATGGGAAGAATCAGCCCTGCTGTGTGATGCTGAAGCACAGGCTGCAAAATCTTTTCTACCCCTAAAGTTCTAATCCAGAAAATATGCATGGGGAATTTTCTCTTCTAATTACGTCCTACATCCCAAGAAAATTTCTTACAGTAGTTTCAGTATTTTGTCTGGCCTAGATCTAGAGACTCAAATAGAGTAACCAACCATCTTGGTTTGCCTGGGTCTGTCTCAGTTTCAGCACTGAAAATCCTGCATCCCAGGAAACCTCCAGGTTCCTGGACAAACTGGGACAGTCAGTTAGCATAGAGTCAAACAGCAAGATTCTTCATAATAATATATTGAACACATACTACATATCAGGCACAATGCAAGGGCTTTATGCTTGTACTCTGACCAAATCCTGCCTGCAACTCTAGAAGCTGATGGTTCTGCAGAAGCAGATATAATAGTTAATAGTACAGACCATAAAGAAATTCAAAGGAAAGGATTAAGAAAAAACCTAGGTAGTTTTCCATGGGCTCCTCTCACATGTGACATTTGGAGGGGCACAGGTGTTCATATTTGCCTTCCCGGAAGTAGCTGAGGGAGGAGCCAGGTTTCCTGTTGATCACATTTAATCTCACTCACTCAACTACAAGTTCTCTTTCAAACAGTTTGGAAGCACAGGCTTTGCATGGCAGTGTGGGAACCATAAAAAAGACCATGCAAGATGAAACAGTGCTGAGCAATCTTAATAATCAGTGGGAAATGATGTCAATTTTGTGATATTTAAATGTTTTGTCAAAACATTAAAAATACTATCAACCATAAGTGTATAGGGAAACAAGAAAACACTCGTTTTAAGTGTATAGGTAAACATAGTAAAGCTAATGCTTGTTTTCGTAGATGGTAATTTAAAATATTAGAGACACTGAGAATTTGTGTTCTAGTTCTTTGTCAAAAAATTCTCAAGAGCCATGTGAATGTGCTTGTCTTCTCATCATGTAACTTTAGGATAGAAAACAAGCCTGTTTTCCTATGCCTTCGCACATTGTCGTACTTCTAAGTTTAGATTAGCTTCCAACATTTCTTCCTTTGCATTCTCAATGTTACAAAAGACATCCGAGAATTCCTTTAGTTTTCGCTACCATCACTTCTCAGATATCTTCGTTCATCTTTTTAATCACAGTCACATTCCTCATTTAATGTTAATAAGTTCCCCTTCAATAAGTTTCTCTGGCTGCATGTCTAGAACCTCTCACATTCAGCTATTTCTTCTATTTATATGCAATTCGAATTCACTTCCAGCATTATTTTGTTGTTGTTGTTGTTTTCTTGCTTTCCTTTCATTTTTGTTGGCCAATTCCTTCTTCTGATTATCCATGTTTGTAACAAGTCATATGGGCTTATCACCTGGAGACAAGGAAGCAACGCAACTGAAGACTTTGCTGTCAGTATAGGAACTTAACAACAGATACCCAGTGACCATTCACGACAGACTCTGAAAGAAGTGATGTGATTGTTCATGGCCATATTGCACACGTTATCTATGTAGGAATTTGTAGACTAACGAACTAGCAGCAAAGTTTGTAATTTCTTGTGCTTATACAATTGCTCATACAGGGCTTCCCTGTCAACTCAGATGATAAAGAATATGCCTGCAAAGCAGAAGACCCAGGTGCAATCCCTGGGTTGGAAAGATCCTCTGGAGAAGGGAATGGCTACCCACTCCAGTATTCTTGCCTGGAGAATTCCACAGACAGAGGAGCCTGGCAGGCTACAGTCCATGGGGTCGCAAAGAGTCGGATACGGCTGAACAATTACCACTTTTCTGAAATTTAAACTGAAATTTAAACTGTGTGATTGAGATCTGGTGCTATTGAACTGAACTGTGATAAACTGAATTTTGTCCATATTAGAACCAGGCAAAGCGAGAACCAGTGATACTTAAATATTTCATCTCTGGCTCAGTCCCTTCTGCTTTAAAAAGAATCTATTTCCTATTCCTGAGGACCATCTCACCACTCTTTAAACTAGGGAATGCAAATATGGGGGAGGGGAACCAATATTCAGATTCTATTTAGATCACAAAACTGGTTATTGGGTTATTTTCAGACTTTGAAATGGAAATATCAGAGAGCTTTTGTTGACTGCCTCTGGGTGCCAATAAATATTTGGTACTCTAACAAACTTTTTAACAACCATATCTGTACAAATATTTGGGGTAGACAAAAGTATGCTCGTTTTACAGATGAGAAAACAACCTCAAAAAGATGATGTAATTTGACCAGGGTTACCTGGAGAATCCCATGGACAGAGGAGCCTGACAGGCTATGGTCCACAGGGTCGCAAAGAGTCGGACATGACTGAAGAGGCTTAGCATGCACGCATGCACAGATCAAGTGACCGTGCCAGTATTGGAATGTGAGTCTCTCTAAATTTAAGTCCTTGCATTTGCTCTTCACTATTCTGCTTTCCATAACGTTTTACATCATTACCCTTTCATTGCCTATATGAGCGGGGCATCTGTAATTTCATTCTCTGGTGCTGTTTGTGATCTATGGTATTGAAACCAAAGCAGTGTTTAAATGAATAGTTCTGTGGACTGATCCCAGAGTTCTGGAAAACAAATTTCTTTTGGTATGTAAATTTTAAAGGTGAAAAACCTCCATAGATATCCCAGAATATTCCTGAAGGTTTCATTGGTGGCTCAGAAGAAACCTGCTACAATATTTCTGAATTATCAGAAAAGAAATGACAGCAAAATGCTATTGCTCAGCTTTTATTTTTGATGGTGGCCAGGAGAGAAGAACAGGTTCCCCTGGTCTGCCTGGGCCAACCAAGTTTCATCCCTGGGAGCCTGGACCAGTTCAGAGCCTCTCTAAACATGGATTTGAAGGTGATAGGAATCAGGTTTAAGGAGGCAGAATTCAGACATCTCCTAAACCACTGGCCCTCAAACTTGGCTGCACATTGGAATTACCTGGTCATCTTTTAAACCACTGATGCCTCTGCCCACCCCTAGAAATGTTGATTTCACTGGCCCTGGGTAAAGCCTGGGTATTAAGATTTTTTTTTCAAGTTTCCCAACGAGTTTAATATGTAACAAAGTTTGAGAAAAACTGATCTATGCAATCTAATAAGAAAAGGTTGTCACAGATAATAATGTCAATAACAATGGTATTATTAGTACTTGGAATGCAATTTCACTGGATGAAGTTATAGCTGTGGATGATAGGGACTAACACATGAATCACTTAAATAAATTTGAAATAGACTGAAATAGCTTTTTGAACTGTGGTGTTAGAGAACAGTCTTGAGAGTCCCTTGGACAGCAAGGAGATCCAACCAATCAATCCTAAAGGAAATCAGTCCTGAATATTCATTGGAAGGACTGATGGCAAAGCTGAAACTCCAATACTTTGGCCACCTGATGTGAAGAACTGACTCATTTGAAAAGACCCTGACGCTGGGAAAGATTGAAGGCGGGGAGAGAAAGGGGACGACAGAGGATGAGATGGTTGGACGGCATCACCAGCTCAATGGACATGAGTTTGAGTAAACTCTGGGAGTTGATGATGGACAGGGAGACCTGGCGTGCTGCAGTCCATGGGATTGCAAAGAGTCGGACACAGCTGAGTGACTGAACTAAACTGATAGGCTGAAAAATAAAACTGGATGTAGTTTACTTAAAAGCAAACACAAGACAATGATGTGTGTGTGTATGTGTGTGTGTACATGCAAACTAAGTCCTGAGATTGAGTTGACAGTCAATGAGGGCTTCAGATTTATCTGTAAGAGAATACATTGGTGTGTTACTTGTAGTTAAGAATAAAGTAGGTTTTCTAATTTATTATTTGGGGGGCTTCAGGCACATGGACAATTGTTTATTTATCTGTGTTTGTCTGTTTCTAAAAGAGGTGTTTTATTCCTTTGAGCTACAACCTCTGAGTGGAGAAAGGACGTTTCACTTGGAGTGGGCAGTCGCCAGACAGTTGGAGATAACATAGGAAAAAGGAAATAAACAAGGAGTAACTTAATTTTGTCCCAGACTTTGGCATAGGCACAAAAAATAAGTCATTCTTTCTTCCAAAAGAAAGGGCACTATTTGTAACTCTAGAGACTGTCTTGTTCTGAATCATTTGCCATCTGTTTTGTGGGAGAGACACAAGCTGATTTTTTTCCTTCAACTATCATGGAGATTTTGTTTAAACTGAAGCATTATTCAAGTGACTAAGTAAAGTGCAGCAAAACCTCCTGAGGTTGCAGAAGTAAGCAAAACTATGGCTAAGATTCTTTATTGTATACACATGTAAGGTCGTAAATTATAGGGAAATTATCTAAAATGTTTGCATGGGATAGCACCCCAGAGTGTTACTTATTGCTAAAAAAGCACCTTGAAAATATTGTAGACTATAGAATTGGAGGTGGCCCAAAAGAAAGTGAGAAAAATAACTAATGTCACTTATTGAGTGGGCACAATATTCTAGTCATATTCTAAGCACCTTGCATCAGTGATCTCATTGTGTCCTTACAAAGCAATATGTTATGATCAGCCTGATCTCCAGAAGAAGATGAGATTAACTCACCCGAGGTGATTCTGTAAGAAGCAGCACGGTCCCCTAGCAAGTCACTCAGCCTCTGTACCACACTGCCCAGCAGCAGGAAGAGTGATGTTTCCCAAAGCAGGTGCTGTGGAACATCAGGTACCATGCCAAGAACAATGGAAGAAACAACTCCACAGCTGAATTTACAGAGCAAAACTTCTTTCTTTACTAACAATATATCTGTAATACGTTAAGAGGAATCTGAAAGTGATTCAGATTACAAGATTTGACTTGAGAGTTCTATTTTCACAGATTGCATACTGTGTCACGAGCTGGAAGAGTTTCCTTATGGAGAAGATGAAATGAGGTAAACCTTTTGTGGAGGGGTACTGACTAAAGGGGCCTGGCAACGATAGACCTATATATTTGTTCCTAAAGAGACTCAGCTGGAGGGAGGTCCAGTGCTGGATATGGGGAGCACCAGGGGCTGGAAAGGAAGATAGCACAGCAGTAGAGAACAGGGAGGATGCAGAACCAGAAGGATCAAAGCAGCAGCTGTGGTGAGCATCAAGGAAGAATATCTCAATTTGTATGTACCCAGGACACAACTCGACACAAGAGGTGAACTAAGGACTCAGGCAAAAATCAAGTTTCTAGAAGAAGGACCAGAGCTGGGGTGTGAGAGTTAGGACAAGTGAGAAGACGTGGATCAGGGGCTGCTGCTTAAGGCTTGGGTCCCACCAGCCAGAAGACAGGTCACTTCTCGCATCTTCCCTTTTATCTGCATCAGAGTTCACTCTGCTCTTGCAGAGAAAAAGCAAAGAACCTACTAGGAGCACCCTGAGGCCACATGACCCAGTCTGGCTTCTGCCAGCCTATCCCGGAGGAGCACTGGGTCAGCCTTGATTTCAGGCTCCCTTCCTCCCCAACTCCAGCGGTGCTCCTGCCTTCTGAAAGAGCATGTCCATGGCATCCTTGCCTTGTCCTTTTTCTCTCTGCCAGCATTTACTTGTTCTCACCACTGGAAGTCAAGGCTGAAAAATCTGAATTGGTTACACTGGGCTTACTGGCACTATGTACTGGTGTGCAGAGCAGATTTGATTTACGATAAGAATGTCAAACACGTCAATTTGGTGCTCTGAAGTGTGGGTGTATGGTCGGGGGGGGCAGTGTAAGGGGTGGGTACTGCATTGTGTTTTGGAGAACACTGTAGAACTTTTGTCTATGTTTTTCACCTGGGGAATAATTCAATTCCCAGTTTGATTCCAGAGAAACCATAAAATCAATCCAGATTAAAAAAAAAAAAAACACACACACACACAAACAATCAAGCATGCAAAAGAACCCAAGCCTTTTCCTTTTCCAGGAGAACCTCAAGTTAGAGTTTTGGAAATGAACACAAGGTTTCCAGGGAAGGAAAAGTGAGCCTTCCCTGCTGGCCCTTCCTCTTCCTCACCCCCTCTTCCTCTTCTCTCTCCTCTTCCTTCCCCTTTTCTTCTTTCATCAGCCCTTCAGCTGCCAGCTACTACAGAAAAGGAAGAAAGACCTGCATCACATCAGCACTCTACCTCTTATAAAATACAATAAAATCCTTTAAAAAATGGTTCCAAATGAACGTGTGCATACCCAGCCCTCAGCTTTAGCAAGGATTCTAGTTTCTGATAAAGGCAGAGTGTTAAGAGATCGTGGGATAACCCAAGTCAGGAGGTTTAAAAACCCTGACAACCACCAGTCTTGTTTCATGTCATGATTGCACCACTGGTTACCCTGATGTTGAATCAGCATTCTGCAGACCACATAAAGGTCAGGTCTATCTTCGCAAAGTGAAAGTGCTGAATTATATTGAAACTATAGAAAAAAAAACACAAACCAACCTTGACTTAAGTGTCTAAGTATCAGTTCTGAAAGTTTTGTTTTTATTTGGAATTACAGTAAACTCATTTCGGAATGGTTGAGGAATGTTGTCTTCTGAGTAATTTACTCTGCCACTTAATTGCAAGTTACCCCATGTACTCCCAGGCCCTTCCTTCTCTCCCTGGCCTTTGCCTACCCTTGGCTAGCTCTCCTGTTGGCTGCATCTACTTACAAGCCCAGACACGCCTCTGTTTCTGATTGGGGCAAGAAGTCAGTGGCCTCAGATATACCAAGGACCTAAGAACTCAGACATAGAGTCAAGTAGAGTTGTAGTCTGGGTGTCCTGGAGCCCCTTGGAGCACTGCTCGCCACGCTCTGCTGCGGAAGCTGGGGGAAGAAGCAGGAGGGTCTGTGTTTAGACTTGGTCTTAGCCATAGCCACATGCTGGCAACTATGCTCTGGGCCACAGTCTAATATCCTGGCCAAAGTACAGTTGCTGGATTACACTACCTGATGCCAATGGGTGCCAACACTGGTCTATCCTTGGCTGGAGCACACACTACCCTTTGAACCCACTATGTCGAAACCATCTGGCCTCTTTCCCATCCAGGCCTCTGCAGTCAGAGTAGGACCCAGGTCTCTCCCTATCCCCAGAGGAGTTCCACATCTTGTCTCAACTTCCTCGTAACCAGCCACCCCACCCCAGGCTGGAGCTTGCAACTCTTGTGTCCAGACCTGTTCCTACTATATTGTTGTTCAGTCAGTAAGTCGTTTCCAACTCTTTGTGACTCCATGGACCACAGCAGGCCAGGCCCTCTGTCCACCACTATCTCCCAGAGTTTGCTCAAACTCATGTCCACTGAGTGGGTGATGCCATCCAAGCATCTCATTTTCTGTTGTCCCCTACTCCTTTTGCCTTCAATCTTCCTGAGCATCAGGGTCTTTTCCAGTGAGTTGGTTCTTCACATCAGGTAGCCAAAGTACTGGAGCTTCAGTTTTGGTGTCAGTCCTTCCACTGAATATTCAGAGTTGGTTTTCTTTAGGATTCACTGGTTTGATCTTCTTGTAGTCCAAGGGACTCTCAAGAGTCTTCTCCAAGACCACAATTTGAAACCTTTGATTCTTCAGCCCTCAACCCTCTTTATGGTCCAGCTCTCACATCCATACATGACTGCTGGAAAAACCATAGCTTTGACTTTATGGACCTTTGTCAGCAAAGTGATGTCTCTGCTTTTTAATATACTGTCTAGGATGGTCACAAATTTTTTTCCAATGAGCAAGCATCTTTTAATTTCATGGCTACAGTCACTGTCTAGAGTGATTTTGGAGCCCAAGAAAATAAAATCTGTCATAAGGGTGGTGTCATCTGCATATCTCAGGTTATTGATATTTCTCCCACCAATCTTGATTCCAGCTTGTACTTCATCCAGCCCAGCATTGCGCATGATGTACTCTGCATCTAAGTTAAATAAGCAGGGTGACAATATACAGCCTTGATGTACTCCTTTCCCAATTTGGAACCAGTCCATTGTTTCATTTCTGGTTTTAACTGTTGCTTCTTGACCTGCATACAGATTTCTCAGGAGGCAGGTAAAATATATTGCCTGGTATTCCCATCTCTTTAAGAATTTTCCACTGTTTGTTGTAATCCACACAGTCAAAGGCTTTGGCATAGTCAATAAAGCAGAAGTAGATGTTTTCTGGAACTCTCTTGCTTTTTCTATGATACAACGGATGTTCTCAATTTGGTCTCTGGTCCTCTGCCTTTGCTAAATCCATCTTGAACATCAGGAAGTTGTTGGTTCATGTACTGTTAAAGCCTAGCTTGAAGGATTTTGAGCATAACCTTGGTTGAATGTGAAATGACCACAATTGTACAGTAGTTTGAAGATTCTTGGCATTGCATTTCTTTGAGATTGGAATGAAAACTGACCTTTTCCAGTCCTATGGCCACTGCTGAGTTTTCAAATTTGCTGATGTATTGAGTGGAACACTTTAACAGCATCATCTTTTAGAATTTGAAATAGCTCATCTGGAATTCCTTCATCTTCACCAGCTTTTTTCATAAAAATGCTTCCTAAGGCCTACTTGACTTCACATTCCAGGATGTCTGGCTCTAGGTGAGTGACCACACCATCATGGTTATCTGGGTCATTAAGACCTTTTTTGTATAGATCTTTTGTGTATTCTTGCCACCTCTTTTTCATCTCTCTGCTTCTGTTAGGTTCTTACCGCATCTGTCCTTTATCATGCCCATCCTTGCATGAAATGTTCCCTTGTTATCGCCAATTTTCTTAAAGAGATCTCTAGTCTTTCCCATTCTATTTTTTCCTCTGTTTCTTTGCATTGTTCATTTAAGAAGGCTTTCTTATCTCTCCTTGATATTCTTTGGAACTCTGCATTCAGTTGGGTATATCTTTCTCCTAGCTATTTACATACTGAGGAAAGAAAAGTTTACATAATAGTCATTCCACTGTAGTGTTTCTGTCTGGCTCCCCAAATAGACTATAGCTTCTCAAAGCCAGGGGTTGTGTCTGGTCCTCACATACCTATGCCAGCACCAGCGCAGAGCCTGCTGCATGTGTGTTTGCTGAATACATATCTTCCATCAGCTACATCACTCTCCTCACCAAGCCTGAAGATCATGTCTCTAACATACAGTCCTGGGTACGTCTGAGAAAGGAATTGTGCCAATCTGACAGGAGCTACGGTGATTGGGGATAATTGCTCCCTTTCCCTCCTTCCTACTGCCAGTACCATTAAGACAGGGTGAAAACATCCAGTAAATGTGGGCAAGGTCAATAAAACCCAAGGAGCTTCCTGATGCCTCTTGTTGCTACTCCCTACAACTGTGCTATGAGCTGGGCCAGGTGGGCTGAGGCCAAGCAGAAGAGCCAATTGAGGGGCAGAGAGACCCTTTTTCCCCCCTCAGCCCAAACCTCTACAACTTGGCCCTCTCTCATTAAGACACTGCGTTTTCAGGAGGCCCAGTTAAATGCAGGCTGCTTTCTAAAAGCCAGATGAATGATAATGAAGTCTCATTCCTTCCTTCATAGGTTCATTCATTCTACAAACATTGATTGAACACCTGCTGTGTCTGATTGACTGTGCTGCATGTTGAAGAGGCATAACCTGGGCTCTTGAAGAACTCTGGGACTCCAGAAGGAAATAGACAAGAATAAAGTGTGATGAGAGCTGGAAGTGGAAAGTGTCGGCTGTGAGAACATATGGGAATCGGTGCAGGACAAGGTAGCATGTGGACTAGAGGCTGAACTGAAAAGAGCTCCGAGCAGGATGGAATTTAACTTCTTGAAGGATGCGTAGGTATTAGGCAGGTACATCAAGAAAGTGTGGAGATCAGGGAAGAGTATTCAGTAAGATACAGAGACACAGACCACAGCACATCCAAGAAAGGACAGAGAGTCGGGAAGTGGCAAAAGGAGGTCTGATGAGCAAGAGCCCAGAGCCCGAGATCAGGAGGTGAGTTCCAAGCTCCTGGGGCCAGGGAAGGGAATATCCTTCAGTGGAGACTGGGGGTACTGGAAAGATAGGTGGGAGGTGATGTGAAATCTTAATCCACTTCTGGCTTTACACACCAGAAAGCACAACTATAGAGGCAAGAAATCATTAAAGTCATACAGCGAGTGATCAGCATAGCCAGACCTGAAGCTGCGTCTCTGGACCTACAAGAGTAAGAAAAAATTAGCTTCTCAAAATGGTGAAGAGCTCCAGGTCCCTCTCTGCTGGAATCCATATTCCTATCCTACTTCCTCCAAAGAGCTGCTTTCTCCATAGTCTGTCAAAGATAGTAAAGGCAGTCACAGGTTGCTAGAGAAGATGGTGAAGGTTAGGAAAGGCCTTTAATAAAAGAACTAAAAGACTCCCCAGCTGTCCTCACAAAGTTTACCACAAGTTCCTTTACAGACCTTGAAAGCTCAGTCCCAGACATTTTTCTCTTGAATGGTATCCTTGACTATATGAATGAAACGTTCCCACTTTGTATCTTTTTCCTTTGAGATTCATTATTTTCTAATACTGCTCTTACTACTCAAATTATGATATTCCTGCTGACGCTCATGCATCCTAAGGAGGTACCATCTAGGTAGCACTCACTCTTTGTAGAATTTTCCAGCTCCCTTGTCTTTCTTTTCTAAGAAGTTAAACTCATCTTTCCAATTACTAGAATGAAACAAGACAAAGTAAATCATTCTGGAAATTCATAAATGTTGTGGTTGAAGAAAAAGTAATTTTAAATGAAAATACTTCTCACAAAACAAGGAAGTACATCTCTCAGGCACTGCCTCTCTAACAAACAATATGTAAAAAGTAGCAAAACAGATCATGCTGCTGCTAAGTCGCTTCAGTCATGTCCGACTCTGTGCGACCCAGAGACAGCAGCCCACCAGGCTCCCCTGTCCCTGGGATTCTCCAGGCAAGAACACTGGAGTGGGTTGCCATTTCCCTCTCCAATGCATGAAAGTGAAAAGTGAAAGTGAATTCGCTCAGTCGTTTCCGACTCCTAGCGACCCCATGGACTGCAGCCTACCAGGTTCCTCCGCTCATGGGATTTTCCAGACAAGAGTACTGGAGTGGGGTGCCATTGCCTTCTCCGATCATAAAGATACCTAAACTACACATTGAAACTTCTTCCTAAAATATTTTTTCATGTTTGAAGTTAGGACTTCAGAAATCTTAATTGCCTTGGTTCAACAAATTCTGAAGATTGATATACATATCCATCAATTCACTTATTTATCCACATAGGATCAGCCTCATAATTTGTGTGGCTCTGCTGCAACATTCAAATGGGGACCGCTCGTTCTGCATTCCTAAGAGTTTCCAAGATGGCAATAGCAACCATTAAATCAAGCATTAAACTCACCTTTGTGAGTGTGAAACCTGGTGCAACTACCCAGGCTGCACGCCCATGAAGTCCATCCTGCATCCGTCAAGTGATGGATCAAGTGATGGAATGCAGTGGTGAGTTAGACACGTGGTCTGTGTCCTCCCTCTAGAGTGCACAGAATAAAGGAGTGAAAGGAATAATCATGTGAAGCGTGATGAGGACTAAGGTCAAGGAGGTGCCGGGTCACCTGGACGCTCGCTCACAGTGGTTCAGTGAAGAACTCTTTAAGGAGATGACCTGTAAGCTGAGGATGGGTGAATGACTAGGCTTCTGTCCTAGAGCAGGACCAAAAGTCGTGAGGTCAAAGGAAGAGTATAACTAAGAGATTGGAGAAAAGACTGGAGAGTGCAGAGCTGAAGGCACTGCAGAGAGGGGAGCATGACTGTAGAAAAGAGAACACAGTGGGGTGTGGTTTGGGGAAGATGGAGATGTAGACAAGGATCAGCCCTGAAGGAGGGTTGGATTTTATCTTAAAGACACTGAGAAGTTCTTATGGGTTTCTTAGGCTGCTCTTAGCTGCACAGTGAGCCAGGAAAGGAGTCAATGGTGCTGTCAGTGGAAGAAAACCAGGGGTCACTCCTGATGTAGAGTAAGGGGAAAACAGGAAGTCAGCCTGCACGATGGCACCGACAGGAAGTCCTGGTTTGACAGATCATTCAGCCTTTGCGCTGGGCTATGACCCTACTACCTTGGAGCTTGTGCATCTCCACAGCCTCACCAGCAGGTCTGAAGAGTAGAGAAATGGATTCTTTCTCTTCCACCATCAGAGCTCTGTCAGTAGAAAATGTGTTCCAAGCCTCTTATGTTGTCCCTAAACAGTGGTGTCCATGAAACTTGGAACTTGGTAGGTTGGTAATCAGCGCTCACTGGGAAGTTTCCCAGACCAACCTGGCACCCTTTGTACCTATTAGAACTTACCTGTTTACTGATTTGCCTTTCCTACCAAACTATCAGTTGCCTGAAAGCAAGAAATATGTCTTACACATTTTTGTATTCTAGTTCCTCACAAGGTACATCAGTAAATAATTGGTAATTAAGTTATACTAAATATAGCTTGTACTGTAAGAGTACAGTATGTATTCAGTCATTTGAGGGAGACTGAACTTGAAAACTATTAAATGTGTAAAATTTTTGTAAAGAAAAATTCTTTTGGGTTCCAAAATATTGGCTTTAAAATTCATCTGGGGGGACTTCCCTGACAGTCCAGTGATTAAGATGCCACATTTCCACTCAAAGGTACATAGTATTCGTCCCTGGTCTGGGAATTGCCAGGCTACCTAGCCAGAAAAAAAAAAAAAAAAATTGGGGGGATAAAATTTTTTTTTTTTTAATTTGGAGACTGTTTTGAAATGATCAAAGTATTTGTCTATTTGATTATAAGCTCCTTGGCAGACAGGACTATGTGTTTTCAACTTCCATCTCCCACAGGGCATGGCATATAGTAGGTGGCTCATTATTCAGTGAATGTGTAGATCACACATACACACACACACACACACACACACACACACACACACACACACACATATACACAATAAAAGTACAAACAGGAAATCACACCATATGAGGCATCTCAAAGACATGTGAATGGGTAGTTGTTATGCATCAAAACTCATAAAGGTAGATGATAACATCACTTATTTAGTAGAAGCATTTCTCCATGTGATGTTTAATAGAAAAATATATAAAGAGGGAAATGAGATGAGACACAACATACTTTTCTACTTTAAAAAGACATAGAAAATGATTTAAATAAAGTGATATAACTGTAAAATCAATTCAGAGAGGAAATATTCAAGAATAAGTGATTTTCAAGAAGTATGATTTTATGATCTGACATCAGAGAAATTGTTGAAAAAATGGAAGAATTGCCCTGCCTTGGAGTGTTATTAATGAGGCAATGGGAAGGTATTTGGTGAACTACTTGTAACTAGAGACCCAGCCGGAAAAAGAGGGGGTGGAGTTTCTGAGGAACCAGACAGAAATGGGATTTTCTCAGCTGAGTTTGCAGTTTCACTTAGCTTCTGATAAAAGTCATCTCTAACAATTAATAAGAACAGATGGAATTTTTCTTATAGGTCTTTAGTGTCGGGACTATAAATCCCCATCGTGTCAATGCCCAGCTTCTCAATCTTGAGTAATCCTTTCTACATCACTTCCTTTGTCCCTGAGATCTACAGACTAGATCTACAGATAGATCCACAGATCTACCCCCAGACTCTGCTGAACTCCCCTGCTTCTTGATAACTTTCCCCCATCTCTCCATCCATGCAGCTTCTCAAGGACTAGTATAACAGGTCCCTTGAACACGTGCCATTCATGGAAAACAAAGACAACCATTCCCTTAAGCTGGAAGAGATCTTAGAGACTAACTAACCAAAGAAACCAGGAGATTTGCAGTGACTTCTATGACATCGCAGAGCTCTTTTAGCAAAAGACTCTTACTCCCATGTTCTGAGACCACCTCTACAACTTCTCAGTGTCTAGCCCAGGAGGAGCAGGAACAGTTGGCTTCCCAAATTAATATAGTACTTAATAATTCCACGTATTAGTAGTTCAACTCTAACTGCTAAGTCGCTTCAGTCGTGTCCGACTCTGTGCGGCCCCATAGACTGTGCAGCCCACCAGGCTCCGCCGTCCCTGGGATTCTCCAGGCAAGAACACTGGAGTGGGTTGCCATTTGCTTCTCCAATGCAGGAAAGTGAAAAGTGAAAGTGAAGTCGCTCAGTCGTGTCCGACCCTCAGCGACCTCATGGACTGCAGCCTTCCAGGCTACTCCGTCCATGGGATTTTCCAGGCAAGAGTACTGGAGTGGGTTGCCATTAAGCAACTTTTAAATCCATCTTGTGTATTTATTTCCCTTGTGGAAATAATTTTAATGCTTCCTTGTCTTGATTAAGATGTATCCAGGCATATGCATAATTTTTACGTTGGCATAATCAGTGCATGTGCTTCTTATGCTTCTTTTGTTCCATGTGAACAGTCGCATTAAACACTTTTGCAGCTTTCTAGAGCATCACTGTAAACAGTGAGCAACCCAGTAGAACTTTCTGTAATAATGAAAATGCCTAATACCTGCTCCTGAATAGTAGCTACTAGCCACATGTGGCTCTTGAGCATCTGAAGTGGAGCTAATGTAACTGAGGGACTGAATTCTTATCTTATTTAATTTTAATTCATTTAAATGCAAATGTAGATAGCCACTTGTGGGTAAATGACTCCACTATTGGCCACCACAGTTCTAAAGACTCATTGTATGCACGTGTTTCTTACAACGGATATGTAATATTTCATAGTATTGGAATCTTATTTTATTTTATTATTTCTCTGTCCTTGGGTATTCAAAATGCTTTTCTTTCTTTTTTTTTTTTTTTGGTTATTTCAGCAAATACAGTGTACAGTTACATAGACACTGCTAAAAAAAAATGGTTGCTTTTATGGCATCTTTTTCTTTTGATGTATTTGTTTAGCTCTTGCATGCATGCTAAGTTGCTTCAGTCATGTCCTCCTCTGTGACACCATGGACTGCAGCCTGCTAGTCTCTTCTGTCCATGGGATTCTCCAGGCAAGAAGGCTGGGGTGGATCCCATTTCCTCCTCCAGGGGATCTTCCCAACCCAGGGATCGAACTCTCGCCTCTTATGTCTCCTACACTGGCAGGCATGTTCTTGACCACTAGCGCCACCTGGGAAGTTTGACCTCCTGCAAATGAAATTATAACTGGGTGGTGTTTTGACTAAAATATTCCTCAAAGTTTCCCCAAACCCCCCAACTGTCTCTTTTATCCTCCCATTACATACCCTCAGAACCAAGAACTCTGTCAAGAACCCAGGCTTCCATTCCCAAATTCTCTGGTGGAGCCTTACTCTCATCCCTTTCTCCTAGCCAACCTCCCTCATCACCCCTCACTCATGCTTCAAGGTTCCTCTTCCTCAAGCCAGGTTTATCCTTTTTCGTTATTCTTAGGAACAAAGACTCAGGTCATTTTGATTTAACGGATTAGCTGCTAATCCAGACAAGAGAGAAAGTGCAGGGATGTCCTGACAGTTGAGAGTCTGGGACATATCCCACAGCCCCAATCGCAAGTCCCTACTCATGGCTGGGGAAGTGGGGAAGGGGGTTTGAAAACACAGTGTTTGAAGTCAGAGAGATCTGGTGATATGAGTGTCCCTGAGCAACCTCAGCTCACCATGATGCTTGCTGTGTTTCTCACACGCCACAGTCATCTCCATAGAGAGGAGACTCATGAAATGGTGCACAGGGAATATAAACTCACCCCCATCAATTAGGGAAGATGAATAGACCACTCTCCAGATCACTTGAATGGTGAAAGTTGCAAAAGCTGAGCAAGCCGACCTCAATTTTCAGGTTGGACAATGTTAAAAATGAAGCTGGCACTAAAGGGACACAATGTGGAACTCTGCATCATAAGGTACTAAGAAGAAAACACCTCAGGTAATGCTTTAGCAGAAAAGGAAGAATGGAACAAAATAAGGAAATTGATCACTAGATCATGTAAGATCATTGAGTTAAAGAGATACTTGTAAACTGTAATAAGCACAGGCACAAGCATTAGGCAGACACCAACAATGCAAGGTAACTGAGCAACCAAGACAGCTTGCTACAGTTATTGGTTCATAGATGGTCCAGAGCAAAGGCTGGGATTTGCTCATGGAAGATTACAGGATGAGAGCTCTGATCAGACCAAATCTGAAGTCCATCTACATCTGGAATTTTCAGGCTGCATCCTTCCTTTTGATGACTGGGGTTTACAATGCTAAGGCTTTCCTAATGTGAGGTTCCTGTATGTGGAGCTGTCCCAAGGAAATCCACTCCTGCAGAGGCGAACCTTTGGAGGAAATTCTCTTTTGCACAATCTGTAGAAATTGAGCACTAATTCAGAATAGCAATATACTGTTAACAGGAAGGGAGGATATTGAGGAACTCAGTTGTAGTCTGCCACTTGATCAAATCATTTGAACTTTGCTGGGTGTTAGCTTCCTTATTTATAAAATAAGGATGTTAGGAAACATAAGTTGGTTTTTAAACTTAATTTTGACTAAACAAGTCACTTTAAACTGAATTTGACAACCTAAACCTTCTCCACCTTTTCCTCCTGTATGAATTTTACAAGGAATCCCAGTGGAGAGCACAGATAAACGTAGAGATGTTCTGGTTAAACCAGGGTGAAGGCTAGAGCCTGTCTACTGTACTTCCTATCATCCCCTCAAGACAGCCCTGGAAGCACGTCCAGGAAGTCCAAGGACCTGGTGAAACAGTCTGAGATCTATAGACTAGAAGCTCCCCAGGTTCCCATCTGGCTTGGACATTAAGGGTATTGAGATGCTGGATGTAGAGGTCTGTTCTTCATTGTTCTCAGTCTCCAACCTATGCATCCCCATCCCCGTTTGACATACCAGCTTGTATAAATACATGCTTCAAAGAATAAAGTTAATGAATATTTAACTTCAAAAGCATATATTTGCCGTCAACATCAGAACACATCCAGTCAAATACCTGTCTCCAAAACAATATTTTATAAATTCAGTATAGCTTCTGATAAGCAAAATTCAGGATTTTTATGGCTCTGATATAAGATGTCTTAGTTCATGTGGGATGCTATAGCAAAATACCATAGACTGAGTGGCTTTGAAACAATAGAAATTTAGTTCTCATCGTTCTGAAGGCCAGAAAGTCCAAGATTCAGAGTGTCTGATGACAGAAAGCTTCCTAGTTGATAGATGACTGTCCCTCTTGCTATGTCCACATGGTGGAAGCGGCAAGAGAACTCTCTGGGCCTCTTTTATAAGGGCACTAATCCTATTCATGAGGGTTCGGCCCTCATGACCCAATCACTGCCCAAAGGCCACATCTCCTAGTACCAGCACCTCAGGGAACGGGGCTTCCCTGATGGCTCACACGGTAGCGTCTGCCTGCAGTGCTGGAGACCTGAATTTGATCCCTGATTCAGGAAGATCTCCTGGAGAAGGAAATAGCAACCCTCTCCAGTATTCTTGCCTAGAAAATCCCATGGACAGAGGAGCCTGGCAGGCTACAGTCCACAGGGTTGCAAAGAGTCAGACAGGACTGAGCAACTAACACTTTCACTTTCACTTTCACTTTGAGGGGTTAAGATTCAACGTATGACTTTGGTGGGGACACGAACATTCAGACCATAGTACACAGTGTGTCTCCTTTGGGGATCTTTGAGATAACTGGTCCAGATCTCATAAAGGCACTTCACAGTGCCATCAGGGATCCAAGCACTTTCCAGCTCTGCTCCACGTTCTTAACACAGGGCCTTTTTTCATCCTTTTATGAAGTGTTTTCTCACTATTCCTCTGGACCTCATCTTCACATTTCAGGCATGAAAATAAAGGAACAGTGAAGGGCCCACCCTCACAAAACTTTCTCCTTTAGAAAGATTCTGCCCTGTAGATTGGGAATGGCAGCCTCCCCCAAGAACTTACACTTGCACCTCAGTATCCCAAACTGAAAATGTCATATGACCATCTCTCAGTGAAAGAAGATCAGGGAGAAAGATGGTAGAAGGAGACTGGTCAGCCAGCTAATAGAGACAGTGAACCAACAGACAGATATATAGCTGATGTACCTGGAGATGAAGAGAGGACCTCAACCTCTAGGAAACCTCTGCCTCCATCCGAGGAGCTGGAGGATGGTGAAGGGAAAAGCTGGAGAGACAGGAAACAGTTCCTCCGTAGATGATGGGGTGCTTCCAAATGGTTCTAGGTTGATCTCTGTGGGGGTAGAGACAGATGAGGGAAACAGTGCTCACTCTTGATGTCTCCACTCCATTGGTATAACCTCAGCCCTCCTCTAGGACGTAGAGCAAATCTCAGTCCAATCTATTGGCTGGTTCCTTCATCCCACAGGTTTTACAAGGTCAAGCCCCATAATGGTCACTAGCATTGCCTGAGACTATGTATGAAGCCCACTGGGCTTGAGGGTCCTGTGTCACAAACCTAAGCCACATCCTAACATAAACTTTATCAGTCATAAAGATGAGTTTCATCCTTGTCTGCCCTACTCCTTTACTTTGTCTCTGAATTAGTTCTGAACTCAGCAGTGTGAAGAGTCATCATTGACTGGATCTCTTCTCTGTGTCTAAGCAGTTCTGAGACTAGTGAGAGCTTAATAAGTAAGTGAAAAAAATGTTCAATCATTGCTCCAGGACTTCTCTGATTATGACATTTATATTCCCATATACATGGATCAAAGCAGATGGCAGGAGTGTAAAACCTTTGACAAATAAACAAGAGCACAGAATTATATTAGTATTACTGCTGCTAGTGAGACACCCAGCAAAGTACCTGGAATTTTTTATTGACTGAATGAATTTTTAAAGTAATACACTTTCCAGCTCAGATTTTGGCACAGTTTAAAGGAAAGAGTGAACAACTAGGAAATTTTTTTCTCTCATGGCTTCTAGTGGATGGTTAAGCCGGAAAAAAAAAAAATTACAGACAGAGCATGAAAGAATGCTGGTTAAAATATTCCATTGTAGCAAAGGGAACCCTCCTACACTGTTGGCACTATGGTAGGAATGCATGTTCTCTATGGAGAATAGTATGGAGGTTCCTTAAAAACTAAAATTAGAGTTGCAATATGATCCAACAATCCCACTCCCAGGCATGTATTCAGACAAAACTCTAATTCAAAAAGATACATGCACTTCAATGTTCTTAGCAGCTCTATTTACAATAGCCAAGACATGGAAGCAACCTAAATGTCCACTGAGAGATGAACGGATAAAGAAGATGTAGGCTATACACACAGTGGAATACTACTACTCAGCCATCTAAGAGAATGAAATAATGCCATTCCAGCAACATGGATGGACCTAGAGATTATCACTTTAAATGAAACGAGAGAGAGAAAGGCAAATGCCATATGATAGCACTTATGTGTGGAATCGAAAATATAACACAAACGAACTTATTTGTGAAATAGAAACATACTCACAAACATAGAAAACGAACTTATGGTTACCAAAGAGGAAAGAGGGTGGAGGAGGAATAAATAAGGAGTTTGGGATTAGTAGATACAAACTATTGTATATAAAATAGATAAACAGTAAGGTTCTACTATATAGCACAGGGAACTATATTCAATATCCTGTAATAAAACATTATAGAAAAGAATATGAATATATATATATGTGTTCATATATATATATATATAAAACACTGGATTACTTTGCTGTACACCAGGAACTAACACATTGTAAATCAACTATACTTCAATATAAAATTAAATACATATATATATATATTTCTCAATAACAGAACCCCTTCTCATGTTAGTATTCAAGGCGACACTGACTCCCGTGTAGTAGACAAATGATAATGTCAAGCTTTTGCTTCATGTCATGTTAGATTCAGAATTTTAATTTGTTTTGTGACATGTCTGAATGTATAATAATAAGCAAAAGTTTAATGAAGTTCTTGATTTTTAAAAATAATCTGAAAAGTATTGAATGCAAAAATATAAAATTACTGTATTCACATGAATTATGAGAAAGCAGCTGAAAATATGATGTTATAAAAACTGTTATTTAAGCTACTCTCTATATTTATTCTTGCTTCTTCCTGACTTCTAGCTGGACACATGGCTGCCCAGAATGGAGACTATATTTTGTAGACATCCTTGAAGCTATGTGTGACCCTATGACTTCAAGGCAAAAACATGAAATACAATTCATGTGTGAATTCCTACTTTCTAGAATGCAGATATGATGACTGGTGTTCCAGCAGCCATTTTGATCCATAAGGTGATTTCAAGAATAGAAGTCACACATTGGCAGAGCAACAAGATAAGTTTAAGTCCCAAACACCATGGAATGCCTTACCAGGTCTGGACTTTCTCCAGACCCCTTAAACACAAGGGAAATGGATAAACTAACCTGCTGTCATTTTGAGTTTTTCTATTACTTGTGTCTGATCCTAAAGAATATATATGCAAGTCTGCTGCTGCTGCTGCTAAGTTGCTTCAGTCGTGTCCGACTCTGTGCGACCCCAGAGACAGCAGCCCACCAGGCTCCCCTGTCCCTGGGATTCTCCAGGCAAGAACACTGGAGTGGGTTGCCATTTCCTTCTCCATGCAAGTCTTCATAGTCACATTTTATTCATAGGCTCCACACTCATACAAATCAAGGTTTGAATGCAGTTGTATATTAATTAACATTTGTAACACTGGGTAAGTTCCCCAATCTCTCCATATCTCAAGCACAGAATAAAAGTATATTCTTCTTATGTGAGAATTAAATATAATAATTCAAGTAAAGCACTTGGTAGAGTGTCTAGCACAAGTAAATGCTAAATAAATGTTAGCTATTAAAGCTGAGGTTGATGATAATGAGCTATAGTAACTACTATAATTAGCCAAAGTGAATGCACTTTCAACGTGGTCAGTGAACATTTTATGTGGATCCTTTCGATGTACTAACTTTTTTTAAAGTATTGGATGATTTTTTATATTTTGTCCTAAGTCATCTTAAATTTAATCTATCGATGAGTTGTAATCCAGAGACAAAAAAGCTACTATTCTTACAATAACACAGTTGACATTTCTTCTTAATATTTAATAAATTTTAAGAAGGGTTAGAAATAGGTAGAGACTTGAGTGATATTTGGCTGTATTGACTTTTTGCTAAAGCCCATGGAACTCTGTGACAAATGCTCTTGTTGTTGTTCAGTGGCTGTCGAGTCCAACTCTTTGTGACCCTATGAACTGAAGCACACCAGGTTTCCCTGTCCTTCACTATCTCCTGGAGTTTGCTCAAACTCCATTGAATCAGTAATGCTATTCAAGCATCTCATCCCCTGTTGCCCTTTCTCCTCTTGCTCTCAACCTTTTCCAGCATCAGGGTCTTTTCCAATGAGTTGGCTGTTCCCATCAGGTGGCCAAAGTATTGGAACTTCAGCTTTATCATCAGTTCTTCCAATGAATATTCTGGGCTGATTTCCTTTAGGATTGACTGATTTGATCTCCTTGCTGTCCAAGGAACTCTCAAGAGTCTTTTCCAGCACCACAGTTAGAAATTGCAATTGAATCCGTTGAGTAGGACATCGTGTTTGCTTGGTTATGGAGAAATGGTTGAATTTAAACGTAAAAGATTCAATGAAAACCCACATAATAGAAACGTATCATTGATTTTCAAGTTGATAAGGGCAGGAAATTAAGGTGGTTAGCAAAAGGAAGCATTATGCCACTGCAGGAAGAAAATCTGTAACTGCCAAGTGATGTACCATTGTGTCAGCTTCAAGATCTCCTGGGCTTTCTCTGTAGAGGACAGAGACAATTCCAAAACCAGCAGTGCTTGACAACTTTCAAAACCAACTGAAAATATCATTTCTCTAGAACAACTAACGGAAACAAAGATACCAGTGGGAAGACATGGATTCAGGAACCAGATTTATAGTTCTGTGTGTGTTAGTCACTCAGTTGTGTCCCACTCTTTATGACCTCATAGACTGTAGCCCGCCCACTCCTCTGACCACGGTATTTTCCAGGCAGGAATACTGGAGTGGGTTGCCATTCCCTTCTCCAGGGGGTCTTCCCAACCCAGAGACTGAACCCTGGTTTCCTGCATTGCAGGCAGATTCTTTACCATCTGAGCTATCAGGAAAGCCCAGATTTATAGTTTCAAGTAGAATATTTAAAATATATAAAAAGAAAGCTCAATAATTTATCATCATACATATTCACAGTATTTTTAATAATAATAATTGACCAGGCATACTCTGAAAGTATCACAAGAAAGAAATCCCAACTAAAATTAGGTTAATCTCCAAGTTCAAGCCTAGTTCTGGGACAAATAAATCTCAGTCTCCAGGCATTAAATTCAAATCAGTAATAGTCATTGCCTGATGCTCAGTATTAAAAGTAGGATTATGATGATGTCCTGACTTAGTAGAAAGAATGCTGTGATCAATTAGTGATGTCTTCTATGAGTACAGGGCAGAGATGATGGATCTATGCACTGACTTTATTTTATATCCTCCCGGTTCAATCTTGTGCTTCTGGTCCTATCCCAGATGTTCCAGGTATCATAGCTAAGTACCTGCCTTCTTTCCCTGGACCCAAGTTCTTGTCTTGGCAATCTGCCTATTCACACCAGTCTCCTTGGAATGGAGAGACAGAGCATTCATTGTTTGCCAGTGATACAAACCCAACTCAAATTAGCTGAAGCAGAAGAAATGGGATGTATTGTCTGTTAACTACAGAGTCCAGGGATGCAACTGGTATCCCACACAAGATGTAGAAGTTTCATCATGTAGTCAGCAGTCTATTTCTCTCTCTTCCTTTCTTCTTTTCTTAAACAGATTTTCTGTAGAGAAAGAAAAATGACCACTAGCAATGCCAGACTCACATCTACCCCACCTCAGTAATCACAGTCCAGAAGGCACAAATCTTTTCTGATGGCTCTTAAAAAAAATCCCAGGTGGGATTCTGATTCACCTTGATTCAGTTTCATGGACAGATAAAAACTATGAACACCAGGAGGACTGAGAACTCTGATTGGTTTCAATGTCCACCCAGGTAGCTGTTAATAGGAAAAGGGCTCTGTAAAAGACAGTATCTAAGCACAGGTGGCTTCTAAGGGAGAAGTATCTATGGACATTAGGGATCTGTAATTTACCTTAAAATCATTTGTGGTCACAAATTCTGAGAAAGTCTTCACTCAGTGACATATACACATCCCAGAGTTGGGCCATTTTAAAAGTTCCTCTAGTGATTCTCTTAATTACCTGGTTTGGAAGCCTTTGTTTACAATGCAAGAGGAGTTCTCATTTCATAGAGAGGTTACATAGGGAGAATTTATTCTCCTTTCAGCAAGGAAAACTGTCTTTCAGTTTACCAGAGAGAGAAAGACTTCTACTTTAAGAACCAAGATCTGGGAAAAGAAATGAAGCCACGAAAGTGATTCTGCCATTCAAATCACTTTTATGGAGGGGACATGTGCCAATCTGGAAAAGAAAAGGCTGGGAAGACACATCCACTACTGACAGCCTCTCAGGGACAAGGAATAAAAAGTCAAAAAACAAAGTCAGGGGACTTCCCTGGTGGTCCAGCGGCCAAGACTCTGAGTTCCCAATGCAGGGGATCTGGGTTCGATTCCTGGTCAGGGAACTAGATCCCGCATGCCACAACTAAGACCCAGTGCAACCAAATAAATAATTAATAAATAAAATATTAAAAAAACAAAAACAAAGTCAGCTCAGTTCTCTGATAAAATGTATGCTCTATCACTACTTTAAAGTGGGGCCCTGAAGTGTAAAGGTAAACTGGAAGCAAATCAGCCATCACACTGACTGCAGCTCAGTTTTACAACATCCAGAGGCTAAAAAATATCAGTCAATGCATAACTTGGATTAAGGTGATGCTGGAGAAGGCAATGGCACCCCACTCCAGTACTCTTGCCTGGAAAATCCCATGGACGGAGGAGCCTAGTAGGCTGCACTCCATGGGGTCGCTAAGAGTTGGACACTGAGCGACTTCACTTTCACTTTTCACTTTCATGCATTGGAGAGGGAAATGGCAACCCACTCCAGTGTTCTTGCCTGGAGAATCCAAGGGATGGGGGAGCCTGGTGGGCTTCCATCTCTGGGGCGCACAGAGTCGGACACGACTGAAGCGACTTAGCAGCAACAGCAGCAGACTGCTAATACATTCATGTGATACAAAAATAAAACTTGTCTTATGGTAAAAAGAAAATATCATCTCAGTTCTCAAATTATTTCTACAAGTTTTTAGAATAAGATGTTTGGGACACAATTAAGAATAACTAGACACACAAAAAAGACAAAACACCATGAGTGAGAACCAACAGAAATAACAGACAACAGAAACAGACCCAGAGATACTCCACATTCTAATAGATATGGCATAGATTATGAAACAACAATGCTTACTATGTTCAAGGAGATAAAAGATAAGCTTTAAAATGTTGGCAAAGATCTGTAAACTATAAAAGTGACACTACAGCTTTGAAAAGCGATCAAATAGAAATTCTAGAACTGAAAATACAAAGGCCAAAATTAAGAACTTTTGTTCTTAAAACACGTTTAACAGCAGATTAAACAAAGCAGTAAAGAATCAGTGAACTAAAAGATACATAAGAATAAAATGGCCGAAGTGTAGCATGGCAAAACAAAAGGTTGAAGACGAAAAGAAAACATGAGACAGAGGGTGTAATGAAAAATCCTAATAGATATGCCATTGTAGACAAAGAAAAAGGACAGCCAACTGTATTAAACAGGGACTTCCCAGTGGTCAGGCTTCCCTAGTAGCTCAGCTGGTAAAGAATCTGCCTGCACTGTGGGAGACCTAGGTTCATCCCTGCATTGGGAAGATCCCTTAAAGAAGGGAACAGCTATCCACTCCAGTATTCTGACCTGGAGAATTCCATGAACTGCAAAAAAGTCACAAAAAAGTCGGACACAACTGAGTGACTTACACTTTCATTTTCCCAGTGGTCCAGTGGCTAACACTCCACACTTTCAATGCAGGGGGCCTGGGCTCAATCCCTGGTCAGAGAACTAGATCCCTCATGCCACAATTAAAAGATCTCACACGCTGTAACTAAGACTGCACAGCCAAATAAATAAATATTCTTTTAAAGTTGCCCCCCTCCCGCAAAAGTCCTAAATGGAATAAAGGCATATGATAGCAAAACTGGAAGTTTTTTGAACAAAAATGAGAATTCCCATAGCTGAAGTGAATCACAAGTCTTCAAATTAAAGAGACCCATCAAATACAGTTTTGTTTTTTTTTTAATTCTATATGTTCCTAAATGTTCCTTCATCTTAAGAAGCTATACACCCAATCCATTGTTCTCATTTATAACAACATGTTCCTTTCCTTCTTTTCACATCAACTACTTTGTTTATACATTTGTTTACAGTCTTGTCTTCCATAACCCCAACCCTCAAATATATTTTCCATGCAGACAGAGACCGAGTCTACCTTGTTTTCTATTATTTCTAGAGAACATAGGAGCAGTGCCTGGCTTCCGTGGTGGGCCAAGGGCAGAGATGTAAGGAGGCACTCACTTTGAGATTCATGCTTTACACCATGAAAATAAAGCTGGAAAGATTACAGAGAGGGGCAATCATTTGTTTTAAGCAACAACCATTAAAAAATTGATTGGTAATAGCTTTCTTGTCAACAACACTGGATGATGGGAAAAAATAGAGCAAATCCTCAAAATTCTCAGACAAAAGAATTTTAATCTAAAATTGTATACCCCATCAGCCAGCATTCAAATGGAGGGAAAAAACAGATTTTCTTGAACATGAAAGTATAACATGCTCAGCTCCTTTCTGAAAGAATGACTTGAGAATATATTTCAGACAAATGAAACTTGTAAGGAAAAAAAAAGGAGGGGACACAAAAAACTTCCCTGGTGGTCCAGTGGCTAAGACTTAGAGCTCCTGATGCAGGGGGCCCATGTTCGACCCCTGATCGGAGAACTACATCCCACATGCCACAACTCAAGATCCCACAACTAAGACCCAGAGCAGCCAATAAATAAATATATATATATATATATAAAACCTTATGTAGAAAGATGGGTGCTTAAGTTTAAATAGTTCTGATACATCAAATAGTTTCTGATAATGAAATCTGGAATTAAAACCCCAGATGATTTCCTTATGGTAGGAAATGGAGAGAAGGGAGAAGTAAGAACTTGCTATGACATTTGTCTTATTATTTGGCAAGGACACAACTATGGTTTAACTTTAGACATTGAATGAATAAGATGTATAAATAAATGTACTAGGTTTTTAAGAATAATTATTAGAGGAATAGAGATAGTATGAATAAAATAGAAGCAAGAAACAAAAAATCAATCTAACAATAAGTATATGTGTCTGCATATATAAATATAAAATCATAAGGATTTTTTAAGCCTGGTTTGATAGGCATTAAAAATTGTGTCTCTGGAGGGAAAAGCAACCAAGAGAGGAGAGGTAAACAGAAATGAATCTTTGCCTCTCCATATAGCTCTGATTTGATTTCTTAAGGAGGTGTGTATTCATGCATTATGTATGAGATTTTTAAGCACCACAGGATTTTTTAACCCAGTGAAAATCCTAATAGGAATTCTCAAGCTTTCTTTTTCTTTCCTTCTTCTCCCTCCCTCTTCCTCTTTCTTTCCACTTAGTTAGATTATTCTGAAGTTCATTTGGAAAGATAATAGGCGAGCATGAGAGACTGAGATATCACCTAAGACTTGATACTCCTACATTCTGGGGATGAGGAGGAAAACCATAAGTGAACAAAAACTCTTTAAAAATAAATCTGGCAATGTATCAAGAGTCATTTTATAGGTCATGTTCTTTCACTATAATACCACGTGTAGCTTTAGAGTCTACACTAAGGAAATAAAATTGAGACTAAATATTGAACCAAAGATATTTATCCCAGTCAATAAGCTTAATATCAAAAAGTTGAAAATGCTCTAAATGTAAATGTTCAGAAATTATAAGTTACCACACATTTAAGTTATGATACTATGTAAACAAGGCTTTCCCTAGTAGCTCAGTGGTAAAGAATTTGCCTGTGGATACAGAAGATGTGTGTTCAATCCCTGGGTCAGGAAGATCCCCTGGAGAAGGAAATGGCAACCCACTCCAGTTGTTCTTACCTGGAAAAATCCCATGGATAGAGCAGTCTGGTAGTCTATAGTCCATGGAGCTGCAGAAACTGTTGGACATGATTTAGTGCCTAAACAGCAACAACTACGTAAACATGAGTAATTATGATGGCAGGTAGTTTTTTGTAGGATTTTAAAGCAAATATCAAATATATCATCTCACTCATAAATACTTAGCATGACTCTCTAATATATCAAGGACTCAAAAAAAAAAAAAAAAATCCAAGGGACTTCCCTGGAGGTCAGTGGTTAAGACTTCACCTTCCAAGGCAGGGGATGCAGGTTCAATCCCTTGTTGGGGAGCTGAGAACCCACATGCCTTGTGGCCAAAAAACCAAAACATAAAAACAGAAACAATATTGTAACAAATTCAATAAATACTTCAAAAAAAATCCATGAAAACAGGACAAGGAAAAAAATGACAATCATTTATTAATACCATCTAATAGTTGTGGCAAATTGCATTTTCCAGAAATGCATTTAGGTGAGCTTGCCTATAAGAGGCGAAGTGTACATTCCCTTCTCTAGGCTTGGTGCTGGCCTTAGCCACTCACTGGAAGGGTAGTTGGGAGATGCTGCCTGCCTCTAAAGGCAGGTTAGATACGGAGGTCTCCTTGCTTCTGCCTGGTCCTCTGACAGCACTTACTCTCCAGAGCTCCATCTCCAGATGGTCCCTCTCAGAATCCAGCCACACCAGGGGCCACAGGTAGGTGTTCAATCTACATTCCCAGCTGAGCCTGGACTTTCAAGTCTTCCCAACTGCACCTGACTTTACCAAAGTTCATATGAAAGTTCACATTCCTAGACGAGGCCCCTTGGATCATAATCATGTGAGGATATAGCCCAGGAATTTGTATTTTAAACAGGATCAAGTAATTTTTACGACCATCAAAACCCTGATAACCACAGCCTTGAAGAGCTGTGTCCCAGGTCTCTGATTCAGTTAGGAAGGAACTTGGTGGGGGTGGGGAGTGGAAAGGGAGGTAGGAAGGAAAGCAGCTGGATTGATTGTTAAGAGGAGTCAGATCCCACAATTCCTTGACATGCTAAGGGCTCTGGGCTTTATAGGATCAGCCCATAGGGAGCTGAAAATCTTTAAGGGAGGAAGAGGGTGGGGCAACATCGTGTAATTTTAAAAGATGACTCCTATAGCAGGGTGGAGGATGAACAGAGGTCAGTTGAGGGCAACTTGAGGGGTTTAAATCTGGGGGCAGGGAGATTAACCCAGGTGACATGTAATGAGCTCTTGACCCAGCTCAGATATGAGGCAGACAGAGAAGGGAGAGACGTGAGGTCAAATTGGGAGGTAGAATTCACAGTACTTGGTGAGAAAAATCAAGTCTGAACTTGTAATTCCTGTTCTCTGGGCTTGTCCCAGCCCTGCGGGTAGGTGGGTCAGGTTCTTACTTCCAGTCATTATGGGTCTGTCCTGATCCATCATATCCTGCAAGACCATCCCAAGTCCTGTCCCAAGATATACCATTATTGGAAGACAAACAAACATACTTCTTTTGCACTTTTATTTTCATTGCCCTAAATGTTAGACAGCTTATCTAATTAGGCCTGATAAATTAATTACTCTTAATCTTTTGTTATTACAAAAATCTAAACACTAAGTGTTGTTTCCCTGGAAGCTTTCAATTTTGCAGCCCTTTTAAAGGTTCAAGCCTAAACCACTCTCTCAGGTTAGCAAACAACCTCAGGGCTGCAACTCCAAGAAAATGCAAGGGCAGAACTGACCAGCTGGTCCTTTTCGGATGTGCCTGAACTTTCACTCCATGAGAGGAATGTCACATACCCACTTTCACGGCTGCTCCAGGGGAGCAATGAAACCACACATTTTCCGAGTGAGTGATGCATGGTCACGCAGAGGGATTACTCAACTCATGTCCACTGGCTGAGGGTTTTGAGGTAAATCCTTTCAAGTTTACATAGGTCACCCAGGACTTCAAAAGTAAGCTACATAGGACTACACAGAGTGAAGTCCTTGGTGGCTCAGTCAAAGAATCTGCCTGCAATGCAGGAGACCTAGGTTTGATCCCTGGGTCAGGAAGACCCCCTGGAGAAGGAAATGGCAACCCACTCCAGTATTCTTGCCTGGGAAATCCCACGGATGGAGGAGGCAGCCTGATGGGCTATAGTACATGGGGTTGCAATAGTCAGACATAACTTATGGACTAAACCTCCACCAGAGTGAAATAATGGCTATTACTGATTAACCTTGGTGAACACTCACAACACAGCAATGAACTGTGTTGTGAGGTATTATAGAACTTTATGCTTGATAAAATTGATTTTTTATATGTAGGAGAGATATAGAACTGCATTAACAATTGAAATAAATTATATGTGTGATAAGAAGATTCAAATAACTGCTTGCAATTTACAAAGCACCTTCTCATTTATTACCTCATTCAGTTCATTTCAGTTCAGTCGCTCAGTTGTGTCCACCTCTTTGCGACCCCATGAATCACAGCACACCAGGCCTCCCTGTCCATCACCAACTCCTGGAGTTCACTCAGACTCACGTCCATTGAGTCAGTGATGCCATCCAGCCATCTCATCTGCTGTTGTCCCCTTCTCCTCCTGCCCCCAATCCCTCCCAGCATCAGAGTCTTTTCCAATGAGTCAACTCTTCGCATGAGGTGGCCAAAATACTGGAGTTTCAGCTTCAGCATCATTCCCTCCAAAGAAATCCCAGGACTGATCTCCAGAATGGACTGGTTGGATCTCCTTGCAGTCCAAGAGACTCTCAAGAGTCTTCTCCAACACCACACTTCAAAAGCATCAATTCTTCGGCGCTCAGCTTTCTTCACAGTCCAACTCTCACATCCATACATGACCACTGGAAAAACCATAGCCTTGACTAGACAGACCTTTGTTGGCAAAGTAATGTCTCTGCTTTTCAATATGCTATCTAGGTTGGTCATAACTTTTCTTCCAAGGAGTAAGCGTCTTTTAATTTCATGGCTGCAGTCACCATCTGCAGTGATTTTGGAGCCCCCCAAAATAAAGCCTGACACTGTTTCCACCATTTTCCCATCTATTTCCCATGAAGTGATGGGACCAGATGCCATGATCTTCGTTTTCTGAATGTTGAGCTTTAAGCCAACTTTTTCACTCTCCACCTTCACTTTCATCAAGAGGCTTTTTAGCTCCTCTTCACTTTCTGCCATAAGGGTGGTGTCATCTGCATATCCTAGCTTATTGATATTTCTCCCAGCAATCTTGATTCCAGCTTGTGATTTTTCCAGCCCAGCGTTTCTTATAACTTCATAGAAGTTAAATAAGCAGGGTGACAATATACAGCCTAGACGTACTCCTTTTCCTATTTGGAACCAGTCTGTTGTTCCATGTCCAGTTCTAACTGTTGCTTCCTGACCTGCATACAGATTTCTCAAGAGGCAGGTTAGGTGGTCTGGTATGCCCATCTCTTTCAGAGTTTTCCACAGTTTACTGTGATCCACACAGTCAAAGGCTTTGGCATAGTCAATAAAACAGAAATAGATGTTTTTTTTGGAACTTTCTTGCTTTTTCGATGATCCAGCGAGATCCTCACAAAAATTCCTGAAGATAAATTGTCTTGATAGTTCCATTTTATAGATGAGGGAAGTGATGTCAGAATGATTCAGTGACTAGCCCAAGGCCACACAGCCAACTAGACAACATTTCTGTGTCTCAACCAGCATGTTTTTGTTTTGTTTTGTTTGGAGGGAGGAGCACTGTGAGACTTGTGGGATCTTAATTCTACAACCAGGGATTTAACCCAGGCGCTCAACAGTGAAAGTGCAGAGTCCTAACCACTGAACCACATGTTTTTGGTCGCAAGTAACAGAAAACGCAAATCAAAATGTACTAAACAGTAAATAGAATATAGAAACTCTGTAATAGAAAAGTTCAGTGGTACAGTAGGCTTTGGGCACAGTTTGATCAGAAATCCAGCTGTTTTATTTTGGTTATCTTGAATTTATCCTTCTTTTTGCATCAGCTCTATTATCAGGTCCTTTGTCCATTTAGTAGCCAAATGCTGGAACAGTTTCAGGGCCCACAACACTACTTAGAAGGAGAAAGGACTTTTCTCTCTCCAGTCATCAAACATGGGACCCAGGCTTCATTTCTACTGCACCAGTGGCCAAGGGAATGCCATGTACTGATTGGCTCAGGCCTGGAGTACAGGAACCAGTGACCATGTCAGTCAAGGCCGTAACCCAGAAGCTGGAGGTTGGATCAGTGCTCTCCAAATTCCATGGCAGCTATGCCACTCGGGAAGGGTGAAATGGAGACTGCAAAGTCCACCACAAGGCAGGACTTGAATTCTATGGGACTTGAAAGACTTAGGACTCTAAATCCTATGGAGGTTTAGGGTGGGGTTGTCTTTTCTCTAAACAGACATATTGTTATCCTTCACTTCAGGAGCTGATAACTCCAAAGTGCAGTTTTAATTTGTGTGTGTTAATGTGCCTAAAAAGGCCCTTATGTGATCAGAAGTCCCTTTCAGCTGGTGCATACCAAGTCTGGACTTCGCTCTGTCTGCTGCCATGATCTGTTGTCTTTTACTTCTTTGGTTATTTTCCCAACTCATGGTCCTCTAAATTTTTTTGCCCCATTCATTTTTGTTTCAAACACCTTTTTGTTTCTTTGTGTCAGTGCCCAACCAGGAAGACAGAAACCACTCTGAATATTTAAAACAGAGGAAGTTTAATGCACTGAGATGAAAGAAACTTAAAAGCCAAACAAGGGACGGTGAGGCAATCCAGAGACTAACCATGGCAGGAAATCGCTGCCACTCCCAGGCTGGAGGGACAAAGGGAGGAGGTGATGCTACCCAAGCCCTGGGCCTGGACTTACCCAGAGGAAGCGGGAACTATGGCAGGTTTCCTGTGAGAGCTGGAGCCAAGGAAGAGGCAGCAGCTGCCAGAGATATCACCCAGTACTTAGAGAGAGAAAAATACCCCGACTTCTCCCTCCCTTCTGTTCTCCAAACTCCCACCAGAGCCTTCATGGACCAAACCCAGTTGGGAGCCAGCTGACATGGGACCTGAGAACATCGGTCTGAAGGGTTAGGCCTCCTGAATACAACCCCAGAAGGAAGGGTGAGGAATGGATCTCAGGTCAAGCAGACCCAGAACCAGGCCATCTGCATGAAAATGTCTTGTAGGGGCTTCTCCGGTGGCTCAGTGGTAAAGAATCCACCTGCCAATGCCAGAGACACCATCTCGATCCCTAATCCAGAAAGATTCCACATGCTGTGGAGCAATTAAACCCGTACACCACAACTATTGAGCCTGTGCTCTAGAGCCTGGGAGCTGCAACGTGTGGAGAGTGCTCGCCCTAGAGTTCATGCTCTGCAGCAAGAGAAGCCACCATGAAGAGAAACCCATGCACTGCAACTAGAGAGTTGCCCTGGCTTGCTCCAATTACAGAAAAACCCACATGGCAACGAAGACCCAGCACGGTCAAAAAAAATAATAAATTTTAAAAAAGCTTTAAAAAAAAAGTAAATATTATGCATGTTCACAGTGGATATTTTAGAAAATACACTGATGTGCAAAGAGCAAAAGGTAAAAATCATGATCTTGTTAGGGAATTGCAGAGGGCTACCTATTTTTCATTCGTCACTGGAGGCCCACATTCAGGTCCTTTCTCTGTCAATAGGCCAAGCACTCTATCAATTTGACGTTTTTGTAATAAACATCCTGAGAAATTCGGTTTCTCCTCTTTATGAAGTCAAATGTGAAAAAGTAAGAAAAAGTTTATTTCTTCTGAGAAACTGACTTTCTTTTCCCAGATAACATGAGCCATATGTTTATCAGTTTTCCTCTTTTTGTCCATAAAGAAGTTGGACCATAAAGAAGGCTGAGTGCCAAAGAATTGATGCTTTGAACTGTGGTGCTGGAGAAGACTCTTGAGAGTTCCATGGACTGCAAGGAGATCCAACCAGTCAATCCTAAAGGAAATCAGTCTTGAATATTCACTGGAAGGACTGAAGCTGAAGCTCCAATACTTTGGCCACCTGATGCCAAGAGTTGACTCATTAGAAAAGACCCTGATGCTGGGAAAGATTGATGGGAGGAGGAGAAAGGGATGACAGAGGACTAGCTGGTTGGATGGCACCACTGCCTTAATGGACATGAGTTTGACCAAGCTCCGGAAGATAGTAAAGGACAGGGAAGCCTGGTGTGCTGCAGTCCATGGGGTCACAAAGAGTCAGACAGGACTGAGCAACTGAACAACCACCACCATGAAACTCGAGGGCACATCTCATGCTCTAGACCAGCAACTTTTACCCTTCATGGAGGGCACGTGCTTCTTTCCTCTTCTCCACATTCCAAAGTGGATTGTGTTGTATCAGCTCTATGATGCATATGAACACATCAAGCCAATGGGGAGAAATATAGGCACCTGAGGGGAAGGCCCTGGAGTTACTTCCCCAGAGAGTTGCTGGGGCATCACTTACCCAGTCCAATTTTGTCCACCCTGAGCCAGCTGGCTGGCACCGCGGAGCCGTCTGCCACCGAGGGACAGATTCTATCACCCTCCTCAACAGCAGATGGCCGCTCCGCATTAATCCATGTCATACATCATTGCTGAGGGAGACAACACCATCACTGTACAAATCACTAGCATCTTTGCTCCAACTCAGTAGGTGGGGGATTATGTGTATGTGCTCACATAGTCACCAGTTCAATAATTTTTCAGCCAGGCAACCCTATTAGCATCTTAACAATGGAAGAGGGTGGAGTGAGGGGCCACCAGGGGGATTATGGTTAGATTTCTAATTAGATTGGGCATTTTAATTAGTTTGGGCAGAGCTTTTGCAAGGAGGTAAAAGCTCCTCAAGTGAGCACCTCTCTGGTCTGTTTTAGTTTCCTTGATTCACAAGCTAGTCCCTCTTGAAATGTTTCTCTTACCCTTTGTTTATCTGAGGCTGATAGTCTGGGCATTGGGCCCAGTTTAATATAATTTTTACTGTTGCTACTGCGTCCCCAATTCTATTGAGAGGGTTATTATCTGGTTGTCTAAGACACCTTACCATGGTAATTACAGGCCCGGAACACACCCATGCTACCCCACCCCACCAGTCCTCCCCAGTCCTCTCTACTTCAAAGTTTAGAAGTGAAGCTGACACTCACTCCCATTCCACCGAGACAATGAGAGTCTAGGACGCCATAGCATAGCAAAGTAGATATTTGGCAATTATCTAGATCATTTGATTGAGATAGGCAAATAGTTGATATAATTGAGGTCCTTGGATATATCTGTGGGTCTAAAGAACATGGAAAATCCCCTAGTTGCTTATAATTGGTTCCAAGTTCTATAAACACATAGGCTGCTTTTACAGAAAATTTGCTTTCCTAATTACGTTTTACATAATCTAATGCAGTTGTATTAGTTTAAATTCTCTAAGCACATACCAGTCCAAAGATATGTTCTAGTAGGTGGGAGAGGAAAACTGACCACAGATGCTTACAGTGTAGAGTTAAAAGTTGGCAATAATGATAAAGCTACTTCACTAACAAAAGGAGGGAAACACTGCAGCAAATGGTTTGAGAAATGATGTGTGTGTGTGTATGTGTCTGGGTCTATGTGTGTGTCTGTATGTGTCTATGTGTGTGTATGTGAGAAGTTCCATTCCTGGCTTCAGTACAGAGTTGGGTCAGACCCTTAGCATGACTTTAGAATGCAGGCGTTGAAGGTGAGTGATTATAATAATAACCCACTTCATGGGTGTGGACATTAACCAATGGACATGCACATCTCTGGCTTCACACCAAGGCCTAAGATGAAACTCGAGCCTGGGCTTGTCCAGGAGGTTCATTCCTCCCACAGACAGAATCCTGCTTCAGAAATGTATTGCATTAACAATGCAACTTATTAGAAAAACAAATAAAATGCTCTAAATGTTTAAATGCATTTTCAAATATTCATCCTCCAAATATTTAGACTGAGCCAACTGGGCCAAGAGCCCAAGCTTCCTGTGCATGCTGGATGGTTCCAACCATGCCCCCAAGATCAGCAAATATATAACAACTTAAAATATTATCCTCTTGGAGCCAAAAAATAATTCCCCAGGTATTGTTCCAGGAAATCAGCTAGGTGTCTCTGTCCAAAGGCCTCCTTTGTAATGTCTGCAAGAGTTGATTACTTTTTAGTAAATTTAAGAAATTCTCACAAAAGCCTCCTTGATACTATGGTCTGTGTCCATGGTGAAGCTGCAGCATAAAAAAGAATAGGAATGGAGATTTAGGAGCAGAGATGAGTAGGAAGTGAGAGAGAGAAGCAGAAAAAGCAAACAAACACCCTATTGAAGATAGAAAGCTTGGATGTCTGAACCGAGTCTTAAAGAGGGAGTCTGAGCAAACCAGGGATCTTGTTTTGCTTTTTTCAGAGATGGGGGAAGAGTGCAAGAGTAGCAGAAGCTGATTGTCTTTTGCATTTAAGTTTCTCTAAATTCAGTCATCATATATGTTCCTTTTCCCAGGCATATCCATACCAAAAATTCCTTTTTAAGCCTCCACAGCAAAAAAAAAAAAGTAATAATAATTTATAGCACAGTCAGCAAAATTATCTAATTCTAGAGTTTAGCCATCTCATCTTTATCTAAGATGTTCTACAAGATAAAAGAAATACCTTTAATGTGCATCTTAATTCTAGATATTGGGTCAGTGTTTAATTCAGCTTTTCCAGTGTACTAGATAGAATGGTGGAGTGAAATCTTACATAGGTTAAATTTATACATATTGGATTATATATGAGAGAAAGAGAGAGAGAGTATTGATCTTAAAAAGCATATGTCCCAGCGTGACCATGAGACAGAACCACCAGCATGTATGTCTTGCCCTAGGTTTGTTTCCATGCCTACAGACCGTTCCCTGTGCAGTCTTTTGCTTAAAAGACACATTTTTCATATATATGACCCCAAAATTTAAGCTAACTGCTTCACTGGTACTCAATCTAGAAAACAGCTGTCTGCTCCAAAGACAGAGGGAAAACTGGCTGAGAAATAGTCCACCAGGCTCCAGCATGGTACCTCCCTAAGATAGCCTCAAGGTAAGTTTTGCTTATCTGTAATTTTCATCCTGTGGCTAACTCCAGAACCTGGCCCTCCCAGCAGACACATTTCTGCTGAATGATTCCTCCCTTGAGAAAGAGGAAAATAACAAAGAAATGGGGTAATTTTTCTGAAATGTTTGTGTCAGAACTAGACGTTTTCCTTTCCCCATCTCCACGTCCAACTACAAAGCACAAGACAGTCTTTTTTGACTTGTTCTTAATTTGGGGTACAAAATGGTCCAAAAACAAAGGGATGAGAGAGAGTCATTCATTCATTTTTTCTTTCTTTCCTTCACCAAATATTTGCAGAATACCAGCGACATATCAGGCACAGGATTCAATAGTGAGCTAAAAGGGGAATCAAAAGACCTAATCACGACTTGGTTTACACTCAACTTGTGACATTGGAGGAATTGCTGATCCCTCTAGACTTCAATTGCCTATTGTTGTTCAGTTGCCAAGTCATGTCCGACTCTTTGTGCCTCCATGGACTCCAGCGTGCCAGGCCTCCCTGTCCCTCATCATCTCCCAGATTCTGCCCAAGTTCATGTACATTGCATCAGTGAGAAAAAGAGAGACAGCTCAATTGTCTACTTGACCAAAAAAAGTGAAAAGGTTGTAGCAAATAAGTTCTAAAATTCCTCTCAGTAATAAAATTTTATTAAATTAACTTAGACATCTTTTCTAAAACCTTAAAAGAACTAAAACAAACATCCTTATGGCAACTTTATCTATACCTAACAAGCACTGGAAAAGTGAAAAGCAAAGGAGAAAAGGAAAGATATAAGCATCTGAATGCAGTGTTCCAACGAATAGCAAAGAGAGATAAGAAAGCCTTCCTCAGCAATCAATGCAAAGAAATAGAGGAAAAGAACAGAATGGGAAAGACTAGAGATCTCTTCAAGAAAATTAGAGATACCAAGGGAATATTTCATGCAAAGATGGGCTCAATAAAGGACAGAAATGGTACAGACCTAACAGAAGCAGAAGATATTAAGAAGAGATGGCAAGAATACACAGAAGAACTGTACAAAAAGGTCTTCATGACCCAGATAATCACGATGGTGTGATCACTCACCTAGAGCCAGACATCCTGGAATGTGAAGTCAAGTGGGCCTTAGAAAGCATCACTACAAACAAAGCTAGTGGAGGTGATGGAATTCCAGTTGAGCTATTTCAAATCTGAAAGATGATGCTGTGAAAGTGTTGCACTCAATATGCCAGCAAATCTGGAAAACTCAGCAGTGGCCACAGGACTGGAAAAGGTCAGTTTTCATTCCAATCCCAAAGAAAGGCAATGCCAAAGAATGCTCAAACTACCGCATAATTGCACTCATCTCACATACTAGTAAGTGAAAGTGAAAGTGAAGTCACTCAGTCATGTCCGACTCTTTGCGACCCCATGGACTGTAGCCTACCAGGCTCCTCTGTCCATGGGATTTTCCAGGCAAGAATACTGGAGTGGGTTGCCATTTCCTTCTCCAGTAAAGTAATGCTCAAAATTCTCCAAGCCAGACTTCAACAATATGTGAACTGTGAACTTCCAGATGTTCAAGCTGGTTTCAGAAAAGGCAGAGGAACCAGAGATCAAATTGCCAACATCCGTTGGATCATTGAAAAAACAAGAGAGTTCCAGAAAAACATCTATTTCTGCTCTATTGACTATGCCAAAGCCTTTGACTGTGTGGATCACCACAAACTGTGGAAAATTCTGAAAGAAATGGGAATAGCAGATCACCTGACCTGTCTCTTGAGAAATGTGTATGCAGGTCAGGAAGCAACAGTTAGAACTGGACATGGAACAACAGACTGGTTCCAAACAGGAGAAGGAGTACATCAAGGCTGGGCTGGAAGAAGCACAAGCTGGAATCAAGATTGCCGGGAGAAATATCAATAACCTCAGATATGCAGATGACAACACCCTTATGGCAGAAAGTGAAGAGGAACTAAAAGGCCCCTTGATGAAAGTGAAAGAGGAGAGGGAAAAGGTTGGCTTAAAGCTCAACATTCAGAAAACGAAGATCATGGCATCTGGCCCCATCACTTCATGGCAAATACATGGAGAAACAGCAGAAACAGAGGCAGACTTTATTGTGGGAGGCTCCAAAATCACTGCAGATGGTGACTGCAGCCGTGAAATTAAAAAACACTTACTACTTGGAAGAAAAATTATGATCTACATAGACAGCATATTAAAAAGCAGAGACATTACTTTGCCAACAAAGATCCATCTAGTCAAGGCTATAGTTTTTCCAGTAATCATGTATGGATGTGAGAATTGGACTATAAAGAAAGCTGAGCACCAACGAATTGATGCTTTTGAACTGTGGTGTTGGAGAAGACTCTTGAGAATCCCTTGGACTGCAAGGAGATCCAGCCAGTCCATCCTAAAGGAAATCAGTCCTGAATATTCATTGGAAGGACTGATGTTGAAGCTGAAACTCCAATACTTTGGACACCTGATGTGAAGAACTGACTCATTTGAAAAGACCTTGATGCTGGGAAAGACTGGGGGTGGGAGGAGAAGGGGATAACAGAGAATGAGATGGTTGGATGGCATCACCGACTCGATGGACATGAGTTTGAGTAAACTCCGGGAGTGGTGATGGACAGGGAGGCCTGGCGTGCTGTAGTCCATGGGGTTGCAGAGTTGGACATGAGTGAGCGACTGAACTGAACTGAACAAGCACTGTGCCCTAAGCAGCTCTTTTCCTTCATCTTTGCTCTTTCAGGTTATCATCAATCTCCTCTCTCTATAATTGTTCAGCATAACAATGTAGAAAACAATATAGCCATCAACTCCTCCTCTCCAACTCCTACAGGTTCCAAGTAGACACACTGATAAAATGAAGGGATTTCTTCTGAAATCTTGTTCTCAGTCGTCTGTGCTGTTGTTCAGGGTGATTCATGCTTCAGTGTTTTGATTAAAAGCAATGATAGCCACATGTGGACAAAAGATATGGAAATAGATCTCCTGTAAGATTAACCGTACTTTTGAATTGTGCAAATGCTTCATTTTCAATGACTGCATCATTTGCAACATGGCTTTTGTGTCATTTCATCATGCATACGGACTTGTTCACTCTTGGTTGTTGAGCTTGGCATAGTGATAACTTGAGCATCAGTTGTCTTTATTCAACCTTATCTAAAAATAATAATAATAACAAAACACTTTGTTACTCTAAGGGGGAAAAATTCTATAAAATGCTTGAATGTTTGTGTTATTATATCAGAGAATGTTTGCTAGTATTCCTTTAGGCAATATCTCCTTCCTAGTCATTCTATTCAATTAATAAATATATATTTGAAGAAGACATATTCAATCAATAGTTGTGCTCAATTCACCCCCAGAGCATTAAGGAGAAGACCAAGAGTGTAAAATGTCTAGAAGTTAAGGAAGATAGAGTAGAAAGCTAGAATGCTTAAATTTGAATCCCACTTTTTTAGCTTACTAAATATTTGATCCCACAGAAGGTACTCTGTCATTCAGAGCTTTATATTTCACAGAGGACATTAGTAACTCCTACTTTGTCTTCCTCACAAATAAACTGGCCTATAAGAAGAAAAAGAAAGTATTACACTTACGTAATACTTACTTGCCAAACACTTCAGTATTCACTCATTTAATACTTACAATAATCCCATTTTAAAAGAAATCACATCACTGAGAGGTTAAAAGATTTCCTTATAAAAGGTGGAGCTGGCACTCAAACTGAGGCAACATCCATGCATTTACCTTCATACAATAATCACTTATACAAAGGGAGCTACTAAAATGTTTTAACGCATAAAGGTGGGGGGAAGAACATTTCTGTACCTTCTCCCACTTTTAAGAGAAATGTGGTGGGGGGAAGACAAATGTTTGCAATATTATTAGTGCACATAATTAAGATGACTTTGCTCGGTTAATAGCATTTATGTTTTATGGTTTTCTCACAAAGTTATAATGCTTTGGACTTATTAGACTTAGAAATGTCATGCATTTATGCAACAATTCCACATTTTCCTCTTGAATTTGCATTCCAACAAATTAAAAATTTTTTTTAATATCCTGGCACTACAAAGTGCTTAACTCAAGGGAATCTAGCATCTCTTGCTTTCTGTTTGCCTCTATGAAGCAGGCAAAAACTTGACAACCAAAGGCACCAGCAACCTTCCAGCCAACAAAGGCAGTCATTATGTTTCCTGCACTTAGGAGTTTTCACTCTGCCAGGCAGATACAGAGAGCACTCATCTCCTTCCAAATCCTAAACCTCTTCACTTCCTCTTTCTCCTTCTCTGTCTAGAGCCTTTTGAGTGAGATGGCCAATAAGCCCCTTGTTTCCATCTCTGCAGGAACAAGTGGGTACTGCTCTCAATGTCCACCAAACCGTAAGTCCTTGGAGGATACAGGAAGACATCCACCAATCTTAAGATCAAAATGCACCACAGAAAGGCTGCAAACAAAGAAAAGGCTGCCCACCACCACCTTTTCTTACAAAAATAACAGAATCCCTGGGAATAGCAAGCAGCTTACTTTTGCATGGTATATATACTGACCAAAGTTTCAAGAATACTTAATTTTACTTTTTAAAATGTTCTTATTATACAATAAACTACACTATCAGAAATCTGATACTTTGCTACATATTCTTTCTCTGAACCTCATAGTAATCCTTCTATTCACAGCAATAGGAACCAATGATAAGATTCGAACTCTGTCCAGCAGACCCCAAGGCTCCTGCCCTTTCCTTAAAAGCAGATTGTCCCTTACTGGATTCCAGAGATCCAGAGTAGTCATTCATGATCATATTTTCTTAATCAGTTTATCTTACCTTCTAAAATATGTGTAATTCTACATTTTCAGGAAAACAACACAAAAATGTACTAGAGAATGGGAGGGAAATCTCTTTTCTTTATTTTCCAGACTTTAATCATGAAAAGCAACATATCTACTCCAAACACACTCTCTCTCTTTGATTTTATGATTCCTGTAAAACTCACCTAGCCCCAAATGCTGCTGCTGCTGCTAAGTCGCTTCAGTTGTGTCCGACTCTGTGTGACCCCAGAGACGGCAGCCAAACAGGCTCCACCGTACCTGGGATTCTCCAGACAAGAACACTGGAGTGGGTTGCCATTTCCTTCTCCAATGCGTGAAAGTGAAAAGTGAAAGTGAAGTCACTCAGTCGTGTCCGACTCTTCGAGACCCCATGGACTGCAGCCCTCCAGGCTCCTCTGCCCATGGGATTTTCCAGGCAAGAGTACTGGAGTGGGGTGCCATGCCTTCTCCGGCCCCAAATGCTAGGAAGGGGCAATTGGGTAAACTCATAGAGGGCTATCAATGGACAACCAAATCAACAGAAAAGGTCATTTTGAAAATAAAATGGTTTATGATGGGATTGACTACTGGAAAACCAGAGTGCAAGCATGTTCAGTCAGTCATGTCCAACTATTTGTGACTCCATGAACTATAGCCCTCCAGGCTTCTCTGTCCATGAAATCTTCCAGGCATGAATACTGGAGTGGGCTGTCATTTCCTACTCCAGGATTATCAGAGTAGCTGACTCTTTTTAACAAGTCATCATGCATCCCAAACAGTGTTTTCCAGTCTATAATTTGCCTTCATTGTCCAACAAAGTAGGAAGGCCCAAGGGAACAGAAACTTATCACCTCTGTTGCCAATCTTCCTCTTTACTCCCTGTGAAAATCCAGCAGAATTCAATCCCAAAGAGATGAACTTAGTCTTGATATCTGTGGACTGACCCAGGGCCAGCCCAACAACCCTAGCATCTGTATTGTCACTCCCCTCTGCATGGCCATTTCCACAAAGAAAATGTTCCTTATCACTCAGTAGGAACTAGGTCATCACAGTTAACTACCTACTGGTCAATAGAATGGGCTCTGCATTCTCTTCCAGATGGGAAGATAGAAGGCATCCTGTGATATAAGGTAAAGGGTCCATAGCAATATTCTTCTTCAACAGGGAGGTAGTGGGTGAGGTGCTCAATCCCCAAGAAAGTCCATCAGCAAAAGAAGGCCAGTTTTAAGAGCATTTAATGTTGTTCAACAAGTCCAACTGAAATTGGGAGTGGTTAATACTTGTAGGTATAGTATCTATCATTAGTTACTCAGGAAAGCAACATGGGAAGTCACTACCAGGTCAGACGGCCCAAAGCATGCAGGTCAATTAAACAGCCCAAGAAGGTGACAGGAGTCATGAATGATGCCCAAAGAAGTTGACGCGCCCAGTGTGGCTGGGTACAAAGCAAGCCTCCTGATAGCTAAATGTGTTTTGAAATACTTGAAAACTACTTGGGTAAGCATCTTCCATTTTTGTGAAATATGGAATTTTCCAAGGGAAAAAATATACTAAACTACTAAGCCAAAATAAAAACTGATGAAGAATGGTACCATCCACAATACTGAATGGCCTTGGAGCTTTTTGATTGGTGCATTTCTAAGTTTGGCTCAAGGCCCCATTAAAATCAAGGAGTTTATGTCTGAGCCAATAAATAGAGCCAATAAGACTCACCCTTGGACCAGGACTCTGAATGAGTGGAACATGGATCATTTATGGTGTTTGGTGATTGTGAATGCTGACAGTAGTACTACTAAGTACAATATATACACCTCCCTCTACACCCTAAATGAGAAGGGCCTGTAGTACCTCAGAGGTTGAGATTGTGCATGCTCAGCTATGTCTGCGACCCCATGAAGTATAACCTGCCAGGCTCCTCTGTACATGGAATTTTCCAGGCAAGAATATTGGAGTGGGTTGCCATTTCCTCCTCCAGGGAAGCTTCCCCACCCAGGGATCGAACCTGCATTTCTGGCACCTCCTGCCTTATCACGTGGATTCTTTACCACTGTGCCACCTGGAAAGCCCACCTCAGAGAGAAAATAAAAGCAATGCTTACCCCCAGCCCTAGCACTGAAATTTTATTTGACAATAAGCATCAAGCATCTACCAGGTGCCAGACAGAGCTTAAGCAGGAAGTATCCACAGATGAGTAAGAAGCAGGCCCAGCCCATGAAACTCTAGACTAGAAGGAGGTCATTTATGCATTCCCAGTCACAGTACAGGTCAGACTGTGATGAAGACTAAACAGAAGAAAGAGTAACTAACTGCACATGGAAATATTCTAGAAGGCTTTACAGAAGAAGTACTAGTTAGCTGATCCATAAAGAATGAGTAAAAAAAATTCAAGATCTAGAAAAGGGTGGTATTCTAAGCAGAGGCTAAGAGCCAAGCAAGACTCAGAAGATTGAGAGGCAGAGGCAGCTAGAGAGAGAATGTTAGAATTCTGACATGAAGGGAATTCAAGGCTTGAGACTGGAAAAGTAAGTCAGGAGAGACTGCAAATGGCCTGTGATGACTTGCAACACATGTACTTGAGCTGATTTTGTAGTCTGCAAATTGTAAACATTTCATATATTTGTTCCATATTTATTTTTAAATTTTTATACTTCAAATATTTATATTGTCAAGCAATTATTATGAGGAACTTGAATCCATATAACAAAGAGAAGTGATGTTTTATGAATGCAAACTTATTTTATAATCTCAACTTGACTGCATTTGCTTATTCTTAAATTAACTAATGAGAAAAAAGTGTAATCGTTTGCACATCAATCAAGTACAAATGACAGAAAGCCCCAGCCAAACTAACTCAGGGAAGAAAAACAAAAAGTGAGGGAGGAGAAAGATATATAGACTCATGTAAATCTAGAAGTGGTCCTGGGATTCTGGAATCAGTTGATGGAGGGGCTGAAAGAATATCATCAAAGCTTTCTGTCCATTTCTCAGCTCGTGTCCCTCCATGTTGGCCGGCTTCATCCTCAAGATGGGTGTCCTCCCTGTGGCAGTCCCCAGAAGATCTAGGCTTGTAACAATCTTTACAAGTGGCAATCTCCTTCTTAACAGAACCCAACACAATCTCAGAACTAAGTTTCTGTGGCCTGGTTGACTCACACACCCATCCCCAGACCTGTTCACTGTGCCCTGGACCATGGTACACACTGAATGGTCATGGTGGGTTCTTCATCCTCCCAGAGTCTCCATGAACTGAGAGTGGGGACAGATGGCGTCTCAGAGGAAAACCAAGATGCTATTGCCAGGAGAAGGAAAGATGCTGGACAGGTTAAAATAACACAGTCTACTCTAATTTGCAAATAATATGCAAACGTTCTAAATTTGGGTTAAGGAATGACAACTGCAGGCTTACCTCAGCCTTAACTTGCAGTTTGCTTCTGCATTTATTTTATTTGCACAGTATTGAGAAAATCTTGATTCACATAGGTGACTAGTTACAAATAATAAGTTTTTCAAACAGCATACTGGAACATTTAGGATACTTTTAAATTATTTAATAAATTTGTGCAGATTTGAAAGCAGGCCAAAAGTTTGAGTAATAGGCAATTCTATTTCAAAGTTTGATTACCCTCTACTGTGAAGAGTCTCCTCTGCTAATTTAAGTGTTCACTGGGAAGAGGTTTTTCAAAGATATCTGCAGTATATGATGAGAAATTCAACAATATTTTCATTTATTTTATTCATTTATTTGTATTGAAGTATAGTGGACATATATAATATTTTATGTTATAGGTGTACAACATAGTGATTCACAATTTTAAAGGTTATATTCCATTTATATTTATTATAAAATATTGGCTATATTCTCTATGTTGTGCATCATATCCTTGTAGTTTACTTTATACCCAATAGTTTGTACCTTAATTCTCTACCCCTATATTGCCCCTTGCCCCTTCCCTCCCACTCCAGCCCAGGTAACCATTAGCTTGTTCTCTGTGAGTCTGCTTATTTTTTGTTATATTCACTAGTTTGTTATATTTTTTAGATTCTGCATATAAGTGACATCATACACTATTTGTCTTTCTCTGTCTGACTGATTTTACTTAGCATTGCTGTTTTTCAGTTGCTCAGTTGTGTCTGACTCTTCATAACCCCATGTTGCAAAGCACGGTTTGCCCAAAATCATGTCCATTGCATCAGTGATGCCATCCAACCATCTCATCCTCTGTAACCCTCTTCTGTTTTCAATCATTTCCAGCATCAGGGTCTTTTCCAATAAGTCGACTCTTCTCATCAAGTGACCAAAGTATTCAGGCTTCAGCTTCAGTATCAGTCTTTCCAATGAGTATTCAAGGTTGATTTCCTTTAAGATTGACTGGTTTGATCTCCTTGCTGTCCAAGGGACTCTCAAGAGTCCTCTCCAGTACCACAGTTCAAAAGTATCGGTTCTTTGGTACTCTGCCTTCTTTATGGTCCAACTCTCACAACTGTACATGAAACTGGAAAGAGCATAGCCTTGACATATGCCCTCCAAGTGCATCCATGTTGCTGCAAATGGCAAAATTACATTCTTTTTTATGGCTGGGTAGTATTCCATTATATATAGATATAGATATAGATATTCCACATCTTGTTTATCCATTCATCTGTTAATGGACATTTAGATTGCTTCCATATCTTGGCAATTGTAAATAATGCTACTATGAACATTGAGCTGTATGTATCTTTTCAAATTAGTGTTTTCATTTTTTTCAGATATATGCTAAGGAGTGGAATTGCTAAGTCATATGCTAGTTCTATTTTTAGTTTTTTGAGAAATCTCCATACTGTTTTCCATAGTAGCGCACCAATTTACATTCCCATCAATAATGTACAAAGGGGTTCTCTTTTCTCCATACCCTCACCATTTATTTGTGTTCTTTTAGATGATAGCCATTCAATATCATTTTTTAAACTCAGATATCTAAGTAACTGTGGTTCAAAGTCTGAACACAACAAAATAAATGCTTTGCAATTTGAGTCACAATTTTAAGTGTCACCTTAACTGCTGACAGGTTCTCAACAACAGTGAGTGTGACGGTGATACTGCAACCCCACATGGCCAACTGAACTCATTCAGCTCATGTGAAACCAGCAGCAAGCTGATGCGACTCTGTTGCATCAAAGTACTATATTGCTAAATTTCCTTTTGGAAAAAATAATTAGTGATATCTTGTCTCATTTGAAACAGGAAAAACATCCCCTTGCCGCACTTAGACAGTGGATCAAAGTTTCCCTAAGACAGGAAAGATATTCTGGTGCTCACAATCTATTACATTCCAAATAGCTTTGAAAAATCTGAAATTTACGGATCATGCCCTATTAAACTGACAATGTAGAGAGTACTATTAACCGCTGTTTTAAAAGATGCCATCACCTTAAGAGCTAACCTTCCAGTGCCTTTCCTAAAATCACATTTCAGGAATATAGTTCCTCAGCACTTTACAGCAATACTGTAGGCATTCTATATTGTTTTAGTTATCTTGGTGTGGATGGCACGGTTCCTTTCCTAGACTGAAAACCTCAAAGCACCAGGGCTTTGCCTTACGTACTTGCTTCCCACCGAGCTTAGTATAATGTGTACTATGAGCTTAGGGCCATGTCTGATATGAGGCAGACTCAATAAATGTTCAGTGAATAAACATTTTTTAAAACATGTTTTTTATTTACACCAAAATTAAAGGATAATATTTCCCTAGCCATTGTTTCAAATAAAATTTATGAGATTAAAATGTTTGATAACCCTATTAACAGCAGAAAAAATAAAAAACCAGAAATGTACTTCCCTTAGAGAAATATTCTCTAATTGAGTTTCCTGTGCTTTGAAGGCTGTTTTGCCCACCTGCACATTCATACTGCTCACCAGTCATTCATTCATGAAACAATTAATATGCACCTACTATGTGATAATGTATGGTCCTAGTCGCAGAGGATGTTTTTAACACATAGTCCTTGACCTCAGAAGTTTAGTCAGAATAAATCATAAAAACAAACCATCATAATGCCACCTGATATTGCCATAAGAGAGATATGAATACTACGTGGTGTTGATGAGGCTCTTTCAGGTTGCCAGGAGAAGAGACGTGCTCTGGTGACTTGGGTGAATGTGGTGTGTTGTAAGGATACACGAGGAAGTGGGAAAGAGCAGGAAGCAGTTTTAGCAGCTGCCTGGCGGAGCTGGGAATGTCACTCAGGACATAGCATATCTCCAGCCACCTGTTTTTCTTGACATTGCTTCAGCAGTGGGCATCTGTTGCTCCCTCTCTATTGCCCTGCCAATATGGTGACTCAGCTACACTCTGCCTCTGCTTCCTCTCCTCGTGCTGCCACGGCCTCTCTGTAGTTCTTTCTCTACTCCATTGCTCCTGCTGTGTCACGGCTCCCACTGCCTGGAGTCAGGGCTTCCAGACTCCTCTCTGAGTTATCTGCCCATTTCTGCCCAACCTTTCGGCTTAGTACTCCCAACAGGTCTCAAATTCAAATTGTATGAAAGAGGCTTTGTTTGATTGGCCAGTCATCATCCATACAGTGACCATGCTAGGCGGAGTTCTTGCATCAGCCAGTCTCATTGGCTATTGGACATCCCGAGTACCACCGCCTCTGGGTCAAGCATCAGTTCTCGGTTCAATCTGCTATAACCAAGGAAGCAGGGCTCTGACTTACATCATGTCAACTCATGCATAGAGTACTGTCTGCAGCAGCTTGCCTGGCAAGAGGGTGTGGCTCAGCCTGGCAATCACAACTGACTTTTCTCCAGAACAATGTCCTAGTGTGTTGTTTGCCATCTTGAGTTTGACTATGTCAGCTGATGAACTTTGCTGCAAATAATGTCAGACAAAATGTTATAACAATTATTAAATTGTTGGCACAGTTTGAAAGTTACTTTACATACGTAAAAATTAAAAGCAACTTAAATACCTCTACAAGAAGAAAATAGATGAATAAATTGTATTTATAAAAAGAAATACTATACAGCCTTCCAAAGGATCATGAATTGGAGAATATATCATAACAAAGAAAAATGCTCACTGATAGAATGTTAAATAAAAATCAGTACATATAAGTTATATAGTATTATTAGTGAATTAATTATACATTCACCTCTGGAACTGAGAAAGATGAATTAACAAGGATTCTGGATGATGGGATGATGTGTGAGTTTTATGTTCTTTCATATGTACTTTTTTACTTCTCAATGTTTCAAAGGCAAAAAAAAAAAAACACACCTCAATTGTAAGATATATAAAATAGCATAAAAGACTCCTCTTTCTTAGTAGGTAAAACCCACACATTGGTTTGACAAAAAATACAGGAGGGATTTCTCTAGAGGCACAGTGGATAAGTATCTGCCTGCCAATGCAGGGGACACGGGTTCAATCCTTAATCTGGGAAGATTTCACATGCCGCAGAGCAACTAAGCCCGTGTGCCACGACTACTGAGCGTGAGTTCTAGAGCCCGCAAGCCACAGCTACTGAGCCCTTGTACTGCAGCTACTGAAGTCTGTGCACCCTAGAGCCCGCGCTCCACAGGAGGAGAAGAACTGCAGCGAGAAGCCTGTGCACTGCATTGAAGAGTAGGCCCTGCTCTCCGAAACTAGAGAAAACCCACAAAAGAGTAACGAAGACCCAGCGCAGCCAAAAATAAATAACTTAGTTAAATTAAAATATATATATATGTATGATACTTTGAATCCTGCTTCCAGTAAAAAAAAAGAGAGATTTCTTTTCTTATTCATGACCTGTAAGAGCTAAGAAAACAAAGACAATAATGAAATCAAAAGCATAACAGAATAATGGGGTGGTGGCTAACCACACGTGTGATGCTGTAGAATTCTTAAGAGGATGTCTGGGTTGTCAACATATAGTCCCTGCTTGCCCCAATCCTTTATCCATAGACCTCAATGGAATTGGGTTTCAGGGGATGCAAAATGGGGAATAGCTGGTCTGTGAACAACTGTAATCCCAAGGAAAAAATACTAACGGAAGATAATGCGAAGGAGAGTGAAGGCCCAGAAAAGATGACTAATTCTGCCCGTGAGAGTAAGGGAACAATTTAGAAAGTTGTGGACATCTGATGGGAGCCTTAAGAAATATTAATTGAATTTTCAAGGGAGCTGGATAAAGGGCACCTTACTTCTATTCCTAAATATTAACTAGTTGAAATAGAAGAATAGGGTAGATGGGAGACCAAACTATCACCTTTACTTGACGAAGTTTATACTGCAGAAAAAGGCTTTATGACTGTGGGTAAGTGGGTTTTCAAGTCTAAACCCTGAATTAGATTTATCCATACAGTCACAAGGACTGCATTGCCACACAGGCTGTCTGAGGGACAGCAAAACTCTGATAAAACCTACAATAGGAGCAGAACACATATTCTCAGCAGGCAGGCTTATTCCCTACCCCACTTCAGGAAACAAAAAAAAATGGAGAGAAGGAGGTTGAAATATACATGCTCGGTGTAGCAGGTTGAATGGTGACCTTCCTGCCCCTGGCCTGCAAAAAATATGTCCACCCAGAATCTATGACTGTGACCTTATTGGAAAAAACCTTCTTCACAGACATAATTAAGGATTTTGAAATGAGATCAGTCCTGTGGTAGGGTGGGCCCTAAATCAAATGGCAAGCATCCTTAAAAGAATAGGTCGAACACTTCACTGTGGTCCAGTGGCTAAGACTCCATGATCCTAATGAAGGAGCCCTGGGTTTGATCCCTGGTCAGGGAACTAAATCCCAATGCTGTAACTAAGAGTTTGCATGGTGCAACTAAAGATCCCATGTGCCACAACTAAGACCCAGCACAGCCAAACAAGTAAATAAATAAATATTTTTCCCAAAAAAGAGAAAAGGACAGAAGATAGAGAGGAGAAGGTCAGAAGATAAAGTGATGCACCTACAAGCCCAGGATTGTGGATGACCATCAGAAGTGAAGAGAGGGGCCCTGGATAGGTTGTTCCTTGGAGACTCTGAAAGGAACCAACACTGTCCACAACTTGGCTTTAGACCCCTGGCCTCCAGAAGTGCAAAAGAATAAGCCACTTGTTTTAAGCCACTCAACCTGTGCTAATTTGTTACAACAATTCTCAGAGACTAATAACTCCATTTCTTCTTCTAAATTAACCATCTGTGAGAAGAGAGAGGAAGGAGAGGCCAGATTATTTCCCTTGTAGAGCTTTCTCCACATAAAAGGAAATATTATGAATGGGGAAGACACGTCTTCCCCTAAAATAATAATAAAAGTTACTAACATAGTTTGAGTGCTCATCATACCAGTGATTGCTTGGACTTCCAGGCCAAGGGCAAAGCTCTGTAGGGTTTTCCCAACACACATACTTCCTCCTCTGTTCCTATGTGACTTCCACCCATTCCATGGGCATTAGGTCCAGCCCTGCTGGGATTCACAATCATGGGTCCCACATCCTCGAGTCACAAATAGGAGGGCATTTGTTTAATCATAAAATTTCTGTAAATACCATATAATGCTTATGAAAAAACTGAGGTATTAGCCTCCAGAGAAACAGAACCAAAGGCATTAATTTAAACGTTAATCTGACCTAAAAGACATCTTCACTGCAACATCTAGACGGGTATTTGACCAAACAACCAGTGTGCAATAGCCTAGCCAGTTGACAAGTAAAATTACCCTCACAAAGGGCTTTTCTTCTTTTTTTAATTTATGGTTTTTAAAATTCTGGTGAAATGCATACAACATAAAATTTACCATTTTAATAATTTTTAAGTGTATAGTTCAGTGACATTGAGTACATTCACACTGTGGTGCAGAATTTTTTTCATCTGGCCAAACTGAAACCTCATGTCTATTAAGTAGTGACTCCCCATTTCCCCCTCCTCCAGCCCCTGGCAAAAGCTGTTCCATGTTTTGTCTCTGAATTTGACTATCTAAGTATCTCACACATGTAGGCTTTCCTGACTCAGATGGTAAAGAATCTGCCTGCAATGTAGGAGACCAGGGTTCAATCCCTGGGTCAGGAAGATCCCCTGGAGAAAGGAATGGCAACCCACTCCAGATTCTTGCCTGGAGAATCCCATGGACAAAGGAGCCTGGCAGGCTACAGTCTATGGGGTCGCAAAGAGTCGGACATGACAGAGCGAGTAACACACACACATACACACACACACACACACACACGTACCTCAAACAAGCTTTGTCCTTTTGTGACTGGCTTATTTCACTTCAAGGTATCCTCAAGGTTCACCCATGTTTTGGTGTGTGTCAAAATTCCCCTCCTTTTTAAAGCTGAGTAATATCCCACTCAGCTTTTTCCAGTAGCCATGTATGGATGTGAGAGATAAAGAAGGCTGAACGCCAAAGAATTGATACTTTCAAACTGCGGTGTTGGAGAGTCCCTTGAACTGCAAGGAGATCAAAGCAATCAATCCTAAAGGAAATCAACCCTGAATATTTACTGGAAAGACTGATGCTGAAACTGAAGCTCCAATACTTTGGCCACCCGATATGAAAAGCCAATAAGACCCTGATGCTGGGTAAGATTGAGGGCAGGAGGAGAAGAGGGCAACAGGGGATGAGATGGTTGGATGGCATCACCGACTCAATGGACATGAGCTTGAGCAAGCTCCAGGAGATGGTGAAGGACAGGGAAACCTGGTGTACTGCAGTCCATGGGGTCACAAAGAGTCGGACATGACTGAGCAACTGAACAACAACAACAATATCCCACTACATGCATATACTCCACTTTGTTTCTCCATTCATGAGCATGCGGGTTGCTCTTATCTTTTGGTTATTGTGAATAATGCTGCTATGAATATGAGTATGCAAACTTCTGTTTGAGACCCTGTGTTCAATTCTTTTGAATACCTAGAAGTGGACTTACTTGATCATATGATAATTCTGTTTAATTTTTTGAGGAACTGCCATACTGTTTTCCAGTGACTGCACTATTTTACTATGATTTGGTCAGCATTTTCAAGCTGGTTTCAGAAAATGTGATTAACTCTTGCTTAAGAGAACACATATACAGTAATGCTCAGACTGTAGCCACATACCCTAAAGTGAGCAAAAGCATTCAACAAGCAATCAAAATAAGTTATGGATACTGCAGGTCACCTATCCAATCTTCATTCGATCTTTCTTCTTCCCTAAGAGAATTTTCATTTTATTCAGTTACTCTTCTCTCCTCTACAGTATCACGTGCCTCAGGGGAAACTAACCTCAGCTCCAGGAATGGGTCTGATTGGTCTCAGGAGAACATTGCCCTTGTCAGGAGTTAGGCCATCCCTAGGCATGTGACTCAATTTGGACCAAAAAAATGAGAGTGAAATTGGTAGGGCTTCTGGAAAGACCATGCCTCATTCCTAGGGGAGAACCATAAAAAGAGATCCTTTCTCTTCTTCCTCTACACATTGTCATTTCTGCATGGAATTCTTGGAATTGCTACTGTCAGGCTGCCACTAACCTGAAGATAAAGCCAACATCAACTATGGAACAGTGGAGAGATGAAAAGAATGTAAGTTTTTCATGTTAACATCATTGAAGTGCTGGATTAACTCACTCTGGAGCCCATCCTACACACTTTGGTCAACTTGATGACAGAACAAGTTGATAAAAATATCTGGCCTTCCATGAAAGAGTAATCTGGTTATAAGTATGGGAAACAGGAAAACACAGAAAAGGATAAAGGAGAACAAAATATAAATTGCTCACTATCTCGCTGTATTAGGGATCTTGGTTGCTAGCAATAGAAACCAACACTGGTTCATTTAAGTAGAAATGTAATCTATTGAGGGCCTTCCAAGTGGTGCTTCCCTGTAGCTCAGGGACCTCCCTGTAGCTCAAATGGTAAACAATCTGGCTGCAATGCAGGAGACCTGGGTTCTATCCTTAGGTCAGGAAAATCCTCTGGAGAAGGGAACGGCAACCAACTCCAGTATTCTTGCCTGGGGAACCCCATGGACAGAGGAGCCTGGCAGACTACAGTCCATGGGTTTGCAAAGAGTCAGACATGACTGAGTGACTAACACTCCAGTCAGGTGGCACTAGTGGTAAAGAACCTGCTTGCCAATGCAGATGTAAGAGCTGCTGCTTGGATCCCTGGGTCGGGAAGATCCCCTGAAGGAGGAAATGGCAACCCACTCCAGTATTCTTGCCTGGAAAATCCCACAGAGAGAAGAGCCTGGCAGGCTATAGTCCATGGGGTCGAACAGAATCAGACACAACTGAAGTGACTTAGCACGCACGTAATGTATTGGAAGGATTATTAAGAAAATGACAAACCCAAAGGCAGGAGAACCAGCAGTCCTTCCCATGGGATCCAGTACCGAGCTCACCCCAAGGTAGAAGATGCCACCAGTGGAGTCAGTAGTACCACAGCCACCGCCACCATCATCACTTCTTCTGTCATAAGCACAACCCCATCATTGTTTCACTACCATCACCTCCACCCCTACTGTGATGACCTGCTTTCTGACTGTCCAGATGTCAAACCATGCCTGGGACTTGAGGATGCAAGTCAAGTGCCTAGGGAACCACATTTAAGGAGGCACATACCCTAAGGGTCATACAAATGCATATCAGCACTTCAAAGATTTTGAAAATGTGTGCCTCCTTAAATTTTACACTCTAACACCCTTGATGCCTCATTTGCCTCATCTTACCCCAGGTCCTGTGATACACACTCAAGTTTTGAAGTTCCAGATGGACGCTCCAGTGTACAAGTCCAATTCATACAACCACATTCTAGTTGCTAGGCTGTGAGCATGGAAAGGGTTCCACTTTTCACTTCCACAGGCAACTAGGGCACGGTACTCTACCAAAACTCAACACAGTGGGGATTCCCAAAGAGGAATCACCTCAGAGATCAATCACAGTTAACACAGTTTGGAGGCAGTGATTTCGGGCTTTCTTCCGCGCATATACACTGGGGGTGAGAGTGCAAAAGATGATTTTATATTTCTCAGTGCAGTTTTTTGTTCTTAGGAAAGAATATTCAAGGGTGAAATTTACCCCACATTTTCTCCCAACCAGCATCACACCCTGGTGTCTGAAGTACATCACCCCTGCAATATGTGATTGTGGGGGAAAAAAAAAAGTCAATCATACATTAGATCATTGACCAATTACCCAAGTTGCTCATACTTTTCTAAAATCATTGTGGTTTACCTTTGAAAGTCCTGTCATAGATATTTAAGTTGTTTGGGCAGGAGGGTTGACAACCCAATTTCCCATATGCACAAGCGTCCTCATTACAAAATCCTACCAAAGGATCAAAACACTATAAAAGAAATCCGAAGTGTGGGAGTCACTAAATGCTCTGGCTGATTTCACTTTAATGGTAATCCTTATAGAAAGAGGAAAAGCTTTTGAAGTGTAAGCAGTTTAACATGGAGAGAAAATAGATCGTCAAACAAGTCATAAATGGAAGGAAACTGTAGAACAAAGCGATTTTCAAGCTTGCCTTTCAGGGTAACTTCTTCTTTTTGAAAACTGTGTTTACTTTAAAATTACTTAGTTTAATCTTTCTCAAAGCATGGTCAAACATCACTTTTTTAAAAAAATTCACTTTCTTTAATGGTAAAAAAAAAATTACTCAGGCCTTATCTGCAGGTTTACTTGTAGTTTTACTTTGTCTTCATAAAGCTGATTCAGTTGACAGTTGCTAAGGTGATAGCCTTTTTACAAGACATTTTATTTATGGAGCATAGTTAAAGGAGAGGTATATTTTACTTACGACTTTCTAGAAAAACGATACTTGGATTTGCCATATGTCACTCCAGGTCAAGTTTTAAAGACAGGAGAACTAATAGATGTTGTTTTGACTTAATTAAATTAAGGACAAATGTACTTTGTAAACAAAAGCTTCAAAGTTTCCTAGCTGGTAGCTGTTTTTTTTCATCCCTTTATTCTTTGACTATTTAAGACTGTGAAAATCAGATTTTATCACTGACCTCTAAGATTTAAAAAATTATACTTTGCGTTACATGTCTCAAGAAGCACACATAAGTAGTCAAAATAAGGCTCACTTAACAAGAGTATTTTTTTGTTTGTTTGTTTTAATTTACTTGAAATTGCCTTGGGTCAAAGACGTCCTACCAATTGAATTAGTTTTATGCTTGCACATATGTTTACCATCTATTTTTGCTGTTGTCATTGTTATTGTTGTTGTTATTATTATTATGAAAGGAATCACTGAAAATGGTAAGAATAGCAGAATGATAAATCCAAACCACTTTCTGGGTAGAACTACTTGTCCTCCATTCAGCATTCCTAAGTTTCTGTAATTATTGAGGGAAATGTATCCCCAACCACCTCTAATCTCCATCTTTCCTGCCCCAAAGCTCCTAGTATAAGATTGATAAGCAGGGCTATTCAGTCCTCAGGCACAGGGATATGATGTAATGGGATCCAACAGGAAGACCACAAGGGCTTCTGGGTAGATTCTCATTTCTAAAAGGAGATACAAGATTCCTTTTCTGGGTAGATTTTCTCATTTCTATAAGGAGACACATTCCATTCTTCTCTGGATTTGGTCATCTATAAATAAAGCCTGAAACTGTCATGGACATATTGTTAAAATGTGGACAAAAATGAACATGTTGGGAACGACAGAGTTGAAAGTTGATTGAAGGAAAAGCCTAGGTCCATGATGGCATTGCTAAGTAGCTGAAATAAACCTGTAATCACTTTTCCTCCAAACTTCTTATTTTGTGAGATAATGTGTCCTTATTGTTTGTGCAACTGGAATTGAATTTTCTGTTACTTAGGCCAGAAGCCCCCTAACTGATGGTGACGGACAGTAAAAATGGCCATAGTTCCTCACCACTTGCTGTACCTATGGCCTGTGCAAAATGCAACTTTGCTTCTCCTTCTAGCAGGAGATAATTTCTCTACCCCTTGAACATGGGCTTGTGATTGCTTTGGACAAGGTTGAAAAGTTCAGAGCCTGATCCTGAAGAGGCTTTACACAGTTGGTTTCTCACTTATGGAATCCGGCTGCCATCATATAAAGAAGCCCAGGCTAGCCTATGCAGGAGGAGAAAAACTGTGGAGAGTAACTCACTTTTCCCAGCCACCTCTACTGAGCCATCAAACCATCCAGGCCCGACCAACCCATGAGTTGATCACAGATACACAGTGGATTCAGCCAAGCCAACCCAGACCAGACTTTTGGCTATCCCAGCCCAAACTGCACACTACAGAATTAAGAATTAAATTAGGGACTATTATTTTAAGCTATGATGCTTTGGGATTATTTGTCATCTAGCAAAAGCTAACTGATATATGCATAAATGTAAACTGTTGCTAAGAACAACTTCCTGTATAGATTGCTGCTAAGAATAACTTCCCTTAACCACATTTCATTAAGCAATCTTTGAATATATACTTTCATTAAGCAATCTTGGCATTAGAAATGGAAACACACGTGTGCTGCCAAAATTAAATCATTAAATACATGTACATGTGAGACTCTTGCACAGTTGTGGAAATGGAATAATTGAAGGCAGTATTGAAATCCTACTTTCATTTCCTAATTTTGACCTATTGTAAGATTGTCCCCATTAATTGGAGAGGGGAAGGAATAGAAAGAAAGGGTGGATATGGTATAGCATAAAACTGTACACAATCTGAAACCATTTGTATTTGCTCTCAGAAAACCATCATTGAATGTATCTATTAATACAAACCCAAAATTTCCTTCCTAATAAAATGTTCCTTGGACTGGCATTGAAGGACAATTTCAGTCTCCATATATTCCTTAATCAAGTGCAAAACTAGGCAACTTGGAAACCTCTGAACCATGGTTTCAAACAAATCATGAAATCTTACAGCAGAAACTAGCCTTAGAGAACACCTAGTTCAATTCTCTGACACAACACAGCCTTCTCCATAACATCCAATTCCGTTCAGCAATAATTTACTGGGCCCCTCCGCAGCAGAGAATCCAAGAAGAGAAATGCACATCCCTAACTTCCAGGAGATTACTACCCAGCAGGGAAGATAAGGGATTACAGAGGAGGTCCAGAAGCAAACTGATAACAGAGACCCAAACACTAGCCTCTGTGAAGTCAAAAGTGGTCTCCTCTATATAGCAGAAGTAGGCAGCAGATGATATTGAGTATGGGCTTTGAAGGACAGGAATGAATTGAGACAATAGAGTGGAAGGAAGAAGCTCCAGATGAAGGAAATATAATAAGCATAGATCTGTCATTGTTTAGTTGTTAAGTCGTGTCCCACTCTTTTACGATCCCATGGAATGTAGCCCACAGGGCTCCTCTGTCCATGGGATTTTCCAGGCAAGAATACTGGAGTGGGTTGCCATTTCCTCCACCAGGGGATCTCCCCAACCCAGGGATCATAGCTGTGTCTCCTGTATCTCCTGCATTGCAGGTGGGTTCTTTCCCATTGAGCCACCAGAGAAACCTGAGCATAGATACAGATAAGAAATAACAAGAGATCAGTGAGTCAGGAGCATCAGATACTGAAAATAATCCTAGGCATTTATCAGGTGAACATTCAGGACTTTTACTTTCCAAATTTGTCCCTCTCCTGTTTTCTTCATGTAAGTAAATGGCATGTCTATTCATCCAGCTTCCCCAGCCCAGAGCTAGGTGTCCTTAATTTGTTTCCTTCCCCTAACCCCACATCCAAACCAACATAAAGTCCAGTCAGTTCTAATCACCGAGATATGCCTAGATTGCACCTCCTTCTGACACCAGCTGCGACTAGTCCATTGTTTTCCATGGCATCCTCCTGATTTAGCTTGTTACTTCCACTCTTTAACTCCTTCCACTTTATTTCAGGCACAGCAGCCTGCATGAGCTTTGTAAAACTTAAATCATTTCATATCACCCTTCCAATGTTTCCTCTCTAATAGTTTCCTATTGCACTGGGAATAAAATCTGAATTTCTTACCATAAAATCAAAAATCTGGGGGCTTGTAAGATCTGACTTCTGCCCCACCTGATCTCATCTCCTACTGCTTTCCCACTTGCCCCTTATACCTTAGCCACACTGACTCTTCTTCAATGATTCAAGGTCTTTCACTCCTTGATGCCTTTGTAGGCTCTATTCCTTTTGCCTAGAGTGGGCAATGGCACCCCACTCCAGTACTCTTGCCTGGAAACTCCCATGGACGGAGGAGCCTGGTGGGCTGCAGTCCATGGGGTTGCAAAGAGTTGGACACGACTGAGCGACTTCTTTCATTTTCACTTTTTGCACTGGAGAAGGAAATGGCAACCCACTCCATTGTTCTTGCCTGGAGAATCCCAGGGATGGTGGAGCCTGGTGGGTTGCCATCTCTGGGGTCGCACAGGGTCGGACACAACTGAAGTGACTTAGCAGCAGCAGCAGCACCATAGACCCATGGCTTGTCTTCTCATTTCCTTCAAGCCTCTTCTCAAATGTCATCTCTCCAAAGATGCCTTCCCTGACCATCTAAAAGAGCTCCCACCCCCATCACCTTCTATTCCTTTAATCTGCTTCATTTTCTTCCTGCTGCTAAGTCGCTTCAGTTGTGTCCAACTCTGGGCGACCCCATAGATGTCAGCCCACCAGGCTCCCTCACTCGCTGATTTATTTTTGTCTGCATTACTATTAGTTTCCTATTGCTGTTGTAATAAATTACCACGAACTTGGTGGCTTGAACAATGCAAACTTATTATCTTAGAATTCAGGAGGTTGAACGTCTGAAATGGGCCTCACTGGGCTAAAATCAAGATATCAGCAGGGCTGTGTTCTTTTTGAAGAATTGACTTCCTTGCCTTTGTCATCTCACAATGTCCATCTGCATTCCCTGGCATTTGCCCTCCTTCCATCTAAGTCAGCAACAGCAGGTCAAGTCTTGCTCGCATGGCATCACTCTGATACTCTCTGCCTCTCTCCATTTTTGTTATTACATTGGACCCATATAGATAATCTAAAGTAATCTTCTACTTTAAATCCAGTTTATTAGCAAGCTCAACTCCATCTGTAGCCTTAATTCTCTTTTGCCCATGTAGCCTAATATATTCACCAGTTCTGGGGATTCAAACACAGACATCTTGGGGGCAGGGGTCATTATTCTCCCTACCACCCTCCACACATACTGAAATAGCAATTTTACTGGGAGCCAGAACCAGGTCTTTGCCACTATTCTCCTGTACCTGGCACACAGGAATGTATATTGCTCCATATATGCTTGTTAAATGAATACTTAATGCAACATACTGTTATAAGAGCTTTGTACATATTATCCCAATTTCATCTTCACAACTACTCTATGAAGTAAAATCAATCATTATTCCCATTTTACATTTGAGAAAATGGAGGCACAGGGAAGTTAAGTAACTTGCTTAAGGCCACATAGTAAGTGCCAGAGTCCAGGGCACAAACTAAAGCAAACTCTAAGGCCTTTGCTCTGATCACCATGCTATGCCCCCTCATCCCCTTCATGGATCACAGCCTTCTTGTGGCAAAGGGGCTTGTGTAACTCAATGAAACTATGAGCTATGTCATACAGGACCACCCAAGATGGACAAGTCATAGTAAAGAGTTCTGACAAAAAAATGACCCACTGGAGGAAGGAACGACAACCCACATGGTATTCTTGATGCGAGAACCCCATGAACAGTACAAAAAGGCAAAAAGATATGACACTGGAAGATGAGCTCCCCAGATCAGGAGGTGACCAGTATGCTACTGGGGAAGAACAGAGGACAATAGCTCCAGAAAGAGTGAAGCAAATGGGCCAAAGCAGAAACGATGCTCAGTTGTGGGTGTGTCTGGTGGTGAAAGTAAAGTTCAATGATGTAAAGAACAATATTGCATAGGAACTTGGATGTCAGGTCCATGAATTAAGGTAAATTGAACATGATTAAGCAGGAGGCTGCAAGAATGAACATCAGCATCTTAGGTATCAGTTCAGTTCAGTTCAGTCGCTCAGTTGTGTCCAACTCTTTGCAACCCCATGAATCGCAGCACTCCAGGCCTCCCTGTCCATCACCGTCTCCCGGAGTTCACACAGACTCACGTCCATCGGTCTGTGATGCCATCCAGCCATCTCATCCTCTGTCGTCCCCTTCTCCTCCTGCCCCCAATCCCTCCCAGCATCAGAGTCTTTTCCAGTAAGTCAACTCTTCGCAAGAGGTGGCCAAAGTCCTGGAGCTTCAGCTTCAGCATCATTCCTTCCAAAGAATACCCAGGGTTGATCTCCTTCAGAATGGACTGGTTGGATCTCCTTGCAGTCCAAGGGACTCTCAAGAGTCTTCTCCAGCACCACAGTTCAAAAGCATCAATTCTTTGGTGCTCAGCCTTCTTCACAGTCCAACTCTCACATCCATACATGACCACAGGAAAAACCACAGCCTTGACTAGACGGGACCTTAGTCGGCAAAGTAATGTCTCTGCTTTTGAATATACTATCTAGGTTAGTCATAACTTTTCTTCCAAGGAGTAAGCATCTTTTAATTTCATGGCTGCAGTCACCATCTGCAGTGATTTTGGAGCCCAAAAAAATAAAGTCTGACACTGTTTCCACTGTTTCCCCATCTATTTCCCATGAAGTGATGGGACCAGATGCCATGATCTTCGTTTTTTGAATGTTGAGCTTTAAGCCAACTTTTTCGCTCTCCTCTTTCACTTTCATCAAGAGGCTTTTTAGCTCCTCTTCACTTTCTGCCATAAGGGTGGTGTCATCTGCGTATCTGAGGTTATTGATATTTCTCCCAGCAATCTTGATTCCAGCTTGTGTTTCTTCCAGTTCAGCCTTTCTCATGATGTACTCTGCATAGAAGTTAAATAAGCAGGGTGACAATATACAGCCTTGACGTACTCCTTTTCCTATTTGGAACCAGTCTGTTGTCCAGTTCTAATTGTTGCTTCTTGACCTGCATGCAGGTTTCTCAAGAGGCAGATCAGGTGGTCTGGTATTCCCATCTCTTTCATAATTTTCCACAGTTGATTATGATCCACACAGTCAAAGGCTTTGGCATAGTCAATAAAGCAGAAATAGATGTTTTTCTGGAACTCTGTTACAATAGAATGATCTTGGTTCATTTCCAAGGCAAACCATTCAAAATCACAGTAATCCTAGTCTATGCCCCAACCACTAAACCTGAAGAAGTTGAAGTTGACAGGCTCTATAAAGACCTACAAGACCATTTAAAACTAACACCCTCCTCCCCCAAAAAACAGATGTCCTTTGCATCATAGGAGATTGGAATGCAAAATTACAAAGTCAAGAGATACCTGAAATAACAGGAAATTTTGGCCTTGGAGTACAAAATTAAGCAGGGCAAAGGCTAACAGAGTTTTGTCAAGAGAACATGTTAGTCATAGCAAACACCCTTATCCAACAACACAAGAGATGACCCTATATATGGATATTACCAGATAGTCAATACCAAAATCAGATTGATTATATTCTCTGAAGCTGAAGATGGAGAAGCTCTATACAGTCAGCAAAACCAAGACCTGGAGCTGACTGTGGCTCAGATCAGGAGCTCCTTATTGCAAAACTGAGGTTTAAATTGAAGAAAGTAGGAAAAACCACTAGGCCATTAAGGTATGACCTAAATCAAATCCCTTATGATAGTACAGTGGAGGTAACAGATAGATTCAAGGGATTAGATCTGGTAGACAGAATGCCTAAAGAACTATGTACACTGGTTTGTAACATTGTACAGGAAGCGGTGACCAAAATTATCCCCAAGAAAAAGAAATGCAACAAGGCAAAATGGTTGTCTGAGGAGGCTTTACAAAAAGCTGAGGAAAGAAGAGAACTGAAAGGCAAGGGAGAAAGGGAAAGATACACCCAGCTGAATACAGAGTTCCAGAGAATAGCAAGGAGAGATAAGGTCTTTGTAAGTGAACAATGCAAAGTAATAGAGGAAGACAATAGAATGAGAAGGACTAGAGATCCCTTCAAGAAAATTGGAGATATCAAGAGAACATTTCATGCAAGAATGGGCACAATAAAGAAGAGAAATAGTAAGAAACAGAAGCCAAAGAGATTAAAAAGAGGTGGCAAGAATACACAGAAGAACTATACAAGAAAGGTCTTAATGACACAGATAACCATGATGGTGTGGTCCCTCACCTAGAGCCAGACATTGTGGAGTGTGGAGTCAAGTGGGTCTTAGGAAGCATTACTATGAACAAAGCTAGTATAGGTGATGAAATTGCAGCCGAGCTATTTAAAATCCTAAAAGATGCTGCTGCTAAAGTGTTATACTCAATATATCAGCAAATTTGGAAAACTCAGAAATGGCCACATGACTGGAAAAGGTCAGTTCTCATTCCAATCCCAAAGAAGGGCAATGCCAAAGAATGTTCAAACTACTGTACAGTTTCTCTCATTTCACAGGCTAGTGAGGTTATGCTCAAAATCCTTCAAATTAGGCTTCAGCAGAACGTGAACCAAGAACTTCCAGATGTACAACCTGGGTTTCAAAGATGCAGAAGAACCAGAGATCAGACTGCCAACATTTGTTGGATCATGGAGAAAGCTAGAGAATTTCAGAAATACATCTACGTCTGCTTCATTGACTACACTAAAGCCTTTGGCTGTGTGGACCACAAAGAACTGTGGAAAATTCTTAAAGAGATGGGAATACCAGACTACCTTATCTGTCTCCTAAGAAACCTGTATGTGAGTCAAGAAGTAACAGAACCAGATATGGAATAACTGACTGGTTCAAAATTGGGAAAGGAGTATATCAAGGCTGTATGTTGTCACTCTGCTTATTTAACTTACATTCAGAGTACATCATGCAAAATGCTAAGCTAGATGAATCACAAGCTAGAATCAAGACTGCCAGGGGAAATACCAACAACCTCAGATAACCAGATAATACACTCTGATGGCAGAAAGTGAAGAAGAATTCCAGGAAAACATCTACCTCTGTTTCATTGACTATGCTAAAGCCTTTGACTGTGTGGATCACAACAAACAGTGGAAAATTCTTAAAGAGATGGGAATACTAGACCACCTTACCTGCCTCCTGAGAAATCTGTACACAGGTCCAGAAGCAACAGTTAGAACCAGATACAAAACAATGAACTGGTTCCAAATTGGAAAGGAGTATGTCAAGGCTGTATATTGTCACCCTGATTATTTAACTTATATGCAAAGTACATCATGTGAAATGCTGGACTGGATGAAGGACAAGCTGGAATCAAGACTGCAGGGAAAAAAATCAATAACCTCAGATATGCAGATGACACCATCATTATGGCAGAAAGTGAAGAGGAACTAAAGAGCCTCTTGATGAAAGTGAAAGAGGAGAGTAAAAAAGCTGACTTAAAACTCAACATTAACAAAACTAAGATCATGGCATCCAGCCCCATCAACTCATTGCAAATAGAAGGGGAACAGTGGAAACAGTGACAGATTTTACTTTCTTGGGCTCCAAAATCACTGAAGATGGTGACTGCAACCATGGAATTCAAAGACGCTTGCTCCTCAGGAGGAAAGCTGTGACAAACCTAGACAGTATGTTAAAAAGCAGAGGCATCCTTTTGCCAACAAAGTCCATACAGTCTAGTAGTCATGTATGGATGTGAAAGTTGGACCACAAAAAGGTTGAGAGTCGAAGAATTGGTGCTTTTGTACTACAGTGTTGGAGAAGCGTTTTGAGAGTCCCTTGGACAGCAAGGAGATCAAAGCAGTCAATCATAAAGGAAATCAACCCTGAATATTCACTGGAAAGACTGATGCTGAAGCTAAAGCTCCAATACTTTGGCCATCTGATGCCAAGAGCCAACTCATTAGAAAAGACCCTGATGCTGGGAAAGATTGAAGGCAGAAGGAGAAGGGGATGACAGAGAACAAATGGTTGGATGACATCACCAATTTAACGGACTAGAGTTGAACAAACTCCAGGAGATAGTGGAGGACAGAGGAGCCTCATGTGCTGCAGTCCATGGGGTTGCAAAGAGTCAGACAAGACTTAGCAACTGAACAACAACAAATACGTCCTCCTAAAGGAATCATGGTAAAGGGAAAGGTGGGCCCTCCTAGAATCTGCTTTGACTAAGTTCAGTTCAGTTCAGTTCAGTTCAGTCGCTCAGTCGTGTCCGACTCTTTGCGACCCCATGAATCACCATCTCCCGGAGTTCACCCAGACTCATGTCCATCGAGTCCGTGATGCCATCCAGCCATCCCATCCTCGGTCGTCCCCTTCTCCTACTGCCCCCAATCCCTCCCAGCATCAGAGTCTTTTCCAGTGAGTCAAATCTTCACATGAGGTGGCCAAAATACTGGAGTTTCAGCTTCAGCATCATTCCCTCCAAAGAAATCCAGGGTTGATCTCCTTCAGAATGGACTGGTTGGATCTCCTTGCAGTCCAAGGGACTCTCAAGAGGCTTCTCCAACACCACAGTTCAAAAGCATCAATTCTTCGGCGCTCAGCCTTCTTCACAGTCCAACTCTCACATCCATACATGACCACAGGAAAAACCATAGCCTTGACTAGACGGGACCTTAGTCGGCAAAGTAATGTCCCTGCGTTTGAATATGCTATCTAGGTTAGTCATAACTTTTCTTCCAAGGAGTAAGCGTCTTTTAATTTCATGGCTGCAGTCACCATCTGCGGTGATTTTGGAGCCCAAAATATTAAAGTCTGACACTGTTTCCACTGTTTCCCCGTCTATTTCCCATGAAGTGATGGGACCAGATGCCATGATCTTCGTTTTTTGAATGTTGAGCTTTAAGCCAACTTTTTCACTCTCCTCTTTCACTTTCATCAAGAGGCTTTTTAGCTCCTCTTCACTTTCTGTCATAAGGGTGGTGTCATCTGCGTATCTGAGGTTATTGATATTTCTCCTGGCAATCTTGATTCCAGCTTGTGTTTCTTCCAGTCCAGCATTTCTCATGATGTACTTTGCATATAAGTTAAATAAGCAGGGTGACAATATACAGCCTTGACGTACTCCTTTTCCTATTTGGAACCAATCTGTTGTTCCATGTCCAGTTCTAACTGTTGCTTCCTGACCTGCATACACATTTCTCAAGAGGCAGGTTAGGTGGTCTGGTATTCCCATCTCTTTCAGAATTTTCCACAGTTGATTATGATCCACACAGTCAAAGGCTTTGGCATAGTCAATAAAGCAGAAATAGATGTTTTTCTGGAACTCTCTTGCTTTTTCCATGATCCAGCAGATGTTGCCAATTTGATCTCTGGTTCCTCCGCCTTTTCTAAAACCGGTTTGAACATCAGGAAGTTCACGGTGCACAAATTGCTGAAGCCTGGCTTGGAGAATTTTGAGCATTACTTTACTAGCATGTGAGATGAGTGCAATTGTGCGGTAGTTTGAGCATTCTTTGGCATTGGCTTTCTTTGGGATTGGAATGAAAACTGACCTTTTCCAGTCCTGTGGCCACTGATGAGTTTTCCAAATTTGTTGGCCTATTGAGTGCAGCACTTTCACAGCATATCTTTCAGGATTTGAAATAGCTCAACTGGAATTCCATCACCTCCACTAGCTTTGTTCATAGTGCTGCTTTCTAAGGCCCACTTGACTTCACATTCCAGGATGTCTGGCTCTAGATGATTGATCACACCATCATGATTATCTGGGTCGTGAAGATCTTTTTTGTACAGTTCTTCTGTGTATTCTTGCCACCTCTTCTTAATATCTTCTGCTTCTGTTAGGTCCATACCATTTCTGTCCTCTATCGAGCCCATCTTTGCATGAAATATTCCCTTGATATCTCTAATTTTCTTGAAGAGATCTCTAGTCTTTCCCATTCTGTTCTTTTCGTCTATTTCTTTGCATTGATCGCTGAAGAAGGCTTTCTTATCTCTTCTTGCTATTCTTTGGAACTCTGCATTCAGATGCTTATATCTTTCCTTTTCTCCTTTGCTTTTTGCCTCTCTCCTTTTCACAGCTATTTGTAAGCCCTCCCCAGACAGCCATTTTGCTTTTGTGCATTTCTTTTCCATGGGGATGGTCTTGATCCCTGTCTCCTGTACAATGTCACGAACCTCATTCCATAGTTCATCAGGCACTCTATCTATCAGATCTAGGCCCTTAAATCGATTTCTCACTTCCACTGTATAATCATAAGGGATTTGATTGAGGTCATACCTGAATGGTCTAGCGGTTTTCCCTACTTTCTTCAATTTGAGTCTGGATTTGGTAATAAGGGGTTCATGATCTGAGCCACAGTCAGCTCCTGGTCTTGTTTTTGTTGACTGTATACAGCTTCTCCATCTTTGGCTGCAGAGAATATAATCAGTCTGATTTCGGTATTGACCATCTGGTGATGTCCATGTGTAGAGTCTTCTCTTGTGTTGTTGGAAGAGGGTGTTTGCTATGACCAGTGCGTTCTCTTGGCAAAACTCTATTAGCTTTTGCCCTGCTTCATTCTGCATTCCAAGGCCAAATTTGCCTGTTACTCCAGGTGTTTCTTGACTTCCTACTTTTGCATTCCAGTCCCCTATAATGAAAAGGACATCTTTTTTGGGTGTTAGTTCCAAAAGGTCTTGTAGGTCTTCATAAAACCGTTCAACTTCAGCTTCTTCAGCATTACTGGTTGGGGCAAAGACTTGGATAACTGTGATATTGAATGGTTTGCCTTGGAGACGAACAGAGATCATTCTGTCGTTTTTGAGATTGCATCCAAGTACTGCATTTTGGATTCTTTTGTTGACCATGATGGCTACTCCATTTCTTCTGAGAGATTCCTGCCCGCAGTAGTAGATATAATGGTCATCTGAGTTAAATTCACCCATTCCAGTCCATTTTAGTTCGCTGATCCCTAGAATGTCGACGTTCACCCTTGCCATCTCTTGTTTGACCACTTCCAATTTGCCTTGATTCATAGACCTGACATTCCAGGTTCCTATGCAATATTGCTCTTTACAGCATCGGATCTTGCTTCTATCACCAGTCACATCCACAGCTGGGTATTGTTTTTGTTTTGGCTCCATCCCTTCATTCTTTCTGGAGTTACTTCTCCACTGATCTCCAGTAGCATATTGGGCACCTAATGACCTGGGGAGTTCCTCTTTTGGTATCCTATCATTTTGCCTTTTCATGCTGTTGATGGGGTTCTCAAGGCAAGAATACTGAAGTGGCTTCTCATTCCCTTCTCCAGTGGACCACGTTCTGTCAGACCTCTCTACATGACCCGCCCATCTTGGGTTGCCCCGCAGGCATGGCTTGGTTTCATTGAGTTAGACAAGGCTGTGGTCCTAGTGTGATTAGATTGACTAGTTTTCTGTGAGTATGATTTCAGTGTGTCTGCCCTCTGATGCCCTCTTGCAACACCTACCTTCTTACTTGGGTTTCTCTTACCTTGGGTGTGGGGTATCTCTTCACGGCTGCTCCAGCAAAGCACAGCCGCTGCTCCTTACCTTGGATGACGGGTATCTCCTTACCGCCGCCGTTCCTGACCTTCAATGTGGGATAGCTCCTCTAGGCCTTCCTGCGCCTGCGCAGCCACCGCTCCTGGGTTGCTCCTCAAGCAAGTGGCAAGTCTCAGTGGAAAGCTCAGGGAACGCTATTCCCCTTCACACAAGGCTATGGGGTTTCTGTCTAGATACTGTTCATAAAGAGAAACTCAGTCATTTGAGGGGAAACTTATTTCAATCTTTCAGCCAAGTCTGGTTTGCTCCAACTAATCAGAGCTACCCACAGGTTCTGGAAGATTCTTTCAAGCTAAACTCAAACTCTTTGTTTTCCTGAGTGGGCCTCTGGTGTAGAATCACTGTCTGCTTTCTTGCTGTGGTGAACTGAGCTGGACCTTGAAGAAACTCAGGGACCAACACCACCTTGGCTTCCAGGCTAGATCAGAATCAGCCTTCTATAGCATTTCCCCTGAGTCTCACCCTCATCTTGCCCTAAGAGCAAAGACCTCTTGCCTCCAAACTCATGATGCAGAGTGCTTCGGAGGAGGGACAGTAAGTGAGGGACTTTTATAATCATTTCCCTCCATTCCTCCCCAAATTTCCATCTCCCAGGCCAAGAGAGGGGTTGGGTGTGGCATTGTTCTAAGAGGACCCATTGTATGTTTGACAAATACCAGGACCCCTCCCTCAAGAGGCTGGGAAGAAGAAAGGAGAGTGGGTGGCCAATAGTCGGTGCTTTTATTTTCTGGCCTGTAATCCAGAAAATGGATAATTCCCACAAACATAATCAAGTTAGCAATCCATGTATAATTTGGCAATACACTTTCTAGTTGAATAATGACTTAAATTGCTTTGGCGATTTTTTAAAGGAAAATTTATTCAGTCATTTTAATAAGGATATTCCTGGGAGACAAATTTTTCAAAGAATTTTGCAACAAATAAGACTAAGGTCAAAGAATTATCTCTAGGTCTATGTCATAACAGCTGTTCTGAGTACATTATCTCCCTTTTAATGATCCAGCTACCATGCCCACATATCCTCTCTATCTATCTACCTATCTATCTGTCTACCTACCTACCTATCTACCCATCTCTATTTATTTCTCACAACCATCTCAACCATATGCACACATCCATTTATATACACACATACATATTTCCTCCTAGTATCTCCCAATTACCCAGGAATTCTCCCAGTCCTCCTGCATGCTGTCCTGCTCTCCACTTCCACAGATAATTCCACTTGCATAATTGCAGCACTGGAATTATCCAGTTCAATTATAATTATTCAATTATTCATTGACTGCTATCCATGTAGACTGCTATCAGTCCCTATGAATAAACTGGTATCCCAGCTCCAACACTTACTATCTCCGTGGCTTCAGGCAAAAATTATTTAACTTCTCTGAGCCTCTGCATCTGAAACTGACATAATGATGGTACCTATACTATGCTCAATATTGAGCATCAACCATGCACCTGACCTTGTTCTAGGTGCAGAGGATACAAGAATTAAAAAAAAAAAAATAAGATGAAATTCTTGCTCTTAGCATGGTTATATTCCAGTGGGGAGGAAATGAGCATCAAAGAAACAAATTTGATAATTTCAGAGAATTTTTATTAAAGGTAATACACAGTAATATAAGGTAAGTTTAGGGAGGAGATGATAGCCTCAAAGAAGGGCATTCATGATGGTCACTTCCTGGTATTCCTTTCCTTGTATACCTCTCACTACACTGAATGGAGCTGGCTGATGTAACCAATAGGATGTTATGGAAATTATGGTGTGTGGTTTCCAAGGACAGGTCACAAAAGACATTGCAGCTTCTATCTCACTCTTTCTTGGGTCGCTTACTTCAGGGGAAGCCAGCTGCCATGTTGTGAGAACATTCAAATGGTTTCATGGACAATCCTATGGCAAGGTGGTGATGAAAGACTAGTGCTGACCTTGCCAACAGCTAGTACTGACCTTGCCAATAGCCGGTGTCTACCTGTCATGTTGAAAGTGATGCTTGCAACCCTAGCAAATTCATAAAAGACTCCAAGCCATAACAAGTCAGCCAATTTGTGCTGGAATTCTGACCCACAAAAACTATGAGACTATCATTTTTACTGTGGTTTTTAAGCTACTAAGATTTGAAGCTATTTGGTACATGGCAATAAATAATTAATACAGAGAGTTTTAGATAGGATGATCAGGAAAGGCTTCAGTGAGCTTCACTGAGCTTAGGTTACTGTGCAGATTAAATAAATAAGATGTATGAAATGGTTAACACAGAGTCAGACTTTTGCTACCTGCTCAGTAAACACTGGCTATGGTTATTTTTATTATTTGTGGTAAGATTAGTCTTCACCCAACACCCTCCTACTACAGACGAGGATCTTGAGACCTTAGAGACTTTCAGACATTTGTCCCTATCACACAAAAAAAGTGTGAGCTGACCCAAGTCTGAGGGTTGGATCTCCTAGATTCTGCTAGAACCTACACCAGAGTTCTTTCTTCTTCACTCTGTCTCTTCTTTCCTTGCACAAAATCTGTTGAAGTGAGAACATGACGAGTCTGCCTACAGATTATGACTACCGAGTCAGTTCTCCCATCCATGGTCGACAGAGCAGGGCTCAGGGAGAAACTGGGGGTGGTGTGTGCGGGAGGGACTATTCAGTGGCTCACCCAGGAGGGCTTCTTCATAAAGGAATGGCCACAGCTGGATGAGCCCCTCTGAACCAATGTGAAACACACTCTTCTTTGCTAACCTCCACTGGGAACTAAACAGCTGTTTTTAATATTTTGATGCTAATCACCTGAAAGGCCATGGGGAGGAGGAAAGAAAGAAAGGCAGATTGTCTGCACAGCCATGAGCCTATCTGTGCCTCTGCCTAAACGAATCTTTTCAGAACAGGCTGGCTCCCATATGCTGCTGTTCTCCCGCCATGGGGTCAAGGATACAGCCCACTTTCTCTCTTGGTGGCCACCACACCCATTCTCTCCCTGGGCGTTTTGTCCTCCCCTCCACCCCCATGACCAGCTGTGGAGAAGCACGTGTCCCACATACCTCCCTCTTTCCTTGTAGCCTTCATAGATAAGATCACAGACTCTGCTTATTATAGAGTTTGCTGCTAGTCACTGTAGAGAAATAGATAGCAGGCAAAGAAAAAAAACCAAAGTCAGGGAAATTACAAAGACTACAGAACCTTGCAACATAGCCATGTCACTCCCTTACTTAAAACCTTTCCTTTGGGTCACATCCCATCACCTACAGAACAAATCCCAAGCTCTTTCAGGAGGCACACAAAGTTCTCCAAGGTCTTGTCTGGGCTTAAATCTCTACTCTGCACTTGCAAGCCATGTGGACTTGAACAAGTTATTTCTTTGTGTCTGATTTTCTTCTGATGTAATAAAGGAATCATAATATAGAGTTGTGAGAATTAAATGAGTTAATATATATATAACCATAGGTCAGTATCTGGCACATAGTAAAGTTCAAGAAATGTAATCAATTACAATGATGATGATGACAATAATGATGAAGAACATCTCTGCAACCTTGTCCATTACTCCCTGTCTTACAGACCTTGAAGTACCCTCACACATGTTGTTGTTGATAAGTAGCTAAGTCACATCTGACTCTTTGCAATCCCATGGACTGCAGCATACCAGGCCCCTCTGTCCTCCACTATCTCCTGTAGTTTGCTCAAATTCACGTTCATTGAGTTGGTGATGCTATCTAACCATTTCATCCTCTCCCTCCCCCTTCTCCTGTTCCCTTCGATCTTTCCCTGCTTCAAGAACTTTTTGAATAAGCCAGCTCTGCCCATCAGGTGGTCAAAATATTATAGTTTCAGCTTCAGCATCAGTCTTTCCGATGAATATTCAGAGCTGATTTCTTTTAGGATCAATTGCTTTGATCTCCTTTGCTATCCAAGGGACTCTCAAGACTCTTCTCCAGCACTACAATTCAAAAGCATAAATTCTTTGGTGCTCAGCCTTCCCTATGGTCCAACTCTCACATCGATACATGACTACTGGAAAAGCCATAGCTTTGACTATGCAGACTTTGTTTGCAAAATGATGTCTCTCCTTTTTAATATGCTGTCTAGGTTTCTCATAGGTTTCAATCCAAGGAGCAAGTGTCTTTTAATTTTGTGCTGTAGTCACCATCTACAGTGATTTTGGAGACCAAGAAAATAAAAGCTGTCACTGCTTACACTTTTCCCCTTCTATTTGCCATGAAGTGATGGGACCAGATACCATGATCTTAGTTTTGTTAATATTAAGTTTTAAGTCAGCTTTTTCATTTTCCTCTTTCACTCTCATCAAGAGGATTTTTAGTTCCTCTTCACTTTTTCTTACCATTAGAGTAGTATCATCTGCATATCTGAGGTTGTTGATATTTCTCCCAGCAATTTGATTCCAGCTTGTGATTCATCTAGCCTGGCATTTCACATGATGTACTCTGCATATAAGTTAAATAAGCAGGGTGACAATATACAGCCTTGGCGTACTCCTTTCCCAATTTTCAACCAGTCAATTGTTCCATGTAAGGTTGTAGCTATTGCTTCTTGGCCTGCATACAGGTTTCTCAGGAGACAGATAGGTAGTCTGGTATTCCCATCTCTTAAAGAATTTTCCATTTTGTTGTGATCCACACAGTCAAAGGTGTTAGCGTAGTCAATGAAGCAGAAGTAGAGGTTTTCTGGAATTCGGTTGCTTTCTCTATGATCCACCAAATGTTGCAATTTGATCTCTGTTTCCTCTGCCTTTTCTAATCCCAGTTTGTACATCTGGAAATTCTTGGTTCATATACTGCTGAAGCCTAGCTTGAAGGATTTTAAGTATAACTTTACTAGTATGTGAAATGAGTGCAACTGTATGGTAGTCTGAACATTCTTTGGCACTCTCCGCCTTTGGGATTGGAATGAAAATTGACCTTTTCCAGTCCTGTGACCGCTGCAAGTTTTCCAAATTTGCTGACATATTGAGTACAACACTTTAACAGCATCATCTTTTAGGATTTTAAATAGCTCAGCTGCAATTTCATCACCTACATTAGCTTTGTTCATAGCGATACTTCCTAAGACCTACTTGACTTCACACTCCAGGATGTCTGGCTCCAGATGAGTGAGCATATCATTGAGGTTATCAGGATCTTTAGGATCTTTTTGTAAAATTCTTCTGCGTATTCTTGCCACATATTTTACCATGCTGTTAATTACTTCCATGCTATTTTGCTCAATTTCCCTGTGTCTAGACAGACTTTATGTTCCCCTAAACCTGACTCACATCTGGGTCCTTAGAGAAGATTCTACTCAAGCAAGCCTCCTCTGGGAGGTATTCCATGTCCATCCTCTCATCACACATGCTTGCTCAGGTATCTTCTTCTGTGCTCCTATAACATCCCATGCATACCTCCTTCAAGAAAATACATGTAGGGAATTCCCTGGCAGCCCAGTGATTAGGACTCTGCACTTTCACTGCCAAGGGCCTAAGTTCAATCTCTGGTCAGGGAACTAAACTCCCACTGAAAAGGGGAAAAAAAGGAAAGGAAATATGTGTATATGTTAATTATCTAGAGCTGCATAACAATGTATCCCAAAACTTAATAGGGTCAAAGAATAGCCATTTTATTTGTTCAAAATGCTATGGGTCAAGCTTTTAGATAAAGCTTAGTTGGGTGGTTCTTCTGCTCCACATGGCATCAGCTGAGGTCATTCACTCAGCTGAATTCATTCAGCCACTGGACTGAACGGAAGGCTCATGATGTGTGCACTCACATGTCCTCAGTGGTCCTCTCACGTTGTTGCTCTGTGTGGCTGGCTTCGGCTTCTTCACCGGAATGTGGGCTTAGGGTAGATCAGCTTCTTACATGGTGGCTGGCTTCCTAAGAAGAACAATTTTAAGTAGCAAAAGCCAAAGCTGTAGCTCCCTTAAGGCCCAAGCTTGAAAATTACACAACATTGCTTACACCACATTCTACTAGTCAAAGTAAGTGATAGAACAAGCTCAAATCCAAAAGAAGGAGTAAAAAGAATGTACAGCCATCTTGAAGTCACCACCACAGGTCCCTCTGCCCTTAAGATGCTGAGGTCCTTGAAGGCAAAGAGGTAATCCTGTATTAGTGTTGGTATCCCCAGCACCTAACTGGGAGGAGTGCCTGGTTTAGAGAAGGTGCTTAACAAGTTGATGTGTGAACTCCCACCAAACATGGAAAGCTCTAGAAGTAGGTGAACTGGCCTAACAAAACACTCAAGACAGCTCCTCTGGCAGCTGTCAAAACCTCCCACCCATGACCTCTGCTTCTCATCAAATCCATCTTCAGTTCATTCCCAGCACAACAAAAAGTGCAAGCAATGCCAAAGTCATCAATCAAGTACCAGTGTCTCTAACCAGCTTTAACACAGATAAAGGGCAGAAGTGAAAGAAGTTAGTGTGGTTGGAATGTTCTATAGGCTTATCTAAGTGATAGATAAAATAAAAACGGACCTGTGTAAAAATATTTTCAACCCTAGTGCTATGGGGATCCAGAGCATCCCCAAGCAAAAGGACTCTCAGCTCTCCCTGTTTGGGATAAACCCTCACCCCAACCTCACGCAAACAGCAACAAAAGCCAGCGTCTAGCCCATGAGGCTCACTCCTGAATTCCCTAAGCAAAGCCCTGTTTCTTTTGCCTATGGCTCAGGGCAGCAGCCTGAGACTACTACCAGAATACCAATCTTCCAAGAGCAGACTCCAGGGGCATTGCCTTGGGGAACGGGAGGGATGAGTCAGCTCAGACCACCAGCAGTTGTCTGTAGAGAGAATGTCCAGGCTCTGTGTACAGCCAGCATGGGCACAGACTCTCAGTTTTTAATGAGGAAACCACTGGGAGGAAAACAAACACAGTTTTAAAATATCTGAGTCAGCAAATTGACTTTTTCGTTCATCTTAGAGGCCCAGGCCTTCTCCAATAGGATCAATCAGGTCCATTCCTAACCTGGAATCTGAAATAGCTGGAGGTATCTGAGGGGAGCAGCCACAGAGCCCACTTGGCGCTTCACAGAGGTAGGGAAGCAGCTCCTCTTCCCCCCCTGTAGCGGGGGACAACTCGGCAGAGGCTAGCCACCCAGGAAAGAATCACTTATACAAGTTAGGAGTGTGCTGGATGCATGAGAAAATGACCCATTTAGCAACTCTCTAGAATCCCTGAAAATGAAGAGTGCCACCCAAGTCACCATATTGTCTTTTTATGAGGCAAACAGGGGTAGACAGTGTAAGGGCGGGGAAAAACACAGGCCCCTTTCCTTCACCTTATAAGCTAGGCAGAATCCTGGCAGCTATAACAGATAGACAGATGAAGGCGGGACCACATTTTAAATTCCTCAGGCTACTCAGCTCCTTTTTCAGTGCACTTCATTTCCCCTCAGAAACAAAGTAAAAAGTAAGAGACCCACGCCAAACATCGGTGTTTCCAACCAACAGATATTTAATGAGCACCTAAAACATGTCAGGCCCTCCTCCAGAATGGAGCTAGCAAAAGAAACTAGGAGACAAGACGTCTGCTATATTGGAATTCTCCAACAAGGAAATAAAAAGGGAATTTTAGATCATAAGTGACATGAAGAGAATGAACTAGGAGAAGTGTGATATAGAATGGCTTAAGGAGAGAACACCTGTCTGAAAAGGAGGCGTTCGGAGCCTTCAGTGATGACACAGAGAGAGCCATAACCTGAGAAAGAAGAGCCCCAAGCAGAGGGGACAGCAAGCACACCCTTGAGACAGAAATGAGCCTGCTGTCTTTAAGTAACAGAATGGAGGCCAATGCAAAAATTAAGAAACATGGTGTGAGATAACGTGGGTGAGATAGACAAGGGCTCTATAATGCAGGGCCTTGAATATCACAGCAAAGCACTTGAACTTTATTTTACTCCATATTCTGTCTAAATATTCCCACTCCTGGTTCTTTAGCACTGCAATGCTTTATTCATCAGAGACATGGATGCTCCCAAACAAAGGTCCTCAAAATGTAGTGCTCAGGCCAATAACATTGGCATCTCTCTGGGAATTTATTAAAAATGCAAACTTGCTGAATCAAAAACTCTGAAGGTGGGGGTCCAGAAATCTGTATTTAGTAAGCCCTGCAGGCAATGGCACCCCACTCCAGTACTCTTGCCTGGAAAATCCCATGGACGGAGGAGCCTTGTGGGCTGCAGTCCATGGGGTCGCTGGGAGTCGGACAAGACTGAGAGACTTCACTTTCACTTTTCACTTTCATGCATTGGAGAAGGTAATGGCAACCCACTCCAGTGTTCTTGCCTGGAGAATCTCAGGGACGGGGAAGCCTGGTGGGCTGCTGTCTATGGGGTTGCACAGATGCACAGAGTCGGACACGACTGAAGCGACTTAGCAGCACCAGGTAGTTCTGATTCATGGTAGTTTGAGAACTACTGCTCCAGAGAAAATAACATTTTAGACTACTGAAACTTCCGTAAGTAAAACACATTGGTTTTTTTGTGTGTGTTTTTTTTTTAGTACAACACATTGTTAAAGAAGACAAGAAAATGGGCATTATATGTTTCAGTGTGGTTCCTATCTTTTAAAAACAAAGGGAATAAAGGAAATAAAAACAATATATGACCTTTTATGAATAATTCATGATCCTCATTGTGTGGACTCTGACATGTTCTGAGGGTCTAGGAAACCAGATAAAGCTACTTGTTCCTATACTTATTGTCCAAAAATGGTTATTCTTTGTGAGATTTTTGTGCTTGCTTTTGATAGCTACTCTATACCTTTCTTTGTTCTTCAGCATTGGCTTTACCTAATCATAGCAGAACAATGAAATAAGTAATAGACATATTCAAATATAGGCCAAATTTTTATTAGATTTGTAAGATATAAAATTACTCTTGTCAGTTGCTATAAAACCTTCAAAATTCTTACTCTCAATTTTTGTACTTAACTTTTCTCAGACCATAGCACTGACATAAAAGACCCATGAAAAGTTTTATGTATGTTTAACTGAAGTCCTGTAGCGTGAAGACTTCACTTTCATGCATTGGAGAAAGACATGGCAACCCACTCCAGTGTTCTTGCCTGGAGAATCCCAGGGACGGGAGAGCCTGGTGGGCTGTCATCTCTGGGGTCACACAGAGTCAAACACGACTGAAGCGACTTAGCAGCAGCAGCAGGGTGAAGATAGAGATAAAGGAACAGAAATAAGACTTGAAGAGGTCATAGCTGAAACTTTCCCAAAACTAATTGAATATATCAACTGTTAGATCCGGGAAATCCAAAACTGAAAATAAAGTAAAACTTAGGTACTTAAAGCAAAACTGCTAAAGACCATGAACAAAGGAGATAAAAGCAGCCAGAGAAAGAAGACAGATTTCCATCAAAAGACCAATGATGAAACTGACAACTCATTTCTCAACAGTAGCCAAAAGATATCTAAGACAATGGTATTGGGAGACAAGAGGACATGGGTCATAAAAACAGATTAAGAAATTACATACAGATGCTGAAAACAGAAAGGAAGGTTGGTTTCATAGTCCTCTGAGCTACCAAACCAGGATTCTTTAAATTACCCCTGACCAGCAATGGTCAAGTGGCTCTAGAAATGAGGAATGGAAGTGTGGGGGGACAAGAAACTAAACAAGGCTTTCTATAACTCTTCCTTCATATGCACACACACCAGGCAAGAGTGTTTTGTTTTTGTATTTCATCGGGACTCCCATAGTACCCTGTACATCCCTCTTTCCCATCATGTGTAAGGCAATAAATAGTAAATCGCTTTTCTGTCCACTTACACCCAGTCACATTACACTCTGAATTTCTGAAAAGTAAAGACAGGGTTGTATTTGTCTTCGAATCCAAGCACCTAGCAGAGTGATTGACACATGAGGCTTCCAATAAATACTGAATGAATTAATAGACAAATGAAAGAATCAATGATGTTTCATTTGCAAGAACCAGAAATCTGAACCTCCTTCCCAAGTCTCCTCCTGCCTCTCTCACATTTTGTCACTACCAGCTTCTTCCCAATCCTGTAGAAAGAAGCCTGGAGCCTGAAGGTACATTCACTGGCTTCTCTTATTTCACCCAAAATATTCTATTAGTTGCCTGATATTTACTTGAATGTTGCTTTTATTTTCTTCTGCAGATCTGGGTGAGACTATTCTTGAGAGTGACTATGCCAAAAAGATATTGCCTTCCTCATGATCTACCTCACCTCCATTCTTTACTTCTGGTCAAATAACTGGGGTTAGGTTTCAAGGTAGCCCAAGTGAAGAAATGCAAAGCTTGGTCCAAAAGAAAACATCCTGTCCTCAGAAAGAGCTGCAGAATTTGATGAAGATGTATCAGCCTGATCTAGGGGGACACATGTGGGAGCAAGTTCAAGGATGATACACAGGAAAGGAAGGAGGAGAGCAGAATATAAAGGTAAGGGAGGGGTTGTTGACTTGGGAGCCCCCTTAAAGTTAGAATGAATGCATTTCTGAATGGCTCCTTGAAGCTTAGGCATGATGCTTTACAGTAAATTACAGGGAGAGGCTGCAATACCATGGCAGAAAATTGAGGACAGGATCAGAATGTTCAGGGAGACAGAAATGTTAGAACAAATTTATGTGAGACATATGCTTCCTGAGAGGGTTCAGGGGACAGTCCCTGCTTGAGAGTAATAAGGAATATGTCAGTCAGGGGAAACTATATCCCTGAGAAGCTTGGAGATAACTCTCCATCGTGGGCCAGGGTGAGAAGACGTGACTCTGCCATATAACTGGGCTCCCTAGACTCAGGGGGAATGATGGGATTCCAGAATAACAAAGGCCAAGACATCAGTGCTTCACCACCAGAGTCAAGCTGGACATAAAACACAAAGGCAACAAGGCCAGAGGGACAACCAGAGCTGTTGTCTGGTGCCTCCACCCACAAGGTTTTGATGAAGGCTAGTAGACCGTGGTGTTCCTGGGACTGGGATAGATGATCAGCCAATAAAGGTATCGTGTGACTTGTATAACAAGAAGGAAAAAAAAAAACGTCAAGAGCTATCAAGAAGAATGTTGATGTACTCATAATTTCCAGATCTGAGTCAGTACTCAGACCCCTAACGGGGGTCCCCTTGAGAAAGGATCCGGCAATGTCTCCCACACTAGTGAAGTCTTTAGGAGTTCAGTGATCTAAGGCATGTCAGGACATCCCGTGACAGATAAAGAACACATTATTACATGTTGGGCTTACTACTACTAAGAAAGAAATACAATGCTAGCTAAGCCCCTTAAGGTTTTGGAGAAACATAACCTATAATAGGGAATATTGCTATGTATTGGGTGACTGAAGTCGTTTATAGTTCTAAGTGAGGTCTGGAGCAAGAGAGGGCTCTGCAGTAGATCCAGGCTACCATGTGAGCTGCCCTTGGCTCGTGTGATCTGGCAGACCCAATGACACCAGAGGTATCTGTGACAGATGGGGATGCAGGGTAGAGTCTCTGGCAAGTCCCAATAGGAGGGCCACAGGATAGACTCTTACAGCTCTTCTGGAAGGGAAAATGACTTCCTACTTGAATCCTGGCATGTGATAGGGCCACATTAGAGACACACTGCTCCCTCTGGCAACTGCCTCAATCTGGGGTGGGGACAGGGCGGGGGTTACTTCTCTTTATACTTAATTCCTTGAAAAATTATCTATATCTTCACAATTTCCACTTATTCTTTTCTGACTTTGTTTCAAAACTACTCCAAATCAGGTTTTCACCCCCACAATCTCACTAAAATTGGTTTTTGTGAACTTTACCAACAACCTCCATGTTCCAAATACAAGGACTAACTTTAGGTCCTCTTTGAACTTGATCTCTCAGCAGCCTCTAACCCATTAGGACATGCCCTTTCTTGGGGCTTCCCTGGTAGCTCAGAAGATAAAGAATCTGCCTGCAAAGCAGGAGACACAGGTTTGATCCCTGGGTCAGGAAGATCTGGAGAAGAGAATGGCAACCCACTCCAGTATTCTTGCCTGGAGAACTCCATGGACAGAGGATCCTGGCAGGCTTACAGTTCATGCGGTCGCAAAGAGTCTAACACGACTGAGTGACTAACACTTTCACTTTTCTTGAAATAGCTTCTCCCCTTGTCCCTGGGACTTTCCTCTTTCTTCCTATCTCACTGGTTCCTCCTTATCACCGTGGCTGGTTCTTCTCATGTTCTCAGCTGCTAATGCTGGCATCCCCAAGGCTCAGCCCCAGGTTACTTTCCATTCCATCTATACTCTCTCTTCCTAGGTGACATTATCTCATCCACAGCTTCAATTCTTTTACGTGCTTCGCATTCCCAAATGTATACCTCTAACCCCATCCTCCTTCCCTCATGCATCCAACGGACTATTAGACCTCTCTACTAGACATCTGATAGGCTTAATTCCAAAGATGAATTCTGGCTCCCCCATTTCCAAATGTGTTCCTCCTCCAGGCTTCCCCATCTTAGTAAACAACAGCTCTACTCGTCCAGCTGCCCAGACCCAAAACCTTGACTCATTTTTTGCTCCTTTCTTTCCAGGCTCACATTCCATTCATCAGAAAATCTTGCCAGCCACCATCCTCCTTGCTTAGATTCTCGTATCCTGTTTTCATGCTTCCATCTTTGCCCTATTCAATTTATCTTAAAATCAGTACCCTCAATGATCTTGTCCCACTTCTACTGAAAACCTTCCACAAGCTTCCCATCTCCTTCAGGATAAAATCCAAAGTCCTTGTAGTGACCCACAAAGCCCACAACATCTGCACAACCTATGATTCCAGATCCCCTTTGACTTCACCTCTAACACTTTCCCCGAACCCTCTCTGGACACCCCTTTTTCTCAGGCACGTTTCCTTCAGTCAGCCTCAGGGCTCACTGCTCACTTCTGCTCCAGCTCCACTTCCTCAGATACACTACTGCTCCTTTCCATCTCCTGGAGCCCTCTCTATCTCTCTTCCTAGCAAGTCTCACTACTTGGTAGATGATACTACATTAATTTTATTATCTGGCCCAACCCAGTAGATTGTAAGTTTGGGGAGAGCAATGGCTTGTTTAATTTCTATGTCTTCAGCCCTTAAGACAGTGGTTGGAATAAGGTAAATATTGAATAGATTTTTGTTGAGTGCATGAGTAATTTTAATGCTAGTGTATAGGAGGGGAAATATAGATTAAAAATGCTTAAGACGTATATACACAATAGGACATTACTCACTCATCACAGACAATGAAATCTTGCCCTTTCCAACAACCCAGATGGACCTAGATGGTATTGTGCTAAGTAAAATAAATCAGACAGAGCAAGACAAATACTATATGATTTCACTATATATATATATGGAATCTAAAAAACAAAACAAAACAGACAAGCAAAGCAGAATAGATACAGACTCATAGATACAGAGAAACTGGTAGTTGCTAGTTCAGTTCAGTTCAGTTGTGTCTGACTTTCTGCCACCCCATGGACTGCAGCACGCCAGGCCTCCCTGTCCATCACCAACTTTCAGAGTTTACTCAAACACATGCCTATTGAGTCGGTGATGCCATCCAACCATCTCATCCTCTGTCGTCCCTTTCTCCTCCCGCGTTTAATCTTTCCCAGCATCAGGGTCTTTTCCGATGAGTCAGTCCTTCCAGCATCAGTCCTTCCAACGAATATTCAGGTAGTTGCTAGAGGCGAATTTATATCAAAATAGGTGAGAAAAATCCAGAAATACAAACTCCGTCATAAAATAAATAAGTTGTGGGAATGTAATATATAGCACAGGGAATATAGTCAATAATATTATAAAAACTTTGTGTAGTGGTTGAGTCTAGATGGTTACTCGACTCATCATGGTGTCAATTTATAATGTATATAAACGTCAAATCACTACATTGCACACCTGAAACTAATATTATAAGTCAGTGAAAGTTGCTTAGTCATGTCTGACTCTTTGCGACCCCACGGAATATATAGTCCATGGAGTTCTCCAGGCCAGAACACTGGAGTGGGTAGCCTTTCCCTTCTCCAGGGGATCTTCTGAACTCAGAGACTGAACTCAGGTCTCCCGCATTGCAGGTGGATTCCTTACCAGCTGAGCCACATGGGAAGCCCTTATATGTTAATTTAAAAATTAAAAAGAAAAAATAGAAGCTATAAAATTGTTTTTGAAAAAATGATTAAGACCTTTAGAAGCTCCCAACTTGGTACCCTTCCCCAGAGCACAGGGTATATACCTTCATGTTGTTGTTGTTGTTTGGTTGCTAAGTTGTGTCCGACACTTTTGCCACCCCATGGACTGTAGCCCACTCTGTACATAGGGTTTCCCAGCCAAGAACACCGAAGTGGGTTGCCATTTCTTTCTCCAGGGGATCTTCCCCACCCAGGGATCGAACCCACGTCTCCTGTGTCTCCTGCACTGGCAGGTGGATTCTTTACCACTGAGCCTCCAGGGAAGCCCACATACCTTCATCAGTTCAGTTCAGTCGCTCAGTCGTGTCTGACTCTGTGCAACCCCATGAATCGCAGCACGCCAGGCCTCCCTGTCTACCAACTCCCGGAGTTCACTCAGACTCACCTCCATTGAGTCTGTGATGCCATCCAGCCATCTCATCCTCTGTTGATCCCTTCTCCTCCTGCCCCCAACCCCTCCCAGCATCAGAGTCTTTTCCAATGAGTCAACTCTTCTCATGAGGTGGCCAAAGTACTGGAGTTTCAGCTTCAGCATCATTCCCTCCAAAGAAATCCCAGGGCTGATCTTCAGAATGGACAGGTTGGATCTCCTTGCAGTCCAAGGGACTCTCAAGAGTCTTCTCCAACACCACAGTTCAAAAGCATCAATTCTTTGGCGCTCAGCCTTCTTCACAGTCCAACTCTCACATCCATACATGACCACTGGAAAAACCATAGCCTTGACTAGACGGACCTTATAGGCCACAACAAATAGTTTTAACCAGAAAAGTGTTATCAAGCATACCAAATAGCTGGTTTTATTGCTTTTGCTGCTCTGAACTTAGGATATTATCTTATTTTGAAGTTTTGACACAAGATCTATTTGCTATAGAAAATACAGCAAATTCAGACATAAACAGTCTAATTCACATAAATTTTCTTTCTCCTGTGAACGGGAGGATTCCACATGGCCAAGTCTGGACTTACAGACAGACAGCAAGAGTTTCCTAGATGCCTGAGTGACATCCCCCACCCCCCTAAAAAATGCTCCCTACTCCGGTTCAGCAGAATCTGAAATTACACAATTTACAATTCATTGACCTCTGAAAAAAACAAGTCACGCCCCAAGGAGAGCTGCAAACAAAAGCGTTCCTGAGCCAGATTCCTTGTTGACACTGGTCTCTGGTTACACCCTGGCCTCAAAAGGGAGGAAATACAGTCTTCAAAGCCAGTGCATCCCCACTTTTGTCTATCCCCAGAAGAATCCCTTCCCCCACTCCACAAGAGGAACTCTCTGGGAGTTCAGAAACACAAACACTGCCAGGGGAGGCATTTTCAACTTACACACAATAGATAGATAGATAGATAGATGGATAGACAGATAGATAGAAAGATAGATGGATGGATCATCCAAAGTAACTCACAGGTCTGGCTCATGTTACTTGCCTTGGAGTGAGTTTAAAGCTTTAAACAATTCCTCTCAAGTATGCCCTGTTGTGAATCCCCTTTCCTGTTCAAAACCCTTTCTTGGCCCAGACCCCAGGAGTCACCTTCCAGAAGAATATGGCCACTCCCAGCGCCCCTCTCTCAGTCTCCTCACAAAGCAGAGACTTGTCCCAAAGGGCCAGGTCTGCCCTGGAGGAACAAAGCCACAAGGCTGACATCGCACAAGTAATTACCTTGTCCCCAGAATTCCAGAGAGGCCTTTCCTCGGGCTCTCCTCAGTGTCCTGGATGGTGAGTCTCCTGCTTTATCAGGCCTGGGTCAGAGGCCTGGATGAAGCACTGCCCCCATCACACACCATCAGCAGACTTCACTCATCCACCCTGACTTCCAATCTGTTGGCCTCACCCCTCTTCTCAACACAACGTCCGTAGATCCCTGGACCAGAAGTAAGATAAAGCAGTACTTGGCATTCCCAGTTTGGGCTGTTTTGTCCATTTATGCTAACCACATGCATCATTTTTACATAAGCCCCCAAAATGGAGACTAATGTGCTAAAGGGCAAATTCCCGTTAGGGTCAAGGTGGTGCAGGAATTCCCACCCTGGAGACAAAGACCAGGCTCCTCTTCTGGCACCAGTCTCATCACTAATATTCTTTAGAGTTTCTACCCGGTCCTCTCTCTTATCCTACTTTTAAATCTTCCTTAAAGAGTTATTTCTTCCAGGGTTTCCATGCAAATCCACGCACATCTCAGTAACTTCTGCTTGTTCTATGTACAAGCTCACAGCTCTATCCCCTCAGCATCGTCAGCCCACTTGTTGGGTTCAGACCCTCCACTGCTTCCTTCTTACCTTCATGCATATTCTATCATAAAGGACTTTGGAGCTCCTAAAGCATGTTTATGTACCACACCTCACTGATAATCACATAACATCTTGTCAAGTCGTCTAGGAAAGTGGGTTGTTTCCTACATTTTCACAGATGCTGAGGTTGAGATGCCGAGTAAAATCTTTGTCCACAGCCACCCAGTGGAGGAGTGACAAGCCCAGGGGGAGGATCTTCATTCCCTACCTCTGCTTCTAATGGTCACTCATGCTCAATCTCGTCTCCCTCCGTGAAGTGGTTCCCAGGACACCATCCTCACCCAAATGTTTCCTCTGAACACATTCATTCCCTCGAAGTCGGAAATCAGACAGACCCTTATCCACGTCCCAGCTCTGCCTTTAACCTGCAGTGTGACATTCAGTTCAGTTCCGTTCAGTCGCGCAGTTGTGTCCGACTCTTTGCGACACCATGAATTGCAGCACGCCAGGCCTCCTTGTCCATCACCAACTCCCGGAGTTTACCCAAAACCACGTCCATCGAGTTGGTGATGCCATCCAGCCATCTCATCCTCTGTCGCCCCCTTTTCCTCCTGCCCCCAATCCCTCCCAGCATCAGAGTCTTTTCCAATGAGTCAACTCTTTGCATGAGGTAGCCAAAGTATTGCAGTTTCAGCTTTAGCATCATTCCTTCCAAAGAACACCCAGGACCGATCTCCTTTAGGATGGACTGGTTGGATCTCCTTGCAGTCCAAGGGACTCTCAAGAGTCTTCTCCAACACCACAGCTCAAAAGCATCAATTCGGCGCTCAGCTTTCTTCACAGTGCAACTCTCACATCCATACATGACCACTGGAAAAACCATAGCCTTGACTAGACAGACCTTTGTTGGCAAAGTAATGTCTCTGCTTTTGAATATACTATCTAGGTTGGTCATAACTTTCCTTCCAAGGAGTAAGCATCTTTTAATTTCATGGCTGCAGTCACCATCTGCCGTGATTCTGGAGCCCAGAAAAATAAAGTCTGACACTGTTTCCACTGTTTCCCCATCTATTTCCCATGAAGTGATGAGACCAGATGTCATGATCTTAGTTTTCTAAACGTTGAGCTTTAAGCCAACTTTTTCACTCTCCACTTTCACTTTCATCAAGAGGCTTTTTAGCTCCTCTTCACTTTCTGCCATAAGGGTGGTGTCATCTGCATATCTGACATTAGTCAAGTTATTTAACCTCTGGGAGCCTCAATCCCTTCTTTTGTACATTGAGGGTATGATGATCTCATGAGACCACTGTGAGGATTAAATGAGGATGTAGTGGCACATGGTAAGTACTCAGTTAAACAGTAACTGTCATCTTCATCTTCATCACCCCATCTCTTATCTGAGATGGCAAGGGTCTCCTAATCATTTCCCTTGCCTCCAAGCATGCTAACCTCCCCAACCCCCTCCACTCCTTCACTCCTCCACCTTACCATCCCACCCCCATCCAGGCTGTCTCTGCATTACCTTTCACAAACACACATACATAGGAGAAAAAATGGAGGACATTAAGGAAATTTTTGCTTCCATACTAATATAAGCAAAAGAATAAAAGTGAATTAATTTTAAAAACTGAAATTTCACTACACCCTCCCACTCCTCACCTCCCACCCCTCAGGTCCTACCCATCCCCCAAAGAAAAACCATTTGCAAATTCTGACCAGATGTGTCATTAGGAAACATATTACTCTCCAGATAACAGTGAAATCATCTCCCACCACACCTAGAAGAAACAGACTGGACTCTAACTCCATCAAGTCACTCAATATTCCCCAAACAGCAGCAACTTTCTGAAGATGATCAAAGCCAGGGTGCTGGGGGTCAGCTCCCGACTCTCCCACTCACTAGCATGTATCTGTGGGGAAGTAGCATAACCTTGGTCTGCCTCAATTTTCTCTTGACTAAAACAGGGGAAAAATCTACCCTAAAACTTATATGTGAGAATTCAATGAGATAATCCAAGAAAGATAGTTGGCAGGGGGCTGACAGAATAAACTTTCAAGCACTAGGCACTCATTATTATTAGTGTTCATTTGTTCTTTTCCTTGGCCTGAGCTAGTTCCACAGGATCCCATCACCATCACTCCCTCCCCACTTCCTGTGTGTCTAGTCATCTGCAAGACACCTCCTCCGTGAAGCCCTTTTGGATTGATGCTTCTGAATTCCCTTTGTGGTAGGTATATATCTTTTCTCTAGAGCCCTTTCTGCTCTAGCCTATCTGCATTTTTTTTTCCTGGAGGCTTTCTTAACTGTATCATGAGCATCTTGAAGAAGGCAAGTTTCCTGTCCATTACAAGCAAGAAAGAAGAAAGAAAGAAGATGGGGATGTGGGGAGGGAAGGTGGGAAGTACCACTGATATTGGAAATGTAAACTCTTCAAATTTTAATGGCTTACCTTAACCAAAACTTACAGTGTTAAAAAGCAGAGTGAAGTAAGTTAGAAAGAGAAAAACAAATACCATATATTAACACACATATATGGAATCTAGAAAAATGGTACAGATAAACCTATTTGCAAAGCAGAAATAGAGACACAGACAGAGGAGAAAAAAAAACGTATGGACATCAAGGAGGACAACAGGAAGGTGGGATAAATTCGGAAATTGGGATCAACATATATACACTCTTGATACTGATGTATAAAATGGATAACTAATAACTAACTAATGATGATCTACTGTATAGCTCAGGGAACTCTACTCAGTGCTCTCTGGTGATCTAAGTGGGAAGGAAATCTAAAAAAGATGGAATATATGTACACAGATAACTGATTCACTTTGCTATACAGCAGAAACCAAAATAAAATTGTAAAGAAACTGTACTCAAATAAAAATTAAAAAGAAAAAAAAAGGCATTACATTAACCCATAGATTCTCAGTACTATCCTCCCCAAAAATATTTTTAAATATTTAAGAACCTGCGTTTACATCATATCATATCTACCTCCAACTCCACCCCTCAGTCCAGAATCCATTTGAGGAAGAGTGCCATGTTGGCCACACTTTTTCTAATATTCTCCTTTTTAAGGTTTTTTTTTTTTTTTTTAAAGAAATTGTTATGAATTTGCCTATTGCATCTATTCTTCTTTATCCAAAAGTCCTGGTCCATCATCAAGCTGATTTACCTTGAAAGAATGTGCTGTGTTGGGGGAAGAACAACACAAACCAAGGCTATGACAGCTGTAAATGTACAAACCTGCACATACACAACACAGATTCTGGCCCAAAGAGCAAGACATTCTATTTGTCATTATATATGTTCTTTCTAGGTCTCTCTGATGGCTCAGCGGTAAAGAATCCTAATGCAATGCAGAAAATTTGGGTTTGGTCCCTGGGTCGGGAAGATCCCGTGGAGAAGGGAATGGTAACCCACTCCAGTGTTCTTGCCTGGGAAATCCCACGGACAGAGGAGCCTGGCAGGCTACAGTCAATAGGGTTGCAAAAGAGTTGGACATGACTTAGCAACTAAACAACAACAAAATTTTCTTTCCAGGAATTAAATGTCTTATGGTAATGAGAAAGAGATAGTTTTTCCACATCACCATCTTCTCTTCCCAGTATCTCACCAAATTCATACCTTCCATGTATCTATTAAAGACTGGGGCTATAGTTTATACAAACAGCTCAAAGCAAATGAGGAAAATTGAACATGAACATCTGCATTTTACACAAAAAGAAATACATCTCATATCCTCTTTAGTTTGTCATGACTCCAAAGAGAGAGAGAGCAGGAAAGTCTAGATTTTGTTCTTTTCAATCTGGAATGCAAATGACAGACACCAGCCTTCCCATTTCACAAAGAGTGCCTTGGAGAGAAATGGTGATGTGCCAGGGCTGGGGGAAGAGCTGTTTTTAAAGAACCAAAGCAAAGTTGCAGAAACTGGAACACCCAAATGTTTGCAGTGTCTCAACTGGCCGAGAAACTGGCATGAAAGCCCACAGCCACAGCTTATAGGTACCTGAGTGGCCTGGAAGTACAGATCTCCCTGGGCTGAATACTGTGAACTGCAGGTGCAAATTACCGATGGGAGGTTCAGCTGTGGGAACATGCCACGTATGTAACAAAACTCAATTGAAGGGAGCCAAGTTTAAGATCATAACCCAAACTTGAATACAGGAGGCAGCAAATTCCATAGGATTTAGTTGTAAAAAGAGAATTGCCATATTTTCCTTATGAATTAATTTCAACACTAAGTAGGTGAAAGTAGCACCATACTTACTTTTCACTGAGTACATTTTCATTAACAGAGTCAGCCCTATAAAGACAAAATTGTCCTGCACGTCATTTAGTTCTCCAAGCATTGTATCAGAATCAGCCCTATCTTCATCAAAATAAAAACAGATTAACTTTGTTAAAGAATGCTTATTGAAACTTGTATATTTAAGGTCCAAGTAGAAATGAAGCAGCCAGAAATATCCTAACACTAAAACAACATGATTCTAACTTAGATCACAGTTTTGACTATTTTAATCTCCAAATTGGTTTATTCTGGTGGAATGGATTGGGGAAGATGAGGAAGGAATGTATACTTTTTTAAGCCTTTACAAGATGCTAGGCACTGTTGAGACTCCTTACAAATATCTCTGATCCTCAGACCTCTCTGATCCTTGAAACAGGTATCATTATTCCTGTCTTACACAGAAGGCACTAAATCTCAGAGACACTAAGTAACTTTCCCAAGATCAGCCAGCAAATGGCAGAGACAAAATTCAAACTTTTATATTTAGGATATTTCCTTGCCACATTTAATAAGAGCCCTTACATATCAGTAAGTATTGCAGAGAATCTGATGCTAACTTTGGTATTAATGAAACTTTGTTAAAGTGAAGTGGTTTGGATTAGATTTTACTACTCATTAGAAAATAATTTCTGGGGAGAGTTTATGTCATTTTTTTTAATGTGTCAAAATTTGAACTTTGGATTTCTACTTCAATTTGTAATCCTTTAAAAATATTATCTGCTCTAATTTAAAAGTATTTTCATGTTTTCCTTTTTAATTTTTTATGATTTAGTTCTGAAACTATAAGTCAAAAAAGAAATTCTAATTTAGCATGTGCTCTGCACTTCCAATTTTTTAAGCTATTACTAGTAGCTCCTATATACACAAACATGAGAAATTGCTAATGTAAAATTTCAGTTTTGAAATAAAGAAAAAAAAAGCTAAATCACATCAAAGAAAAATAAGCACTGGAAGATACTTTCTAGAAAAAAAATTAATATATAATTATTTTAGGAGAAGCTACAAATCTGTGTAACCACCCCAGCGCCCCCCAAAATTAAATAACCTAATCAGATCACTTAGAGAAATAAGTGCTTTTTGCTGCCCTACCCTAAGCTCATATTGCTATTTAACCTGCCTTTAAACAAACAAGAATTTTTTAACATTTTCTATCCTTTAAGCAAATGTTCTTTGCTTGGCTAAATGACAATGTTCCAGAAATGCCTACCACAGAAGCATAAAAAACCCTTGGCAACATTCCAGGAGAAATTTACCCTGCATAATGTGTTCCAGCAAACGCTCAATAGCTTTTCTGGTGAACCTGCTGGTTCTGTGTGCACTTGAACAGGATCTGAAAAGAACAAAAGAAAAAACTGATAGACATTTTCCTTTTTGTTAGTCTGGTGAAGTAGCCCTTAGCTTGAATGAACAAACTTTCCAAACTTGGAAAAGTGAATGCATGTATGGCTAACCTAAACCTGGCTCTGGGCTCTGATGTCAATTTTGCTTTACTCTTTGACTCCCTGAAATTCAAGTATAATTATATTGTTTGTCTTTTCGTCCAATAAAATGTGCGTTAGCATTTGGTTCTCCTTGGAGTGTAGTATTTGTTCAGATGAATGTATTCTTTCAAATGATTCGTAGTGCTGTCATAATGAGAATGCTTTAGATTAGACATCCACTCTCCATAGAATATTAAAAAGAGGGAGACCAGAGGGACAAACCTCCTCAAAAGGGTTCAGAAGTGTGCTCACAATTGGCTAAGGCTATCACATTCTCCAGATATTTATGAGAATTTCACCAAGTGAAAAGACTTGAAGATGAAATCCATTTTATAAAGTGAAATAGACACAAGTTTTAATATTTTATGCCCCTTTGCAACTTTTTCTTAGAATAAACATTTCCTACTTTAAAAATAAAACGATTGGACATTTTACAGCCTATGAAACCGTAACAAGCCCCATTTGGCCCCAGTTCTCCTTGGACATGGGGGGATGCAGAGTTGGGCTGAGTTGCCCAGAATCTGTACTAAAAGCCTATTTGACCTTAAATGCCCTGAATGGAGGAAGTGTTGTGGGAGCAGGATTCAGTAGTGATCGGAAAGGTAAAATTTTCTCCATCTGATGTTCTAGAAGACACACATAGAGCTGAAACTCAACCCATTTTGCAGGCAAGACCTCCCTCTAGATGCAAATGCCAGGCGAAAGGGAGAACTTAAGCCTGAGGAAGGACTGAAGGCCCTGGAGTTTGCCTTCAGAGGCCTCCCAGTCTCAGTCCATCAGCCTGCTCCACACAGGGCCTTTCTCTGGCTCCCTGGGGCCACTTGGAGGAGCACAGCAGGGGGACAATTGGGACTTAAAATATAGACTTCTGATGGTATCATGAGAGATACCCTGACAGGGTTGAAGAGACATCATCGCACAACTTTAACAGCTAAACATAGTTTAAACGTATGGTGCGCTTGTAACACTCTTCTGGCATTTCTTCACTTATTACTTTGCTGGAACCCTCCCCCTGCCCCCCAAAAAAATGGAAAAGACCTAGAGAGGCCCTGGCTACCAGGAAGTCATGTGGTGTATTAGGAGAAGGCAAGATCTTTACAAAACCCTCAACTGCTTCCTGCAGAAGAAAGCTGGGCCTCTAGACTCCCAGTCAACAGAGGAAATCACCAAATGCCAAAGCAGCACGAAACAGACAAGACTAAAGGGAGCTTTGACTGTCAGCCTTCTCCATCCTCACAAAGTAACCGTGATTCTGAGTGAAGGTGTTTCCTTCCAGATCTTTAAAAAGAAATACACACACAAAACATATGGAAGGAAACACCTTAGTGTTAGTCTATATTTAAAGAATAAATGATGATATTTTATGTGTCTTTCTTCATACATGGTATAATGCTATGCTGGTGTTTGCATGAACAGTCGTGTCCACCTCTTTGCAACCCCATGGACTGTAGTCCACCAGGCTCCTCTGTCCATGGGATTTCCCAGGCAAGAAGACTGGAGTGAGTTGCCATCTCTTTCTCCAGGGGATCTTCCTCACCCAGGGATCAAACCAGAGACTCCCATGTCTCCTGCACTCCAGGTGCGTTCTTTACTAATACACCAGCTGGGAAACCCACAGTGCCATACACATCCTAAACGAATTGCTTTATTTTTCACTTAAATTCATTTAACAATATTTTGAAACTTATCCATGTGGCCTCATATAGATTTATTTCAATACTTCTGGCTACTGAATAGTATTTCATCTTTTGAAACCATCAGTTTTATTTACCCATTCCCCTGCTGAAGTACATCAATTTTTGTGTGTTGCTGACCTGATGCATTCTTCCAGCCCACTTAAGCTTTCCCTTCTCAGAAGTCTGACTTTACTTTATTCTCCTTAATTGTTCCACGTTTGTGAGATCTGTCTCCCAGACTAGAAAGTAAACATCTAAAGAGCAACTTCTACAGCCAGCATCTAAGAGAATCATTTTATCTGTGTAACAATTTGGTGAATGATGAATTTGGGGCTTTTGACTCTATCAGAAAGCTTCAACAGGAGCTTTGGACTCACAGAGGCTCAACAAATTCTATCTACTTATTTATTTCCTCTTGTTTCTTAAAAGCTGCTGCTGCTAAGTCATTTCAGTCATGTCCGACTCTGTGTGACCCCATAGACAGCAGCCCACCAAGCTCCTCCGTCCATGGGATTTTCCAGGCGGGAGTACTGGAGTGGGGTGCCATTGCCTTCTCTGGTTTCTTAAAAGAGAAGTTCTGTATTTTCAAAGCAGGTTCAACTAAAATTCACTTCCTTTTCTAATCTAGATTTGTGGAGGTCAATATCTCCTTAAGATGTTCCAAATCCTAATACTGGTGATACAATGAAGGTTGTTCCTTTTAAAGATGAGTGTGTGTGTGTGTGTGTGTTTGAGAGAGGGGGAGAGAGAGATGGAGACAGAAATACAAAAAGACAGAGAAAAAGACAGGGAGAGAAGAGAGGGAGGGGGAGAGGAGGGGAGGAGGAAGAGAGAAGGTTCCCAAACCCTCTTTGAGGAGTGGCCCTGTGGCCCCTGCTGGCCTGGAGGCAAAGCCAGGCACAAAGGACTAATTCTCTTTGTAAACGAAATCTGGATAACAAGCACTATTCCTTCTTTTTCTTTAAAAATCTTATTACTCTGCCACTTTTACTTTACCCTTTGAGGTTGCTGGTGTCCAAATCATTTTCTTTTCCAGGAAACTTTATTCTCTGAGTCTTTAGTCTTCCTAAAGAAATTTAAAAAAAAAAAATTTTTTTTTTTGTTAATGCTCTTTCTAGGAACAAAGAAGAAAGCACAAAGTCTCCACATCCACTCACCAGAAATCCTCCAAACCATTCAACCAGACCCCGGATCATGTCATAAAGAGCTGCTTGGAAAATGTGAAAACTTTGCCAAAGAGACTCATCCATTGCATTGTTTGTTAGAGGAAAGAAGAAAGTGTGGACTTATGAAAGCTATGGAAACAAACAAGTAATTGGGGACTTCTTTGTTTGTGTTAGATCATTTTTTCATCTTGTAAAATCATTTTAATTCCTTCTTAGTCTAAGACACCTTCAGCAGCTTTGTTGGCTTTTTCAAGTCTGACCCCTCCCAGAATGCACACATGCTCATATCCATGCAGTTCTGCAAAGAATCTCAAGCCCTTCAAAAATCCACTGGACTAGAAAAGCCCACGTTAAGATCTAAAGTAAAGTGAAATTTTCAAGAATCCAGATGTCGGCAGAAATAGTAAGTGACAGGCACTACATGCATTGACAGTAGCTACAAAATAAAAAACAGTCTCTATCTGTGGGTTTTGGAGTATATTTGGATTTTATCTTGGGTTGGTCTTTTCAGACATGCCCATATCCATTATGGATGGCAAGAGGAACAACATGTCATCAATGCGCCACCATCTTCAATCACAAAGGTTGACTCTGTGTCTGGAAGATAATATACTGGACAAGGCACAAAACAACACTGATCACAAGGAGATGATCTCACTGAAAGTACCTACACCTGTAGCAAGTACTGGAATTAAGTGAATGAATGATCTTGCCCATCAGTGCCCTTCACTTGTTTCTTATCACATCCTTGGCATTATCTCTTTCGGCAGCTACCCTACCCTCAAAATCATTCTTAGTACTCTTTCAACTTTAAAGACTTCTCCATCTGCCATCTTCCTTAGACTGAACCTATTCCAAACCCTCAACTACTCCCCAAACCATATACTCATAAGATTACCGTCATTAGAGTAACTTCCACCATGTACAGAATGAATCCTATGTGTCAGCTATGCATGTAGCACCAAAAATATGCTAATGTATGTATTCAATCTGTACAACAACTCTGCTAGGTAGGTAGTAGTATTTTCATTCAAAGATGAGAAACATAAGCCTCAAAGAAAAGCGATATGCTAAAGGTTACAGAGCAAAAAAAAAAACTGGCAAAACTGGGTTTATCCTTAATTCCATTTGACTGCAAACTCTGTTTCAGTCTTGTTGGCTGGTACCACCATCGCACTTTTCCAGAAAATTATTAAAATTACAGAATTCTCAGTGTAGATGTGTTCTCAGCCTGCTTTGGCTCAAAATATTTCAGCAGAAAAGGATGTTAGAGATGATCTTGTCTGACTCTCACACTTTACAAATAAGGAAACTGACAGTCAAGGAGGATGGGTTACTGGTCCAATCATGACCTTCCCTTTTTTAGTTCTTAAGGGGGCGGGAACCACATCCTTTGGGAAGTCATTTCATGCTCCTCCTAGCATAACTCTAAGTGCACCAAAAGCCTGTATGTGGACCTCTGATGTCCATTCCAAAAGGAGCAGAATATCAAGTCCAGAACACCTGAACGGCCAGAGCAAAGAAAGGCCAGACTGAGACGGCATCAACCTCAAAGGGAATAGAACAAGCCAAGGATGTTGCCTGGTCCTCGAAGCTAGCAAAGCAACGAAGACAAGACATGTAAAACCACAGCAAAGCCCTCCCCCCAAAACCAACACCTGTATCCCAAAGCCACTTTTACCAACAGCAGTGACATGCAACCCAATTAAGCAGATCATTTCAAAGTCCTTCTCTTTAAGTCTGAGTAGCTGGAATGAGGAGAGAGAAGACAAGTCAGTGCTTGAAAGCTTGCCTTTAGGTTTGTTATCAAGAATAACAAGTGATGCCATATTTCAAGTGTGTTTAAAAGTCCTGAATCATATAACTATTCTGCCTTGTGTTGTCTTGAAAATGTAAAAATAGAAATGGAAGAAATTATCAAAGGGCAATAAAGCAGGGAAACAGAGATGAGGCAGGGGTGTGGGCTGCAATTCATTGTTACAGATGCTTTAAACACTTACTGTATGGCAGTAGTTGACAAGCCTGGTTAAGAACAGAGCAATAAATATGCTTTCAATCTCTCTCCTAAAGAGACATAATAATAGGGCAAGAGAATAAAGAGTGTAACTGTTTAATAGCCATCCTTATTTTCTAAAGAAGGCAGTTTTTTGGTGACCCTAATGCTTTCAACATTCATTTTTTGTCCCTTTATTATATCATTAGGCTACATCAAAAACACAAAATGTGCTATTTAATAGATCACATGTAACAAGAGAGGACACATGGGGTGGGTCAATGATCAGGGCTTGCCTGATTAGCTTTAATTGATTCACTTATCTTCAAGCTTCCCTAGACTATTTTGTAAATAAGTATGATTCAATACCAGGTGTTACATAAATATTCAATGTAAATACATATACACACACATAAATGTGTTGAATATATTGTGACCATTTGTTATATCCAGGCACTAAGCCTGCTGACCAGCTAAATAAGTTCCCTAGGCTCTAAAAGTATAAATCCTGAGCCCTCCCAGGAACATGCAGTGTTTGCTCAATCTGTAAACACGTAATTATTGAACTTGCCTTCTAAAGTAACACCACACCCTGGATATGATGCAAAACCCAGCATTACAAGATAAGCTCTGTCTCAAGTTTATGCTCGTTGTAGTGCCTGAAGTATTTGCTCATATACTCAGGGACCGAAGCAGAAGTAAACAGTCAGGCCAGTATTATAGGGACACCTGGGTTTCAAAATCGACTTTCTTCTATTGTGAAAGCAATGAATGGAGTTCAGCAGAACTCCTGTAAGAATGCCGACTCATCCCACACCACGTGGGTCACAAGACTTTGACCTTAGCTCAGGCCACCCTAAGAGGCCGAGGGCCATCCCCTTCCCTAGGGAGTCTGACCCAAGCTCCCAGTCCCCTGCCGCCACACATCACCTCCTGCCTGTCTCCTGTCTGCACCCTCTTGCACTGGGCGTTAACCAAGACTGTGCTCAGATCTCCAGCCAGGGCTCTGCACGGTACATTTAACCTGCCTGGACTCATGACTCTTTATACCTTTAAAACTCTACAAAATCACTTCTTAGGTATGATTTTTTTTATATCCTTCCCTCCCCACCAAGATATTCTATAGCTAGCTGAGCAATTAAGAGCCAGAACCTGGGAGCCCAACGCCTGGGGTTGAATCCTGATCCACCACAGACTAACTGCACCTCAGTCTCCCTACCTGTCCTTCTTAGGTGTATAAAGTGGCTCAGTCAGAAAGAATCCATCTGTAACACAGGACACTGCCTGCAATGCAGATGTGGGTTCGAACCCTGGGTCAGGAAGATCCTCTGGAGAAGAAAATGGCAACCCAGTCCAGTATTCTTGCCTGGAGAATTCCATGGACAGAGGAGCCTGGCAGGCTAACAGTCCATGAGGTCTCAAAGAGTCGGACACAACTAAGCAACTAAACAACAACAGTCAAGATGAACAGGTAAGCAAAGAGCTTAGATTAGTGCCTGGTACGCAGTAAATGCTGCCGCCCAAGCGCAAGCATAATAAATGTGATCAAAAATGGTAGCTCCTATTTACCTTGGTGTTCATGAGACAAAGGGGACTGACAGGGCTGTATCTGGGCTGGCCCATCAGGGAAATGCCTGTAACGGCCAGCATTGCATTGCCAGTTGTCCCTGCAAACACTGCAGCTGGCCTGGTGTGACCAGCTGTTCACAACTTCACGAAGAAGCAAAATCCACGTCTGGATTTTAAGTTATTGGTTTACATTTTAAAAATTCATGTCTGAGCCAAAGAAAGCACATTTAAAGGCAGATTTAGCCCTTAAGCCACTATTTTGTGACCTCTGACATTTAGGAATCTATAATGGGAGGGGGGTGTATGTATGTGTGCATGTGTGTGCATTTTCATTTTTCTGTGTTCATCCTCTGTACTTCTGCCACAGTTAAATATCTGAGGGGTAGTAGAAAGCATGCAGAAAGTATTCAGTTAAGATCAGCTGACCAATGAAGGTTTATTGACAGACACCAGAGGAACTTTGCTGAAAGAAAACAATGAGTAAGTTAGTGTCACCCACATTCAATGCCCTCCGCATCTTCAGGTCAACAAGCCAAGCCCTGATGACACAAAGATGAACAAGATGCAGTCCCTGATCTTAAAGAATGTTATAGACTTGTGGGGCCACAGACATGTAGACAACTGTAATCGTTACAAAACATGCGAACATGTTTTATCTCAACATCAGGAGAACCTAAGGTAGTTGGGACAGCGTGTGACCTTATACTCAAAATATAGAAGAGAAACAGGTTAAATGACTTGTCCGAGGTCACTCCAGCAGTTCATGGTGTTGTAATAAGAACCCAGCTCTGCTGACTTCAAACCCAGGACTCTTTCTGCTGAATGCTAATATTCTAACATAAAACGCCTCTATTTCCCAATGCCTCTACACTGGAGAAATTGGGCTCAGGAAGAGGGTCAATACCCAGTGAGTTAGATGGAGGCATTGATAGCATCATAGAAGGCAGGCTTTGAAAAGCACCTGTGAACAGTCAAATATTTTTCTTTTCATTAATTATAATTTTCCAACTACCAAAAAGAATTTGAGGCTACTTTCAACAAGGCATAATACCATGTATATTTTTCATGTTCAAGAAACAAAGTAATGAAGGAAAACAGAGATGAAATCCCTGTTTCAGAAAGTTGAGGGTAAGCACAAGTGGGCATAACTCCTAGCTCTGAGCTTCCTGAGAGACAAGATAAACTGGGAAGTGATAAGATTCTGGTTTATAAAAGGAGGCAGACCAATTTTAATTTTAGCATATATTATCACCATTTGTTCTCTGAATCCGCACAACAAAAATCAGTATTCTTATGGAAAACATTGATCTGAAAATGCATTTTATATAAAAAAAAATGAATTTGTTATATTTGTAAAGTTTGTGGGTTGCCTGGAAAATCTCATGGACAGAGGAGCCTGGTAGGCTGCAGTCCATGGGGTCACTAAGAGTCGGGCACGACTGAGCAACTTCACTTTCACTTTTCACTTCCATGCATTGGAGAGGGAAATGGCAACCCCCTCCAGTGTTCTTGCCTGGAGAATCTCAGGAACGGGGAGCCTGGTGGGCTGCCATCTATGTGGTCGCACAGAGTCAGACACGACTGAAGTGACTTAGCAGTAGCAGTAGCAGTGGGTTGATCAGAAGATTTGGAAATTTTGTAACAACATACTCACTAGCACATGATTGCCAACATGAATGGTTTGGCCTGTCCTATAAAGGAAAGCGCAAGAATTGGCATCTTGTTTAGAAGGCTCATGCAGCAGAGTGTGGGAGCATGGAAACAGTAATGGGTGGAGGAGGGGGAGTCGGGGGAAAGGGTGAGCAAAAGGTTGCCTCTTCACAAACGGCACACATTTCAAGTTCTTAACTGGTGTGCTAAGTCACTTCAGTCATGTCCTACTCTGTGCGACCCTATGGACTGGAGACTGCCATGCTCCTCTGTCCGTGGAATTCTCCAGGCAAGAACACTGGAGTGGATTGCCATGCCCTCCTCCAGGGGGTCTTCCCCACCCAGGGATCAAATCTGTGTCTCTTACATCTCCCGCATTGGCAGGCAGGTTCTTTACTACTAGCACACCTGGGAAGTCCTAAAGTAGGCTTAATGGCCCATATGGGGATCGAACCCACGACCTGGGCGTTATTAGTACCACACTCTAACCGACTGAGCTAACCAGCCAGCTTAACTGGAACTATTGCCAAAATGGCACATCAAACACAAGATGACATTCATCAGCTATGAGGATATTTCATCATTCATCATTCATTCAACAAACATTTACTGAGTGCCCACAGAGTGGGCCTTCAAGCCCTGTCCTTAGGGATGAAGATGGGGCAATGAACAACACAGACAGAAATGCCTGCCTTCACCAAGCCTTCCTGAGGCAAAGCCTAGCATGTTGCACAAATTAAAGATGTTGTACACTTGTCTATGAGAGAGCTGGAGTTCCCACAGTCACACTGGCATCCAAATCTGCTGTCCTAAAAAGGCTGCTGCTGCTGCTGCTAAGTCGTGTCAGTCATGTCCGACTCTGTGCGACCCCAGAGACGGCAGCCCAGGCTCCCCCGTCCCTGGGATTCTCCAGGCAAGAACACTGGAGTGGGTTGCCGTTTCCTTCTCCAATGCAGGCTACACCTCTGCATTACTGCAGATGGTAAAACATGCTTGGCTTTTGTCACACTATCTGGAGCCAGGAAGGGAAGCACAAACACTGATCCTAACAGGGTTGAAGCCCAGGTCCCACCTTCGGAAGCTCACAAATGGATGGAGTGTCGGCAGGCACCTCCTTCAGTCTGGGGCAATGGTTCCCCCCGCTCCACCCCATTCTAAACATGGCTTTAAGAAGCAATTGGAAGAAAGAGAGGGAAGAGGAGCTAAAACAACCATAGAAGCTGTTACACACGGTAGAAAATAAACAAATCAAGTTTTCTAAGACCCACGCATGCATTTACTTAACTAACATTCATAACTCCTCACTACATATGCAAAGAGCACTGTGTTGGAATCTAAGCAAAAAGAGAGTGGGATGGGTGGAGACATGGTTCTTGCTCTGATGTCTCTTGACTTCTAGAAATAGAGCCAGACATTAAACAATTAATTAATTAAAGTAGTACAACTACTAGGAAGAACTACTGGAGTCTACAAGAACTTTACATGGGCAAATGAACCTAGTGCCAAAGACAACAGAAACCCTTTACACCAGCCCACTCTCTCTCCCTCTCCTCCACCACCCCACCCCTCCCCGCCCTCCTTCTCCTCTCTCAGACACACACATGCACACAGATGCACACACAGGCATACAGAGCTATGATGTAATCAGGAACCACTTGTCTTCCTCTTTCAAAGAGGCAACTTTTGAGCTGTAAATACTAAAGATACTACACATACTGGCTTTTAGGCCAACAGGCTGCAATCCTGGCAAAAAAAACTGTAGCCAGAATTTCTACTCTGAGTTAAGATGCAGCCAACTACAAAGGAAAAAAAAGAATATTTGAACTGATTACATCTTCAAATATTTTCTAGATCTTTGAGTTTATGGTTGTGCTTGTCCAACTTGATACTAAATTATCAAGAATTAGAATGTATAGGCCTCAGATATGAGTTTGCTGGAGAGCACAGTGTTCAGACAAAAATGACAGCTTTTCATTGGATTCTGTGCTGTTCTATAAGCAGCTCAGTGTCAGATGCTGAAGTTATGCTAAACTACATAAACACAGAAGATGTAAAAGTAAAATTGAAAAATTAAAACTTAGAGTCCACCTATATTGAACTTTCGCTATTCAATTAAAATGTCAAATTGGAAAAAAGCATAAGAAAACAAGTAAGGAACAATAATTTCAGACAAAATATTGAGTTGGGCAAATTTTACAACTTTTCAAATAAGTTACATAAGTACAAAATATTTGTGATAGATAAAAATCAGGAAATACAGGTATATAGAAGAAGATAAAAATACAGCCATATTTAATAACCAAAGCATTTTCCATAAAATGACTATATCAAAGTATTTAACCAATTCTTTATTATTGGGTATTTGTGCTTTTTTCTAATCTTTAGTAACATAATGTTTTAATAAACACATTTATGCATGCATTTCTGCACATCTCATTATTTTCTTATAATAAGCTCCTAGAAGTGGAATTTCTTAGATGGACAGTATTCAGATGTTTAAAATCAGAATTAAAGCAATAGCCAAATTTAAAATCTCTTCAAATTCTTTTTTTAAGTCCTTACAACACCTTCAAAATTAAGACACATCCAAAAATGGAAAGAAAACAGTTTTTGATTCCATATCAAAGTCAATAAAAGTGTTAGTTGCTGAGTTGTGTACAACTCTTTGCAACCCCAAGGACTGTGGCCTACCAGGCTCCTCTGTCCATGGGATTTCCCAGGCAAAAATATTGGAGTGGGTTGCTATTTCCTTCTACAGGGGATCTTCCTGACCCAAGACCTGAAACCCAGGTCTCCTGCACTGCAGGCAGATTCTTTACCATTTGAGCCACAAGGGAAGCCCCAATATTAATATTAGATATATATATAATTTGAAGATTCTGACATTTCTTAAAACCTCACCAAACACTGACAGTCAGCAATATCATATGGTTATAGATACTTCTCAGAGAGCAAACCTGTTTCTGACTATAATACAACAAACATGTTAACTGACTGTTTCATTTCTAAATTTAAAAGGCTGAACAGAAAACCAATTGCACCAAACATATCTGTAAAAATTTTAAATGTACACAATTGCATTTAACATAATAGCTGGACTGAAATGTTTATTTCTTGGTTTGGCCATGGGCAAAGTCACAATCTCTATGGATTTTAGTTCTGAGCAGAAAGACATAAGACCTGGAGTTTCCAGAATTTTTTATTTAATAGAACTTTTCAAAAAATACTAGCATAGAATTTTAAAATAACCTTAAAATGAGAGGGAAACATAATATCGGAATAAGAAAGCATCATTTAACCTATTTTTTTAATCTGCTCCATTGCTCATATTTTTATTGTTTTTCCTTTGAGTGTGAGAATTTGCACTAATCTATTGACACTTAGCAGCAGCAGCAGCATTGACACTTAATTGAAAACAACTCCTCCTAAGTCATTTCCACTTAAAAAGTACAGTAGTTTTGTGATTCTAAATTTCAATCTGCTGTTGCTGCTGCTAAGTCGCTTCAATCGTGTCCGACTGTGTGCGACCACATAGACGGCAGCCCACCAGGCTCCGCTGTCCCTGGGATTCTCCAGGCAAGAACACTGGAGTGGGTTTCCATTTCCTTCTCCAATGCATGAAAGTGAAAAGTGAAATTTCAATCTAGGTTCTATGCAAAAAAGTAATTGGTAAGAAATTTTTAAAATTCAGTGTCTCATAGTTCTTTAAGAATGCCAGGAAGCAAGTGTGGGCATTTTACCCTCAGACAGCCACACAGTGGGTGCCATCTGTGGCCAGGCACTGGGTTATGCAATGGAGACACAGTGACACAAAGCCCTGCTTCTATCTTCAGAGTGTTCTTACCTAAAGGAAACAGATGCTAAAACAAACTGGCAGGAGGGCACAAAAAGTGGTGTAATATGGGAAATAATCTTGGAACACAGAGCCTTCAGCAGCACCCTACCCACTGGGCTGGAGGTGGCTAGCGGACCAGAGATTCTGGGAACGGTGATGCTGAAACTGAGTGTTAAAGGACAGGGTGAGTGTTAGGCAGCTGAGGATGTCTTAATAGGCAAATGCATATATATTCTAAATATATACAAAAGCATTTATATGTAACACAGATCTTTTTATGAGTTCTCTAATAGAGTTCTTTAACTCATTGCTAGTGAGCTTGACCATCTTTCATATATTTATTGGCTAAATATAGTTTTATCTATGAATTAATTTTTTTACAAACCCTACAGGTCAGATATTCCTAAATCTAGAGTTCCAGAACCCCTAATATATATGAAATTTTCTATGTGTAATGGATGTGGATTGTTTTCAGGATAAGGCCCAAGAAATATTAAGAACCACTGATCTTAAACTCTGTAGACTAAGAGGAACATGTGGAAAGAAAGAAGCAGGGCTAGAAGGAAGGAGGTGAAAGGGGTGATGACAGGGTTCTGTGACTGGTTAGGTGCATGTACACATACCCAAGTGTGCACACACACACAACTTTTATTATCTTATCCTCATCAATATCAACCTTCCAATAACACTCACTCATTTCCCTTCCCTTGAAGTCTTCACCCCAGCCGCATAGGGGCTACTAGATCACAGTAGATGGGGTTTACTTCTTACTAATATTTGTATACATATCATAGAGAATGTTTACTCAAGATGCTTCTTTATCTACATTTTGGTTCATTGTTGTTGCTGTTCAGTTGCTAAGTCATGTCCGACTCTTTGTGACCCCATGGACTGCAGCACGCCAAAGCTTCCCTGTCCTTCACTATCTCCCAGAGTTTGCTCAGACTCATGTCCATTGAGTTGGTGATGCCATCCAACCATCTCATCCTCTGTTTCCCGCTTCTCCTCCTATCTTCAATCTTTCCCAGCATCAGGGTCTTTTCCAATTAATCAGCTCTTTGCATCCAGGTGGCCAAAGTATTGGAGCTTCAGCTTCAGCATCAGTGCTTCCAATGAATATTCAGGACTGACTGGTTTGATCTCCTTGATGTCCAAGGAGCTCTCAAGACTCCCTTCAGCACCACAATTCAAAAGCATCACTTCTTGGGCATTCAGCCTTCTTTATGGTCCATCTCTCATATTCATACATGACTACCGGAAAAACCATAGCTTTGACTATACGAACTTTTGTCAGCAAAATGATGTCTCTGCTTTTTAAGAAACTGCCTAGGTTTGTCATAGCTTTTCTTCCAAGTAGCAAGTGTCTTAATTCCGTGGCTGCAGTCACAATCCACAGTGATTTTGGTTCATAGAAACATTCAAAAACTTACACATACAAGCCATAATCTATTTATTTAAACCATGGAAAAGCCATTGACTTCGATCCATAGGTGCAGCATGAAGTGAAAGTGAAGTCACTCAGTCGTGTCCGACTCTTTGAGACCCCATGGACTGTAGCCTACTGGGCTCCTCTGTCCATGGGATTTTTCAGGCAAGAATACTGGAGTGGGTTGCCATTTCCTTCTCCAGGGGAGCTTCCTGACCCAGGGATGGAACCCAGGTCTCCCGCATTGTAGGCAGACGCTTTACCGTCTGAGCCACAAGGGAAGCCACGTGCAACATAGTTACTTTCAAAAGTAATAATTTCCCTAATGTGTACAAAAAACTAGGTGATCACTTCCATTATACATATATATGTGCATCATGTGTCTACTGGTTTGTGAAGTCAAGTTATTTCTTATTGTGGACAATGGTCCAAAAAGTTTGAAAAAGGCTTTTCCGGAGAAGGTCAAACTTCTGAAACTCAAGCACTGTGGAGGAGAAAAGCTAGGGAGAATCAGAGAGAATAAAAGAATACCTGGATATCTTCCTCATCCTCACATTCCATTTTGCAAATTTGAGAGCTAAAGCCCACAGGGCTTAAAGACCTTGCCCAAGTCACAGTGCCAGCACTGAAATCTAGTCTACACAGGGGGAAAAGTACAAGCATTTTGTTCTACACCTGAAAAAGGGAAAGTATCTTTTCCACTTCTTGGAGATGGCAACATTTGTAGTCACATAAAAATTTAGGAGGGTATAAAGTAGCCTATCTCCCTCTCTAGTATCATGAGTTTTATAATTTAATAAACACACTTTTATTTTAGAAATATATTTTGCATTTGTAACTGCTTTTTGCTTAATACTTTGACTCAGAAGGCAGTTCTTAACTATGAGCTGAAAAAGTACATAAATGTTTTTCTTGTGTTGTATGCATGTTCAGTCATGTCTGACTCTTGGCAACCCCATGGACTGTAGCCCACCAGGCTCCTCTGTCCATGGAATTCTCTAGGCAAGAACATTGGAGTGGGTTGTCATTTCCTCCTCCAGGGGATTTTCTGGACTCAGGGATCCAACCCACATATCGTATGTCTCTTGCATTGGCAGGCAGATTCTTTACTGATGAGCCATTTCAGGAAGGATGAAAACAGTCTTGCTAGGCAAAAGCACAGAAAATGAGCAGTTCTGTATAAAGAGTACATTAGCAAAGTGTGTTAGTCTCTCAGTCGTGTCCGACTCTTTGCAACCCCATGGACTCTCTGTGGAATTCTCCAGGCAAGAATACTGGAGTGGGTAGCCATTCCCTTCTCCAGGGGATCTTCCTGACCCAGGGATTGGAACCCAGGTCTTCCGGGTTCTAATTGCAGACAGATTCTTTGCCATCTGAGCCACCAGGGATCTGGAGACAGACAGTATAGGTCCAAACATTACAGGACTGTGGACAAGTTAAGTTTCCCTGTGCTTTTCATTGTTGTTCAGTCGCTCAGTTGTGTCTGACTCCTTGCGACCCCATGGACTGCAGTACACCAGGCTTCCCTGTCCTTCACCATCTCCCAGAGTTGCTCAAACTCATGTACATTGAGTCGGTGATGCCATCCAACCATCTCATGCTCTGTCCTCCCCTCTCCCCCTGCCTTCAATTTTTCCCAGTATCAGGGTCTTTTCCAAAGAGTAGGCTCTTCCCATCAGGTGGCCAAAGGATTGGAGCTTTAGTCTCAGCATCAGTCCTTCTAATGAATATTCAGGGTTGATTTCTTTCGGATTGACTGGTTTGATCTCCTTGCAGTCCAAGGCACTCTAAAGCGTCTTCACCAGCATCACAGTTTGAAGGCATCAGTTCAGCACTCAGCCTTTTTACTGTCCAGTTCTCACATTAGTACATGACTACTGGAAAAACCACAGCTTTGACTATATGGACCTTTGTAGGCAAAGTTATGTCTCCACTTTTTAATACACTGTCTACGTTTGTCATTGCTTTACTTCCAAGGAGTAACTGTCTTTTAATTTCATGACTGCAGTTACCATCCACAGTGATTTTGAACCCAAAGAAAATAAAGTCTGTCACAGTTTCCATTGTTTCCCCATCTATTTGCCATGAAGTGATGGGATCAGATGCCATGATCTTAGTTTTTTGAAGGTTGTTTTAACATTCTGTGCTGTAGTTTACTTATTTATAAAATGGTACCTACCTCCTAGGGTTCTTGCAAAGATTAAACGAGATTAATTCACATACAACTCTGAAAATGCTTTCTGGAATGTGATAAATGCTCAGAAATGTCAGCTGCTCTAAATAAGAATGGAAATCAAGACTATTGGAGCTTGTGATATCCCCTTTTTATCTTTACTTCCCATTGGCATACATCCTCACCTTCAACGGTTTTCCTCTAGAATTTTTTACGTTCCTGAAGTAATTCCTACCCCTTTGGTCACAAGGCATTATTGTTTTTTAAGAAATTGCTGAATTCAACTTGCTATTATTTTGCTAAGAATTTTTGTAGTTATGTTTATGAGGCATATTGGTCTCCACTTGTTTTTCTTTCTCTCTCTCTCGTGATGTTACTGTCAGATTTGCATATCAAGGTGATACTGGCCTCTTGAAATGAGTTCAGAAGTATTCCATCTTCTTATTTTCTGAGTTTGTGAGACATTGGTATGTTTCTTTTTACAATATTTTCTAGAATTCACAAGTGAAGCCATATGGGCCTACAATTTTCTTTGTGGGAAATTTTTTAATTTACACATTTAATTTCTTTACTAGATTTGGGATATTCAGGTTTCCTAATTCTTCAGTCATACTGGTTAATTGTATCTTTTAAGGAATTTGCCCATTCTTCTAATTGTTGAATTTATCTACATAAAATTATTCATATATTTATCTATCACCTTTATGATGTCTACAGCATCTGTAGCACATCCCATTTTCATTCCTGAATTGACAGTTTGTGTCTTCCATGTTTTTTTTTTCCTTAATGAGTCTAGCTAGAGGTTTATACCATTTATTGAATTTACCAACCAGCTTTTCATTTCTTTGACTTTCTCTATTATTTTTGTCTTATATGTTATTAATTTCTGCCTGTATCTTTATTTTCTCCCTTCTACTTTATTTGTGTTTAATTTGTTCTTCCTTTCTTTTAAAGTTATAATCTTGATTATTGATTTTAGGCCTTTCTTTTCTTCCAGTATAAACAGTTAACTATATAGCTCTCTCAAGATTCTGCTTTAACATCACATAAATTGTGATACGTGTTTTTATTTTCATTCAAAATACTTCTACATTTCCTTGTGATTTCTTCTTTGAACTGTGTGTGGTTTAGAAGTGTGCTATTTAATTCCTAAGTATTGGGAGATTTCCCAAATAGTTCTTATTAATTTCAAATTTAATTGCACTATTGTCAGAGGACAAATTCTATGATTTCAATACTTTTAAATTCGTTAGCACTTGTTTATGAATAACATATGGTTTCTTTTGGTTAATGTTTCATGTGACCTTAAAAAGAAGGTGTAGTCTGCTGTTGTTGGGCGAAGTATTTTATGAATGCCAATTAGATCCAGTTCACTGATGGTGTCATTCAAGTCTTCAACATCCTTGTGGATGTTCTATCTTCTTTCTTGATTATTAACTGAAGAATGTTGACTAATCCAATTGTAATTGTGGATTTTAAAATTTCCCTTTAGTTCATCAAGTTGGATTTTTTAAAAATTTCACCTGTACTTTTACCTAATTCTCATAAAATTCTCATGATATACATGCTATCATTTTTATTTTATAAGGGAGCAAGCTTTCACTCATAATCAAATAATTTCCCCAGTGCCACACAACTGATTAATTTCAAAGAATTTAAATGATTTCCAGACCTCTGACTCATTCTGTCAGGTTTTGCTTCATGTATTTTGAAGTGCTATTACATTTAAGGTTATCATATCTACCTGATGAACTGATCTCTTTATCATTATAAAAGATCCCTTCTCATTTCTAGCAATATTCTTTTTTATGTTGTCTGCTTTGTCTAATATTAACACATTATTGACCAGGAGATTTTGCAGAAACTAATGCCTGTGGTCAGTGATTTGTTATGTAAGTGAATATTGAAACACTCCAGTCAGTAACATTTGGGTAAAAAAGGCAAGAGAGTTCCAGAAAAATATCTATTTCTGCTTTATTGACTATGCCAAAGCCTTTGACTGTGTGGATCACCACAAACTGTGGAAAATTCTGAAAGAGATGGGCATACCAGACCACCTGACCTGCCTCTTGAGAAACCTATATGCAGGTCAGGAAGCAACAGTTAAAACTGGACATGGAACAACAGACTGGTTCCAAACTGGGAAAGGAGTACAACAAGGCTGTATATTATCACCCTGCTTATTTAACGTATATGCAGAGTACATCATGAGAAATGTTGGGCTGGATGAAGCACAAGCTGGAATCAAGATTACCACGAGAAATATCAACAACCTCAGATATGCAGATGACACCACCCTTATGGCAGAAAGTGAAGAAGAACTAAAGAGCCTCTTGATAAAAGTGTAAGAGGAGAGTGAAAAAGTTGGCTTAAAGCTCAACATTCAGAAAACTAAGATCATGGTATCCAGTCCCATCACTTCATGGCAAATAGATGGGGAAACAGTGGAAACAGTAACAGACTTCATTTCGGGGGGCTCCAAAATCACTGCAGATGATGACTGCAGTCATGAAATTAAACAAAACTTACTCCTTGGAAGAAAAGTTATGACCAACCTAGACAGCATATTAAGAAGCAGAGACATTACTTTGCCAACAAAGGTCCATCTAGTCAAGGCTATGGTTTTTCCAGTGGTCATGTATGGATGTGAGAGTTGGACTGTGAAGAAAGCTGAGTGCCGAAGAATTGATGTGTTTGAACTGTGGAGTTGGAGAAGACTCTTGAGAGTCCCTTGGACTGCAAAGAGATCCAACCAGTCCATCCTAAAGGAAATCAGTCCTGAATGTTCATTGGAAGGACTGATGCTGAAGCTGAAACTCCAATACTTTGGCCACTTGATGCAAAGAACTGACTCATTGGAAAAGACCCTGATGCTGGGAAAGATTGAAGGCAGGAGGAGAAGGGGACGACGGAGGATGAGATGGTTGGATGGCATCACCGACTCAACGGACATTAGTTGAGTAAACGCTGGGAGCTGGTGATGGACAGGGAGGCCTGGTGTGCTGCAGTCCATGAGGTTGCAAAGAGTCAGACATGACTGAGCAACTGAACTGAACCGAACAAAGGACATAATAACATGTTGCTTGTCCACAACATTTTAATATAGCCACTACAGCTTTCTTGCAATTAGTGTTTGTACAGCACATCTTTTTCCATCCTGTTCATTTTAACCTATCTTGTCTATATATTTAAAGTGGTTTTCTCACACAAAGCATGTAATAGACTTACTCTTTTAAATCTAGTCTGACAATCTCTGATTTTTCATTGAACTATTTAGAATATTTACATTTAATATAATTATCAGCATGGTTAAGTTCAAATATGCTATTTACTATTTGCATTCTATTTGTCTCAATTTGTTACTCTTTCCTTTTTTCTTGGTTCTTTGAATTAATTGATATTCTTAGTATTCTCTTTATACATAGCACTGTTGTGTTATTTTTTTTCTTAACTTACTAAATTTTTAGTGATTGCTCTATACTTTACGATATATATTTTTAATTCATAATATATGTTCAAATAATATTATACCACTTCATGTATTACAACTATGGATTGCCATTTTCCCCACCCTGTTCTTCAAGTGACTGTCATATATTTTACTTCTAATTATTTAATATGTTTCAAAAATGCATTGTAATTATTTGTTCCTTAAACAGTGAGGTTAACTTTTTAAAGAAATTTTTAAAGAAAATATTATCTATTTATCCACATATTTAGGATCTTTGGCACACTGTATTCCAAATTTCCATCTGGTATCATTTTGTTTTAGCCTGAATGATTTTCTTTAATACTTCTTATAGTATATATTTGCTAGCAACAAATTTCCTGAAATTTTGTTTGTCTGATAAGGTTTTTATTTCACTTTTGTTTCTGCAAGATATTTTCATTGGACACAGAATTGTAAGTTGACTTTTTTTTCTTTTTTAGCACTTTTAGGATGTTATTTCATTGTCTTCTGGCTGGCAAAGTTTCTGAACTGAAATCTATTGTCATGTACAGGTCGGTTCTGTGTGTGAAGTGGACTTTTCTCTAACTGCTTTTAAGTTTCCCTTCAATGTTAAAGTTTTTAGTAATTTGACTATTATGTGTCTTAATTTCTTTTTTTTAAATGAGCTCTTAAGCTTTTGGATTTATGAAATATAGTTTTCATCAAACCTTAAAGTGTTTAAGGCATTATATCTTCAAATATTTTTTCTGTCCCCTTTTCATTTCCCCGTTTATGCTAGATCATTTTACATTATCCCACAGATCACTGAACCTCTTTTCCTTTATTTTTTTCAGTCTTTTTTTCCTTTCTGTGGTTCACCTTGTATCAAATCAATTGTTATGCCTGCAGGTTTACTAATCTTTTCTTCTTTAATGGCTAATCTGCTATTAATCCCATTCAGCGAAATCCTCATCTTAGATAGTATTTTTTTCATCTCTAGATGTTTCACTTAGTTCTTTTCTATATTTTTCATTTTTCTTCTGATTCTTTCAATATTTTTCATTAAATATTTATATATAACAATAAAGCCTATTTTAATACTCTTGTCTGCTAATTCCATTATCTTCTCATATCTAGTTCTTTTTATCTTAGCTAGTTCTTCTCTTTGTTATTGGGTTGTTTTTTGTTTTTTGGTGTTGTTGTGTGTTTTTTTTGGTCCGCTTTTTAGCATGTCTTGATATTGACAAGTGTCTGCATTGTGTTGTCTTCTTTTAAAGAGCATTGGGTTTGGTTTTGATAGGTGGTAAAGTTAATTGCTCATCAGTTTGATTCCATCAAAACTTGTTTTTAAGAGATTGGCGTTGTGCTATCCAGTATGGCAACTACTATATGGTTATTGAACTATGACTAATCTGAAATAAAATGTGTTATAGGTATAAAATATAAAGGTTTTGCTTCATCTATAATACATAGATTTTGAAAACTTAATGTGAGAAAAAGAACGCAAACTTTCTCATTAATAATTTTTATATTGATTATATGTTTAATTGATATTTTGGATATATTGGGTTAAATAAAATATATTATTAAAATTAATTTTACCTATTTATCATTAATTTTTTACTACAGTTACTAAACATCTTAATTTACATATATGGCTTGCATTAACTATATTTCTATAGGTCAATGCTGGTCTAGAGCAGAGGTCAAACTACAACCCACAGGTTGGCCATCTATTTTTGTTAATAAAGTTTTACTGGAACATAGTCACACCCATTCACTAATGTATTGCCTGTGGCTGCCTTCACATAATAGTGGCAGAATTGAGTAGTTGTGATGGAGACCGTATGACCCACAAGCCAAAAATATTTGCTATCTGTAAATTTAAGAAAATATTTCCCTGGTCTAGAGGATCTTTCACTCCAAGGATAGTTCAGACTCATTACTAATGTATAATTACTTTAGGGTCTCCACTGAATATTCCAAGGATGAACAGGGACTTACCCATTTGGCTCGTCAAGCCACAGACATTTTCTCATTTCATGTGTGCCCTGGGATTTATTCAACTTACAGTTCACAAGTCTTTTCTATCCAGCCCTGTGGAGTATCATTCTGTACATTTGTGTCATGGTAGTCAGCAAGACACGCTTCACTACACATTGACACTACATTTTTCTGCATCACTCCCTCCTTCCCACACTACCTCTACTCACCTTAGCCTCCCCAAACTCTGACCTCCATCTCCTCAACTCAGCAAGGCTGCCAGGATCTGTCTGAATCTACACTCTAGAAATTGCTTCCAGGCAGAAAGCCAGGGTAATTATCACGTTCACTTTGTTTCTTTTCTCTCAAGGATCACAATCTTATGCAGACTGTTATCTAATGTTTGAAAACCACTGTTTCAAATTTTATCCAACCATCATTATTTACGGTGAGCAGTTAGGTCTGGTCCTTGTTCCAACAGGCCTTGAAGGGGAAATCCCCTCTACTTACCTTTTGATAAGTGGAATCTTCTAGATAATGTACTCTAGCTCCTCAGACTTTCCAAAGAATATTTTTTAAATATAACTGACCTACAAGACCTTTTAGAACTAACACCCCAAAAATATCTCCTTTTCATTATAGGGGACTGGAATGCAAAAGTAGGAAGTCAAGAAACACCTGGGGTAACAGGCAAATTTGGCCTTGGAGTACAGAATGAAGCAGGGCAAAGGCTAATAGAGTTTTGCCAAGAGAACGCACTGGTCATAGCAAACACCCTCTTCCAACAACACAAGAGAAGACTCTACACATGGATATCACCAGATGGCCAACACTGAAATCAGATTGATTATATTCTTTGCAGCCAAAGATAGACACGCTCTATACAGTCAACAAAACAAGACTGGGAGCTGACTGTGGCTCAAATCATGAACTCCTCATTGCCAAATTCAGACTTAAATTGAAGAAAGTGGGGGAAAACCACTAGACCACTCAGGTATGACCTAAATCAAATCGCTTATAATTATACAGTGGATGTAAGAAATAGATTTAAGGGACTAGATCTGGTAGACAGAGTGCCTGATGAACTATGGATGGAAGTTTGTGACATTGTACAGGAGACAGGAATCAACACCATCCCCAAGAAAAAGAAATGCAAAAAACGCAAAATGGCTGTCTGAGGAGGCCTTACAAATAGCTGTGAAAAGAAGAGAAGCAAAAAGCAAAGCAGAAAAGGAAAGATATACCTATTTGAATGCAGAGTTCCAAAGAATAGCAAGGAGAGGTAAGAAAGCCTTCCTCAGTGATCAATGCAAAGAAACAGAGGAAAACAATAGAATGGGAAAATCTCTTCAAGAAAATTAGAGATACCAAGGGAACATTTCATGCAAAGATGGGCTCGATAAAGGACAGAAATGGTCTGGACCTAACAGAAGCAGATGATATTAAGAAGAGGTGGCAAGAATACACAGAAGAATTGTACAAAAAAGATCTTCACAACCCAGATAATCATGATGGTGTGATCACTCACCTAGAGCCAGACATCCTGGAATGTGAAGTCAAACGGGCCTTAGGAAGCATCACTACAAACAATGCTAGTGGAGGTGATGGAATTCCAGTTGAGCCCTTTCAAATCCTGAAAGATGATGCTGTGAAAGTGCTGCACTAAATATGCCAGTAAATTTGGAAAACTCATCAGTGGCCACAGCACTGGAAAAGGTCAGTTTTCATTCCAGTCCCTAAGAAAGGCAATGCCAAAGAATGCTCAAACTACTGCACAATTGCACTCATCTCACAAGCTAGTAAAGTTTAATGCTTAAAATTCTCCAAGCCAGGCTTCAGCAATACATGAACCGTGAACTTCCAGATGTTCAAGCTGGATTTAGAAAAGGCAGAAGAACCAGAGATCAAATTGCCAACATCCGTTGAATCATCAAAAAAGTAAGAGAGTTCCAGAAAAACATCTATTTCTGCTTTATTGACTATGCCAAAGCCTTTGACTGTGTGGATCACAATAAAACTATGGAAAATTCTGAAAGAGATGGGCATATCAGATCACGTGACCTGCCTCTTGAGAAACCTGTATGCAGGTCAGGAAGCAACAGTTAGAACTGGACATGGAACAACAGACTGGTTCCAAATAGGAAAAGGAGTACATCAAGGCTGTATATTGTCACCCTGCTTATTTAACTTATATGCAGAGTAAATCATGAGAAACGCTGAGCTGGAGGAAGCACAAGCTGGAATCAAGATTGCCAGCAGAAATATCAATAAGCTCAGATATGCAGATGACACCACCCTTATGGCAGAAAGTGAAGAAGAACTAAAGAGCCTCTTGATGAAAGTGAAAGAGGAGAGTGAAAAAGTTGGCTTAAACCTCAACATTCAGAAAATGAAGATCATGGCATCTGGTCCCATCACTTCATGGGAAATAGATGGGGAAACAGTGGAAACAGTGGCTGACTTTATTTTGGGGGGCTCCAAAATCACTGCAGATGGTGATTGCAGCCATGAAATTAAAAGACGCTTACTCCTTGGAAGGAAAGTTATGATCAACCTAGATAGCATGTTAAAAAGCAGAGACATTACTTTGCCAACAAAGGTCCATCTAGTCAAGGCTATGGTTTTTCCAATGGTCATGTATGGATGTGAGAGTTGGACTATAAAGAAAGCTGAGTGCCAAAGAATTGATGCTTTTGAACTGTGGTGTTGGAGAAGACTCTTGAGAGTCCCTTGGACTGCAAGGAGATCCAACCAGTCCATTCTAAAGGAGATCAGTCCTGGGTGTCCTTTGGAAGGACTGACACTGAAGCTGAAACTCCAACACTTTGGCCACTTCATGTGAAGAGTTGACTCAGTGGAAAAGACCCTGATGCTGGGAAAGATTGAGGGCAGGAGAAGGGGATGACAGAGGATGAGATGGTTGGATGGCATCACCGACTCAATGGGCATGAGTTTGGGTGAACTCTGGGAGTTGGTGATGGACAGGGAGGCCTGGCGTGTTGCAATTTAAGGGGTCGCAAAGAGTCGGACATGACTGAGTGACTGAATGAACTGACTTGTGTGGAAACAGCGGGGTAAATACAAACCCTTTCCTGATGGGTCTGCCTAAGTAGTCAATGATTTACTGTATTATTGCTGACTTGGATTTCTCATGTCCAGGTTATGACAGAAAGGACAGAGATAACTTTGTAGCAGTTATCTGAAACCACATTAATCTTGGGCTGTGCATTTCTGAATTAATTTCTGCATTTATATCAGAGGTGCAACAAATACATTCAGTTCAGTTCAGTCGCTCAGTCGTGTCTGACTCTGTGACCCCATGAATGACAGCACACCAGGCCTCTCTGTCCATCACCATCTCCCGGAGTTCACTCAGACTCACGTCCATCGAGTACATAATGCCATCCAGCCATCTCATCCTCGGTCGTCCCCTTCTATTAGAAGACCCAAAAAGGACTGACTCTTTTAAAAGTTTAGGAAGTGATTACCACATGTGCCAGATGCTATAGTAAATTAAACAGATCGAACTGACTTTCTCCAGGAGTTTATAATTAAAAGAAAGAAATACTCCAAAATACAGACAGGTGATACATGCAGATAAATATTTACATTTCGCTTTATGTTAGGAGCATTTATGTATTAAAGCATGAAACTATAATCAGTTGACTACACACACTCATACACCCCCCAAAACTCATTTTCTTGTACCTGATTAGAAAATTTTCATAAGAATGTGGAGAAACAATCTGTTTGTTGAAAATAAGATGAGAAGTAATAGTTTTGCCAGAAAGAAGGGAATAATTGAAAGGACTTGAGAAGGGCATAATATTGAAGGTGTGGTTCAAAAATTGGAGATCCAAGAATCAAGTAAAGGGGCAGAAGTTAAGGAGGTCAAAGGAGAGAGAAGGAGAGGAGAGAGAAGATAGAAAAGTAAACGATTCAGGGCACAATAGTGCCAAGGACATGGATGATGTTCAATGAAGATGGGGTGGATGGATGATGGATGGATGGATGGATGGAGATATTATATATATATAATTATCTAGTGTTTATGTATACTATAAATAATTACATTTATTTGTAATAATATAATGTTATTATGTAATACAACTTTTTGATCTACAGAGAGAGAAGATAATTATCGAAGATTGCTCTTATTTTTGGTTTTATTCTTAGAATCCAATATAAAAAGACAAAACAAAACAAAAAAACAATTTCCACTCTCTATACTCACACCCAGAAATTGTCAGTTCTGCATCTGAATAGGCCATAAATACATGCTCTATACTTTTAGTCATGGTTCACTTTCCATTTCCAAGGTTCTAACCTAGTGAAAACATTAAACACAGTATCACTGAAGCAAACCCCCATACAAACGAAATGTGGTGTGCCCTCAGTTTCTTCATTGTAAAGTGGGGCCAGCAATGCTTACTTCACGGGCTGTTCAGCACCAAATGCAATGATGTGTATGACTGGGCCAGGCACAGTGCCTGGCACACAGCAGTGAGGAACGCCTGAGTTCTAGGCATCACTCACTGCTTTGCATCAGTGCTCACCTGTGATGGGCCGGATTGTGTCCCATGGCCATCCCCCTGGCCAAATCGATATGCTGAAGTCCTACTTCAGAATATGACCATATTAGGAGATGGGATCTTTAATGAAGTAATTAAGTTACAATGAGGATTAGGGTGGACCCTTATCCAATATAAGAATATTCCTTATACATTATATCCTTATATTGTCATTATAGGAAGGGGAAATCTAACCATAGACAAGGAAAGAAGGAAGACAATGTTAAGACATAAGGAGAAACCATCCTTCGAGACAAGGATCCAGGTCTGGAATAGATCATGGCCCTAACAAGGAACGGATTCTACTGACCACTTGATCTCATACTTCCAGCCTCCCGATATGTCAGAAAATAAATTTCTGTTGTTTAAGACACTTAGGCTTCCCAAGTGACACAGTGATAAAGAATCCACCTGCCAATGCAGGAGACACGGGTTCAATCCCTGAGTTGGGAAGATCCTCTAGACAAGGGAATGGCAACCTACTCCAGTATTCCTGCCTGGGAAATCCCATGGACAGAGGAGCCTGGAAGGCTACAGTCCATGGGGTCACAAAGAGTCGGACACGATTGAGCTCACACACGCGCACATGCAAGACACTTAGTCTGTGGCGGTTCTAGAAAACTAACATATCACTGAAATAAAAGCTCCATGGGAGCAGAGATTTCTCTTTTCCATTTGTTCAGTGATGTACCCTCAGTGCCTAGAACAGAGCCTAACACATAGCAAGCACCTAATAAGTAATTTTTGAACTTTTACACGAATGTTCATTCCTGAACCTGGCACAAAATATTGAGCAAATATTTGAAGACTGAATAAATGATTCTATTTCCCAAAGATCAAACCAGGACATAGGCTGATAAAAAAAAAGTTATGTAAGTATATTTGTATAAGCAGTGTAAAACGTTTAATATGAAATCACACTTAACAATCACCTCAATTGAAAAGGGCAAATGTCATGAAATTCAAGCCGGTCTAGGAAAATCTAGCTTTGCTTGAATAAGTTGCCAACTGTTTGATGCCCCTACTCCTTGACCTAAATTGAAGTAGTGTACTTAAAGCTCTCGCTTGCTTTTCCAACCTCTTTCTTCCACATTTTGTTGGAACTACTGTGTTCATTGGAAGGACTGATGTTGAAGCTGAAACTCCAATATTTTGGCCACCTGATGCAAAGAGCTGAGTCATTTGAAAAGACCCTGATGCTGTGAAAGATTGAAGGCAGGAGGAGAAGGAGACGACAGACGATGAGATGGTTAGATTGCATCACCGACTCAATGGACATGAGTGGGTAAACTCTGAGAGATGGTGATGGACAGGGAGGTCTGGTGTGCTGCAGTCCGTGGGGCTGCAAAGAGACTGAGCGACTGAACTGAACTGAACTGTGTTCTCTGCATCCCTTCTAGATACACCCCGCTCAGTTCAATCCCCTCCTCACACATGAAGCCTCTTCTGACCCTATGAAGCCAAAGTGATACCACTCTTTACTTGGACTACCTGTTTAAAAAAACACATCTTCTATTTCCTCATATCGTCAGTTATCTTTGCATGAAGAGTTGTTTCTGGTTTCCATTTTAGATTGAAAGTCTCTGAGAACAAAAGGATGTTGTAAATTACTTAATTCTGCCCCTATCTAAGAGGTCCAGCAAATATTGTAGATTTTTAAATTAAATCCCTGGAAAACAGCATCGTCAGCACTTACATAGAAGCCCAAGCTTGAGTAGGCAGAGAAGGCAGTGGCAAATCCGAGTCTCTTTAACAATTTGGGCACAAGTCCTCCTAGAAGTGGGAAATGGAGAATTGTAGTTATTAATGGAGAACGGTGGTGCCATTAACGTCACCATTAACACCACTCTAATAAACATGGATCAGAACCTATTTTTGAATAATGTCTATTTGATTAATGCTGGTAGTTTCCTTTCCAAGGATTATTACTATTCTTTCATCTGACTGTCTTTTCTGGATCGACTAGACACCTTAGATAACCAAATCAGCAGCATGATGTGGAAATACGGTTGATCTCTGCCTCTGTGGGCCTGGGAAGCAACTAGAGCGTGTTTATGACAATCATAGGCAAAAAAAACACTGCATAGAATTAAATACTATCAGTCAGTTTTCTGGCATGAAAACATGATATGATATGATATTAATATGAAACATGACCCAATGTAAGGAAAGGCCTTTTCTCTTGATTTAACACAAAATCTCTAGGAAAAATGAGTGTGATATTCCTTAATTTGTTTTCAGACCACTGGATCTCATCTTCATATGACCTTTGCAGAATCCTGCTGTTATACTTCTTTTCATTTAAATAGAACCAGGCAATAATGACAAATAAAGATAATAGGAGAAAGCAGGGTCCTAACCTCACAGGTAAGTATGGATGTCACTATCTTCCACTATTTTAATGTTTTGCTCACTTAGTTCCCAGTCTAACTTTCTTTCCATTTTGATGTGATATAAGAGGATATTCTGAATGGAATTTTTATTTATAACAGTTTAAATATAATGTTTAATTACAATATTTTCTTTGGGGAATTAGACTCTCATAACACTATTTTGAGTAAAGCTTGTATTTTCAGGAGTATAACTCAGAGATACTAAAGCAAGTGATATGCAATAATGTATAAAATATTAAAAATCAATACCATATAAATCAGAGTATTGACATCCTATTATAGATAACAAATTCAAACATAAAACAATCATTTACATGGTCAAGGAAATTAGTTGTTGGAATAATATAGAATTTGCTAATAAGTATAATGGGCTTCCCTGGTGGCTCAGACAGTAAAGAACGCACCCGCAGTGCGAGAGACCTGGGATCGATCCCTGGATTGGGAAGATCTGCTGGAGGAGGTCATGGCAACCCACTCCAGTATTCTTGCCTGGGAAATTGCCATGGACAGAAGAGCCTGGAGGGTTCCTCTGGCATTGCAGTCTGTGGGGTTGCAAAGAATCAGACATGACTGAGCAACTAAGCAAATATAATGAGATTCCTGGGTGGTGCTAATGGTAAAGAACCCACCTGTTCAATGCCATATTAAAAAGCAGAGACAGTACTTTGCCAACAAAGGTTTGTCTAGTCAAAGCTATGGTTTTACCAGTAGTCATGTATGTATATGAGAGTTGGACCATAAAGAAAGTTAAGCGCCAAAGAATTGATGCTTTTGAACTGTGGTGTTGGAGAAGACTCTTGAGAGGCCCTTAAACTGCAAGGAGATCCAACCAGTCAATTCTAAAGGAAATCAGTCCTGAATATTCATTGGAAGGACTGATGCTGAAACTGAAGCTTCAATACTTTGGCCACCTGATGCAAAGAATTGACTCATTGGAAAAGACCCTGATGCTGAGAAAGATTGAAGGCAGGAGGAGAAGGGGATGACAGAGGATGAAATGGTTGGACAGCATCACCAACTTGATGGACATGAATTTGAGCAAGCTCCTGAATTTGGTGATAAACAAGGAAGCCTGGCATGCTGCAGTCGATGGGGTCACAAAGAGTTGGACACAACTGAGCAACTGAATTGAACTGAGCTGCCAATGCAGGAGATGTTAAGAGACTCGAAATCAGTCCCTGGGTTGGGAAGATCCCCTGGAGGAGAGCATGGCAACCCCTCCAGTATTCAAGCCTGAAGAATTCCCATAGACAGAGGAGTCTGGTGGGCTTCCAGTCCATAGGACTGCAAAGAGTTAGACATGACTGAAGCAACTTCAGTTCAGTTCAGTTCAGCTGCTCAGTCGTGTCTGACTCTTTGCGACCCCATGAATCGCAGCACGCCAGGCCTCCCTGTCCATCACCAACTCCCGGAGTTCACTCAAACTTACGTCCATCGAGTCAGTGATGCCAACCAGCCATCTCATCCTCTGTCGTCCCCTTCTCCTCCTGCCCCCAATCTCTCTCAGCATCAGAGTCTTTTCCAATGAGTCAACTCTTCACATGAAGTGGCCAAAGTACTGGAGTTTCAGCTTTAGCATCATTCCTTCCAAAGAACACCCAGGACTGATCTCCTTCAGAATGGACTGGTTGGATCTCCTTGCAGTCCAAGGGACTCTCAAGAATCTTCTCCAACACCACAGTTCAAAGGCATCAGTTCTTCGGTGCTCAGCTTTCTTCACAGACCAACTCTCACATCCATACATGACCACTGGAAAAACCATAGCCTTGACTAGATGGACCTTTGTTGGCAAAGTAATGTCTCTGCTTTTCAATATGCTTTCTAGGTTGGTCATAACTTTCCTTCCAAGGAGTAAGCGTCTTTTAATTTCATGGCTGCAATCACCATCTGCAGTGATTTTGGAGCCCCCCAAAATAAAGTCTGACACTGTTTCCCCATCTATTTCCCATGAAGTGATGGGACCAGATGCCAAGATCTTCATTTTCTGAATGTTGAGGTTTAAGCCAACTTTTTCACTCTCTTCTTTCACTTTCATCAAGAGGCTTTTTAGTTCCTCTTCACTTTCTGCCATAAGGGTGGTGTCATCTGCATATCTAAGGTTATTGATATTTCTCCCGGCAATCTTGATTCCTTAAAACATGGTAAATAAATCCTCATCAGGACCTTTTCTGTCTCCTCTTGAATCTGGGAACTTCTTTAACATGCTCTCATCTTCTCAGGACTAAGTGAAATATAGTGAAATGTATTTGAAAATTTTGCCAAATGAACATATGGGAAAGGAGAAAAATTTCTGTGACTCTGGAAGAAATAATTTTTCATAAATCCACAAAATATTAAGGGAAATGAGTTTAGGATGCAACTGTTATTAATTTCAGCTTCTTTTAAATCTTCATCTTTCTTATCTCCAGTACAGAAAAGGAAACTGATTAGATAAATTACTGTGTAGCAAAAATTGTATTCCATGAGTTTTGAAAATGTTTCCCTCTTTTTTTTTAGAAAGTAAGTTTCCTCTCCTAGAAGATATTGTGACTACTAGGTAGACTTACATACTCACTGGTACTGATGGCTTGCTTTATGATGGTATTGCAAATAAAATCTTTTAAAGTTCTATTCATTTATTTTTGCCTGCACTGGGTCTTCATTGGCTCATGTGGGCTTTCTCTAGTTGCAGAGAACAGGGGCTACTCTCTAGCTGCGGTGTGCAGGCTTCTCATTGTGGTGGTTTCTCTTGTTGCAGAGCATGGACTGTAGGACGTATGGGCTTCCATAGTTGCAGCACACACTAGTCATGGGTTTCCCCAGCAGCTCAGACAGTAAAGAATCTGCCTGCACTGCAGGAGACCCAGGTTCAATCCCTGGGTCAGAAAGACCTCCTGGAGAAGGGAATGACAACCCACCCCAGTATTCTTGCCTGGAGAATTCCAAGGACAGTAGAGCCTGGCAGGCTACAGTCCATGGGGTCGCAGAGAGTTGGACACGACGGACTGACTAACACTTCTGCTTCTCTTGTTGCAGAGCACAAGCTCTAGGGCACGGGCTTCATTAGTTGCAGAACACGGGCTCAATAGATGTGGTTCCTGGGCTCTAAAGCATGGGCTCAGTAGATATGGCGCATAGGCTTAGCTGCCCCGAGGCATAGTGAATCTTCCCAGAGCGGGGATCTAACTGCACCCCCTACATTGGTGGGCAGGGTCTTAACCACTGGACCACCAAGGAAGTCCCTCTAAGTTTTTCAATATTTCTCATAAACCTGCTAAACTTAAGAGGTGCTAGACTCCATGCTGGACTTCCCTGGTGGCTCAGACAGTAAAGAGTCTGCCTGCAGTGTGGGAGATCCAAGTTCAATCCCTGGGTTGAGAAGATCCCCTCGAGAAGTAAATGGCAATCCACTCCAGTACTCTTGCCTGGAAAATCCCATGGACAGAGGAGCCTGGCAGGCTACAGTCCATGGGGTCACAAAGAGTAGGACACAACTGAGAATCCATAATGTTCAGTAAGCAACAGATCCATTTGCAACAATAAAGAACAAAATTGAAATGTAAATCTAAGCAGTTCATATAAAACTGAGTGGCTGAAATATTCTTTAAAATACAGCACACTAAATATTATACTGATACAAGCATGAACACAAAATACATTTTTATATCTTTCTTGTCTCTATCATGAGTAAGTAACTTTAAATAGACAAAGATCACCCAAAAGTCCTGTACACAGTTCAAAGTTCTCCATATTTCCTTCTACGTGTGCATGCATGCTAAGTCGCTACAGTCGTGCTCCACTCTTCGCGACCCTATGAACTGTAACCTGCCAGGCTCCTCTGTCCATGGAATTCTCCAGGCAAGAATATCCCCTCCTGGAAATACAGTGTCTTCAAGAAAAGGGGTGAGGGGAGATGAACCTTGGAATACACGCTGAGACATAATTTAGAGGTATTCATGATAGAAGAAAGTACAAAGCAATGAATTAAAAATTAAACATATGGCATGCCTCCTTTGGTATGAGAACACATAAAAACAGAAATTCAAAAGTAACTAACTGAGGGAAGAAAAACATGGCTAAAAGGGTTGGTAACTGAGTTGGGGTGGGGATGGGGCGGGGGACAGAGTCAGGGAGACAAACAGGATGCCAGGAGGTGAGAAATAAGGGTGGGGAGTAGTGGGCAATCTCAAGAGGAACTAACAAGGTCTGTTGCTTATAGTTACCCAGAAAACTTTAAGAACAATAACAGACAAACAAACGGAGCTTAAAGAAACCCAAGAGAAGCTACCCTCGGCTGGCTGGGACCGCACAGCCCCCTGTATCAATGGAGCTTGGGGAGGTGAAGATAATCTCCCACATATTCACACCCAGTGCAACTGCTGACACGTCTGTTTCCCGCTGAATCAACAGATCCTGGTGCAAGGCCACAGGGAGAGGATGAGTAGACTTCGTGCTCCAGGAAGTATATTTCTATCTCTTGAGAAATAGGAACTTCGGCTCTATTCAGTCCAGTGTGCTGGGTTTTCTGGTTTTTTGGTTTGGTTTTGTTTTTTAACTTTTGCTCTTTGGAGCAGCTTTTAAAGTAAATACATGTGATTTTGAGGAAGAACTTCGGTTCCAAGAACTTGCACAGGTCCAGCTATTCAAGCAGTAGTTAAAAAGACAGAGTCAATAAAGGGAGATGGTCACCCTCTCTCACAGCCTCACCTCCTAGAGCCCCTCCTCTTCCACCACCACCCCCCTAAAACTCCAAGGCACAGAACCACACCTCTGGGTCTGGGTGCCTTCAAGGGGCCACCTTGTAAAACTGTGCTTCAGGCCCTACATTTAATTAACTACACATAGCATGCACATTACTTTCTTAGCTATTTGAAAAAGCACACTTATTACAAAAGTAATACATACTCACAGTCAGAGGCAATTGAGCACACACACACACACACACACACACACACACACAAATACATGCTCACTAAAGAAAAAAACAGAGAAGAGCACTGAAAGGCAAAAAAAAAAAAAAATTATCCTCACTCTTATCACTTTGATATGATATTATGGTTTTAATATCATCTGCTATTTGCAAGTCTTTTTGTATTACAAGGGCAATGAAGAATTTTCTACTCTTCATGTGGTTCCACCATATGCTTATTATTTTTCTAGACATATCAGCAAACTTCTAAAGCATTTGTGAGTGTGGATAGGCTTGCCAGGTTGGGAAACTAAGGAATGAAAGTTGAAACCTTCTTCCCCAATAAGTACCAGGGAAACTGGTGCAACTGGGCTTTCACATGGAGGTAAATGCTTCACATGTCACAGTTCAGGGTTTGGGTGTAAGTATGCAACACACAATTGCATCAGCTGAAAAAGGAAGGCTGCAAGGCCTCTTCCCAAGAGTATAATTCACACACCATCCCTCTGCTGGCTTGGTTACTGAAGGGAGAAAACATGTGTGTGTAGAGTGAGAGACAAAGAGATGGTGTACGTATATATGTGTGTATATATATATTTCTCCCCACGGTACTTGTACCATAGTTGCTGCCTCCTGCACTGCACTGGTGGAACTTTCCATTAGAGTTGTATTTAATGTCATTTTATATGCTATCATGCAACTCCCTTGTTTAGAAACCTCCCATGGTTTCCCAAAGTCTGCTGGAAAAAGTTGCATCTACTTGGCATTGCATTTCCCCACCCCCGCACGGCCTCAGCTGACCTTAGTTAGCTTGCCTTACACCACACCTGAGTGTTCCACACATCCCACCCCAGGCCCCTGGGCCCCTCTGCAGACTCCAAAATGCAGTGTGGAGCCCTCCCCTCTAACTCCAGTAATGAAGTTATAGCACTGTTATCACCTCCTCCATGAAGATTTTTGGGAATTTCCTGACCAATCTGATTTCTTTTGCAAACCTATAAGCTCCTTGAAGACAGGGCCCAAACCATGCAAGAATACTCATAGCTTTTGAATGAAGCAATTTACCTTTTTATCCTTTTAGGGCCCATATCATGATTCTTTTCTAAATTTTACTCATTATATTCTACACTGTGTAATAATTAAGCAAATATATATATAATCTCAAATCCCTTGAATACAGAGATCATATATATTTTTCTAACTCTTCTACATCCACCTCAGATCATGAATGTTCAACCAATACTTACCAAGCTAACTTCCATCCAGGATTTAAAGGCCAGTAAAATTTCCATAATGCCAAGGAGAGGACTGGAAACATAGCCTCACTCCAAAACAAGCTGAAAAATGGGAAGTAGTTTATCTTACTTTGTGTGTCTCCCATTCTCTAATCTCCGCCTCCTAGAACAGAGAAATCTAGATATTCCCCAAAATAAAAATAAGTTACATTCTACACCTTTGTATGTGTAGGTCACTGATTTGGAAAACACAATGGATTTCCTTTTGAAATAGTATTATCAGGACTTTCCTGGTGGTCTGGTGGCTAAGAGTCCATGCTCCCAATGCAAAGGGCCCAAGTTCAATCCCTGGTTGCAGAAGTATACGCCACATGCCACAACTAAGAATTCACATGCTACAGTTAAAGATCCCATATGTCACAACTAAGACTTGGTGCAGTCAAATAAATGAATATTTAAAAAGGAGGAAATCATATTATAAATAATGTTTAAGACCCCCAATAAGTCTCCCAAAGCCAAGTTCAACTCTCAATGAAGCAGAAATAGTATGTTGCAAGAAAAATTACTTACATATTTCACCAGTACAATAACTAATAAAAACAACCAAATATAAGTGATTATTTTTAACTTGAATAATCATGATTCAAGGAAAGTAGATTTAACTATATGAAATGGATGATCTATCGAATCATTCTCTCCTGGTTGCTGACATTCACCAGTCTTTTGGGAAATGAAGATGTGGCCCAAGGATCTGGGTCTTGATCTTGATTCTCAAGTCTGGCCTCAATTCTGAGTAATTTCAAGATCCCACATGGAACCATGTTTAATATCCCATTCATTCTTTCCCTCTTCTCCTCATTTCCAGGTATATCCTCCACCCATTTCTCACCCTCCACTCCCACAGGCACACCCTGACCCATGCTATCCCCAGGGACTGCAACAATTTTAAATGTTAAACTCACATATCCCCACTCTCTGGCTACTTACCACCTAACCTTCCAGACTTCATTATTCCCAACACATCCACTCTTCAACTTATTTGAAATGTTCAGTTCACTGATCCTTTGACCAGATCTCCAGAGTCTCCTCCTGTTTTATCTCTCCAACTTAGATTCCAAGATCCAACATTTCAACTATTTTTGTACTGCTACTGCTGCTGCTAAGTCATTTTAGTCATGTCTGACTCTGTGCGACCCCATAGATGGCAGCCCACCAAGCTCCCCCATCCCTGGGATTCTCCAGGCAAGAACACTGGAGTGGGTTGCCATTGCCTTCTCCAATGCATGAAAGTGAAAAGTGAAAGTGAAGTCGCTCAGTTGTGTCCGACTCTTTGCGACCCCATGGACTGCAGCCCACCAGGCTCCTCCATCCACAGGATTTTCCAGGCAAGAGTACTGGAGTGGGTTGCCATTGGTACTACTGTCTTTCAATTATATTGTTTTGACAAACATAATCCAGGACAATTTCAATTGTCCACCTACACAAGAAATGCTGAGAGTTCCTGGGGTGGGAGTCCAGGACATATGTCAAGTTTGATCTTCATTAAAAGTCATGGTCACCTAACTCAACCTCAGTATTTCCTGGCATTCCTAAATTGGATGGTTGGATGGATAATATAGGTGAAAACTTGTAGAGATGCTAAAGAGAAACTCTGCAACCTTTGCAATGCTTTCAAGATGAGTGACCCTTAGTTTAGCATTTCTAATTTTACTTTAAAACATGTGGATTTACCATTTTGAGAGAGCAAAAAGTTGGAGGCATCACAACTCCTGGTTTCAAAGTATATCACAAAGCTATAGTAATCAAAACAATATGGTACTGGCATAAAAACAGATATATAGAACCATGGAACAGAAATGAAAAGCAAGAAATAAATTCACAATACACAGTCAAGTAATATTTGACAAAGGAGTCAAGTACACTCAGTGGAGAAAGTACAGTCTCTTAAATAAAAGTATTAGAAAAGCTGGATACATACATCCAAAAAAATAGCCTGGCCTCCTATTTTATATCCCTCACAAAAGTTAACTCTACATGGATTAAAGACTTAAATATAAGACATGAAAACATAAAACTACTAGAAGAAAACATAAGGGAAAAACTCCTTGACACTGGTCTTGGCAACAATTTTTTTGGCTATGACATCAAAAGCACAAGCAAAAAAAAAGAAAAAAATTTACAAGAAGGATTGCATCAAACTAAAAAGATTCCCACACCAAAGGAAACACTCAACAAAATGAAAAAGCAACCTATAGAAGGGAAGAAAATATTTGCAAACTATCTATTTGATAATGGGTTAATATCCAAATTATATAAGGAATTCATATAACTCAACAGCAAAAAACAAAAACAAAAAATAAATTTTAAAGTGGGCAAAGCACTTGAATAAACATTTTTCCAAAAAGGATACACAAATAGCCAACAAGGGCATGAAAAGGTGCTCAACATCACTCATCATAGGGAAATACAAACCAAAACCACAATGAGTATCACCTCACACCTGTCAGAATGGTTATTATAAAAAACACAAGAATAACAAGTGTTGGTGAGGACTGGAGAGAAGAGAACCCTTGTATACTGTTCATGAGGATGTAAATTGACACAACCCCTATGAAAAACAGTGTGGAAATTTCTCAGAAAGCTAAAGATAGAACTACCATATTATTCAGTAATCTCACTTTTGGGTATACATCCAAGGGAAATGAAATCGCTTTCTCAAAGAGATATTTGTACTCCCATGTTCATTGCATCATTATTTATAATAGGCAAGATATAGAAACAACTCAAGTATCCATCAGTAGATGCATGGGTAAAGAAAATGTGATACATACACACACACACACACACTAGAATATCACTCAGCCCTTTAAAAGAAGGAAATTCTGGGGACTTCACTACTGGTCCAGTGGTTGGAAGTCTGCCTGGCAATGCAGGAGACACAGGTTCATTCCCTGGTCAGGAAACTGGGATCTCACATCCCTCAGAGCAAGTGAGCCCATGTACAACAGAGCGGGGGATCCCACATAACACAGAAGATCCTGTGTGCTGCAACTAGGACCCCACGCAGGCGAAAAAGAGGAAATGCTGCCTTTTGCAACAACATGGATGGATTCCGAGGGCATGATGCTAAGCAAATGTCAGACAGAGAAAGACAAATACCGTATGATCTCACTTACACATGAAATCTGAAAAAGCCAGACTCACAAAAACAGCAGAGTGGTGGTTTCCTGGAGCTGGGAGATGGGGGAAATGGAGAGATGCTGATCAAAGGATACAAACTTCCAGCTCTAAGATGAAGAAGGTCTGGGGACTGAAGGTACAGCATGGTGTAGACAATAAACAAATTGTATTCTATACTCCTTGGAAGAAAAGTTATGATTAACCTAGATGGCATATTCGAAGCAGAGACATTACTTTGCCGACTAAGGTCCGTCTAGTCAAGGCTATGGTTTTTCCTGTGGTCATGTAGGGATGTGAGAGTTTTACTGTGAAGAAGGCTGAGCGCCGAAGAATTGATGCGTTTGAACTGTGGTGTTGGAGAAGACTCTTGAGAGTCCCTTGGACTGCAAGGAGATCCAACCAGTCCATTCTGAAGGAGATCAACCCTGGGATTTCTTTGGAAGGAATGATGTTAAAGCTGAAACTCCAGTACTTTGGCCACCTCATGCGAAGAGTTGACTCATTGGAAAAGACTCTGATGCTGGGAGGGATTAGGGGCAGGAGGAGAAGGGGATGACAGAGGATGAGATGGCTGGATGGCATCACTGACTCGATGGACGTGAATCTGAGTGAACTCTGGGAACTGGTGATGGACATGGAGGCCTGGTGTGCTGTGATTCATGGGGTCGCAAAGAGTCAGACACGACTGAGTGACTGAACTGAACTGATTCTATACTTAAAAGTTGTTAAGAGTAAGTTTTAAATATTATCACCATCACCACCACCCCCCCAAAAAAAAGTGTGAAACGATGGAGGTGTTAACTAACTTATTGTAATTGTTGTACCATTTTGCAATATACATGTCTATCTAACCACCATACTGTACATTTTAAACTTACCTGTGTTATAAACCAATAACATCTCAATAAAGCTGGAACAAAAAGAAACAAGAAAGAAAACATTTTCCTTTAGGGTAGATGTGTCTGTGTTGCTCATAATTTCACAAGCACGTGACACTCTTCTGCCTTCATAATTTGGCCCATCATCACACAAGGAGAAGAAACTTTCCTGGGAGGAACATGGAAAAGCTCTGAAAGAGAGTGGAGGAGGAAGAAAGAATCTCGAGAATATGTGTTTGTGTGTCAGAAAGTGATTGCCTGAAACAGAACTGTGATACAAGCCCTGAAAGAGAAAGTGGAGGTTTACTGTGGCTTGTATCCATTAGGCTCTGAATCAGTCTCAACATAGTGTTATTGTTTAGTTGTCATCCATTAATCAACAAATACTTTTGGAAAACTTATATTTGCCAGAAACTGTTCCAGAAGTTTGGGAAACAGAAGTGAAGAAGACAATGTCCTTGCCCTCATGGATCCCAGGTTCTAACGGGGAAAAAGTTAGGTTGTTTTTCTGTTTGTTTGTTTGAAGCAAGGACAGCTAGACATCGAATGAGGAAAGGGGGCTATTTTAGATTGTGTGGTCATTCCTAAAGGGGTTATATTTGAGCTGAAAACTAATATTGAAGAGAGAGCTATCCGTATGGAAATCTGAAACCATGCCTTTTCCTATTAATACAAGATGGGTGCCATAGCTTCAAGCATCACATCCTCACATAATTTCCAAAGTAGGTCTGATGGTTTATCCTTGCAGGAGTTTCCTTTCATCAGGAAGAAACATACTTCCCATAAGGCCCAGCACACTTCCCTTCAGGTCCCACTGGTGGCTAGAACAAGGTCACATGTCTACTCTTCGAACAGTCACTCCCCCAAAAGACATCAATGATTGGCTGGAAGCAAGGATGCTGTGGCTAGGGAGGGGTATCCTTCCCTGAGCACACGCTGCCCCAAACCTAAACCAAACTGGCCTGCTGTCCTCAAAGAGCAACAGTGAAGTAGCTACTGTAAGGACCACACACAAGATATTCATTTACCTAGGATTTATGGGTTCATCCAGCACCTCAGCTTGTGTAAGTCATTGTGCTAGTGTTAGGGAAAAAAAGAAGACTTAGACACCACTTGTACCATCTCACTCTACTTCCCTTACCCTCCCCCTTACTATTTCAGAGGTACATGGCCACTTACCACCCTGAAGCCTCCTCTCATCTTTTCAGCCTGAATGACTTCTTCTCAATTCATGCCTCACATTTATTCATTTTACAAATATTCATCGAGCATCTGAGTCATTGGGATACAATTTTGCTAAAAAGACATGGCCCATGCCCTCACAGAGTTTCTAGTTCAGTGCTGTAAAGAGTTAAATAGTCAATTACAAGAAAGAATAAAAAGTGTTAACAAGAGGTGAAGCCTGGGTGCTCTCAGAGCACTAAGGAGCCGCCTCCACTTGTCCAAAGGGATGGCAGTAAGAAAAGACATGCTATTGAAAATGTCATTTCATATTTATTTATCTATTAAATAATAAATTTAACTAAATAAATTTAATATTTATTTAGAGGATGAATAGAAATGTAGGGAAACGAGAGTGGAGGTAAGGAGTCCGGGAGAAGCTGAGACTAGTCCATCTAGAAAAAAATGAGCATATGCAAAGGGCCAGAGGTGGAGAGAGCGAGCTGGAAGAAAGGAAAGTGCTGGAGAAGAGTGGAAGGGGAGAACAGGGAGAAATGAGTTTACAATAATAAGTGGAGGCCAGGTCAACATGGAGGCTAAACTCAGATTTTATCAGCAGAGAAGCCACTGAAGGGTTTGACATGTTTAGGTTTGCCTTTTAGAAAAAGGCAGTCTTAATCCTTTGCTCCAATCCCTAACTTAAAAGTTCAGCCACGCTGCAAACAGGATGACCAACAAGACACTGTGGGAATGGGTTGGACCGGGTGGTAGCCAAGGAGTGGGTGGGGACTGAGGAGGTCTGGGATTGAGTGAACCGCAGGGCTGTGGTCAGCAAGGGAGGAGAGGAGTTAGGGATGACTTCAGGCAGCTCTGGTTTGGGCACCTGGAGAGATGGTGGTGTCCGTCACTGGATGGATTCATTTTTGTGCAAGTTATGTTTGAGCAGTCTCCCACAGGGCACTGAACATGGTGTGTTCATTAATTAACCTTTTTTACAACTTTTCTCTTCCCTCCTGCATCTTTCACATCAAAGACACCCCCTACTTATCTTGAATAACGCTTTTTTTCAGATAGACCTACTTCACTCCAGGTTTTCATCATTCTCTGTCCCTTGAGTGAAGCCTGTGTTTTTTGAGTCTCAGCTATGAGCCAGGCATGGAAATGCAAAACAAGTTCATCAGTCGTCACTAATGTTTTTTCAACTAATACAAATCTAAGGCATCCGATCAGACTTTTAATGATGTCAATGATCAATAAGTTGCGATTAGTAATTGACACAAATCCAACTTTTTTTCCTTGCATGTGTCTTTATTCACTAAGAAAAACAAAACAACAACCCTCATCCTTTTACATTTTAAAGATTAATTTTATGGGACAGTAGGATGGCACATAAACTGGGGTCAGTTCTGGGTGTTTTCCACGTGGTCTTTTACGTATATGCATTTTTTTTTTTTTTTTTACAATAAGCAATTTCACTACTTGAGGTTTCCCGGTACTAATTTTATAATATTGTGTAGTTACACGCTGGGGTTCCGAATATACGGTATCTCTGTGTTTTAAGTAGTACCATGCCTGGATGAAGCATCAAAGTGAAAATGGTGAACTTAAAGGGCCTTTAAAACATCTTGAAGCAATACAAGCCATAAACTGCAGCAGGGGCGTTTTTAAACAGTGCACAGGACTAAAACAATTGAACCAATTTGTCTTTTGTTCTTTTTTATTGCATTCTTTATTACATTAATACTGTTTAAAAAGAAACTCAAAAAGCATTAAACTTGGGTACCAAGCTCTGCAAAGTCCTCCCGGGGGCCTGGCACCTGGGAAGGCCCCTGAGGACGCTCGCCCTCGGTCCTGGGGAGGCGACTTGTAAGGAAATGTCGCCACTCTTAGCCCTCGGCTCGCCCCAAGGTCTCCCTCGAAGCGGGAGGATCTCAAGTTTGCCAAGTTTTCGACAAGCCTGGCTGAGCAAACGCCGCTGCGCCCGGTCGCCGTTTCGCTCCAGCTGCAGGCCCGGCCGTGGGAAGTTTGCTCGGGGGTATCCGGGCTCTCAAAGAAAAGTCCCCGGGAGGCGGGGGCGCCACCGGCCGGGCCGCACCTCCCCCCGGGGCGGACGACAAGGGGGACCCGGCGCCCCGGGCACAAAGAAAGCGCGCTGGAGGATGGTGAATGACCTTGGAGACGCGGCACCGTTTTAGGGCTGCAGTCACCCCAACTGCCCTCCCTTTTCTCGCCGCTCTGTCTCTCCCGAATCTGCCCGGGTCCACCCGCTGCAACACCAGCGGTGTCTTTTTCTGGTTTTTCTTTAAGAGAGTTGTCCGCTCCGGCCACTGGGCCCAGCCCTTCCCACCGCGCCCGGGGCCGCCCTTCCCGCCGGAGCCATCTGATTGATGGCCCCGACCGCCTCAGGGCCCCCGCCTCGGCTCGCCCGCGAGCCCGGCTGTGTGTCTTGGAAGCGGCGCAGCAGGCTGCTGCCCTGTGACGCCCGGAGCGGCCAGCGCCGCCCTTCCTTCCCCCCGGGCTCGGGCGGCGGCGCGGCGGCGGGGCCGGGCCGGGCGGGGCCGCGGGCTCCTGGGCCGAGGGCGGAGGGCGCCGGGAGGGGGCGCGGGCGGGGACTCCGGGGGGGAGGGGGAGGCGGAGGGCGGGGGCCGCGCACGCCCAGCCCCACGGCCGCGCCGCGCCTCGCGGGACAGGTTGGGCCGGCGGGGCGGCGCCCGGCTCCGGGGAATAATGAGTGTCTGTCAGGCCGTCCCCGGGTGACTGGGCGGGGCGGGGCGGAGGCGGCGCGGGAGGCGGGGGTGGCGGGGGAAGGGCGCAGGGCGGGGTGCGTGTTTGCGCGAGTGACTCGGCCGACCCCTCCGGCGGCTGCCTCCACCCAAGTGGGTGGGGACCCGCCCAGCCCGGGCGGCCGCGGCGGCTCCCTCTCCCCTCCCTGACCCTCCCACCCCGGGTCCCAGCCTCTACTTACCCCGCCAGCCCTGGGAGGCTCGCAGAGCGAGCGGCGCCGGCGTCATGTGACTGCCCGGAGTTGGTGCCAGGAGCCAGAGGGGAGCCAGGAGCGGAGCCGCGCGGAGCCCGGGCCCTAGCCGGAGCGCAGCGCGAGCGCCCGCCGAGCCGAGCCGCGCCCGCCGCACGCGCGCCTGTCCCCGTCCCTGTCCCCTGCGGCCGCCGCCCGTACTGGAGCGCTGACACCACTGCATCCGCGGGGTTCCAGGCAGCCCGGATCCGGGCCTTTATTTCTCGCCTGCAGCGCTCAGCACCGCGCCTCGAAAAGTAAGTCCCCTCTCTCTCACCTTTCCTTCTCGCCCCGACTCCCGCTGCCCCCCTTTTCGGCTAGTCCAGTTTCCTTTTTTTTTTTTCCCGGCGGGGGGGCCCGACGTGCGGTGAATGGGCTGGGGGTGCAACGCGGAGGTGGGGGCGCCCCCGGGCTTGGGAAAGTGCAACAGCTCCTCGCAGCCGGGGGCGGGGGTAGAAGAGGAGGCGAGGGGGAGGGGGCCCCCGGGTTTAGCGGTGGAAAGAGTGGGATTGAGGAGAACCGCCGTGCAGATCTGCGGGAGCGACGAGCAAGGCCAGCGGCGCCCGCCGCGGCCGGGGATAGGGCGCGGGCGGGGCCTCACCTGTGTGGTCCCCCGACCGCCTCCCGCCTGCCCGCTCGCGATTCCCTCCAAAGCCCCAGAAATCTCAGTGTTCTCCGCGTGTGGCAACGTTGTTTGGAAAAAGGTAGCGCCGAGGCCGCGCGCTCCTGCTCCTCCCCCTCCTGGCCCCCCACCCCCCGCACCCTCCCCCTCCCCGCCCCCCGCCTGCGCCCCCTGCCGCCCCCCTTCTCGGACCGGGCGCGCTGCCGCTCACCCGTTGCTGGAGCAAACTTGGAGCAGCCTGGCGGGCCCTCTGGGAAGAAACTTGGGGCGATCGGGAGTGGAGGGAGCATCCCATTCTCGGTCCTGGAGTCCAGGAGCTGGCCAGGGCGTCTGGATCCCTGAGGGCAGGGGAAAGAGCTGGCCGGGTTTGGAGAGTCGTCCTCGGGTGCAAGGAGAGAACCTGCCGCAGTGTCTGGAGGAAGGATTGCAGCGTGGCTGGAGGCGAAGAACGCCTTAGGCGACTGCCTGCAGTGTTAGGGCCCCGAGCCGGGTGGGGGCCGAGGGAGGGATCTCTGGACCTGGACGCTTGGGACCTACCTTTGGAGATAGCAGACAATACCTGGAATTGTCATAGCTACTTCTTTGGCAGATAAAAGTGACAACAGTATTCCACTTTTACAGCAGTATATAAAACTAGATGAAGACCGTGTGAATGGGACCCTTTTTTCCTAAGCCAGGTTAAAGGGAAATTGGTAATTGCTCACCTTCTTGTATTTCACTGAAATAAACATTGTACACTGAATTTGTTTTTTACTGACTCAGAATGTATTTTTCGATAGGTCATCCAAGACGTTTTAAACATATTGATTATATTCTCAGAAGAGTCTGGTGTATAGAGAAAAGTGTGAAGTGGTATTCTGACTTCATTTAGATTTGGTGTCTAATTATTAAGCAAAATCAAGTAGGGTAGAAGGCAGTTGTTCATTATAGGTTATTTCACAGAACAGTTTTGTGCCGTCCTTTTCTGAGTGCTTTGTATGTATGAATTTGAGGAGCATTTTTAAGAGTAATTCTTCCGGATGATAATCTGCATAACCCAAGAGAAGACTTGCTTTTAGGGGAAAAACAATTTTATGACACTAACATCTTGAAAATTTTGTGAGTTGGTAGTATTTTTTAAAGAGTGGATGTGTTTCTTCTGTGGCTTGAAACATGGGGTATGGAAGTTGACTTTATTCTGTTCACAGAAACCTTAAATGGGATGTTTGATTCATTCAGTTCCCTAAAGAAGCTGATATCTCAATTTCTACAGTCAGTGGGGTTTGCTGCAGAACTGTTAGAAAAAAGCAGCCTAATGTACCATGGGTGAGGTCAATGAAAATAGACTATAAGGAGCATTCTACCTGCCTGAAGGAAAATGCAAGTATGAAAATCCTAACGTGAGAATAACAAAACTAACTGCTTAGACCACAGAACCTTGTCAGATGTAAAACATGGCAACATAGCTTTGGAGAAAGCTATTGTTTTTTTCACTGCAAAGTTTCTAAATTAAAACCCAACCTTCTGGTTGCTATGGACACAGTGATGCCTTTTTTTTTTTTCCTTTTTTCCTTTTTACCTGTAGTTATATCTACACACAGATTCTTAAATCTCTGCTAATGGGAACCTAGTTAAACAGTACTGGCTAACAAAATAAAGAGAAATAATGGGGAAAGGGCTAGTGAATGGATTTTGCTACCTTACAAATGCCGAAAGGAAAATAGACATTTTAGAACATCTTATAAAAATCGATACTCTGTTCTACAGATTGTATAACAATTTTTCAGTTGGATTAAATGAAATTTCAGGAACAGAATTGCATTCTCAAGGTGGACTTCTGTAGATGTGTGTACACGTAGAACAGATGTGCAGCGGTGTGCAAATATCTTTGTAACTCTGCAGTTGAAAAAGACTGAAAATTTGGGATGACTTTAGACATCTCCACACTCTTTGTCTTGAGATTTAGTTCTGTGGCTCAGGAACACTTAAAATTGGTCCCGTTCAGTTATGTGGGATGACCCAGTGTCGTCTGAATTCTCAGCTGCAGTGCTCTCTCCGTTTCCTCCTGATGCTCTGAGACTGTGCAGTATGTATTACCCCAACCCAGAATTTGACTGTAGCTAGAGACCAGCCATTGGGATGGGGGAGAAAGAGACAAAAGGAATTGGCAGGGAGGCTGGTGTTAATTAGGAAGGTTGCTGCTGCTTGAATATGATAAAATCACATGTTCACTTATGATGTTTACTGTATGTGGAAGCTCCTATTTGTAAATAGGGCAGGTCTCCTGTATGAAGCTGGTGTTATTATTCACACCCATAGAACAAACACCTCCACCCCCCTGTTGTTGTCTTAAAAAACTCCAGCTGCTCATGAATATAGGGTCAGGGAGGGCCGGCTAAATGTTTCTCTGTGCTTTCTCTCCAGCACAGCCAGCAGAGCTGTTTCCTGTTCTTTGTTTCAAGGCTGGGGTTTGCGTCATACATTCCAAGTGGCATATGTGTGCTCTTTCCTGTTTCAGGCTGTTTTCTGGTAGATCAGTAGCCCAGACCAGGCCATGGTCCCTGCCCTTAAACTCCCTGTCCCCACCCAGGGAGTTATCATGTCTCCACACACTTAGGATTGCCTAAGATGCCTGTGTTATGTCATAATGACAAAAGTCAGTTAACCTTTTTACATACACCCTTTGCTCCAATGTGTTTATATGGGTGAATAAGTAATTTTACATTTTTTTTTAGTTTATTAGTTCAATTTCAAGAACTATGTGTGTGTGTATTGGCTGGAAATCTAAAGAAGGTTGTTTTGTTTGTTTTTCCTTCTTGTTTTGAGTATTGGCTTGGCGATAGGCATTCTACCCTGGAGCTGTCAATTTTGGATGAGGTTACACCTTACAGTTCAGAAGATCTAGCAGGATCTGAGGGTTGTGGCCTATATTGCATTTACCACTGGACACTAGGCATAGGAGGCTTCACTGAGCAGATGACTCAAGCGGGCTTGGACTGCTTTTACTGACTTAAAAGAAGTCTTGCTTATGTTTTAAGGGAGAAACTGTATTGAAACAAATTGTAGGATGTATTGAGAGCACTTCAGGATTGTTTCTTTTTAAGGACAAAGATTTTACTGTATCCTACATCTGATTTCCAAACTGTTTTAAGAATAAAAAGCTCAAAGAAAAGGAGAACTGGAATAAGTTCATTTAATGATAGTTTGAAAATGTTTAACCTAATATTTTGAAAACAGAAGGAGAATGCTCTTTGTTTTTGTTTTACAATAGCAACTTTCTCATAATCTCTTGCCCCACCCCACCCCCTTTTTTCTTTGGTATATTCTGTCAGTTGTGAGTAAGCAGATTTCTGGGTTAACTATTTAAAACCTACTTTAACAAACTATTTTTCTCTTGGTTCTCCAGAAATAAAGTTTGCATACAATGGTTGGAAAATAAAAGTTTTTCGGCAATTTTCTCCCTTAAACTTCTTATGTGGGGATTTTCTCTAAAATCTAGAGGAATTATCTACAGTGTTCTCTAATGGAATTAATGGGAAAAGTTTCTGAGGCAGCACATCAGGCCGTAGCCATATTCTTTCCCCAAATTGGTGATCATCATCATCATCATAATGTTTTGGTTTTAGCATCTCAACCCATCACATTTTTCCTTGATGGATAAAAAGGAAAATACACAGTATGATATTAAGAAAGCTGCTAGAGTCAAATAGTAGGATATTGATAACCTTCCATGAAAAAAAGATGGCAGTTTGGAAAACTTCAATAAGATTTTTCCTTTCTTCTTTGGAGGAATCAGACTTGGGATATTAAGTTGCTTATAGGACAACAGATCTTTAAACTGAATTCATAAGTAACCCAAATTGAAGTAAGATTTTTTATTTTAGCTCCAAAGTTGTTAACAATCCAACTAGATTTGGTAGATAGAGTCTTTATTTGGCTTACTCTCAAATCATTCTTTCCTCCCTATTTATGGGGAGAGGGAGGTGGTTAATAAAGATGATTAGAATCTAATATTATTCTATCAGGAAGTATTCTGCAAGCTTTTAAATGTAAGCTAAACAATTAGGGAAAATTGTGCCACTCTGATAGTTGTTATAATCACCAAAAAAAAGTGGTGGGGCAGGGGTGGAAGGTCTCCGTAGAGAAGGGAGTCTCTGAGCCATGTAAGTCATCTACCTCCATCCCCTTCTTTAGATATTTGCCTTCTTTGTGTGTGCAAATCAACATTTTTGCTATAAAATGAACAGCTATCTTAAAGTGGCATTTCTTGCTGTTTTCACACCCGGTTGTGTTTAAGAAAAATAAATAAATGCAACCTCACCCTTTAAATACCAGAAATTACATTATTCTGAAAATTGGGTTTCTTTCTGAAGTGCTTCAGTTATCTATGGTGCTAACTTTAAAAAAGAAAATCCCTGGAGTCATAAAACAATTGGTATCTGGTAGTATTCCAGCCAGAATTCGTGTTAGAGTGAGTTGGAAGGAAGGGATTGTGGTGACTTCTAGCATTCTCATTTTCAAGCTTGATCTGTCCCCTTATTAGACCCGGTTTCTCATCTCAAACAGTAATGCCTGCGCTGGAGACAGGAAACCAGACGGCAGTCTGCCCTGATAAGGGAGGGCATTGTCTTAAAGGGAGGGAGCCCTGCTTCCCCCTCAACTCTCCTTCCTTGAAATTAAGTAGCAATAAAAGAGATACAATACTACAAACGCGGTTTCTCAACCAGAACTAAGACTGTTTTCTCCCAAAGCAAAAACTGGCTCTGCTTTCTCTGGATTGTCACCATAGTTTAATGGCACATTGGAAAAAACTATTAGTGTATTTTGTGTCTGTTGGTCAGAGTGTTTAATAAATAGTAAGGTCCTTTCTCTAGCAAAGCAGGTTCCTAGAGCGATTAGAAACTCATTCCATTGTGTTGGCAGGTCGAATACATTACCATTTCCCCATCTCATTATTAAGGGGAGCCAGAGACTAAATGTACTCACTTACATGGCCCTTTAGCTTCTATGTAACCCTGGGTTTCGCTGTTACCCTCTCCTGGGAAGGGGGTGCTCCCTTGAGAAGCAGCCCCCTTTCAGGAGGACCAGCTTAATCTGGGACATGTCCAAGATGGTGGCCAATCTCTGGAAGGCCTGGGGCTTTCCAGGGATGGCCTGGAGCTAGTCTCAGACCAGATCAGTGGAGTTTGGCCAAATCCAGACAGAAGAGATCCAGCGGACACTAAGGTCAGTGCCTTCTACCCAGGAGAGCGACCTGTGATCCAGTGTGGGGTTTTTCTCCTTTGGCCCATATGCTCTAGTTGAGAGAACTAGAGAACTAGAGCTAGCATAGTTCTCTTAACTACTGTTCTCTGAGTCTGATCACTGAAATCCCCTCCTTTATCTGTTCTTGCACTATACACCCTGGTCCCTTACGAAGCTTTGAGCCCCAGAACCGCTTTCATTAGTAAGTTCAAGTTCCTATTCCAGTTCTCCAAGCCAAGGGTGCTTTGTCTCCCCAAGCGACAGTTTTCACATTTACTTTGTGTTTCAGAAGATGATTTTCAGACTAGTACCACTGGCCCCTGGGCAGATTCTCCTTGTGTGACACCTGAGGTACAGTCACTCTTAGGCCCTTGCCCTTCATTTCATCCTAGCATATGAGAAAGGTAGTTTGACATCCATTCATGTATTCATCCCACAAGTATTTATTGAGCACCTACTCATTAGAGCTAATCTCAGATTGCGTGTGGTCATTATTCTCAGCTGTGCCACAAGGATGGAGTAGGTCCCAAGTGATCTAACCTGAAAAGTCATTTTGAAATCATAATTGCCAGCCAGAACCTCCCCATGGCACTGCCTCCCATGGACCAGTGCAGCAGCACACAAATCCCACGCGCTGCCGGCCCTGGGGGAATGCCCAAGTATAAGATGATTTGACTTCAAAGTCGGTCCCACAGCACAAAGTGGAGCAGAAGAACAGAAAGAGGCAGCAGTGTGTCTCTGTGTCTCTGCAGCAGACACACTTCTGTTCTTGGCTGCAGCTCCCACCAGCTCGGCGAATTTGGGCGAGTCATTCATTTCACCTCTGTTCCTTCATTTCCTCGTTTCTAAAATGGGGGTGAGGACCTGACCCTTCCACCTTTGTACAGTTATTATGAGGATTTCCGTATTTACTTGGGTGAAGCTGCCAATTTTTTCTGAGCAGTTTTATGGACCAATCGCAGGTGCATTGGCCAGGAAGAATAGTTTGCCTAAATTGGGGCCTTCAGACTCCCGTCTTTTGATGTTGCATCCAAGCCTCCACTCAAGAGAGGGGGAGGCAGCAGGGGCCAGCAGGCAGGAGTTGTGGTCGCCACTGCCATACATCCACTGCCCCTGGCTCCGGATCCACAATGGATGGACCTGCCTGCAGAACTCTTCATTCCACTCTAGCTGTGGGTCGTGCCCTGTTGCAGGAGGCAGTGGAAGTGAGAGCCACGTCACCACCAGCCCTGAAATCAGACTGCTTTGGGTTTGTATCCCAGCTCTACCCCTCTAACAGCTGTGTGATCTTGGGCAGATTGCTTTACCTCTCTGTTTCAGCAGTAAAATGAGAAGGTAGTACCCTCCCCATATCATAGGCATGAAATGACAACAGTCCTTGTAAAGAATGGGACCTGGAGAGTGCCGTTGTGGATGTGGTGATTTGGTCCATAGAAGTAGCATTGAAACAAAACAACCTAATGTTTGTTAACACACATATGCACACACACATGCACACACACTTCAAGTTACCACATTCTTTTCTCTCACTGTCCTCCACCCCACCCCACCCCACCCCGCCCCGCCCCCGTCCTTAAGACCTTGACACTAGACTTGTTTAGAAGAGCTCTCTGGGTGAGTAATAAAAAGCAAAGGGTTATGGTTAGGAGCAATAGGTGTTTTGAGGAAGTTTCATTTAATAGATTTCCTTTAAGTTAGGCCCCCTCTCCCCCTCACTCCTGTTAACTTTTTTGAGGGAGATTTTCAAGTGCATTTAAAGAGAAAGGGAAGTGACTGAGACTCCTATAGCTCAGGGCTTTTACATCCACTCCTTATGCCTGGCAAAACCTTGACTTAGCGGGTATGCCTGATCTCCGTTGGGGAGCAGGAAGGGAACCCCTCTAAGGAGCTGTGAAGTAAGCCCATGCTCAGGTGCTGCCTATCCTGGTGGTGGTCTTGGACAGCCTATTTGAAAGGTAGAAAGGCCCACCTATCTAGGTAAGACGGGCCCAGGAGCAATCAGCTGGCTGCACTGAGTGGGAAGGGCCTTGAGCTGGTCTTTGAAGAATTAGTAGGATTTAGATAAGCCGGAAGGGGATGGGCATTCCACACTGGTTGCCCAGCGTCGGGGCCAAAACTGAACAAAGGCTTTGGGGAGGGGGCTGAGTGGAGGGGGAAGTCAGCGTGGAGGGCTCCTGGTGGGGCAGGGGGGCAGCTGGTAGGAAAGGGGGCGCTGAGCCATGGTGCTTGAACCTGCCCTCCAAGCCCTAAGGGTGTCCCTTGGAGGAAAGTTTGGGAGTTTGGAAAAGACTCACTGAGAAGAGGGCTTTGTGATAGGTGGCAAGTGGCAGGTCGGGGGGAGGAGTGGTCAGAATGGCTTGGAGGGTCCAAGGGGCAGGCATAGGAGTCCCATGGAGGGGAGACCCAGTAACACAGTCTTGAGGTTTGAGAGCCTGGCCACGGCAATAGTAGAAATAGAGAAGTTGGTGAGGGAAGCTTGAAAGATGAGGTGAGTGGCCAGGAGATAAGGCAGATGTGGGGCGCAGCCTTTTGGGGACAAGGAGGATTTGGGTGGGGCATGTTGAATTCTCTCACACAGCAGTGCCTTTCTGTTTGTTAGCTTCTGAAGGGAGTGGTCAGCAACAGCTCACGTGTGCGCATCCAGAGGTTCCGTGCAGCTTTTAGTGACATCCTCAGGAGCTGGGGCAAGCAATGCCGCCTCTTTCTGGTTATTTGCAAGGTTCCAGCCATCGCTGCTCAGGCCGGAATTTCCAGGAACTGGCAGCTGGCTGGAGCCAATTGGTCCCTCCCAGCCTCGCACTCCGAGGGTGGGGCCCCGTGGGTGGAGGCCCCTCAGGGTGGAGTGGGGTGGGTCTCCAGCGATAGGGCGCCCGGTGGAGAGGCAGTGGCCTCACACAGCCCTTCTGGATTTGATTATATAACACATCACAGGAGAAAACTCAGGGCCAAGGCAGGCTGTGTAAGCCATGTACACAGCAGGATTACGCATTAGGGGTGCTTTTCAACCGAGTTGGGGTCGCTGGCCCTTAAAACTAAAAAACAAAAATTGTCGGCATGGGGAGGAAAACTGCGTACATAACCTTAATAGGGAAAATGACTAGTGTTCGCTAAAATTGCTTTAAGAAAGATGTGGTAGGCCACTAACTAAGTGGCATTGAACTTGAGAGTTCACCTAAAGGATATGGGTTTGTGTCTCCCCGCCCCCACCCCTGCTCTGCTGGGCCCTAGTCTGGAAAAGTGGAGGGACTTCACTTGGTTGTTACCTTTGCACCTGTCCTTATTTACATGCAAAATCAATTGCTTCACTTGGTCTTTCTGAAGTACAGGGTGTGGGCAGAATCTTATCTGAAGCCATGTCCTGTTTGGACAAGTTGGACTGCCTTGGCAACTCTCCATAGGGTGGAGCAGATGGGTGGAGGCAGGAAAGTAAAATTGGGTGGCTTGTTAGCCCAGAGAGGAGAGAGGGCGGATTGTTTGCTCATGGATCATTATATTTAATCTGAAACTAAATAATTAACTTCTTTCCCATTTACAAAACATTTTGATGCAAAATAACTAATTTATGAGGGGCAAAGATTTAGAAGTGTTCCACGGAATTTTTTTTCCTTTCACACCAACAGTAGAAGACTGAGGTAGGAGAAAAATCAGCGAGTGACATGAAAACAAGATGCCTTTCCAGGTAGGTACCAGCGTTCAGCTGCTCTGAAAGGAGGCTCTGACTTAGAAATGTCCACTTCCATCTGTTGCCCGGCCCCTTGGATTTCTGGCCAGAGCAGCTGCCATTAAATACGCAACTCCTTGGAGCTCTTGAAAGAGTTAGGGTACAAAAGTAAAGAAAGAAAAGTTTCTTTGGAGAGGAAGTTTAGGGATGTTACCTGCCCACCCTGGTCCTCCTCCTGACCGAGAATCTCTCACACACACGCACACTCAGCCACGCACCATTTTTTTTTAAATTTGTCTTTTTTATTTTTTCCCTGAAGTTCCTTTTGGGAGTGAGAGGTGAAAGGAGGCAGCATGCTTCCTCCTTTAAAGCCCAGAGGCTTGATGGGTTGAAAGGGGCAACTTAACAGACGATGTGCTGGTTTGGCCATCCTTTTTTTCTCCTTACACCTGGCTGAGGTCGGCTAGGAAACGAAAGATCAGCTTTGAAGGAGGCAGGTAGTCTGGAAGCTTAGGGTCAGGCTGGGCTCGGGGAGAAGGATCCAGGGTCCCTTTGAGTGCATTGGACAGGAGAGGAGAAGGGAGAATGTCAGAGCAAATCCTGATAGATCTCCAAGAAATTTATTTCAGATACATTCTCTCTCCAGAAACCCCTCCATCCCCTGCCTCACACCTCCCTCTCTCTCTTTCCCTTTCTTCCCCACCCGCCTCCCCCATTCTTCTAAGGAAGGGCCAGTTATTTATAAGGTGGTTTCTGTAATAAAATGTGCCATAGCTTCAAGACAAGCCATTTTCAAAGGAGGCTGGCAGCATAACCTCTTACATTGAGGCCTGTGTGTATTTCTAAGCTCTGCAGCTCATTTGTACCCTCATGAAGCAATTGTCAAGTAGGCCTCATGGAGGGCTGAAAAGGACCATGTGAGAGGGAACTATATAATTGCTTGTGAAACTTCATGTAAGTGATTCACCAAAGCTTCTTAAGACATAAACATGCAGTTGTGCATCTTGACAAAAATCTGAGCCTTTTTATGACAGCTGAAAAAAGTCAGAAGCATAGGCAGAGTGTGAAGGAAAATGTTTCTTCCTTTTGAAGGAAAATTCTGTATTGGCCCTTCCCAGCAAAAAATAACAGTTGGGGGAGAAGATGTTTGTTCCATGATGGAAAATTATTTTGGCAATTTTCTATATTTTTGCTTTTAGGCACTTTGATAACTTAGACTTTTTTTTAAACCTGTTTTGCCTGTTTTTTCCCTCTTGTAAATGCAGTGTTGTTATCCTGGGATTACTAGTTTAGAATGTATGTCTCCTAAGCTAGTTTAACACAACTAAGATGAAAACCTGTTAATGCTTGAGAACTAGTTGTAAGAAAAACAGAACCACTTTTGGGGGCCTTCTAATCTCTGTGATAAGAATTCCTGAGCCTAGTTAAAACCCACTAGATTTAAAGACCCTGACTTTGGCAAACTCAATTTACTGCCTGTGTCCTAGTCTTTAAATACTTGTTTTAGCTCGCCACCTAATGGTCTTACTTGGAACTGCTGTCAGTGATAGATTTTCTATAGCATTTTAAGTTTACTTTCAGTAGCCCCAGAGCTCAGAGTTGCCCATGCATAACAAAAGTCACTAAATTTAGAGACCCCACTTCTTCCAGTGCTGAATTATATGGAAGGCCCTTCAGTGACATTGCAGTCACTCTTTTCTTATTCTAGATCAGAACCCAAAGATAAGGTCAATGCTAGTGGCAAAAGTGGTCCATTCAGAGATGGAAACAGTAGGTCCAGAGTCTAGACTTGTGCAAATAAATAAACAAAAGTCTGATTTGCATTAATGTGTTTGAGTCTCTTTCTAAATTTAATTTCTTCTAGCTTAGCTTCCCTGTTATTTTTGTTAAAAGTTTTAATTATAGAATTAATAAATTTACAAATAGGCACACAGGTATGTATAAATCTGCCCCCATCTCTCCCAAGAATTCCTTGTTAAAGGTTAGGGTGTGTCTTTTTCTTATATTTCTTTTTTTAAAATATGTCCTCCATAGCCTTTAACTATCACTGAAAGTATAATCAGTCATTTTAGAAGCTACGAGATTGAGAGCAAAGTGCTGTTACACATGTGAGTGGACAGTGAGTGTGGTTCTGTTCACAGTGATATTTGAATTTTGCACAGATCTTTTACTGTCAAGTGATGCTTTATTTAGTTAGGAGTTTTAAAATGAGGTATTCTAAATTCTATAATATCATTACTTGTTTATTGGCTGAAATCTTTGTGTATGAGAAGTATCCTTTCATCAGTTATTGAGTTACTCTTCAAGGTAAAGTTCTAAATAAACAACCCTTAAAACAACTACTTTTTAAGAAAAATAAATCCAGTTTTGTTAGGAGGGATGCTTTATGCTAGATGAATTTTTCTCTTAAGATTACAAGTGTTTCAAAGCACTAATTTCCTTAAATTTAGATAAAACATAAAAACTAACGAAAGTAATTTCACTAATGTCTTAAAATGACACAAACTATAGCAAGTTTAATGTGTCATTCATTTCTAAATGGGTTCAGTACTTACCGCTGTAGACATTTGAAAAAGTCATTTGAAGAAGGCTTTATGAGCTAAATGATGGGGTTAGGATTTAAACCAAAATGAGCTCCAGACCCCATCATCTTTAATTCCACTGTGCTGCTCCTACTGGTAGTAAAGGATTCCAGGTAAGGCAAGGTGTAGAGATGATAGGAAACTATTGGGATGGTGAGATTATCAAGTGACAGGGTCCTGTATGAGATCTCAGATAGGATGAAAGCAGCCATTACTTTTAAAACTGAATTTAGTCTGAGTTTTTTAAGGGTGTGTGTGTTGGGGAGGGGGTGGTGTTGACCACTAAGGCTAAATATTCTAGGAAAGAGGCAAGTACTTGACATTGTTCCAGAGATCAGAGTCAACAAATTTAGTGCTGTGTGTATAGTTTTATAGATTCAAAAATTGTGTGCATATTCAGATGAACAAAGTTTTTCTCTTTTTTTTTTTTTGGTTTTATTATTTTTAATCTCATCTAATTTCCCCAAAACCTTGAAGATAAATCTTGTAGGAAGTAGACAAAAGAGTTGCCCTCTGCATTTTGCATGTAAAAAAGGGCCTCCCCGCATCCACTCCCCCATGGAGAGGGTCAAGTACAGATCTCCTGCTTGAGTTTCAAGATGAGAACTCTTCCACTACACCCCTGAGAATATGAGTGCTTTTATTTAGAAGGATTTGCAGCAAGATACTCTCTAGTGGAGTGGATGAATCTGTAAGAGTAAATTAAATTTTAAAAGCTTGGGGGAGGATGACCAGCCATGGGTCGAGGCTGCTGAATCATCTGACCTCGTTGATACAAGCAAGCGATCTCACATCTTTTGTGTATGGTCTGCTCCAGGGCCCTGGACAACAATTCTTAGCACCATATCCATCTGTACAGCTGCTAGGCTGGGAACTGGTTAATAATAGATCCCAAGACACAAAAGGGGTTTTCATCCTTCATTATGAAATCATCCATTTTTCACTGGCTATGGGGTTTGTTCTTACTGGGACACAGAAGAGGGTGGTAGCACCATTGATTTGAGCAGCCTGGTTTCAGATTGTGTTTGCAGATTATAATACGTCCTGTGATGTAGGAAAATATAATTTTGAAATCAGGGCCTTATGTTGAGTTAATGATGATATTCATGTCTTGTCATGAGACCCAGGACAGTCTTTCTTCAGCAAAGCAGTGAAGCACAAGAACTATGCAGTATTACTTTTATAATTGTGTGTGAATATATCTTAGTTTAACCCATAGAGCGTGGACGTCACGGACGACAGCACTGCCATCAGGGAGGTGTGGGAATGGGGAGTTTAAATACTGAAATACAGGGGTTTCTATACCTTTTTCAGGTGGAACTCCATCTAGAACTCGTTCACCTTCCCACCCAAACAAACGTGATATATAAAGACCTCACTTTTAACCTAAGTTTGGATAAGAGGGGCCTGAAGCAAGTTGTTGAAGGTCTGGGTAGTACATGGGCAGTAATTCCATAACCTGTGAAATGCAGTTATTAATAAATGTTCATCAGACTGAGTATTTTGTCTTGTGAGGAAGCAGTTGGAATGATATTGTACTAATAGCAGACTAGTACAGAACACGGAAGAAAAGGGATAACACTTGAATAAGAAAAGAAAAAGAGAAAGATCAAACAGGGTCAGGATGGACATTGTCTTTACATTAGGCTAAAAATTGGCTTATTTCCTGATAAGGAGAAATTGAGGGTGAATACAAGCTAATATTCTTCATATTTAAAAAGTACTTAGAAAACAGTAAGAGGCGCGGGGTTTTAATTTCTCTTAAATGATCATGCACATGGCCAGTAGAGATGTTGGGAAACAGGTTCTGTTTTGTTGATGGCAATTACAGAGTATCTTTGCTGCATGATACAGTAGGTGCTTTGGAGAATGTACATGCTTCTCACTCAAGAACTCCCCTTCATAAAATTTATCTTAAAAATTAAGGACATGCACAAAGATGTAAATATTAAAATGCTGATTGCTGTCTGTAATAGTGAAAATTTAGAAGCAATCTCCCCAGTAAGAGGAATTTTTAAAAAAATCTGACTGGGGATTTCCCTGGTTCTCCAGTGGTGAGGACTGCACTCTACTGCATGGGGCCCGGGCTCCATCCTCGGTTGGGGAACTAAGATCCCACCAGCTGCTCAGCACGGTAAAAAAAAAAATCTGATTGGTTCACACAGTGACACACTGAACTTGATGGTGTGAAACCATACTTACTAGAAAAGAAACATTTTCCCAATAATTGTTACCTGAAATTATGGATACTATATAGTATGCATATTACAATCCATTTAAAAAGAGTTTGGGGGGATAAAAACAAAGATAGTTGTGATAACTGCTTCTACGTTGTCTTTTTGCCTGCCTTATTTTTCCGATTTTTCTTTTATGACATAAGATGGAAAGGAAAGCTTTTTTTAACATTTGTATATAATGTGAACTATTGAGTTCACAGTAATCTTATTAAACAAGCTTGGCTGCTCAGGAGGGCTGTACCTATTGTTCCAGAAACGTCAGGGTTTTTGTATTTGAGTTAGAAATGCCAGTTGGCTCTCCCCTGGTTATGACCATGGAGTCTGGTCTTAATTATATAAAATGGCATTTTCATAGGTAAGGAAAACAAATTCCAGCCATTCTGGGGGCAGGGGAGAGGAAGGACTAGAGAAGCAGGGTGAGGAAACTTTTTTTTTTCAATAGTTTGTATTGAAAGTAACCTCAGGATTTAGACAGACACCTTGTTTTGTTTTCCAGGCTAAACACCAGAGCACCCTAGAAAGCATAACTAAAAGAATGCTCATGTTTGACCCAGTCCCTGTCAAGCAGGAGGCCATGGACCCTGTCTCGGTGGTAAGTTTTCCAAAACTAAACACCTCTTGTTTATTCCAAGTAGTAATAACTTTACTGTGTGTTGTGTTATTTCTTAAAAGTACTCATTACTTGACAGGCATTTGATGGGCAAACTTTTTAAACAGGATCCACGTTTTCTTTTTCTTTCCGCAGTCCCCCACCCACCCCCAGGATGTCATCAGCACAGAACTTGAGCCACAGGTAGATCTGCTCACAACAGAGATAGTTTTACAGAAACCCCTTAGTTAGCAGATCTTTAGTCTGAGCTCTCAAGATTATTGATTTTGGCTAAAAGAAAAAAAAATGACCGGACTAGTTTAAAAAAATTAATGTGCATATGGAACATTAAAAAAAAAAAAAAAACCTGTACACAATGTGTATCATGATTAGGAAACAGTTTCCAAATGTACCTTCAAGAAATCTTCATCGAAAGTGAGTTTACTTAGAGGTATTTTTCACTCAAGATGACCACCCAGACTATATAGAGGAGTTTCTTAAACATGTTTGTGAATGGTCTTTTTTTTTTTTTTGATTGAAAGCCAAAAAAAAGAGAGAGACTCTATTTTGCCTCACATAGTGCTTAGGATATCCTTCACAAAACTCATTAAAAAGATGAAAATTGGGAGAAAAAAATCCTTGATCATTTTGCATGTAAAAATATATTAAGAATAAAATGATTTGCTTAAACTCCAAGCAGGCAGCCTTGTGGAGCTGCGACTTGGGAGAAGCTAGCAAAAGAACTTGACCCTGAGAATGGAATTTTGTTTCACTCAGAAGAGTCTGTGGTGGCTGGGAGGCAATTACATTCACCGTCTCTTGCAACACTTTAGTGCTAAGCTAGCCCGGTCTTCATGCTTGTCGACCACCAGGGAAGGAGTAGTGAGTCCAGTTGTTTATAGAGGTACAACACCAGCACTGTGGAAGTTGGACAGGGCTGACAACAGAAAGGTGTCGACTGCAAAGCCAGGAGTGGTTGAGACTTGAGGGGATCTGGTTTAGTGAATATGAAATAACACGGCCACGCTCTCAACTCTGTCTTGCTCTTTTCTTCCTCGGGCTTGGAAAATACTCACAAGGGGAAAAACTTGGCCTGAATTGTGGCTCTGAAGGTTGGTAATGACACGCTTGCAAAAATTAGATCATCCTTATGCGCTGACTATGGAGGTTCCTGCCAAAACTGTTTATACGAGACACGGGGGTCACTCCAAGGCCCTTGGAACTGAGTTGCCATGGAGATTTCTGCGCTAGTGTTTACCACTGTGTACAGTGAAAAGTTAAGTCAGAGTGGCTTTAAGGAAATAGCATTTACATTCTTGCCCGACAACTGTATAACCATATGATAATAAGAGAGCAATAAGAATTTTATTAATCAAAAAGCTAAATTGGCTTCTAATGTTACTCATTTTGTCATCAACCCCTTCCCCCAACTATTGCATGATCATACTGGAGGAATATTAAGGTATAAAATGTTCTCATTAATTGTATCCTTGAAATATGAATAGGGTTTTAGTACCGGAGACTATGATTAATTTGGTAAATGATGGAGGCCCATCAGTGATGCATTTTACTATTCAGTATACTTCCAGAGCTTTTAATCAAGCATGAGAATGTGTCTCAAGAGCCTAATTTAAAGCTAAAATGAACTTCACCATACAAGGAAAGGTACTTAGCTGGAAAAAAAAGGAAATAAAATGAATTTGTTGTAATAGTTATACTTGTAATGCTGTAACATATTAATGCATGGAGTTAAAATATGTGGAAGTATTTTTGCAATTAATGGTCTTTTTCTCCTTCATGCTCTAGTTTTCAAGTTCTGCTGATGCTTATAGAATTTAATTATATTGTTTCACCAAAATAGAGTTCCAGGCCTTACAATGAAGTTTCTTTGTTTCCACTCTTAAATCTTCACATTTTATCTTTCCTACCTTCATAGGTGAAGTATATGAAATCTGATTTATTGTTCCTTTATTCCCTTTTCTCTTTTTCATTCTGCCTTTGACCTAAAAGGTTGAGGTCTTTGTTTATTCAGGTCAGTGTTCTAAACATGAAGCAGTAACATGTAAGATTGGTTTTTGCCTCAATTCCACATATGAATAAAAATGTTTTACTCTGATTTACTCACCTCTCTCACCCCTTTTCCCTAAAAGATAAGAAGAGTAAAAATAATCTGCCTAGTTGGTGTTTTGCTATAATTTAAAGAAAGTGAGGAAATGTCATTTTTCTCTTAGTGAAGTATAAACCTTCATACTGTTCACTAAACCTTGTACCTTGAGGCAGACTAGACTTTGGATTGTCGATCCTATTAAGATTTGCAAGAAAGGGGAGCAGAGTACCCCCCTATTCTGTGCTGTAGATCTCTGCTTCTTACCGTCAATGCGTTGCTGGCAAAGCCATCAGAAGCTCCCTGAGTCTCCAATTTTTTTTATTTATAAAATTGGAGATACTTATATGTAAAACATGAAATGGCAGGTGTATATAAAATGCACGTGTAAAGGAGTTGTTTTTACCAGTACTGCCAAAGAGCTTGAAAACTAGAATTTAATTCAGGAAATGAGAAAATAAAATTTTTTAAAGTATCCCTTCATATTCTTCTGTTCCTAAAGGAAGATTACTTCTGAAGAAAGTGTATTTTTTTCTTTAATGAAAATTATCATCTAACAGACTCCTTACAGATTAAAAGTACTTAAAATCGGTAGTCCCTCTGCCGTGTTCTAACAGAAACTTTTCATTACTTTTCTGAGCCTGGTAGAAAGAGAGCTTTCTACTTTTGTTTGCACAGAGGGGCATGACATTTGCTGTTTCCAAAGAGCTTGTTTATAAATGCACCGCGCCTTCCTGCACTTGGAACTCCACCCTTGGTATGAAGATTCCTTTGACTTGCCATCGCCCTGTCACGGACGGTCGCATTTTTTTTTTTCATATTAATGAATAGTGAAACAGAGACTCACCCACGTTTCATGCAGTCACTCCGTCCACTTAAACCATCTTGTAATGGAAAACTTCACCAAAACTATTTCCAATAAAATGAGAAACTATTAATTCTCACTTTCATAGGAAGTGATAGCATTGGAAAATTATCTAAACCCGGTGCCTTTTTCCTCATCATACTTAAAAAAAATTTATTTATTTATTTATTTTTTTTGAGAATCAAAAAATCGTTATGCTGAGCCTGGTCAGTGGTAAAAACTTGCTCAGAGAGCGTGTTGATTTACATCGTCCATTCACCCAGTGTTCTCTGAGCACTTGGGCTGGACCATCATCTCCCACTCCACTGACACTTAAATAACCCACGACAAGTAAATAACCCATGGCACGGAGGGGTGAATACTTGAATGCATGTTACCACAGAGGGAAAGAACCCTTCTTAACAGCAGACCTTTTGGCAAAGTAACCCCCTTGCTGCCCTTAGTGGGGGTCAGGAGTGGAGGAAACCTCTGCTTGAGTCGGTAGGGCCATGGATGCCCAGGAGGGGCCAGAGGACCTCTTTCTGCTTCATCACTACTTGCAGCTGATGTGGATTTTGCTGGTGCAGGCACACGTATTTGCATTGCTTCATTAGAACACAGGAATGCTCTGGAACAGAGAGGAAGCAACTATTACCAGTGTGTATCCACCCAAGGCACACACCCCAGGCAAGCCCTGTGTCAGTCCTTATGCTGTGGAGAACCGGATTGTTGCAAGCTGATTGCAGTGGCTTATGTGCTCCACCCAAATGATTAAAGTGAACATGCCTCATAGAAGGTTCTGGTAAACATTGCTGTGAAGTTTGCTAGTGAGACAGTTTGAAGAACCACATTTCTTCACCCTTAGGCGAAGCAGTCAGACCAGAAATAGTTAACACTGGACTCAGTTGTGTACCCCTGCACACAAAACAGCCCCCCTGCTTTTAGCTCTGGAGCCTTCCAAAGACCACATGTCCAGGGGACAGGGGGCATTCATGGGAGGGAAGACTCTCAGCAAAACTGTGCATAATGTTTATAAAATTCAGCTCTGTGTGGCTGTTTCTTTATGGCTTGAGAAACCTGAGACTGTTATTAAATTTGCAAATCCCCCAGGTTCTAAATTCCTGCTTTCCTTAAACTCACCCCACAGATAGAAAAATCCAGCAATGACAGCAAGAAAAGTTTGTCCTCCTCTTGCTTCCGATGTAGTTGCCAATAACTTGGTATTAAAATCTAGGTCATAGGGATGTCTTTGAAGACTAAGGCTGAAAATAAGGGAGAAGCTACATTTCTGTGAGTAGAAACAATGAACACTGCCTCCCATTTCCTGGAGTTTTTGTTTCTTGTACCAGAACTTTTGCCCTTTAGAAAATTATATCAAGCTGGCTAAACTTTAGAACTAGGAGAAATCTTTTTTCCTCCTGTAGTTAATTACTTCCTGAAGCCCTCATTGTACATAATGTGTAATTTCTGTTCACAAACCTTGTGCCTCTTGCTTTTGCCTATTTTAATATTTCAATTTAACTCTATTGGATATTAATATTACTGTATATTTTGAGCCTCTCACCTTATGTTGCACCTATGTGTGTCTTATTCTAAAGAAAGGTAAAAATAGTCTTCATTTGATCTTCGATACATAATTCAAAACTATTTTTAAAAACAACAATTTGTTTTGTGTTTCCTGATTTTATATCCTCATGTCCTTGTTTTTAAGCAGTATTATTAATGAAAATTCTCCCTCCCCACCTTTAAATTGCATTTAAATAATTTACCAAATGTTAGTAATAAAAATTAGTGTTTTTATTCTATATCTCATCATTTAAAGCCCTGCTAGTCCAAGGCCAATCTATGGCACCTTGAGTCATTCCCCAGTAACTTAGAATCTGCATTTTAACAAGATTCCCGGGTGAATCTGTGTGCTTAGTAAAGTCTGAAGAATACCTGATAACATCAAAGTCCACTGAAGTAAACACCTGTCGTATACAGCAGGAAGAAAAGACTCCGGGACCGCAGTGTGTGTTAAGTTCGTCTCGTAGGCATCTCATTGAGTCCAATTCTAATCTTAAGGTCACAGCCTCCTAGAAGATGAGTATCCAATACCTCCTTGACAGGTTTTGACATATCCTCATGACACTTGCATGTCAATATTTATATAGTAATTTTTCTTGCCTTCTTTTATAGAACTGCTTTTGAACATCATAAAGTTATTTTGAAAGTGCAGGAATGGGATTTTAAAGCAGCACTGATGAGTTGGATGCATAGCCAGGTGGAGATTCACCCGATGAGGCCCAGAGAAGAAAGGGTGTGATCTCAATACTAATCCCAGTCAAAACCACTGCTGTCCCACAGTTATTAATAACTCATATTACTGGCCACTGAAGGGGCCAGGGAAGTTCAGAAATTAATAGTGCATTTAAGCGGTTTAATTATAAGTTCCCATTAATGGGTCTTCTCAGTTGCATTGTGAGCTAGTGTTGCTTCAGAATCACAAATGCATTGAATTTTAGAGCTGGGAGAGAGGCACAGTATGTTATTTTTCACCCTTACTATCAAGCATTCAAATATAAGTAATCCTCTGCAGGCAGACTTGACATGTTACCACTGAAAACATGTTCCCCTAAAATGCATGCAAGTAAAGGGTTTATGTTGAGTTTAATTTTTTTTTTTTTTTTGGCCTTCTACAACAGACTTTAAATTTTTCTTAAGGAATAGAAGTAATTTTAATGAATTCCATGGCCAAGGACAGTACCCATTGTGTGCAATTACAATTGATTTAGATTTCAACCTGCTAAATGAGAGTTACATTATCTTGATATTGTAAGAAAGGAATGTATTTGAAGACAAGTTAAGTCAGTTATGAACAGATCTTAGATTTGGGAGGGTACTAATTATCTCACCTCCAGTATCTTGTTAGGTTGTCCCCCAGTCTCTTGATGAGGGAGTAGCAAGGTGGAAAGGAGAGAAGGCAAAGCCTCAGCTTGTATGCAAGTCCCTTCCAACATCACATGTCCTTAGTTAAGTCCTTATTTGCTCTTTCTTATAGTTCTGTGTCATCCTCAGATTTGGAGATTAAGTCGTCTTCTACAGTGTCTCAAATTGTAAATAAATCGTTGAACAAGTTGGGGCCAAGGACATAATCACCTTTGTGTGGGTGGCCTTCTGTATATAAGTGTGTGGGGGTGACTAGCCATCCTGAGTTGCGTGATACTGAGGCATTTCCTCAGATGTCGGACATTTAGCACTAAAGCCAGGATTCGTGGTCACCTTAGCATGGATTGGTCAGTGGCTGGAGAGCATCCCAAGGCACCACCACATGGCTCTGTTTGTCCGCGTTATCCACAAGCATATGGGAAATGTTCTGTGTCTTTTTGCTCAGGTGGAGCGCACTAAAGCCAAGGAGGGTATTTCCTGCCAATTAAGAAACCCCATCAGAAAAGCAATAATGTTCCTTGGCTTGGCTGGTTCTTGGTGAATCCCAACTCCCAATGATAAGGCCCATAAGCCTTTTATAACCTGTTTTAGAATTTTTCCAGGTGTCATCATCAATCTTAACATTGGATATGGCCATCACTGTAGAATTAAACTTGAGATTTTTTTTGTCTGTGACATAGTTACCACGTTAACTTTAGTGCCTACATTTATTAGATCAACTCTTTCATGGTATTTTTTTTTTTTTTTTTAGTGTCAAGCATATATCTAAATCTAAACCATTTATGAAAGTCCATGTAACTGAATGTGCCTTGTTGGTTGTGTATTTTCATCTTATTTCGTGTTTCAAGCAAACACACCTGTCCATTGACACGTTTCTGTCTTTTCTAATAGTCATACCCGTCTAATTACATGGAGTCAATGAAGCCCAACAAGTATGGCGTCATCTACTCCACGCCATTGTCGGATAAGTTCTTCCAGACGCCGGAAGGCCTGTCTCACGGGATGCAGATGGAGCCGGTGGACCTCACAGTCAACAAGCGGAGCTCGCCGCCCTCCGCCGGGAACTCTCCGTCCGCCCTGAAGTTCCAGCCCTCGCACAGGCGAGCCTCGCCTGGGCTCAGCCTGCCCTCCTCCAGCCCGCCCGGGAAGAAGTACTCGCCGCCGCCGCCCGGTGTGCAGCCCTTCAGCGTGCCGCTGTCCATGCCGCCGGTGATGGCCGCAGCCCTGTCCCGCCACGGCATCCGGAGCCCGGGCATTCTGCCCGTCATCCAGCCCGTCGTCGTGCAGCCTGTCCCCTTCATGTACACCAGCCACCTCCAGCAGCCGCTCATGGTCTCCTTGTCGGAGGAGATGGAAAATTCCAGTAGTAGCATGCAAGGTACCTTTCTGTTCTGCAACTCATCCACACTGCTACCGCCCCCGCCATTAATCCGGACTTGTAGGTCTTCACTACCAGGGAGTCTGATTAAGGGAGCAGAGGAAGCAAGGGGCCAAGAGCTGCTGTACTCTGAAAAGGAAATATTTGACTGAGAGGCTGCCTAAGGCATTTCCTTTTTCTGAGTGTTGATCCTGGAAGAGCTCCCAAGAATCAGGCTGTCTGTTTAATGCCATGGAACGATTAGTTTCACTATGTACTTGTCAACTTCGGGATAACAAGAATCTTGACTTTACATTTTGCTTTATTGAATGCCAGCATGGTTCTAGGTGCAAAAGGCTCCTAAGAAATACTTTTAGTCCAGGGCTCCCCAGCCTCCAGGATCTAACGCCTGATGATCTGAGGTGGAGCTGACATAATAATAGAAATAAAGTACGTGATAAATGTAGTGGGCTTGATTCACCCACACCCTAAACCCCCCCACCCCAGGCCATGGAAAAACTGTCTTCCACAAAACCAGTCCCTGGTGCCACAAAGATTGGAGATGGCTGCTTTAGACCATGTGATAGCTAATTGCTATTAAAAGCCAGCTTGTTTACTGATTGGTCAGAGGCAGCAGGTTGTTGTAAAAGGAGATAACCAAAAGTCATAAGGAAGAAATCCCCTGGGGGCTATGTCTTAAAAGTCCAACTTCCTACATAGTGTTTGCTAACAAAGTAAGAATTTCACCCCCAGGTTCTTTCTGCTGTCATTTTGCCAAAGGTAGATACTCACACATCAGTGTGGTAGCTAGAAGCTGTGGGATAAACTTTTAAAGGCTGACATTGGTAAAGTGTACATAGAGTAACTTTTCTATTTTTATTTTTTAGTACCTGTAATTGAATCATATGAGAAGCCTATATTGCAGAAAAAAATTAAAATAGAACCTGGGATCGAACCACAGAGGACAGATTATTATCCCGAAGAAATGTCACCCCCTTTAATGAACTCAGTGTCCCCCCCGCAAGCATTGTTGCAAGAGTAAGTATACTGAGGTCTGCCCGGCAGTTGCGTAGCAGCGTGCATCTCAGAACTGGAATGGAAGCCCGAGCTTCCGGCGAGGGATGTGGTGTGGACTGCTAGGACCGCCTGGTCGTTTGGGGCAGCCCCTGGGCCAGATGGAATCTCTCCAGAATCAATGTGCTCTGTTAAACTGCTTGTGTCACTTCTCAGTAAATCGGTCACCCTACATTTTGCCACTTTACCCCTTAAATCATTTTTATCCTGTTTTTCTCTGTCCTTTCAGACTATGTGTATATAGTTCTCCCATCATCTTTATCCCAATGTGGATTGGATTTGGTGTTCTAGATATCCCACTTAAGGTTGGATCCTGAAAACTCTTTATGGGATCACTGATCGTCCTTCCTGTTGTCAGTTCTCATAAAGCACACTGTTTCTGTTCTGGGGTATAGCTTTGATCAAAATTTTCGGGCCAACCACAAAGCCCAGGAAAGATTCTCCAAAACCAGTCCGATGGCAACAGAAAGTTGACGATGTTGCTCAAAGAAGCTTGGCTTTGAAAGGACTCTTTCTTCTCCAGTCTTTTTCATTGTGTGTGCCCTAGAATGTTCGGTCTGCTTTAGAAATGCCATCCAATAGAAAGTTTACACTGTATCCATCAGTATCCAGGCACCTAAACAGTGGTTTAACTTGCTGTCATGTGAGGGTGTCACACACAGGCTAAATAACATCATTATTGTGGTTTCCTCTATCCTTGACTTCTCCCAGGGTTTACACTGGGGGCTGAGCTTGCAGTAGGTACAGACATCGTCTTTGAGCCCAACATCTTTGATCCCAGCTCTACTCTCAACCATATGTGTGACCTTGGCCTAGCCACTTAGTCTTTTGCCCCTGCTCTCTCTTTATTTACATTATTGGTTATAATTATTTTTTCTTATGTTATAGTCTTTTCAACATTGGGTTTAAGGACCAGCTGCCTAGTACAAAGAAAGTACAAGTTATTATCTCCTCAGACTCCCTTCTATCACTTTCCTTCCCATATCACTTTTTCTCCAGCTTTTCTGCCCCCCTTTCTACTTTATCTTTTGCATTCCTCTCTCCCTTACATAACAAATTCTGTAACAGAATATGAATTCTCTGGTTTTAGAACAGCTATTTTCTGGAACTTCAAATAAATTCTGGTTGTATCTACATTCAATCCAAGTAGGTGCATTCATAATAGCTCATGGGTTAATTATCATTTGAACCAACTCAGTTTTTTTTTGGGGGGGGGGTAGTTCATCCACTCCCTGATACATGAGAAGAAGAAAATGAATCTCCTGCACCAGTAGGGAGACTATCTGATGGTCTTTTCATCGTTACCCTTCACAATTGCATAGCACTCCTTTCCCACAAAATTAAAAAAAAAAAAAAAAAAGGAACTTTTCCAAGTGTTTTCAAAGGAGTTATTTCATTCTCCCAAAACAAGCATGTGGGAGTCAGAGCAAATAGAGAACTGATGAGCCAAGACATAGTGAGTCTCCTGTAATCACACCATTATCAACTGCAGAGGGGACCTGGGCTGATCTCCTTCCAGATGTGTGCTCTTCCTGCCATGTTTAGATCATATCTAGCCAGTTGCATCTGCTTCTGTACTTGAGTGACAGGAAAAACAGACCAAACAAAATGGGGGGCTCCCCTGGTGGCTCAGTGGTAAAGAATCCACCTGCAGTGTAGGAGACATGGGTTGGATCCCTGGGTTAGGAAGATCCCCTGGAGGAGGAAATAGCAACCCACTCCTTTTGCCTGAAAATCCCACAGACAGAGGAGCCTAGTGGGCTACAATTTATGGGGTCACAAAGAGACACAATTTAGTGACTAAACAACAACAAACCAAAATGGACACAGCTTAATTGCCTCTTTTTTAGAATGACATATGTCTCTGCAAGGTAACTGGCTTAGCACTTGTAATTGTTCATGAACAGATGATAAAAAAAGATGCTCTAAAGCCAGCTACTCACAAAGGGAGGGGGCCATTGACTCTAAGGGGTTATTCCAAAGTATAGGTTATTATGAATTGCAATGTAACACATTTCAGAAGAAGAATATTGAATATGCCTTCAAATATTCTTGCTCTGAATGCTGCTGAAAGCATCTCTTTTTTTAAGTAATGTTCTTTTTGATGATCTCAAGTTAAATGGCTTTTAATGATTAATGGGTAATGTGCTTCTTCTAATGCTGATCTAAGAATGCATTTTGCCTCTCAGAAAATTGAACTGGAACATGTACTCTTCAAGTAATTCTCTCACAGATGTGATTAAGTAATGTCTTGGAGTATGCCCAGTAGCAGCCCACATAGGAAACCAGCTAGCCAGGAAAGAATCACTGGAAACCAAATGCCTGGTACCATTTCAATGAGGAAGCACCAATATTTGCCTTAGGAAGCCATTTCTTTTCAGGGGAGGACTACAGCTTTGAAATCCATTTTGCTTAATCATAAAGTTATAGCTTTAGAATTATGTATAAAGTCACTGAGATTCCTTTTGTTATTTATTTACATGTATGAAAGTGTATTTAGAACAAAATCTTGAAGATCAGATTTCCCCATTGAGTTGTGTACATGAAATTGTAGCAAACTTCACAAGGATGAGCTTGGACTTCCCCAATGGTCCCGTGGTTAAGAACCTGCCTGCCAGTGCAGGGGACACAGGTTCAATCCCTGGTCCAAGAAGATTCCACATGCTTCACGGCAGCTAAGTCTGTGGGCCATAACTACTGAGCCCACGAACTCTAGAGCCCAGGCTCCACAATAAGAAAAGCCACCTCAATGAGAAGCTGTTGTACCACACCTAGAGAGCAACCCTCATTCTCCTGTGGCTGGAGAAAGCCTGTGAAGACCCAGTGCAGCCATAAATAAGCAGTGGAAAAATAAAAAAGAGGGACCAGCTTAATTCAAAACAATGACCAGGTCTCTGGTATTTACTAGGTATTCTAACTTCTTATAAAGATATCAAAACAACCTCCTTAAAAATAAGCTGTGAAGAGAGCAAGGATGAATGAAATCCCAAGATCCTGAGCCTCAACCTGTACCAATGTCTGGCCCTTTCAAGATGGACTGCTGACCCCTCTCAAGAGTATTAACTGCCTTCTGATGCTGCCAGCATCTCTGGACCCTGGAGTAGAGATTCATGGTCTGGTGTTAGGACATCCCCCCAAAAATTCCTCAAGACTAGACAACTCTAAGGACGAAGTTTACAAGTGGATTTCTGAACCTTGAAATATCAACAGCTACCGTTGAGCAGATTTTTCATCTGGACCAAGTGTTAAGTGCTTTGTGTGTGTCACTCACAGCAGCCTTCTGAGATCCTATTAATATACCCATTTTACAGGGAGGAAACTGAGGCACAGAGAGTGTAACTACCTTGCCAGGGGTCTACCATCAGTGGTAGAGCTGGGATTTAGAGCTGAAGCTCACAGCCTTTTAGGGTACCTCTTTTGAGGCTGACATTTTTACAAAGTGAGTAACTGAAGCAGTGATCATAATTACTACCCAGAAACTAGTAGATTCCCAACCTTTAAAATCTAATAACTGGGAGAGACTTCTGAACTCATCTGGGATTCTCTCCCAGTGTCCCAGAAGCACATAAGATACATTTAACTGTTCATTTTTTTCCTTCGGCGCTTTATTTCCGAAAGTTCTCTTAAGATGAAAAATTTCAGTCAGTGACATTAAAGTTGAAATTTTAAAGTAAACTGATAAACTGTTTTTATTGAAGGATCTTAACAGTGGGCTTTTATTTAAAAAAAAAAAAAACTGTCCATAAATCTCCTCACTTATCTATTTTTTCTGTTACTTATACATTTATATAACTGAAGTCCTTGTTCCCTACCCCACCCCACCCCCCACTAGTTCATGCTCACTTTTCCATGTATCTAAACTGGCTAAACTTCATTCTTCGGTATCGTCCCTCTAAGCATCAGGGTAGGAAGGTAAAGTGATACTCAAAACTGACAGTTTAAAAAAAAATAGAAAAAAATAGTTTTCTTTGCTAATAATTGAGAAATAAGTAAGGTCACTGAGATAAAATGAACCTTTTTATTCTCTTCCTAGTCACTTCTTTGGGTGCCTGAAAAGTTGTTGATAAGAGATGTATTTATTAATATATTTTTACCAAGATAAATGAGCTTTATTTCAGGAACTAAGTCTTTATTTTCCTTTACACCAGTCTTTCCTCCCTACCCCACCACCCCGCCTGTGTTCTTCTATAACATTTTAAGAAATTTAGATTCACACTTAAAAGAAAAAGAAGTCTTTTGTCCCAGTTAGAGACCAACTACATAAGCTTGTAATGTATCAAGTAATTAGTCATTAGGGAAGCGAATGGACAGATCAGAACTTGTTAATTACTTACATCAATCAGCAGGAGAAGCTTGAGAAAACTACAGATTTTTCCTGGCTCTTCATCTGCCATTTCTCTCCACCAGCTTCCTTTCCGAAAAAGAGGAAGTTCATAGTAATGATGTTTAACAGGATTTTATTTCAGCTTCTCCCCTATCCCGGAAGGGTATGAAGGCACAGGAAAAAGCGGGTGTGGGAGAGGAGCCAGGAACCGTGGGGAGGATGGCAGGCATCTGCTGAGGGCCCTGGAACTGCACATGGGTCCTGGGTGAGGTGCTCCCTCGCCCGACCACTAGCCCTGCCTCAAGTTCTCTCCCAAGGAGGGATAATAGTGACAGTAAAGGTCTGAATTTGTTAAGACAGCATGCCAACTTTTTTTTTTTTTTTTTTGAAGCTCAAAATCAAATGTAAGCCTCTTTAAGAGACTCAAACTAAATGCCAATTACATAGAGGATAAAATATGGATACATCCTACAGTGTGGTTGCCTGAGACTTAGGAGTTTGACCTCTTATGTTTTCCCCGAAAGAACAGTAAATGGAAACCAGAGCGGCCTGTGAGAAAACATAGTACAGTGTTTAGCCTCCAACCACAAAATTCTGCAAAGCAAATTTCTGTTGAGGGAAAGACTCTCCCAGCACTTCGCACCTCCCTCTAGCATAGCACTTAACCCTTCTTACTGTCATTACTTATCTACATGTCTGTCTCCCCCTAGAGTGTGAGCTCCTCCAGGGCAGGAACCCTGTTTTTATTCATCTTTGTGTCCCGGTGCCAAGCACAGTGCCTGGCTCATGGTAGGTGCTCACTCCATGTTTGTTGAATGAATATAGCAGTGCTTCTTGGGTTGATCAGCTAATTTCTTTCTGTTTATTTTGTTGGGTTTTTTGTTTGTTTGTTTCTGCCCAGTGTTGTTGATGCTTTTGGTAGCCTGAAGACAAGGATCTTGCACCTCACCATTTTGCATTTGACATTGGCTTTCCTAGGAATCACCCTTCAGTCATCGTGCAGCCTGGGAAGAGACCTTTACCTGTGGAATCTCCAGACACGCAAAGGAAGCGGAGGATACACAGATGTGATTATGACGGATGCAACAAAGTGTACACTAAAAGCTCTCACTTGAAAGCACACAGAAGAACACATACAGGTAGTAAGAGACTCGCTTCATTGACCTTCTTAAGAAGTACTAGAATGGAGTGTTAAATGTTCTGTCTTTGAGAGACTACTACAGGGAAATTTTTTCAGGCATCTTGAAAGTTACCATAGTCAGCTATAGCTGTCTCTCCTCAGTTGTGAAGAATGAAGTTTCTGATGATTTGTTTTTATAATAGAACATGGTCAGGGTTATCTGCATAACAAGGTCTCTCACAACCACTTGCAGTTCTGTGGTCTCTGTAGTAAGAGGGAGAGAAGGGCATGACAACTCCACTGGGAGCAGAGGGCAAAGTACCCTGAACCATGGGCCTATGTTATCAAAGATGTGGCCTTCGTGTAGGCTGTCCTTTAATAAATGTTGTACATTAAAGAATAGTTCTTCATGCAGAACAAGTAAATGCAGCAGTTACTAGAAGTGAAATTCAAATGGAAATGGAACTCATTGAAGGGAAGAAAAGTAAAGAAATATTGGAAATGATCATCTTCTAAAAGGGAGGGAGCTTGTATGCCATTGCCTGCTATATTTGTTCTAGGGTATTTTCCAGCTTGCCAGGTGTTGAATGTAGAGCAGGCAAGGCAGATCTTATAAAAATTGTTAAATAGGTGAAGAAAACATAAAGTTGTCCCCTGGGCTCATGAACAAAACATCTTAAGGAATTCGTGAGGTGACGTGAGGTGAAGTCGCTCAGTCGTGTCCGACTCTTTGCGACCCCGTGGACTGTAACCTACTAGGCTTCTCCGTCCGTGGGATTCTCCAGGCAAGAATACTAGAGTGGATTGCCATTTCCTTCTCCAGGGGATCTTCCCGACCCAGGGAGCAAACCCGGGTCTCCCGCATTGCAGGCAGACACTTTAACCTCTGGGCCACCAGGGAACAAAACTATTTTAAACAAACCTGATTAATTGCAGTTGGTAGTGGTGATTAATGTTTATCGGAGGCCTCATCTGACATGACCTAAAGTCTTCGATGTGAAATTCTAGCATAATAGTCATCTGGCATCTCTGTACATTTCCTTAACACAGAATGTAGGGGTTTTGGAGACTTCTGAGTCATTCTTGTTAGGAATATTTACAAAGAGAACAATCTGGGATTCGGAAGAGGAAAGGAACTGAAGTGTCTGGCAGAGTGGAAGTGAAGTTGTTTAGTACATCCTGCAGAGGAGGCAGAGGAATCCATCCTGCGCACAAATGTCCTTCGGTTTCTTCACAGTGTTACTGTGGAGAGAGCTGAGGGCAACAACCTTGCGGTTAGGAGATCACCCAATGGGCAGTGCCAAGCAGATTCGGGAATGCCTCCCTAGGGGCATGAATGGGACCTGAGAGGTAGATGTTATCACATGCCAACATAAGATTAAAAAGACATTGGGTATTTGGATAACAATTTAGATGTAGGAAAAATTACCTCTTACATGTATATTCTGTGCAATAAAGTAGGTAGTATAAATTCTGAATATGTCATTGAAATGCCAAGGAATGGCAGTCCTTTAAGGTTTCTGGAAAACTGAGGAAATAGTAAATGGAAATGAATCTGTGATGCCCATTACCCATTATTACTAGTTTAAACAGGTAAAATTGCCATTAGCTGCCTTTTTATTAGTAAAGACCTTCATACTGACTGTCCTTGTGACTTCCCCACAAGTAAATAACTGAAAGGAGCTCAGTTGTCTAACTCTTTGCGACCCCATGGACTGTGCAGTCCATGGAATTCTCCAGGCCAGAATACTGGAGTGGGTAGCCGTTCCCTTTTCCAGGGGATCTTCTCGACCAAACCCAGGTCTCCCACATTGCAGGCAGATTCTTTACCAGCTAAGCCTGTAACTCTCCAACAAGGGTCTTCTTTTTCTCACCTGTGAATTATCCTCGCCCAGGAGAGAGTTGCAGAAACCTGACATCCCCTGACGGGGTGGGGAGAAATTACTCTGTTTTCATTAAAGCATTATACTTAGGCATTGGTGTTGTCTAATCAAAAAGCAAAATGTTGAAATCCCTGACAAATATTTCAGTTCGTAGGGACTAAGGGACTTTACATTTTTAGAAAACTATTGAATAAGAAAATCCCACAGACTTTCAATTTGGGCTTCTCATTGAATGTAGCTAAGTTCCTAAGCAGGTTTACAGCTTGAAGGTTAGCAAATACAGATCACTGTGTATTAAGAACAGGTTCGTCGCTAATATTAAGGGCAAACTCAAAATTATTTGGTAGCCCCTTAGAGTGGATTTCAGTGCCATAAATATGCTTTAAGAACTCTTAAAATCTACCCTTCCCCCCCTTGTGGGGAGCAGAAAGCCAATTACATATTAAAGACAGTTTCTTTTTCTTATCTGTCTGCTAGTGGTTGATACGGCACTATTATTGAGGAACAAATGTATGATCATATCTTGGAAATAATGTTTGTCAAGAGCTATTTTTCTTGACTTTTTATTTTATATTGGAGTAGAGCCTGTTAACATGGACTTCCCTCGTGGCTCAGATGGTGAAGAATCTGTCTGCAGTGCAGAAGACCCGAGTTCAATCCCTGGGTTGAGAAGATCCCCAGGAGAAGGGAATGATTTACCCACTCCAGTACTCTTACCTGGAGAATCCCAAGAACAGAGGAGCTTAGTGGGCTATGGTCCATGGGGTCACAAAGAGTCAGACACAACTGAGTGACTAAGCTCATAGCCTATTAACAGTGCTGTAATAGTTTCAGATGGTCAGCAAAGGTACTGAGCCTTACATATACATATATGCATCCTTCCCCCAAACTCCTTTCCCATTGTCAAGAGCTTTAGCTCAAAAATATTTGCTGTTTTTAATTGTTAATATCCTTTTGCTATTAGAAAAAAAATAAGTTCCTTTCCCCCACCTCTCTGCAGGAGAAAAACCCTACAAATGTACGTGGGAAGGATGCACATGGAAATTTGCTCGGTCTGATGAACTCACAAGACATTTCCGAAAACACACTGGAATCAAACCTTTCCAGTGTCCAGACTGTGACCGCAGCTTCTCCCGCTCTGACCACCTTGCTCTGCACAGGAAGCGCCACATGCTCGTGTGAACACCTCCACTGCCCGCCTCAGTGGGGCCCCCCACCCTCCAGCTCTCTCTCTATCCTCCTTCCCATCAGCTAACTCATTTTTTACATGTACATTTTAATTTCGATTCAGCTGGTCTGAATCTGAATTTATATCATTCAAACTTCCATATGGTCAGTAGTAAATATCCTCTAATCCTCCCTCTCCTTACCACGGGTCAGACCTAAAGAATGTGAACACTTTTTTTTTTTTCCGGGGATGCTAAGCAAACCCTTCTTAGAGATACGTTTAATGTAATGAAAACAAGGGAACATGTAAACTAACATAACCAATTGTCGGTTTCTCCATGTATTCCTCAAGAGAACGTCAAAGTAAATGTATTACAAGTACAGTATCCAGCCTGCTAGTCCTTGCCAGAGACATCCAGACCTATGTGCCCTGTGATCATATTTGGTGCTCCACAGCAAAAAGGGCATAAGCTTTCACAGATAGCTAGACTTGCAGCCAGCTGTCTGGCTAGTACAGTCAGCTCTTCCATTGTCCTTCACATATCTGGCTTGTCAACTTGGATTTGTCACTTCATCTAAATGTACATCCTTTAACCTCCTTTGTGCCTGCAGCTACTTGGGAGGTCTTTGCCACCACTGGGAAGGGAGCCAGAGCTGCTGATTTAGGTGGGTGATGTCTGTCAGTTGAGGGGATGGATGCTCTATTTGCCTAGCATGGAATTGGAGCAAAGGGGCATGGAACAGAAGCAGAGCAGGGTGGGCAGACGAGGAAGCCATCCATTCCTGCTGGGCAAGGGCTTTCTGGTGAGACTTCATCATTTTGTAGCTGGGCAGAGCATTCCCAGAATTTCAGTCTCTATGCATGTTCAGCTGTGCAGAATCCTGTTGCAAAGCCAGATACAGTGGACTTTTCCATGCACCTGTCTCTATTTATACAATGTCCTTAATGTGGATTACCAAGCATTGATCATAGGAATGCCACAAAAATATCTGCCCAGAAATGGTTAAAAAAAAAAAAAAACCTTTTGGGTAAGGGTATGAATGGCCTTCTTTTACCCCACCTATTAGCTTTTTTGCAAACAGGAAAACTTTGAGTGGTAATTGTATTCCCCTAGCCAGTTAATCATGGAACCTTCATATGGAAACTTTTCTGTTTGAGCTGCAAAGTGCCTAATTGGCTGTCATCTGTGTTCAAAACACATATCATAAACAAGCGTCTGCTAATGCTTTAATAGATTCCTTCGATCTAAGACCTGAGTGACACTATTTGTAAATATAAATAGTTGTGAAGCACACATACCTTTCTTTGGGGGACAGATTTCTGAAAAGTCTGGAAAACCACAGTTCAGGGATTCATAAATGTAGCTCAAATTCCCAGATGTTTACTGTCGGAGCTGGCAATCTCCTGTCATTATCAAATATCCTATCAAAAAAGAACAAACTGAAAATGACTCGTGTTTATGTTGAAGATTAACAGCACCATTATTTTAGGGGAAGTCTTTCAAAAGCAGGCTTTTGAGCACCATAGTGTAAATGCCAATAAAAATAATCTACGCATAGAAATGCCATTGGTCCTAAATTTGAAGGAAGTGGGCGACGGTGGTCTAGTGTGGGTGTATGTAAGTAAATGCGCATTCATCCCTCGATAAAGGAAGGAGGAACAGAGAGAAGAACGGAATCCTGAAGATTCATCCCAGCCACAACTTAGGATCCAACACAGCCGTAACTGGGAGGAATATACTGTTCAGTTGTTTTTAAAACATCAGTGTGTGAGTGATTCTGGAGGCCTGTGATCGAGTGGGGAGCTTACTTTGATGGCGCCATGTTAATAAAAGTGAGTTGTAGGGACTGCGCACCTAAGAGATCCCGCTTATCAGCCCTCGGATCCAACTGAAAGGAGATATAGTTGAGAAATGCAGAGTAATTTTTTATGTGGCACTTGGTTTTTATTTTTATTTTTCTTAAGCACTGCAAAATTTGTTTAGAATATTAAACCATCCTTATGAGGCTTTTTTTTTTTTTTTTTTTTTGCAACTATGACATGAATTGAGGGATTTTTTTTAAAATGGCTCTTGGAAAAGTAGGTATTATCTATATTGTAGATGCTTAGTCACATTCATGCCAAAGTGTTTATAGCTTGAAATGGTTCTTCCACAACACATCGAAGAATGAAGTTGGAGTGCAAAGAACTTTTTTTTTTAATGAGCTAACCAGTTTGTGCATGTTCTAACCCATCTTGAAGGTGGGAAAAGAGGCAAAAAAGGGTAGAAAATTGATCTTTGGATAATTAGCTTTGAGTCAAAGTCCAGCTGATAAAAAGCTTCATGGGTTCTCATGAAATTTAATTCGTGTTTGCTATAGCATATTTAAATATTTTTCAAAAAAGCAAGCAGGACCCTGCAAAGACTTATTACATTACTATTCAACCTGCTTAGATATGGTAACAAAGATACACTTCATAACAAGGATATACTTCAACTCTGAAAACAAAGCAACCCAGGAAGCTTTGTTCTGTTTCCATGCTGGCCTATATACTTCAGTTACCAATTGGCTGTTAACCAAATTTTCCTTTTTTATATATATATTTGTATTTTAATATGATAGTTGAGAAATTTAGTATCTTAGTAATTTTTAGCTGTTATTGTGGAAGACCTCCAATACAAGATAAGGTACCCTTGAACGTGTGGTTTTAATGATATGCCATGTTACTATCAATGGTGATTTTAATTTTTAATATTTTAAATTGATGAGAATGATTTGTAAACATGAAGTTGGTCTTGTATAAATTCTGTTGGTTATAGAATTTCTTTGATGATTATCCAAGTGTCATCCTGGGGCAGAAGTCAGAAAAGTTAAATCTGCAACCATCATAATTTTAGAGTTCTAAAATGTGAACCTACATCATAAATGGGCATTAACATGCTAAATCACCTGGTTTGGAGAATGTGTTAGCAGCATAGCTATGTTCAACTAAGGAAATGGCTAAATACCAGAAGTTTCAAGAGCCTTGAAACAGATTTACAGGGGAACTCTATATGTATGTGTATATTTTATTAAATACCCATCTGCACTATCAGTGTTGCACTAATGTGGAATTTGAAAAACTATATTGCTGATACTGTATATCTGCACATCATTCCTGATTAGATTGTTTAAAAGACAATCTCAAAGGTCTAAGGTTTTAAAATAATTTGGTTGGTTTGAAAATACACAGTCATCTTGAAGGAATCACTGTCATGCATGAAGTTGTTCAGAGTGGTCTTTATTCTCTTCTTGGTCAAGGTTAACAATTTCTAAATGATTGCAAATTCACTTAAATAATACATTTACAAAGCCATTTTACATGCATTAAACGAGGGCTACAACAATACTATGTTTTACCAATACTAGCACTTTTTTTTTTGCTGTTATGTACTTAGTGTTAGAGGGTCAAAATAATCTTTCTGCTTAGCATCTCTTAAACCATACCTGCAAATATAGCAGGATTATTACATTTACAGTACTTTAATACTTGTATAAACTATGCAGAAATTTTTAATAAAGTGTAATATATTTTATAAGCTAATAAGACTGAATGGGTAAAGGTTTTTAGCATGCATTAGTATACTTGCAGATACTGAAACATTTTGGTAATCTTTCTTACTAAAGATGTGAATGTTTAATGTTCCTTCTCTGTTTCTACTCTGTAGTCCAATGGGAATTCAGTAATGACATTTTGTCATGTCAAACTGTGAACATAAATTTGTACTGTACAGTCCTCATATACTATATACAGTATGCAATATATGTATTATATACTTGTTAATAAAACCATCAGAATATTAAATGTGATCATGTGATTACTATATATACAGTGATCACTAGGAACAAAACTTACCAGCACAGTAACAGGAAAGAGACCCTTAGTTACAAATTTCAAAGTAAATCATCTTTTAATAGGCAATCATTAATGGAGGGAAAGAAAAGCAGATCTAACTGGGGGATACACTGTATGAGTTCATGCAACCTTAAAGCTGTGTCCCTGGTCTTCTGATAAGAAATTTTCTAAGTACAAACCATAAACTTGTAGACAAACCAGTATGAACCTTACCTAGTGCATTCTTGGAATATTTTATTATGATTCTGCTGCTGCTGCAAAGTCGCTTTAGTCATGTCTGACTCTTTAAGCCTTCAGTAAGCCATGTCTGTGGACACTACTGTGTCCTTGGCACTTAAGAGTTTCTAAGACAAAATGTCTGCCCTCTCAGAACCCCTAAGTGTAATTGAAGCTGGCTTTTTAGCCCTCTCAACAGCTTCCTTCAGCAGACTTCATCTTAGTATAACACAAAATAATGTCTGACTGATGCTAGTCACAAGACACAACTTCACAGGTTGGATGGGGAAGGAAGATGGGGAGAGGCTGAATTCAGCCTTCAAGTACTCCATCAGCGTTCTCCAGGGAACTTCTCTGCTTTTATATTGTGACAGTTGACTGCAAGCTCTTATTTTATGTGACTATTGCATTCTAATGGGATGAAACCTTGAATTAGTCCAAATGATTGGTTGCAGTCCTCTGCTACATATGAGTGAGATGATACTACCTGCTGAGTTGAAAATGCGACCTAGTCATCTAAGAAAGTCTGCCTGAGTGAGTGATCAGAATGATGACAAATACAGGTTTTATGAGAAACTAAATTCTTTGAGGGATGGTTGAACAAATTAAGATGTTCAGCACACACATACCAAATACACAACCATTGCCCAATATTTTATATGCTGTAAGGTTGAGGAAGAGGTTAGGAGCCTTACTGGGGGCAAGTTATCAAGTCTAGTATGCCTTTAAGGAAAGAAGTGGCTCTGTTAAGGGAAGGATGGGTTCAGACGGTAGTGAAAACACGGACTAGGTGGCTCAATGGGTAAAGAATCCACCTGCAATGCAAAGATGCAGGAGACGTGGGTTCGATCCCTGGGTTGGGAAGATCCCCTGCACAAGTAAATGACAACCCATTCCAGTATTCTTACCTTGTGCAGTATTCTCCCACAGAGGAGCTTGGCGGGCTACACTCAAAGGATCTCAAAGAGTCGGACACGACTAAAGCTGCTGAGCAGGCACACATGCATAGGTGTCTGAGTTGAACGAACAGACCAGAATGACCTGTGTGTACACAGAAAACAATAAATTGCTTTTCAAGGGTACATTTATTTTCTTGTTCAGTGGCTCACTCATGTCTGACTCTTAATGATCCATGGACTGCTGGACATGAGGCTTCCCTGTCCTTCACTGTCTCCCGGAGTTTGCTCAAACTCATGTCCATTGACTCGGTGATGCCATCCAACCATCTAATCCTCTGTCGCACTCTTCTGCCCTCAGTCTTTCCCAGAATCAGCATCTTTTCCAATGAGTTGGCTCTTTGCATCAAGTGGCCAAAGGTATTGGAGCTTCAACTTCAGTATCAGTCCTTCTAATGAATATTCAGGGTTGATTTCCTTTAGGTTTGACATTTATTTTAAGATATATAAACTGAACTTGTTACCACTTCCTATTATCTGAGCCAGTAACAGATAATAGGAATTATCTGGTGGCTGGAATGAGACTGCATGTGCAGAGTGTGATCCCCAAGTTAAAATGATGCATGCAGCAATTAGAATTCTTTTTAATCTTATTCCTTTCTTGTGGGGAATAAGTTCTCACCAAATCTAGAGATACTTATTGCTTTGAGTTCTGTTTGCTCTGTTCTGGTTTTTCATTCCCTGTGGGTATCCTGAGTGATCTGGGTTATGGATAGAAGACAGAAACTGGATCTGCAGGTTCCTAGACTGTATCTCTCTTTCACACTGAACATATCCAGTGTTTCTTCCTTCTCAAGACTCAGTGTATTAGTCATGGTTTTCTGGAGAAACAGAAACAATAGGATTTATAGAAATGTAAGTGTAGATATAAAGAGATTGTCCGTGTTGAATTGGAGGCCCATGGATTGGAGAAGTCCCATGATCTGCTATTTACAAGCTAGAGACCCAGGGAAACCAATGATTAATTCTAGTCCGCAAGCCTCATAACCAGTGTAGTCAAAGGTGTAAATCCTAGTCTGGGAGCAGGAGAAGACCAATGTCACAGCTCATGAAGACAGGAAGCAAAAGAAGCAAACTTCTTATACCTCTTAGTTTGCTACAAGCCCCCAATTGGATGATGCCCACCCAAATTAGGGAGAAAATCTGCTTTACTGAGTGCACAGATTCAAATGCTAATCTCATTTAAAAAAAACACCCTCACAAACCCAGAAACACTGTTTAATCCAAGCACTCTACAGCCCAGTCAGGAAAAGACCCTGATGCTGGGAAAGATTGAGGGCAGGAGGAAAAGGGGGCGACAGAGGATGAGATGGCTGGATAGTATCATCGACTCAGTGCACATGAGTTTGAGCAAACTCCGAGAGATAGTGAAGGACAGGGAAGCCTGGCATGCTGCAGTCCATGGGGCTGCAAAGAGTCAGACATGACTGAGCAACTGAACAACGACGACAACTACAGCCCCGTCAAGGTGACATAAAATTGACTGTCACACTCAGGAACTTCATCAGCCCAAGGACTTGGCTTCTAAAGAACTCTGTGTGGTAGAGGAGGCTGTTGAAGACCTTTGAAGACCTTTTGCTAATATTTTCTCCCAGCTTGTGGCTTGTCTTTCCATTCTCTTAACAGTATCTTTTAAATAGTGATGTGTTTAGTACTGATGAAGCTTAGTTGATCAATTTTTTTCTTTTATGGATTATATTTTTTATGTCCTAAAAAACCTTTGCCTAACCCAAGATTACAAAGTCTTTTTTCTTATTTTTTCTTCTAGAGGTTTTATAGTTTCAGGTTTTACATTTAGGTCTATGATCCATCTGGGATTAATTTATGTATATAATGTATGAGTCAAGATCAAAATTTTAATATACATGTCCAATTGTTCCAGCATTATTTTTTTAAAGACCAGTTTTTCTTCATTAAATTGCCTTTGCATATTTGTCAAAAAATCAATTAACTATATATATGCATGGGTCAATCTCTGGATTTTGTATTTCATTAATCTCTATGTCCATCCTTTTACCAATATCACACAATTTTTATTACAGTAGCTGAAACCAAGATCTTCTACATAAATCCGTGGACATGAGTAAATGCAAAATGCAAAACACTTAGAAGAACATACCCTTAACCCATGACACAGAGAAAGCCCTACTTGTTTAAGTCCATAAGTCAAAATAACAAACACTACAGGCAAGAGTCAGCAGTCACTGCAAACAATACAACAGAAGAAAGTCATGGTGGAATTGTCAGAAAGAATATAAAATAAGTATATTTACAGACATAATGGGATTAGTCAAAGCCCTGAGAAAGGAGCCTCTGGTTCAGGTCAGATATGAATAAATGCATTCCACCCTATTCCTCCTGCTAATTACAACCAAGAACTCTAGAGTAAAACATAAAAGCATTAATAAGTAGACTCTAAAAGGTGATGAGAAGATGGTAAACCAGCTGGAGAACTTAGGACTTAAGGGACAATCCAGCAGTAAGTTTCTTGAGTAGTTTTTTATTTGTTTAATATCCTGTCATATATCCTGGGACCTAGAGCAACCCATGACCTGGAACCACTATCAGGTACAAACCAAAAACAAAACAAAACAAAACAGAAAACAACTCTTAACAAAAGGCCAAGAGGATGACTACAGGATGGAACATTTTTTACTCTAACAGACCTAATCCAGGCAAATACCATAAGAGGTGCAACACCCCCAGCCCACGACCACCCCGTTGCCCACTGTCACCATCCCCACTCTGCACAAAATGAAGGTCAAACAAAGAAGTGGCTCCCCTTCCCTTTCTGAGAGACAGTGGGGAGGAGTTGTCGATGCTCCCTGCTCCGCACTAAATAAACACACACAGAAGCAGCACTTATCCTCCCACCAAGGCTCTGGGGTATTGCCTGAGCCTTACCTGAGGCTCTGGATTATTGCCCTGTTAACAGTATTCACCCAGCACTAAGCAGCAAAGAGGCAACATCCGCTTCCCCTCCCAGCTAGGGAGTCAGGAAAGGATTATGGAAAGGAGGGAGTAAAAGAAAGACCTTTTAATCTAAGTCCCAGGCTCATCTCTGAGTGGCTCAAGCATTAAACTGACCAGAATAAGCACATCAAAAGCTTTGCAAACTGAACCACAGTGTGGAATACCACCCAGGTTTCAGACTGGCCTCTCAGTGGTACACAGTGGGGCAGACCAGAATAGCACTGCAAAAGTTTTAAAAGTTAAATTAACATTCAAACCACAGCCCACAAAAGTGGGCCAGGATGTGTGTTCTAAATCTAAATGGATTGACTGCTTGCTAAAATAGAAGATTTAAAGAGGAACAAGAGTCTTATAACATAATACACAGAATTTCTAAAATACAGTCCAAAACTACTTGGTACCGTAAAAGCCAGGACACTGTCATCTTGTGTGAGAAAAGAAATCAACAGATACTAATGCCCAAAGATGAAAGTGTTGGAATTGTCTGATGAAGATTTTTAGGTTAGGGAAGTTTCATCAAAATTCTCAAAAAAGCAATTATGAACATTCTGAAAACAAACAGAACACTAGAAAATCTCAGCAAAGAAATAGAAGATATTAAAAAAAAAATCCAATGGAAATTTAGAGCTGAGAAATACAATATCCAAAGTAAAAATATTCACTGCATAAGCTCAATTACAGAGATCACAGAGGATAGAGAAAATTTAACATGTGCATGTCAGTCACTCAGTCGTGTCTTTGCAACCCCATGGACTGTAGCCCGCCAGGTTCCTCTGTCCATGGAATTCTCCAGGCAAGAATACAGAATGGGTTGCCATTCCCTTCTTCAAGGGATCTTCCCAACCCAGGGATCAAACCCAGGTTTCTTTTTAGTGTAAAAGCTCCCCCAGTTTGTTGCAAGACAGAAAGGAAAAAAAAAAAGGCAAACTCCAGATTCAAGTAGCTGATTAAATTTGAAAAAAAATAAACCGAAAGAAATCCCCACCCAGACACATCATAATCAAACTGTTGAAATGAAAGGGGAAAAACCAACAAAACAAAACGAAAAACCCAGGGTTAGACATAACGTGGATAAGACATAATACAGAATTTTTATATTGGCAACTAGATAGATAATAAATACTAGAATTGTAAATGGTTTTCCTGATGAAAACATTTAATAATAGTTTGTGTAATTTCTAAAAATTAAATGAAACTTCTCCACCTGCCCATCTGCCCAATCCTGTTTCCCACACTCTCCTGCAGGGCCCATTCTCTCTTAGAGGTTCTGTTCCCCCATTAAACCACCTACATGCAAATCTCTGTCTTGGAGTGTATTTCCCAGGAGCCTAAGCCATTGGCCTGATGGCAGAAAGAAACATTGGTCCTCCGTCTCCACTTTCACACGGTGATGTAGTGAGACAAACAAATGGTGAGCTTGCTGGTAGATATCATTAAATGTACTCCTGTCGTATATGTAACTTAATTTAAATAGCTTTGTTTTTTTAGTATTTATTCGTTTGTCTGCATCGGGTCTTAGTTTTGGCACACCAGATCTTCAACGTAGAAGATCTTCAGGTGGAATCTTTTGTTGTGGTGCCGAGACTAATTGTGTTGTGTAGGCTCAATAGTTGTGGCACCCAAGCTGTCTAGTTGTGACACACGCACTCTGGCGTGCGTGGGCTTCAGGTTTTGTGGCATGCAGGCTTAGTTGCTCCTCAGCATGTGGGATCTTCACTTCTTCACCAGGAATTGAATCTGCATCTGCTGAATTGCAGGGAAGATTCTTAACCACTGGACCACCAGGGTTGTTCTAGCTTTGATTTTTAATTTTAGATATTTAAATATTTGATGTGTCTTCATTTTGTATTCTTGTCCCAGATGCCACAAATAATTGGAGTAGGCCTACTCATCCCTCTTTTATTTCTCTTATATTTTTTAGTTTCCATCCTAGAGGAACACCATTGGTTTTGTAAAAAGGACCTTTATCTGGAAAACAAGGTGAATTTTCTTATTAGTTCTATTCTTTTTCTGATGATACTACTGAATTATTTTTTTAGTAAAGATAATTATAATAACTTCAGTAATAACTATTAGTTTTCTCCTTCAATCCTCATAGCTCATATGCTTTCCTCCTCTTACAATGTTGGCTAAATTTTGCAGTATCATGGTAGGTAATAGTGGCACCCTGTGGCATCCTATTTATTGTTATCTTCAAGGAAATATATCAAAATTTGTTCAATAAGCATGATTTCTGTTGTAGGATTTTTAGTATACTTGCCTTTATCTAGGCACAGAGGCTCCTTTCTTCTTCTGGTTTTCTGAGCATTTTTTATGTAAATAGGTGTTAAACTTCAACAAATGTTCTTCCTTCATCTACTTAGATACCCTTATGGATTTTCTCCTTAAGATGATTAACATGGTAATTTACAGTGATAGATTTCTTTGATGTGAAACCATTCTTACATTTCTCATGTAAAGCCTGCTTATGCACAAGATATAAAAATATGCATATTTTAATAAAATGTAAAATGTGTTTAAGATTTTATATCTGTGACAATAAGTGAAATGATCCTATAATTGCTTAAGGTTTCATTTACTTCCTAAACTGTGTAGAAATAAACAAAGACCAACCAGATGAGAATAGACAGGGTTATTATCCAGAGCTTGCTGAAGCAAGAGAGTCAGCCACCATCACTTGCATTTGGGAAAAGACTCAAAGGCAGGCAGAAGAGGTGGGGGAAGCCTTAGTGAAAAAGATGAAAGGCTGAAGGTTTGCCCTGCTTGGAGGTCGTTGACATGGGGAGGCTGTAGGAGGGCTAACTAGTGGGCCCTTCTGTGTGATGGGTTTAGGGGTACACCTTTGGCTTTCTCCTGTTGGTTCTAAATTAGAAATAGGGACAAAAATTAGAGAAGCTGTTAGTTATTAATCAAGTCCTGGCTATTCAGGGCTGATGATTGCAAAAGTTATTGTTGGTTTCCTGGACTGCTGGCTAGAGACAGTGGTCTAACTTTCTACAGGTCTGACTTGGAGACAGTCAGCTTCTTAGGCTGGTTACCATAGATTATAGACTAGTTTCCTGGGCCAATTATTGCCTATTTTGGGTCAGAGTTCTATTTTTATATGTGATCTGGTCATCATCTGTTTGTATATTTAGACCCTTCACTGACTTTGGCAGCTTTCCCTCTTTTACAATTTTTTGGAACAACCTATAGAGATAGAGATTCTTGAAAGTTTGGGAAAATTCCTCTGAGAAGCTACCGAGGCCAAATCCTGGACAGTGGAGGTCTTTGTTTTCAATAGTCATTAAATAACCAAATAATCAGTACACTATTTAAATTATCTGTTCTTCCACCAATTTTTGCCTTTCTTCAGTTCAGTTCAGTTCAGTTCATTCGCTCAGTCGTGTCCGACTCTTTGCGACCCCATGAATCGCAGCATGCCAGGCCTCCCTGTCCATCACCAACTCCCGGAGTTCCCTCAGACTCACATCCATCGAGTCAGTGATGCCATCCAGCCATCTCATCCTCTGTCGTCCCTTTCTCCTCCTGCCCCCAGTCCCTCCCAGCATCAGAGACTTTTCCAATGAGTCAACTCCTCTCATGAGGTGGCCAAAGTACTGGAGTTTCAGCTTTAGCATCATTCCTTCCAAAAAAATCCCAGGGCTGATCTCCTTCAGAATGGACTGCTTGGATCTCCTTGCAGTCCAAGGGACCCTCAAGAGTTTTCTCCAACACCACACAGTTCAAACGCATCAATTCTTCGGTGCTCAGCCTTCTTCACACTTTGCCAAAAACATATCTGCTTCATCTAAGTTATCATATTTACTTGAAACAGTTCATCATGGTAGCATTTCACAGTCATTTTCATCTCCATAACCCTACTTTTTATGTATTTCTGTCTTTTTTTCCTTTCCTTGATCAACCTTGCCAGAAATCTATCATTCCAATTTTTCAAACAGCCAAATATGTTTAGCTAATTAATCTGCTGGGGCGCTTGTGTTAGTTTGGTTAGTATCTGATTCCATTAGTTTCTTTGTTACTTCCTTCCTTCTTGTTGGGTTTGCACTGTTGCCATTTTTTAACTTGTTGAGAAAATTGCCTGACATTTGTTTTCAACTTCCCATGTTTGTTTATTTTTTTCAATGTATTGTTAAAGTTACGAATTTCTTTCTGTTTGCTTTAAATGGGTTCCCTAAATTTTGGCACAAAGACAGGGTAAGCTACATAATGTAACACATGGGCCATCAGGCCCATCTGAGGGGTGAGTGGAGGCTCTGGGGATGAAGATTGTTACCTTCCTTTTAAATAGGTAGAAGACATGGACATGCCCTTGGGTACTAGTAGGTGTAAACACACACAAAGTCGAGAGATCTGTGCCCACAACTCTTTTGTGTGTGTGTGTGTGGTGGGGGGGCGCAGTTTATTGAATTTGTTACAATATTGGTTCTATTTTATGTTTTGGTTTTTTGGTGGCAAGGTATATGGGTTTAGCTCCACCAGGGATTGAATCCCCACCCCATGCATTGGAAGGCAAAGTCTTAACCATTGGACCACCAGAGAAGTCCCTGTGGTGTGTATTTTCCATAGTGGAAAATCTCCTTTAAAGAGCAAGACAATCCTAATGTTACTGAAGGATTCCTGGAGCCATTAGATATATGTGCTATTAATATACAGTGAGTCTTCTACACACAAACAAGTTCCATTCCAAGAGCACATTTGTAAGTCCAATTTGTTCATAAATCCAACAAAGTTAGCATAGTTACCCAACAAACACAACTGACGTATAGTGACTTAGCACACATATAGTATTATACTGTAATCGATTCATAATACTTTTCACACAAACAATAGGTTAAAAACAAATACGAAAATAAAACATGCTTAATCATACAATACAGTACCTTGAAAAGTATAGTACAGTACAACAGCCGGCATACAGGGGCTTGCATTGAGTGAACAGGCAAGAAAAGTTACTCACTGGAGGAGGGAGGGGTGGTGGCCGATGATAGAGCTGGAGGATCGTCAGTAATAAGAGATGGCAAGGGCAAACTGCAATTTCACTCACGCCTGACATTGATGGTTCCTGGCTCCTTGCTGGATTCAATTCTATCTACCCTCTCGAAAAAACGATCCAGTGATGTCTGCCTAGTAGCTCTTTCTTTTTCATCATAGATAACACAGTAGCCCTGGGTTGCATTCTAAATGGCTGCTGCAACCCTCATATACAGTTCTAGGTTTGGGTCTTGTGCCTCAAAAACTAGTAAAAGTGAAGTTGCTCAGTCGTGTCCGACTCTTTGCAACCCCATGGGCTATATCCTGCCAGGCTCCTCTGTCCATGGGATTTTCCAGGCAAGAACACTGGAGTGGGTTGCCATTTCCTTCTCTACAAAAACTAATAATGCCTCCTCAAGTCAAGAAAATCCCCTTGCCATTTCCTGCATCATGAATCTCTTTGGTTCCCCAGTTACTCTTCTTCCTCTTGTCGCTCTTCATCCTTCCTCTGAACCTCCAGTTCCAGAAGGTCCTCATTAGTCAGCTACGCAAAGCACAACTGCTTGTGGAGGGTGCACACGCGTGACAATGTACGCCAGTCATGGGAACTGACTACGTGATTGGACATGCAAACACCCATGCTCATCTTTGAGAGTTGGCAACTTGAAGGTTTATATGTAGGAGACTTACTTATAAACATGAGGAATATATATATATATGAAGGCTGCTTTTGATTCCCATTAGAATTCACCATTGGACCCATGCACCTGATTCACACATAAGAAAGATAATAACATACATTAAGAGGTTTGGTTTTTTTTGTTTCTGTTTGTTTGTTTTGGCCATTTCACATGTCTTATGGGATCTCAATTCCCTGACCAGGGATTGTACCTCGGCCACAGCTGTGAAAACCTGGAATACTGACCACTAGGCCACCATGGACCTCTTGAGAAGTGAAAAGCTGTTTAGAAAATGATTAGAAAAAAAACTGGAACACTAGGCAGAGAAAACTAAGCTAGATTTTCTATTTATATACAAAAATAAATGTCTGATGTAAAAGAAAAAAAGCTAAATGCTACCAGGAAAATGTAGGAGACCATCATTGTGAGCTCCAGGTAGGGAGAGATTTTATGAACAAGACTGGAAATATATAAACCATGTGGCAAAATTTTAGTGGATTTCACTGTACCAAAATTCATTTCTTTCAACAAAGTTAGCAATAGTTAACAAAACAGAAACAGATACATCTAGTATCTATATAAAAACTATACAAAAAACATATAAACCATTATTGTAGACTTCAAAATCAGTGTTGAGTGAGAAAAGTGGGAAGCAATATTAATATTGCATGCCATCCATATGGGGCTTCCCAGGTGGCACTAGTGGTAAAGAACTTGCCTGCTAATGCAGGAGACATAAAAGATGCAGGCTCAGTCACTGGGTCAGGAAGATCCCCTGGAGGGGGCGCATGGCAGCCTACTCCAGTGGTCTTGCCTGGAGAATCCCATGGACAGAGGAGCCTGGCAGGCTACAAGCCATAGTGTCGCACAGAGTCAGACAGGACTGAAGCAAATCAGCACTCACGCATGCCATCCATATACATAGATGCACGTACGCCCGCAAACAAAAGGACACGTTTTATAAGAATATAGACATATTTAAAGTCATGACTTAAACTGTGTATATTGGATGGAGAAGAATGACCGTAGAAAGTAAGGGAGAAAAGAGGGGGAAGAGAAAGAAAGACAACTTACACTTCAGCTCAGAGCACTAGTCTAAACATGAGTACTCAATTCTATGCACGAAAAAATTAGACTAAAAAACGTTTGTCAGATGTTTAGTCTAGCAACTCATGGACCAGTCATTAGCTCCCTCCCCAGCACCACCTCAAAGACTCACGTAAGATTGTGCCACCAAGACTAGGTTCACTGTACATATATTTTTCAATCAGCAGAATCATTGACCCTTCCTAATCAGAACTTTCTTTTTATTACAAATAACAGTAAGGAAATAGTTGAACTGAGTGTTCGAAATGAGAAGAATCCTCTGGCTCATTTCTTTTAAAGGCTTCCCTTCCCTAATAAAACATGGAGTGAAACAATTGGTTGCATTTGAGCTTTTAATTAGACCAAATTTAATATGCCTACAAGTATTTTGCCTGCCAGGCATTGCAAAGATCTTTGCTGCTGATTTTACAAGAATTTAAGACATGGGAAGACACGTTGGCTGGGATTAAATAAGAGATTATCTTGGCAAGTGAGAATGACAAAAAAGTCAGGGAGAAATACAACCTTATTGGAAGGGGTGGAGAGAGAGGGATGGGCTGGCAGCCATATGGAAAATGAGTCTCAGAAATACAGTGTAATTGACTCAAGAGTAGATATAGTTTTGTAGATATATATATATTTGAGAGGGGAGAGGCTTAAAAAAACATAAAACTATGAACACAAATACAAAATTTTAAAATATGAAATCAGTTATGATTGTGAACATTTATTTCAAATGAGAAAAGAAATCTCAGTAAACTTCAAAGGCTCATAGATATGTTAAACATTACAAAATCTCTAACAATATCATACTGTCTCTTCACAAACCATCTTGACCATTTCAGCAATGCTTGCTTTTCTACACATTTTTTGGCTGCATAGCTTTTCTCTATGATAATAATTTCATAACTTTTTATAGAGTGAGAACAAAAAGACAAGTCAGTCTTTCCTCTGGTCTGGTTAAAATTAGATTTTTATTGTTAATCATTGGATGTATGTATGACTTCACACACAAATATACACGCTTTTGTAAGAATGTTACAGGTTTGTGCCCTATAAGTACAGAAATTCTGAAAAATATCTATTTCATGTGATGCTTCACTTAGAATGATACTCGTTGCATTATTGAGTAGATTCTTGACAGGAAAGAACTTTTGTTTGGATCACGTATTGAGGAGAACTGAGTCCTGTGCCTGGGATTCTGCATGCCTGATGTCTGGGAGCATTTCCCCTGGGTTAGCTTCTGACCCTGTACATTTCAAACCTCACTTCTCTTCCACTGGCACATCTGGGCTAGACACTGCAGGATCTTCTCTTATTACTCTACAACCTCTGGCCCTGCAGCTGCATGTAGCCACCAGGTTGAGCCAGCCCTCTGGGCGATAAAAATATTCCTGGATGTTATTCCCACATTGACAACAATGCAGCACAGACGTAACAAAAAAAAAAAAAAAGAAACCAGAAATATATCCTTCTAAGCCCCTAAAAATGAAATTCCTCAGTTAGTAGTCCTTTCAGCAAATCCCCAAAGTATCCAAAGCTGCTCTTATCCCATAACCCAAGTTGAAGTCACAAAGGAAGAAGACAGCTGTCTTGACCAACCTTAGTTGAAGCATTATACTTCTGCAAATATCACAAGAGCAAATGTTGAGGAAGCAGGACACTGATGCCCACTTTCCACCCATCACAACCCCTCAGGACTTGGAAGAGCCCATACTAGTGAAGCCCTGGAAACTTCCTTGGCTTCTCAGCAAATCCACCCGGGACTCTATAGGGCTGCAAACCTGGCTGACAGTCCTGCTCAGCTGCAGACCTGGTTAGAGAATACAGACTCGAAGGCCTCTCAAGAGTGGAAAGGGAAGTGGTGTCTTTGTAAGCCAAGTGGGGTGGGGTGAAGTCAGCGAGGAGACGGGCATGGGGAGAGGACAGAAAGCACCCCCTGAACCCTCATTATCTCATCTTAAATGAAAAAAAAAAAAATCACCCTGGGGCTGGTCCCAGCAACCGATGAGCCACTTATCATCTTTTAAAGTCTCCTGGTTTTTCAAGAAATGGTGACCAGGACCAGCTTCTTCAAACTGCTATCACTGACTTTCTGCCACAAACCTACTTCTCCTTTACTCTCTTTTTGACCCTTTTCATTTATTCATTTTCAAAAACTTATTTTATTGAAGTATAGTTTATTTACAATGTGTTAATTTCTGTTGTACAGCAAAGTGAGTTATACATATATATGCTTTTTCATATTCTTTTCCACTATGATTTCTCACAGGGTATTGGATACAGTTCCCTGTGCTGTATAGTAGAAGCTTGCTATTTATCCATCCTATACATAACAGTTTGCATCAGCTAACCCCAAACTCCCAATCCATCCCTCTCTCATGCTGGCAACCACAAGCCTGTTCTCCACATATTTAGACCCTTTTTAAATAAGCCACAACACACACACATACACACACACATACACACAACACACTCACACACACACACATACTTTGCATTTTCCTCTAAGTTCCTACTATCCAGGCAAACATTAAGTCAGGAACTGAAGCTATCGCTTGGAATCTTGGACTGGCCACTTGGAAACTGGAAACCTTTGGTCTCCTTCCTGTTATAAAACCTCCACACATCTCCCAGACAGTTGAGGTGAGAGAGCACATCAATGCCAGCCACCTACAATGTATAGGAAGGAAGATCCTCAAAACCTAAGGACGGTTTTCCATCTTAAAAAAAAAAAAAAGAAGCCTTTATTCCTACACTGCTGGAGGGTAAGAGACTTGATATTCATATCTATGACCTTGGATTTCCATTTAAATCATCAAAAAACAACTGAGAAAGGACATGAAAGTTAAAGTCATGTGACTTCCACTTCCATTTAGGACAGAGTAGCCTACAGAAGACCAAAGCTTCTGCCAGGAAAAACTGGAAAATCTAGATATGATTAAAAAAAAAAATCATTCGACAATGTCAGAGGGCTGAATGAAGTAATAAGTCTTGGGCAGTGCTGATTCTGAAGACAGGAGAACTGCAGGCTAATTGGCAGCCACTCTCCCCAGGGGCCCCTCATCCCACGAGCTGCAGAGAAAGAGTCACTTCCTCGGAGGAGGAGAACTCTGTCTTAAAAGCAGCTCTTCTCCACTTTAGACTATGAATTTCTTGCAGGCAGTTTTGCATATCTTGTTCCCTGTGGTCTTCCTAGCTACCAGCACAGCGCCTGGTTGGTGGTGGTTTAGTTGCTAAGTCATGTCTGACTCTTGTGACCCCATGGACTGTGGCCCACATGGGATTCTCCACGTGAGACTCCTGGAGTGGATTGCCATTTCCTTCTCCAGAGGATCTTCCCGACCAGGAAACGAACCCCAGTCTCCTGCATTGCAGGCAGATTCTTTACCAACTAAGCTAGGAGGGAAGCCCCAACACAGTGCCTGGTACACAGTAAATGTTGAGTTGAATATGTTGAATTCAGTTGAGTGGAACTGAGTTGAATCGAAACAGTGAATACTTTCTGGCTCTTTCAGATCTTCTTGATTCCAGAGGGACTTTTTCCCAAAACCTGGAGGCCCTATTCTTATACGACTTCATCAATAAGGTCAAATCTAAGATCCTTTCTGACTAGAACTGCATCCTCTGGGTCCTGCTGTAATATCTCGAGGGCTTGGAAATGGGCGGGGTTGGGAACCTAGCCATCCACTTTCTATTAGTAAAATCCCGGGCCAGGTCCATGACAATATTGCTAAGGCCCCAGGCCTTCTCTCCCTGACCACACACAGTCCTAAGACTCTAACAGGAGAAGTCCAAGAACTTCTCTGGTGGCCCACCAGGCATTTTCTGTCTAACTCAACCCACTTCCAAATCTCTACTAAAAGTGGTAGGTTCCTTGAGTCCGCCTTCTGGGCTCAGCACTTACCTAGAGATTCTAAACCAGGCTCCATTCTCACTGGGCTCTGGGCTTCCCCTCACTCTACAGGGGCCTCAAAGTCCCCACCCTGACGGAGCAAGGATGCTGATAAGAAACACACTCTATGAGACATACCTAAGTCCCCAATTGTGGGATACTTTAAAAGTATGTGTCTAAGTTGGCTTAGACATCCTCAGAACTTGATTCCTATGTATTTTATGTCCTTTTTTTTTTTTTTTTTTTTCCTTTCCAAGTATAAAGAACTGTGACTGAAGCCAAGGCAACTGAGTTCTACCCCTGGTTCTGCTGCTGCGTGTCCTTGTATTGTTATCGAAAGAGTGTGTGGGATCTGGCTGCTCACTGCTCAAAAGCCAATAAACAGCCAGGTTGGTGGAAAGGAAAGTTTGCTTTATTTCAGATGCCAACGACTCAGGGAGAAGGGCAGATGTCTTTTCAAATCCCAACTCCCCCCACCTGGCAACCAGTGGGGCAAAAGGTTTTATAGACAGAAGGAGGGGGCCATATGCAGGAACAGCACAGTCAGCTCTGACAGTCCTCTTCAGATTGGTCCTCGGTGGTCTGACCAGCATCATCTCGATTGTTTTAGGTACAGTTAATCTTCAGTTCCAGGGTCCGTTTGTTCCCACTTCTCTGAGTCCGGTTCTCAGAACTGTAGCTGCTCATGTTGTGGGTACAGTGTGGTCATCATGTAGTTAACTTCTTCCACCTGGTATTAGTCTCTACAGGACAGCTCACAGGCTATGGCTCAGAATATGATCTGTAGCCCTTGAGAAAGAACCAAAGGTCCTTGACTGTGCTTAATGACTACATTATTATTATGTGGTCTCCTTTGACTGTTTTCCTTTGCTTCCATGTGTTCTCGTTTCTCTGATTAAACTTATTCTTTGACTAAAGTCTTCCACAGACAAAAGGCAGGCAGAGTCATGGGGGGACGGACCATAGGGTCCTGATCTGTTTCAGTATCATCAGTTCTTTGAGGGGACCCTGACCCATTCACTTTGGGGTTTGGTCCTTTGGAGAGAATTTAATTTTCTTGGAGCACCTTGAGGCTTTCAGGCTCCAGGAAACGTGGGGCCGACATTTACATGAGACGAATCAGACACGACTGAGCGACTTCACTTTCACTTTTCACTTCATGCACTGGAGAAGGCAATGGCAACCCACTCCAGTGTTCTTGCCTGGAGACTCCCAGGGATGGCAGAGCCTGGTGGGCTGCCGTCTACGGGGTCTCACAGAGTTGGACACTGAAGCGACTTAGCAGCAGCAGCAGCAGGCTATAAACCCAATGCCACATAATTAAATCACAATGAGAGGCCTGCAGGCACCGTGTGCTACCCACCCAAGATCCAGTGACCGAGGAATCCAAACCACTCATGAGAGGACTATTTGCATCCCTAAAGAAGGACTACTAGTGCTGTGGGTAAGAGCAGGGGCTCCGATGCCATGTGGCCCTTCTCTGCTACCTGATCAGCTGTATGGTCGCCTTCAATAAGATACTTAAACCTCTCAAGGCATCAAATTTTGAAATTGTTGGAGGGATGGTATACCTATTCCATCGGTTTATTGCGAGGATTAAATGGACCATTAGATGTCAAGTGCTAAGAGCAGCCCAGGGCACAGAGAAAGCCTCTGTAAGTACTAATGTGGCAGATTTACCCAAGTGTGGAGAGTCCTAAAAAGCTTTCTCTGACCCAAACAGCTCACACCTCTCCTGATGGGATTCTGGGCGCTCCTGGGGGCTGGATAAAGACTAAGAATGGGCTTGAGTGCTTCCTTTCTAGGACACCATGCTGGCTGTGTATTTTTATTGTCACACCAAGGCTTCCCTGGTGGCTCAGACAGTAAAGTGTCTGCCTACAATGTGGGAGACCCGGGTTCAATCCCTGGGCAGGGAAGATCCCCTAGAGGAGGAAGTGGCAACCCACACCAGTTTTCTTGCCTGGAAAATCCCATGGACAGGGGAGCCTGGTAGGCTACAGTCCATGGGGTCACAAAGAGTCGGACACGACTGAGCGACTTCACTTTCACTTTCAAGGCTTTAACCGCTCAGATTGATTTAGTTGATTAGGTTATACCTTTCTCGTTTACATCCAGTTCCAGGTAGCACTCTGAGGCACCTAGGGAGCAGGGTTGGGGGTTTGCCTCATCCTTAAATCCCCACTGTTTCACATAATGCCTATAGAGTATTCCGTAGATGGCTGTTTCATAAAGGCAAGGGTGTGGTCTTGGTGTTTCAAGCCCCCCGCAGCACATCTTGTCCAGTGGGGACACTTGCACATAGACCATCTCATCGATGACTTTCTTCCTAGTTTCTCAGTGAGTGACATTTTCCTGACCTCGTTTCCAGGATCTGGAAGCAAGCCCACAACTTAGAGAAGACCCATGTCCAGAGGTATGTGTACCCTACAGTGGTCTTTCCTTTCCTCAAGCCCTTATCAAATCTTCCTAGTCTTTCAAGGATAAACTGAAGACTGAGGAATAGGTGACCAATATCTCTTCTAATTTCTTTCCTTTTCCTATTTAACAGTCCATTTAAAACCTCAACCTAGAAATGGGAATTTCATGCAAAGTACGGGTTGATGGTTTAGTTAAGGCCCTCAAAAGAGATTAAGGGAGGGGGGGGTCCTAAGATGGCGGAGGAATAGGAAGGGAAGACCACTTTCTCCCTCACAAATTCCTCAAAAGATCATTTCAACGCGGAGCAAACTCCACAAAACAACCTCTGAATGCAGGCAGAGGACATCAGGCAACCAGAAAAGCAGATCAGTGTCTTCAAAACCAGGTAGGAAAAAATATAAAAGACGAGAAAAGAGACAAAGGAGGTGGGGAGGGAGCTCCATCCCGGGAAGGGAAGCCTGTCCCGGGAAGGGAATTCTAAGAAGAGAGGTTTCCAAACACAAGGAAACACTCTCCCTGCCGAGTCTAAGGCGAGCCTTGGAAACACAGAGGGCAACATAACAGGAAGGAAAAATGAATAAATAATTAAAACCAACAGATTACGAGCCCAACAGTAACTCCCCCAGCGGAAAAGCCGCGCAGACGCCTGCAGCCGCCGCTAGCAAGTGGGGGCAGGGCAGGGAAGCGCAGGAGGCGCGGGCTGCCGCGCTCGGTAAGAAGCGGGCAGAAACGCCCCACGCGTAACCAGAGCGAACGAACTTGGGCGAGCAAACCAGGCTGGGGGATAGCTACCACGCAAAAAGCGCGAACATAAGACCCCGCCAGGACCGCGCACAGAACAAAGGACGGAACGGAAATAGCCGGCTGCAGACCATCCCCCGCCGGGGACAGGCAGCCAGAGCTGTAAGGGCTGGAAAGGGGCAATTGCAGCCCCGGAGAGACTACCTGAAAAGCGGCAGGCAGGCTTCTTTGCTGAGACTTCAGGGGATGCAGGACAGTCACCACCCGCCTCACAAGGAGCGCCAGCAGTACACCCAGAAAACTGAGCAGTAGAAACAGAGAAGGGGACAAGTCCTGGCGACCGCGCTCGCCAAGCTCCCGAGCTGCTCGGACCCGGGAGGGGCGCAGAGCGCAGTCCCAAACAAGTTTGTGCCGCTGAGGGTTACCTGGGCGCCAAAACCGAGCGGTTTGGACCGGGGAGGTGCGCGAAGCCTGGGGCCGGCCTCGGATGGTTCCTGGCTGAGCTCCGTGGAGCCGGAGCGGTTTGTGCGTCGTGGGGGGAGACAGGCCCAGCGGGGTTGAGACGCTGTGTGCCCACGACAGTGCTATTTGTTTGCAGCATCCCCCCCCCTCCCCACAGCGCGACTGAAATAGTGAGCCTAAAAAAAAAAAAAAAAGTGTCCTCCACCGCCCCCATGTGTCAGGACGGAATTCAGACCCTGAAGAGACCAGCAAACAGAAGCTAAACAGAGGGAAACGCCTTGGAAGTGACCAACACGGCCCACAACATCAGAGAAGGGCCAGATATATCTTCACAATTTTTACAATCATTCCTTTTTTTTTTTTTTTTTTGCTTTTTTTTTGGGTTTTTTTTTTTGCCTTTTTTTTTTTTTGCTTTCTCTTTTTTTCTCAAACTTTTTTTTAACTGTTAAGTCTTCTATTTCTCTACTTTATATTTCTATAACTATTACTATTCAAAAAAAAAAAAGACTACTTTTTTAAAGCAAACACCATGTATAGTCTTCGCGTGGTTGTTGTTGGTATTTCATTTTTAATCTTGGGGTTTTTTTTTTTTCTTATATATATTTTTTCCTTATTTTTTTTTCCTTATTTCTTTTTCTTAATATTATTATTATTTTTTTTAATCTTTTCTCTTTTTTTTCTTTCTTCCTTCTGCTTCGTCTCTTTAACATTGTATTTTTGAAAATCTAACCTCTACTCTAGGTTTTTAATCTTTGCTTTTCGGTTTTTGTTGTCAATCTTGTACATTTCATAACCCAATCTTACCTGACAGCGAGATTACTGGCTTGACCACTCTCTCCTCCTTTTGGACTCTCCTTTTTCTCCACCAGGTGGCCTCTGTCTCTCCCCCCCCCTCCCCCCATCTCTTCTATATCCAACTCTGTGATTCTCTGTGTGTTCTAGATGGTGGAGAGCACCTAAGGAACTGATTACTGGCTGGACCTGTCTCTCTCCGTTTCATTCCTCTCTCTTACCCTCCTGGCAACCTCTGTCTACTTCCTCTCTCTCCTCTCCCCTGTATAACTCTGTAAATACCGCTGAGAGGTCCAGACTATGGAGCGCACATAAGGAAGTGACTATTGACTAGCTTGCTCTCTCCTCTTTTGATCTCACCGCATCTCATTCCAGTCACCTCTAACTACCCCCTCCCTCTTCTCTTCTCCATGTAACCCAGTGAACCTCTCTGGGTGTCCCTCAATGTGGAGAAACCTTTCATCTTTAGCCTAGATACTATATCATTGGTGCTGTATAGATGGAGAAGTCTAGAGACCACTGTAAAAATAAAACCGAAAACCAGAAGCAGGAGGCTTAAGTCCAAAGCTTGAGAACATCAGAGAACTCCTGAATTCAGGGAACATTAAGCAATAGGAGCTCATCAAATGCCTCCAAACCTACACTGAAACAAAGCTCCACCCAAGGGCCAACAAGTTCCAGAGCAAGACATATCACACAAATTCTCCAGCAACACAGGAACACACCCCTGAGCTTCAATATACAGGCAGTTCAAAGTTACTCCAAAACTTTAGACGTCTCATAACCAATTACTGGTCACTCCACTGCACTCCAGAGAGAAGAAACCCAGCTCCACCCACCAGACCTCCAACACAAGCTTCCCTAACCAGGAAACCTGGACAAGCCACTGATACAACCCCACCCACAGTGAGGAAGCTCCACAATAAAGAGAACTCCACAAATTACCAGAATATAGAAAGGCCATTCCAAACGCAGCAATATAACCAAGATGAAGAGACAGAGGAATACCCAACAGGTAAAGGAGCAGGAGAAATGCCCACCAAACCAGACAAAAGAGGAAGAGATAGGGAATCTACCTGAGAAAGAATTCCGAATATTGATAGTGAAAATGATCCAAAATCTTGAAGTCAAAATGGAATCACAGATAAATACCCTAGAGACAAGGATTGAGAAGATGCAAGAAAGGTTCAATAAGGACCTAGAAGAAATAAAAAAGAGTCAATATACAATGAATAATGCAATAAATGAGATCAGAAACACTCTGGAGGCAACAAATAATAGAATAACGGAGGCAGAAGATAGGATTAGTGAAATAGAAGACAGAATGGTAGAAATAAATGAATCAGAGAGGAAAAAAGAAAAACGAATTAAAAGAAATGAGGACAATCTCAGAGACCTCCAGGACAATATGAAACGCTCCAACATTCGAATTATAGGAGTCCCAGAAGAAGAAGACAAAAAGAAAGACCATGAGAAAATCCTTGAGGAGATAATAGTTGAAAACTTCCCTAAAATGGGGAAGGAAATAATCACCCAAGTCCAAGAAACCCAGAGAGTCCCAAATAGGATAAACCCAAGGCGAAACACCCCAAAACACATATTAATCAAATTAACAAAGATCAAACACAAAGAACAACTATTAAAAGCAGCAAGGGAAAAACAACAAATAACACACAAGGGGATTCCCATAAGGATAACAGCTGATCTCTCAATAGAAACTCTTCAGGCCAGGAGGGAATGGCAAGACATACTTAAAGTGATGAAAGAAAATAACCTACAGCCCAGATTACTATACCCAGCAAGGATCTCATTCAAATACGAAGGAGAAATCAAAAGCTTTACAGACAAGCAAAAGCTGAGAGAATTCAGCACCACCAAACCAGCTCTCCAACAAATTCTAAAGGATATTCTCTAGACAGGAAACACAAAAAGGGAGTATAAACCCGAACCCAAAATAATAAAACAAATGGCAACGGGATCATACTTATCAATAATTACCTTAAACGTAAATGGATTGAATGCCCCAACTAAAAGGCAAAGACTGGCCGGTTGGATACAAAAACAAGAACCCTCTATATGCTGCTTACAAGAGACCCACCTCAAAACAAGGGACACATACAGACTGAAAGTGAAGGGTTGGAAAAAGATATTCCATGCAAATAGAGACCAAAAGAAAGCAGGAGTGGCAATACTCATATCCGATAAAATAGACTTTAAAACAAAGGCTGTGAAAAGAGACAAAGAAGGCCACTACATAATGATCAAAGGATCAATCCAAGAAGAAGATATAACAATTATAAATATATATGCACCCAATATAGGAGCACCGCAATATGTAGGACAAATGCTAACAAGTATGAAAGGGGAAATCAACAACAACACAATAATAGTGGGAGACTTTAATACCCCACTCACACATATGGACAGATCAACTAAACAGAAAATTAACAAAGAAACGCAAACGTTAAATGATACATTAGACCAGTTAGACCTAATTGATATCTATAGGACATTTCACCCCAAAACAATGAATTTCACCTTTTTCTCAAGTGCTCATGGAACCTTCTCGAGGATAGATCACATCCTGGGCCATAAATATAACCTTGATAAATTCAAAAAAATCGAAATCATTCCAAGCATCTTTTCTGACCATAATGCACTAAGATTAGATCTCAATTACAGGAGGAAACCTATTAAAAATTCCAACATATGGAGGCTGAACAACACGCTTCTGAATAACCAACAAATCACAGAAGAAATCAAAAAAGAAATCAAAATATGCATAGAAACTAATGAAAATGAAAACACAACAACCCAAAACCTGTGGGACACTATAAAAGCAGTGCTAAGAGGAAAGTTCATAGCAATACAGGCATACCTCAAGAAAAAAGAAAAAAGTCAAATAAATAACCTAACTGTACACCTAAAGCAACTAGAAAAGGAAGAATTAGAGAACCCCAGAGTTAGCAGAAGGAAAGAAATCTTAAAAATTAGGGCAGAAATAAATGCAAAAGAAACAAAAGAGACCATAGCAAAAATCAACAAAGCCAAAAGCTGGTTCTTTGAAAGGATAAATAAAATTGACAGACCATTAGCCAGACTCATCAAGAAGCAAAGAGAGAAAAATCAAATCAATAAAATTAGAAATGAAAATGGAGAGATCACAACAGACAACACAGAAATACAAAGGATCATAAGAGACTACTATCAGCAATTATATGCCAATAAAATGGACAACCTGGAAGAAATGGACAAATTCTTAGAAAAATACAATTTTCCAAAACTAAACCAGGAAGAAATAGACAATCTTAACAGACCCATCACAAGCACGGAAATTGAAACTGTAATCAGAAATCTTCCAGCAAACAAAAGCCCAGGTCCAGAAGGCTTCACAGCTGAATTCTACCAAAAATTTTGAGAAGAGTTAACACCTATCCTACTCAAACTCTTCCAGAAAATTGCAGAGGAAGGGAAACTTCCAAACTCATTCTATGAGGCCACCATCACCCTAATACCAAAACCTGACAAAGATACTACAAAAAAGGAAAACTACAGGCCAATATCACTGATGAACATAGATGCAAAAATCCTCAACAAAATTCTAGCAATCAGAATCCAACAACACATTAAAAAGATCGTACACCATGACCAAGTGGGCTTTATCCCAGGGATGCAAGGATTCTTCAACATCCGCAAATCAATCAATGTAATTCACCACATTAACAAATTGAAAAATAAAAACCATATGATTATCTCAATAGATGCAGAGAAGGCCTTTGACAAAATTCAACATCCATTTATGATAAAAACTCTCCAGAAAGCAGGAATAGAAGGAACATACCTCAATATAATAAAAGCTATATATGACAAACCCACAGCAAACATTATCCTCAATGGTGAAAAATTGAAAGCATTTCCCCTTAAGTCAGGAACAAGACAAGGGTGCCCACTGTCACCACTACTATTCAACATAGTTCTGGAAGTTTTAGCCACAGCAATCAGAGCAGAAAAAGAAATAAAAGGAATCCAAATTGGAAAAGAAGAAGTAAAACTCTCACTGTTTGCAGATGACATGATCCTCTACATAGAAAACACTAAAGACTCTACCAGAAAATTACTAGAGCTAATTAATGAATATAGTAAAGTTGCAGGATATAAAATCAACACAGAGAAATCCCTTGCATTCGTATACACTAATAATGAGAAAGTAGAAGAAGAAATTAAGGAAACAATTCCATTCACCATTGCAACAAAAAGAATAAAATACTTAGGAATATACCTACCTAAAGAAACTAAAGACCTATATACAGAAAACTTTAAAACACTGATGAAAGAAATCAAAGAGGACACTAATAGATGGAGAAATATACCATGCTCATGGATCGGAAGAATCAATATAGTGAAAATGAGTATATTACCCAAAGCAATTTACAAATTCAATGCAATCCCTATCAAGATACCGGCGATATTTTTCACAGAACTAGAACAACTAATTTCAAGATTTGTATGGAAATACAAAAAACCACGAATAGCCAAAGCAATCTTGAGAAAGAAGGATGGAACTGGAGGAATCAATTTGCCTGACTTCAGGCTCTACTACAAAGCCACAGTCATCAAGACAGTATGGTATTGGCACAAAGACAGACATATAGATCAATGGAACAAAATAGAAAGCCCAGAGATAAATCCACATACATATGGACACCTTATCTTTGACAAAGGAGGCAAGAATATACAATGGAGTAAAGACAATCTCTTTAACAAGTGGTGCTGGGAAAACTGGTCAACCACTTGTAAAAGAATGAAGCTAGATCACTTTCTAACACCGCACACAAAGATAAACTCAAAATGGATTAAAGATCTAAATGTAAGACCAGAAACTATAAAACTGTTAGAGGAGAACATAGGCAAAACACTCTCTGACATAAACCACAGCAGGATCCTCTACGATCCACCTCCCAGAATTCTGGAAATAAAAGCAAAAATAAACAAATGGGATCTAATTAAAATTAAAAGCTTCTGCACAACAAAGGAAAACATAAGCAAACTGAAAAGACAGCCTTCCGAATGGGAGAAAATAATAGCAAATGAAGCAACTGACAAACAACTAATCTCAAAAATATACAAGCAACTCCTGCAGCTCAATTCCAGAAAAATAAACGACCCAATCAAAAAATGGGCCAAAGAACTAAATAGACATTTCTCCAAAGAAGACATACGGATGGCTAACAAACACATGAAAAGATGCTCAACATCACTCATTATTAGAGAAATGCAAATCAAAACCACAATGAGGTACCACTTCACACCAGTCAGAATGTCTGCGATCCAAAAATCTGCAAGCAATAAATGCTGGAGAGGGTGTGGAGAGAAGGGAACCCTCCTACACTGTTGGTGGGAATGCAAACTAGTACAGCCACTCTGGAGAACAGTGTGGAGATTCCTTAAAAAATTGCAAATAGAACTGCCTTATGACCCAGCAATCCCACTGTTGGGCATACACACAGAGGAAACCAGAATTGAAAGAAACACATGTACCCCAATGTTCATCACAGCACTGTTTATAATAGCCAGGACATGGAAACAACCTAGATGTCCATCAGTAGATGAATGGATAAGAAAGCTGTGGTACATATACACAATGGAGTATTACTCAGCCATTAAAAAGAATACATTTGAATCAGTTCTGATGAGATGGACGAAACTGGAGCCGATTATACAGAGTGAAGTGAGCCAGAAAGAAAAACACCAATACAGTATACTAACACATATATATGGAATTTAGGAAGATGGCAGTGATGACCCTGTATGCAGGACAGCAAAAAAGACACAGATGTGTATAGCGGACTTTTGGACTCAGAGGGAGAGGGAGAGGGTGTGATGATTTGAGAGAATGGCATTGAAACATGTATAATAACATGTAAGAATCGAAATGCCAGTCTATGTCTGATGCAGGATATGACACGCTTGGGGCTGACGCGCGGGGATGACCCAGAGAGATGTTGTGGGGAGGGGGGTGGGAGGGGGGTTCATGTTTGGGAATGCATGTACACCTGTGGTGGATTCATGTCAATCTATGCCAAAACCAATACAGAATTGTAAAGTAAAAATTAAAAATAAATAAATTAATTTAAAAAAAAATAAAAAATAAATAAAATAGCTTAAAAAAAAAAAAAAAGAGATTAAGGGAGCTCAAGAAATTGTCCGGGGCTTCCTCGGTGGCTCAGTGTAAAGAATCCACGTGCCAGTGCGGGAGACACGGGCTCCACCCCTGGTCTGGGAAGATCTCACGTCTGGAGATCCACATGCTACCTCCATACCTGTGGCCCCTGTGCCACAATTATTGAGCCTGTGCTCTAGAATCTGGGAGCTGCAACTCCTGAGCCCACGTGCCGTAACTACTGAAGCCTGCAAGCTGCAGGGCTTATGCTTCACAACAAGAGGACCCACCACGATGAGAAGCCCTTGAACCACAACTGGAGAAGTGAAGTCACTCAGTCGTGTCCGACTCTTTGCAACCCCATGGAATGCAGCCTACCAGGTTCCTCCATCCATGGGATTTTCCAGGCAAGAAAACTGGTGTGGGTTGCCATTACCTTCTCCAGAGTTCATCCCAACCCAGGGATTGAACCCAGGTCTCCTGCATTGTAGGCAGACGCTTTACCGTCTGAGCCACCAGGGAAGTCCAGTAGCCCCTAATAGCCACAACTAGAGAAAAGCCCATGCAGAGAAAGGAAGACTCAACACAGTCAAAAAAAAGATTTAAAAATGAAAAAGAAATTGTCCAGATGGAGTTTCAAGCAGAAAGAGTCATTAGACGTGTAAATGTGCCAACGTAGGGGCTCTTCTTTGTTTGCAGATTGGCCTGTGAGCTCTTTGTGGGCAAGACCAAGGTTCTGCTCACAGAGATAGATCCAGGACCCAGCACAGTCCCCAGCTGGATGAGCTCTGTGTGTGGTTATAAATTGAGTTATTGGAACTTTCAGTGGATTAAAAAAGTTCACAACAGCTTGGCTCATAGTAAGGCATTCAACCAGTGTCTCTTCATGTGGAATTGGTAAACAAAAAGCACTGAGGCACAACTATTTGGACCCAGAGTTTGGGATTCAGAGTCAGATAATCCCAGAATCAAATCCCAGTTTTGCTTGCTTCTTTTTGCATGCCCTGAGCCACTCCTCAGTAAAGGCACTACCTCACAGGATTGCCATGAGATGGCATGAAATCGCACATGTGAAATCTACATTAGCGATTACTGATGCTTGCTCAACATTACCTGGGGCCAGAGGCTGTTCTAGGGCTTTCCACTTGATCCTCATACAATCTGAAAAGGAAGGTGCCTTTTTTCCCCCCACATACTTTATTTACTTGGTTGAAAGCCTTCTATGGTCCATAAAATGTTTTCTGTAGTTGATCTCAACTTTGTTCACATTGATTTCAGTGAGTCAGATACTGGTTTTCTATGCTCAGGACTCTACTCAGGGTCTGCCATTGCCAATTGTTTTATTTCAAGATCAAGGTTGGCACTTTCATATCAAATCTTATTTTAAATCCTTCTCTGTCAGTTCTTTCCTGGATTCTAAATTTTGCATTCCTACATGGAACCAGCGTCCTAAATCACCAAGATAAATCCCTTTCCTCCGATATCATGTGATCTAATTCCACCTGCCCCTTCCCGGGACCACCAGGCTCCAGCACCTTGGCTGTGATGCCAGCCGGGAACCTCCTGCTCTACCCTCAAGGAAAGTGCCTTTAACCACGCCCACCCTCCCCACCCCCCACACTGTACAGGTGAGGACGCTGTGGAAGAAAAAGGTAAGTCAAGTCTCCAGGGTCATTCAGCTAGTGGTAGTGATTCTGTGAGGCATACACAGCCCATAATCTTAATTAAGGGAGAGCTACAGGGTGCCACATGTGGCTAGAAGTACTCGTAAAAGGGATGCCATTATTATTGCTTCCCCGATGGCGCACACGGTGAAGAATCTACCTTTAATGTAGGAGACCCGGGTTCAATCAGTAGGTCAGGAAGATCCCCTGGTGAAGGGAATGGCTACCCACTCCAGAATTCTTGCCTGGAGAATTCCGCAGACCGAGGAGCCTGGCGGGCTACAGTCCATGGGGTCACAAAGAGTAGGACACGACTGAACAGCCTACACAGGTATTATTATTGCAGTCGTCATGTTTGAGGAGCAGAGAACCCGAGTCCCCACCATTGCTCCACAGCAGAGCAGTAACCCCAGGGCCTCCGCACTCAGACCTGGGCTGCCCTGGCTGGTTTGCCCGGTTGCCTTCCCCAGGGCCTGTCCTGGGCAGCCACACCCTGCGTCCTCACCACACCCTGTGCTCTGCTCTCACCACCCCAGAAGTTCTGGCCACACCCTGTCTGCTCCCGGAAGGTAAACAGGGCCACCAGAGAAGGGTGGCATTGTTGTGCCTGCGGTCTTGGCCCTGGAGGCCCAGGGCTCAGGCTTATAAATGCCACAAATCAATAAGCAGTAAAAGTCAGAACAGAGGCCCTCTTGAACTTCAACTGACCTCCGCTCCCAGCCAGTTAGTCATGAGAGCAAATGCTCAGGAACCGATTCCAGGAGAGAAAACTTCCGCGTGGCCTCTAGTTAACTACCTTGAAGGAAGGGGTTTGCAGCCTGGAGGAGGTGAGGGGGCGTTAAGTTCTGGGGGAAAGGCAGGCAGTCTCCCAGTGTCACTCAGAGCAGAAAAAACTGCCCTGGTCCCAGTGAAATTTGCAGTTGTGGAAGAGTGCAAGACCCTTTCTTGCCTGGAGCTGTCTGCATGACTAGGTTTCATTACAGCAGCTCAGACTGATTGATGGAGGGCTTCCTGGGCGCCAAGCACTGTGTTTAATCTTTACCTGCCTTAACTCACTGGAGGTGCTCAATGACCCTAGGAGGTGGATTTATTATCTTCATTTCACAAATGAGAAAACCATGGTGCAGGTAAAGGGTAAATAAACTGCCCTAGGGTTTCTCAGCCTCTGAGGCAGATGCTAGAATCTGAACCCAGGCAATCTCCTGGGTTAGACAGTCACCTCCCTGGAGGCTGGCCTCAGGGATTTCTCTCTGAGTTTCCCCTCCTCATTCAATTTGAATTGGAATTCTAATACAAAGATATACACAGAAAAGGATGACTTGGAGGGGCTGCTGAATGAAGGTCCCCTGAAACCTGCGAGGGCTCCTCAGGGGCAGCTGGGGAATGTGTTGGATGTTGGAGAAACATGCATCCCAGGGCCACCAACGCTGTTGCTGTCCCTAGATGAGAAGCCACCAATTAAGGTGAGGCCCCTCACCTGATCTTTGCTGCAGATTATTTTGAGGGTGGAGGGAGCATCTGGCTTGGGGATAGACCTCTCAGAGTTATTTCCCCAACATACAAATTCTGCCAAATCTGGTCTCCTGGCATTTCTGTTTATGGTGCAGGTTGAAGTTTGGTTTTCTGTAGTCGCTCCTTGGAGCTAATTTCTTGCAAAGGATGTGACAAAGGTCACTGAGAGAAAACACCTGGGCTCAAGTTTCACAAGGGCGAGGCAGCCTGCACAGCATGGTCCCTCACCTTAACAGTCTAAAGTAGTGGGGTAGGACTCACGTGATCAAGGCCACCCTGAGAGCTGGGGCTAGTTTTCTGAGTGTGATAAGAAAGAACCCTGCCTCAAGTGTCTTTGTGGCTTATCTGCTTGGGGTTTCTGCAGGTTTACTGGGTTTGTGGTTATCCATGCCCCTGGAGGAGAAAATGGCAACCCACTCGAGTGTTCTTACCTGGAGAGTCCCGTGGACAGAGGAGCCTGGTGGGCTATAGTCCATAGGGTCACAAAGAGTCAGACACAACTGAGTGACTAAACACACACACATGGCTGTTGGTGGCTCAGTGGTAAAGACTCCACCTCCCAGATGAACGGATAAGGAAGTTGTGATACATATACACAATGGAAAATTACTCAGCTATAAAAAAGAATGCATTTGAGTCAGTTCTAATGAAGTGGATGAAACTGGAGCCTATTATGCAGATTGAAGTAAGTCAGAGAGAGAAACACCAATATAGTATATTAAAGCATATATATGGAATTTAGAAAGACAGTAACGACAACCTTATATGCAAGACAGCAATAGAGACACAGATGTAAAAGAACAGACTTTTGGACTATGTGGGAGAAGGGGAGGGTGGGATGATTTGGGAGAACAGCACTGAAACATGTATATTACCATATGTAAAATAGGTGATCAGTGTAAATTCAGTGTATGAAGCGGGGCACTCAAAGCCAGTGCTCTGGGACAACCCAGATGGATGGGGTGGGGAGAGAGGCGAGAGGGGGGTTCGGGATGGGGGAACACATGTACACTATGGGTGATTGATGTCAATATGTGCCAAAAACCACCACAATATTGTAAAGAAATCACCCTCCAGTTAAAATAATTTTTAAAAAGAATCTGCCTGCCAATGCAGAAGACATGGGTTTGATCCCTGGGTGGGGAAGGTCCAGGGTCACTCAGGTAGTGGTGTCAGACAGTCACCTTCCTGGAGGCTGGCCTGGGGGATTTCTCTGTGTTTTCTCTCTCATTCAATTTGGAATCAGATTTCTAATATCAAAGTATACACAGAAAAAGGATGACTTGGCAGAGCTGAGGAGCGTCCCCCTGAAACTTGCAAGGGCTCCTCCGGGCATTGGAGAATATGCAGGCTGTTGGAGAAACTTGCATCCCCAGGGCCATCAGCCCTGTCGCTGTCCCTAGACTGACGAGCCTCCAGTATTCTTTCCTGGGAAATCCCCATGGACAGCAGAGCCTGGCGGCCACAGTCCCTGAGGTCACAAAGAGTCAGGCTCGACTCAAGGACTAAATAACAGTAATGCCCATCGCAGGTCCTCCAAGAAATACACTGGATCATTCCCTTGATTACTTCCACGTATTGGGTCATTGCCTTGATCAATGCACTGAAAACACTTCAAGAATGATACACAACATTGAAGATCAGGGCTTCTACTGAAGGGTCATGTGTTGTGGTTCTCAATAGGGGAGGCATCAGGCTTTAAGAGGGAACCGAGAATATGTGGACTATGGGCGCCCCCTGCTGGAAAGGGAAAGCTAGAAATCTGGGACCTTGAGTTCAGAGCCTGGGGTCTCCTGGGGGCTCTTGGAGCACCTCTGCTCCCCTTGGCTAGATGGCTCTTTTTCTTGTTTTACCGAGATTCAATTGCATGAAAGTAATGAAAAGCAACATGGCTTAGTGGTAAAGAGTGTGGATTCTAGAGTTTAGACAATCTAGGTTCAAACCCTGGTCTGCTGTTGCAAAGTGTGACTTTGGGTAGATTATTAAACCTCTGTGTGCCTTACCTTCCTCATCTGTAAAATCAGGGTGATAATACTAGAGCTTACCTCACAGAGCAGTTACAAGACATAAATGAAGTAATATCTCAAACATGAGATAATAAATGAAGTAAAATATGTAAATGAGTGTTTTTTGTTGTTGTTCAGTCGTTCAGTCCTGTCTGACTCTTGCAACCCCATGGACTGCAGCATGCCAGGCTTCCCTGTCCTTTACCATCTCCCAGAACTTTCTCAAATTCATGTTGAATGAGTCAGTGATGCCATCCAATCATCTTGTCCTCTGACGTCCCCTTCTCCTTCTGCCCTCAATCTTTCCCAGTGTCTTTTCTAATGAGTCAACTCTTCGCATCAGGTGGCCAAAGTATTGGAGCTTCAGCTTCAGCATCAGTCCTTCCAATGAATATTCAGGATTGATTTCCTTTAGGATGGACTGGTTTGATCTCCTTGCAGTCCAAGGGACTCTCAAAAGCCTTCTCCAACACCACAGTTCAAAAGCATCAGTTCTTTGGCACTCAGCCTTCTTTTTGGTCCATCTCTCACATTTATACATGACTTCTGGAAAAACTATAGCTTTCACTAGAGGGACCTTTGTTGGCAAAGTAATGTCTCTGCTTTGTAATATGTTGTCCAGGTTTGTCATAGTTTTTCTTCCAAAGAGCAAGAGTCTTAATTTCTGGCTTCAGTCACCATCTCCAGTGATTTTGGAGTGCAAGAAAATAAAGTCTGTCACTGTTTCCATTGTTTCCCTATCTATTTGCCATGAAATGACAGGACCAAATGCCAAGAGTTTAGTTTTTTGAATGTTGAGTTTTAAGCCAACTTTTTCACTCTCCTCTTTCACCTTCATTGAGAGGTTCTTTAGTTCCTCTTCGCTTTTTGCCGTAAGGGTGGTGTCATCTGAAAATGAGTATTATAATAGTTAATTACACAATATATGGGGGCTTCCCTGGTGGTTCAAACAGTAGAGTATGCCTGCAATGTAGGAGACTAGGGTTCCATCCCTGGGTCAGGAAGATTCCTTGGAGAAGGGAACGGCTACCTACTCCAGTATTCTTGCCTGGAGAATTTCATGGACAAAGGAGCCTGGAAGAGTCAACTGTTTGGAAAAGGCTCTGATGCTGAGAAGGATTGAAGGCAAGAGGAAAAGGGGGCAGAAGAGGATGAGATGGTTGGATAGCATCACTTAATCAATGGACATGAGTTTAGCAAACTCTGGGAGATAGGACAGGGGAGTCTGGTGTGCTGCAGTCCATGGGATTGCAAAGAGTCAGACAAGACTTAGGAAATAACAACAACAATATATGTTGATTATTGCTCATAAATGCTATCACCACTCTTTTCACCATTATTATTAATAAAGTCTAAAAGAAAGCTTCCACCCTCTCTCCATCCTCAGGGTCATTCTCATGGTCATCAATAATTCTAACAATTTTGGGGTGGTGTTGCTATGCCACTCAACATGAGGAATCTTAGTTCCCCAACCAGGGATCAAACTCCTGCTCCCTGCAGTGAAAGCACAGATCCTCAACAACTGGACTACCAGAGAATTCCCAAGTTCTAACCGTTTAGGAGTTGTTAACAGGGAGATAGCGCAGACAGAGAGTATGGCAGAGATAAGGATATGATCAAGACAAACCACATCTCCCATCCCACCCTTCAGTAAACATTCAACTACTGTCAGCTTCTAGTCATTCAAACCTTGGCATGTGTCACAGGATACATCATTCTAGACACCAGAAGAAGGGAAGACGTCATTAACACTCTACCAACAAGAAAGCTTTCTCCGAGGAAGAGGTGGATTGTCAGCCAGACACATTCAACATTTGCTGGGTCTGCTGGCTTTCTCTATGACGGCAAAAATGCTGTATCCACATGCCATAAGGAATCTGTGCGCTACAACTACAGAACCTAAGTTCTAAAGCCCGAGAGTCGAAACTAGAGAGTAGCCCCTGCTTGCCGCAACTAGAAAAAGCCTGCACAGCAACAAAGACCTGGCACAGTCAAAAAATAAATACAATTACATACAATTAAAAAAAATACGCATGGTGTATTTTTTTTTTAATATGGTTATGCCCCATTGAATGCAATATCAGTGGTCATGGGGAGGGAGAGAGGAGTGAAAAAAAAGAATTTTTGATAGTTATAGGTCTACACAAAGCACTGTATTCTTAAGGAATTTAAAGGTTGGGCAGGGCTTAGAAAGTGGTGGTGGCAGTGATGATGGTGTATCTAAAGGATGGGACTTCCACTTGCCACTTCCAGGAGCTTGATTTTAGGGGTAGCTGGTAGTTATGGTAGAAAGAGTTTAACCACCCCTTCGCCTGGAAAAATTTGTCCTTGGCATCGTACTTGTGAAACATCCTTCCTGACCTCAGCACCTGGACTGAGGACCTTCTCTGAGCCGCTGCAGCACCCAATACTTATCACTCTCATGGGAGGGAGACCATGCCTTTTTTCTCCCCCTGTATCTCCTGCTCAGAGTTGGCATGCAATGAATATTTGTTCCGTGGATGAATGGATAAACACCCAATGGAACATGCATGAATGCACAAGCAAATGAATAAGAGAAGCAGAGAGACCTGTGAGTCTGGAACTGAGGATGATTCCTACATGAGAGGTTCAAAGAGGCAGAGTCAGAACCTGGGATTTAACATCTGCTGTTGTTTGTCTCCCAGCAGAAAGAAGGATCAGCAGCAGCAGCATTTTAGTATAGCCCAAGGACATAACTTAGTGTTCTGAGTCAGCAAGTCTTTCTTCTGAGACTGGGGAATCTCCTAGCTGAGGAGATAATCTCCAATGAAGCCAGAGGCGATGGGAAGTAACTTGGACAAAGTCACCCTGCAGCAGTTTAAATAAAACGCAATACTATCAACACCTTGAATCCACAGTCAGTACTTTCACACTCTCTCTTGTTCAGACTTCTAACACCTTGTGAAGCAGTGTATGGGCAGCCACTCAAGATGGCGGTGCTCTTGCTCTCTGTGTGTCCCCAGCTGGACCAGCCCTGCTTCACCTCCACTCACACCCTACTCACATGGCCATCGAATCCTCCTCATCACAGGGCTCAGTCAGTGACTGCCCACGTGCTTGTCCCCTGCCCCAGCTGCTGGTTTCCCTGGTAACTGATGAGCCAACCTGACATCAATTCCCCCTATAATGATAAACTCCCATTCCTCCCAGTAATGAAGCATGTGGCCACGTCCTGCCTGCCGTCTGCTGTACAGAGTCGAGTGTCACTCCAGGACTTTTGCTTTGGACACGTAGGAGTCACTATCCAATAAATCATTGATGTCACCAGTGGTCTTCCTGCTAGGCAATTACAAGGCTTGCAGTATGCAGCTCAATGAGTGGGTATGATTACAGATCTGAAACCTGTATCTCAAAGAGGGTGGGTGACCTCCCTAAAGTCACACAGCTGGAAAGTAGCAGAGTCAGGATTCAGTTCTGTTGGTTCCAGGATCCCCTGCAGCTATTTGGGACAACAGGGGCAATGAACCACTGGTGATGAAAGGGAAGGAAATCAACCTGTTGGTTAGGGAAACACTCACTGCTATAAAAGACTCTGAAATTTGTAATTGCTCCAGCAATCAAAGTTTATTTCTTCCTCGTGTACAATCTAAAGTTGCACAAAAGTCTGCTGAGCACTGGCTTTCCTCCAAGCAGGGATTCGGGAACCTACACTCCTTCCATCCTGTGGTTCCACCAGCCTCAATGTGTGATTTCAAGCCACCACGTACATCTGCATCAGGTCGGTAGTTGGGGAGAGAGCGTGGAGGTCTTGGGTCAGACTTGGAAGTGGCACACATCACACCCAAGCACATTTCTTCAGCTAGAATTCAGTTACTTCACCGCCAATACTTAGCAACCAAGAAACTGCAAGGGAGGCTGGAAAATGTAGAATAGCTCTGTGCCCTGGAAGAAAGGGAAATGAAACTGGTCAAGTTGGGCAGTCCCTGCCACCACCCATATCCTACAAGGAACATGAGATTCCAGGACAGAGACTAAGCCCCTATGTGACCTCTGGTGGGGACATGAGTCCCTAGACAAGTTTGTAGGAAATCAAACCTTCAGCTGCACTTCAAGCTGCAAGCATACCCAAAGCCCTTCTGTAATAAGCCTTGATTGTTTTATCCTCTTGTGTGAGAGAATACTCCCCTCTACCTTCAACCTCGCCAGTCTGAGCACCCCTAGACCCATGGCTAGAGGTGGGCACATGTCCTAAATAGACCCAAGCATATCCTCATCCCCTAAGAATCAGGGGTCAGTTTAGGGAAGGTCATGTGATCCAAGGAGAGCCTATTGGCTTCCTTCCCTAACCAGTTAAGAAGGCTCTCCTGTCCCTGGTTACAAGATTATAAGAAGGGAAGTGTAGGGCAGTCTGGTGTCAGGCCTGCAGCCTCGTGGAGACAGCTGGAACCATGAGGGAGCACGCGGAGAATGAAACTGGACAGCTTCAGTTTTTGGATCCTTAAGGCTAGTCCTTTCCCACCATTTCTGTAGTTTGTATAACCCAATACTTTCTCTCTTTGCTTCACTTAATTCAAGTCATCTGTCAGTTGCAACTCACAGAGTGACAACTTCATACATCCAATGTGCCAGAAGACATTCTAGAAGGTAGATAGGATCAACAGCAAGTCTTTTTGTGTCTAGTGCTAGCCATATTCATGTTCTCTTGCATGCGTGCACGTGCACACACACACACATACACACACACACACACACACACACACTATGGGCTTGTGTCCCCCATAAAAGATATGCTGAAGACCTAACCCCCAGCACTTCAGAATGTGAATTTATTTTTAAATAGGGCCTTTAATGGTCTTCCCTTGTGGCTCAGCTGGTAAAGAATCTGCTCGCAGTGCAAGAGACCTGGGTTCGATCCCTGGGTTGGGAAGATCCCCTGGAGAAGGGAAAGGCTACACACTCCAGTATTCTGGCCTGGAGAATTCCATGGACTCTATAGTCCATAGGGTTGCGGAGTCGGACACAACTGAGCAACTTTCACTTTCACTTTTCAGGGCCTTTAACAGAGGAGATCAAGTTAAAATGAGATCATTAGATTAAGCCCTAATCTAATATGACTGGCGTCCGTATAAAAAGGGGTAACTTGAACATACACAGCACAAGATAATGTGAAGAGACAGAGACACAGGGAACACACCACGTGATGAAGAATGCAGAAACTGGGTGATGCTTCTGCAAGCCGAGGAATGCCCAAGACTGATGGCAAACCACCAGAAACTGGGAGGCATGGAACAGAGTCTCCCTCACAGCCCACAGAAGGGACCCTGCAGACACCTTGATCAGACATCTAGACCTCCAGAACTGTGAAACAAGGAGCATCTGTTTTTGAAGTCAGCCAGTGCATTGCTCTCTGCTATGGCATTTATAGGAAACTAATGAACATTGTTTTTTTGGCAGGTAACTTGGTGACTCTGCCAGAGTTATCTCTTCCTGGAGGAAAAGCATTAAGTGTTATTCTCCATCTCTGTAATTTCTCTGGAAAGGAGTTCCATTTCTCCTTCTGTATTATATATTTATATAGGAGAGAGGAAAAGAGAATAAGGAAAGTTAAAGCAATGTAAGATACAGATTCTTTGTTATTAATATTTCATACACATGTGACTGCACGTGTGTATGTATGTTGGACCTAGAGGAGGAGGTTATCATAATGATAACAGCAATTGCCATTTATTGTCTACTTTATGTTGGATACAGTTCTTGGTCATTTTAAACATCTCATTTACTTCTAGAAGAGAGTGAAATGTCTCTTGATGTGAGGTCAGTTCAGACCTGACTTTGAATCCCAGTTCTGCTGCTTATCAGGTTATTAGGCCTTGGTCATGTAATTTAACCTCCATGAACCTTTTTTCTCAATGGAATAATAATTTCTACTTTGTGGAATTTCTGTAGTATTATGCAATAATATATATGTATAAATTGATTATCCCCTTAACAAGTGGTAAATATTACTATTCATCTTCAGAATCACCCTATATGACAGGCATTTATAATTCCAATTTTATAGATGAAGAAACTAAGTCCCACGTGCAAATAAGTGACAAAAACTAAATTAGACCAAGATCTGTCTGGTGGCTTCAAAGCCAACATCTTTCTACTATACCCGCCTTGAAAAGAAAATGATCCAAAAAGCAGTAATTTGTCAATCCGGCACAGTTACACTGTAAGTGAATTTGAATTACATGTATCTGAAACTGTGATACAAGACATTCACAAGGTCTCATTTTGTGCTCAAAATGAGAAATCATACAAATCCCCAGAATTAAAAATCAAGAATTGCTCAGCCAAGTGAATTACAAGCTGCCACCTTGGTTCTAAAACAGAAATTCTGTCTTCATTTTGTCAGTATCTTGCAAACTACGCTGTTAGTCACAAGGCTCAAAACTTCATCAACTGATTTTGGTGACAGTTGTGTAGCTATTATGCATTTTAAACAACCTATCACCATGTCTTCAGAGTACTCATAATGTGGTGATACAGAAAGGCACCAAGAGCAACACATTTATTCCCTTCATAAGACGTCATAAAAAGTGCTCCCTGTGGCAGCACGTATACTAGGTGTCATAAGAAGGCTCTAAAGAAGAGCTGACAGCCATCATGATATGCTATGCTTGCAATTCAGCAGATTCATTTCTGCAGAATATCAGAGATCATCTAGAGAAATGAAAAGCACCATTAAAAGGAAGTTACAGGCCAATGGGTGTTGATTTATGTGCTGCGGGAACATACTCTTCCATGCTTTAGTTAGTGGGAAAATTTGCTTTGAATCACATGGGTTTTGCATAACACAAAGTCTTCAGGAATGCATCCACTGTATAAAACGAACCCCCAGTGAAGATATCATCACCTTCTCCCAGGAACTCAGATATGCCAATGCACTTGGTAGCTATATTTCTCATTATTATTTACACTTTGAAAGTTGACTTATACATCAGTCTCCAGTGACTTTGATTATTATGAGTCACCTCTAGCAATACCGAGGAAAATCAGTTTCCTGGTTTGTAAGAGGTTGTTGCTAGTTAATGCAACAACCAAGTCCCTGGCATGCAGTGGCATCCAGCTCACCTACCTGAACCCCAGTCTCATCTGTTTCTACCCCACCTTGGACCGGGAGCCAGGGCCTTCTGTGAGGCAAGTGAATCTGTACCATGGCATGCGGTATGTAGCTTATAATAGCAGCTTTCATTTATTATTGCTTAGGGTGTCAGGGACAGTATTATTAGGGTACCACATTATTATTAGGGTGTCAGGTACAACCCTAGATACTTCACATACGCTATCTCATTTTATTGACCGAACAGTCCAGGCGTATAGACAAGGGAGAAAACTAAGGTATAGAAATGTCCAGGTTATTAGGATGTGGCAGACATAATTGTTTCAACGTTTGCATTTTAGTTTTAAATACTTCCATGTATATACTGTGATGTGTGTGATATCTGGTTAAGCAACAAACCCCAGTGTCTAGTCTGATGACTAATCAGCAGTTCAGGGGGTAATAGCAGCATCCTCATCAGGAAGTCTGTGCTCCTGGTTACCATACCCACTTCAGGTATTTGTATCTTAATCAGTATCTGATGCATTGCCAGTCAGCACAGCAAGAGTCAGAAATGGGTTTTCATCTGTGATCACAGTGGCTTGTTCACTAGCATGATGGATTTTAGACACAGGATCTGACTGGAGCAATTAAAGGTATTTAAAACATGTGACTCAGCTAAAATCTTTTACAGAAATTCCCCACAATTGCACAAATGAAATCTATGGACCCTTGACATCTGTAGCTTTCACTGTTAAGGATTCACTCTAACTGGTTCCATTGTATAGCACTGAATTCAGAGGAACCTGGCTCACTCTCCAGTCACTGCCAGCTCTCAAGGGAAGAGCCCCCTGAGGCTGGATATTTGGTGAGTCTGCTCTGAATGACTTATGCGTCGTTCAGTGTATCATGTGAGGTGATGGGTAAAGCACCTATGATAGGACAGAAAGCTGGGGCTTCCTTCCAGCTAAAGAACAATTTACAGAAACAGTTCTGTACTGGTTAATAAATGTTCGCTTAATAAGTAGTCTCCCTATGGGGCGGAATTATAACCTGGTAAGCGACATTGTGAAGAAGAGTTATTTACCTTCACTTCAAACCTGCTGTGACTACAGAAGGAAACAAATAGACTCACGTTAGTTTCATCATTGCTATTGAACCCAGAGGGCTTCCCTGGTGGCTGAGTAGTAAAGAATTTGCCTGCTGTGCAGGAGAGGTGGGTTTGATCCCTGGGTCAGAAAGGCCCCCTGGAGGAGGAAATGGCAATCCACTCCAGTATTCTTGCCTGGAAAATCCCATGGAAAAAGGAGCTTTGTGGGCTATAGTCCATGGGATTGCAAGAGTCGTACGTACATGACCGAGCAGCTAGACCACCACTACCACCACCACTGAACCCAGCACCGAGTTCAGGAGCAGTGCTCTCAACCACTAGGCTAGAGTTAAACAAAAACTCCATGGCATCAACCTTTGAAGCAATCAGTAGGTAAAACAAAAGAGAATAACCCAAGATTCTGAGAAATAATCATGTCAGCTGACTTCCAACAGGGCCATACACCAAGATGTTGATCTCCCTCAGGAAGGACTGGAATGACTGAGGGAAAAAGACCAGTGGGCTCCCATGCACCGCACAGTTCCCACTGCACGTGCCTCTCTGGGTCGGTACATCAGAGATCACCATCAACTTTGACTTTGGAACAAACGGAACTGGGTTAACCCCAGCTGAGATGTTATCAAAAGGAAGTTGGATTAGATGCTTCCTATGAAACATTGGGTACTTCTTGGGAAGTACTGATATATTTTGAAAATCAGAACACTACTCTCTTCAGGAAACCTTTGCACTTATGGGAAGGGAGGGGAATTTGTTCCCTATTGAGAGTCTTGTTTACCAGCTGCCCTGGCCTTGATCCCTGCCCTCATCTTCCTCATTGTCCAGGTCTGGGTTCAGTCTCTAGTACTTCCTGGCTTGCCTGGTTCTCCCCCTCAGCCCCAGTGAACTGAGTCTTGACTAGATTTTGAACAGAATTTCTTTACCTCTGGTTTGATTAGCGGCTTCTAGAGAAAACTACCAAGTCATCCAAAACTCTGCTTGACCGCAAGGCATCTATAATAGTCACCTTGACACAAATGTTGTGAAAAACCCACAGAAAGCAGCTCTCAGACTTCAGTCCTGTCAGCCTAGGTTTCTGGTGACCAGTTTCCCTGTCTTGTAGGTCCCCAGCCCAAGGAAAACGCCATCAATTCCCCGTTCATGGATTTTGGGAAGTGCTGTGGCATAGAGTGACAACCACTTTTCTTCTAAGGTATTTAGCAAGCATGCCATATACCCACAGATAAATCAGATTAAAGATTTATCAGCGTAAATCACTAAACCGAAATCACTAATAATCATCATTATAGATGCTTTTAAAACTATGAAGGCCCTATATAATCACCTTCCATCTAAATCATCACTCTGGGAACTACATGGTCACCTGCTGTATTTTCTGAGGAGAAATCTATTAAACAAATAGATGTAAGGATAGAACCCAACTATAACTTCGAATTTTAATTAAAACACAAAATGAAACATTATATTTATTTTGATCAGTTGTAAGGATGATCCCACTGATTATTTTTATGGAAAACAGTTGCTAATTAATAAATGCCAGAGAGAGAGAGGGAGAGAGAAAAGAATAATGAATAGTGAATTCATTATTCAAACTGCCCTGGAGTCCTGGATTTAATCTGGTCCTAAACCATTCATTTTGGGCTGTGCCTTTTAAGGCTGAAGTTTTTTCACAGTTACTCAAGGCAAAAACAGAAGCCTCCTTAAATTATGTTAGAAACAGATCAGCTCCCGATAACATACACTCCACCAGAGACAGAAAGGAAGGAAAGAATAAGTCCCGAGGTAGATTAACCCCTGATGTACAGCATCAGGTTTTATCCCCAAGCTCCAATGCACTGATGCCCGAAAAATTCCACCAAGGACTGCACAGTCTGTGGATTCTTGAGGAGGCTGGGGTAGGGGAAGGAGGACTCCCTAGGCTCTTAAACAAATACAACCACATTTAAATGACCCTTTTTAAAAACACAGCCTTTGTTTTTCAAAGCAGTTTTAGGTTCACAGCAAAACTGAGTGAGAAGAAAAAGAAACTGAATGGAAAGTAGAGAGGTTTCCCGTATACCCTCTGTCCCCACATAAGCACAGGCTCCCCCACATCAGCACCAGGGTGCTACATTTGTCAGGGTCAGTGAACCAACACTGATACATCATTATCACCCAAAGCCTGCAGTTTACATTAGCGTTCACTTGCAGTGTGATACATTCTGTGGTTTGGACAAATGTGAAACATGTATCCATCATTAGAGTATCATATAGAATAGCTTCAGTGCCTTAGAAACCCCCCCTCTGTCTGTTCATGCGCTCCTCTCTAACCCCTGGCAAACAGTGATATTTTGTACTGTCTCCATAGTTTCACCTCTTTCAGAATGTCATGGAGAAGACAATGGCACCCCACTCCCGTACTCTTGCCTGGAAAATCCCATGGACGGAGGAGCCTGGTGGGCTGCAGTCCACGGGGTCGCTAAGAGTCGGACACGACTGAGGGACTTCACTTTCACTTTTCACTTTCATGCATTGGAGAAGGAAATGGCAACCCACTCCAGTGTTCTTGCCTGGAGAATCCCAGGGACGGGGGAGCCTGGTGGGCTGCCATCTATGGGGTTGCACAGAGTCGGACACGACTGAAGCGACTTAGCAGCAGCAGCAGCAGAATGTCATATTAGCTGGGATATTACAACATATAGACTTTTAAGACGGGCTTGTTTGACTATGTAATAGGTATTTAAGTCTCCTTCATGGCTTGATAGGATCCTGATTTTTAAAATAATCTTTTCTACTATACTGTAGTAGATACTTATAGATATTTATGCCTTAAAACTTTAGAGGAACACTATACAGTTCTGCTCTTTTCCTGGGATAGCCCTTCTCTTTTCTACCATCTAGGCAGGTCCAGGGATCTAAAAGAACTCATGGCCAAGCACTTAGTAATGTTCTTAGTGTCTATCACAGACCACTATTCCAATTGCTATGGCTGTTGAACAAATATACCCAACACTTAGTGATGCGGTAGAAACATTCATTATGCTCAAAGAATCTGTGGGTCAAGAATTTGGATATAGTACACCAGGGAGACCTTGTCTCTGCCCTTCAGTGTTGCAGGCCTCAGCTAGAGGACTTGAAGGCTGGAGGCTGGAATCATCTGAAGGCTCGTCTGTCTAGCAGTTGAAGCTGGCTGTTGGCTGGCAGCATCACTGGTGAAAACATGAATCACCTTTGAGTGGCAGGGACTTTTCCAGATCCTAGGAATTTATAATGAAAAACCACAGTTTCTGACTGCAGGACATGAGAAATGATACCAGTGACCAGATGAACTGGCAATACCACTAACGTTTTAAGTTCTAGGGTAGAACTTAAACAGAGGTGCTTCAGAAAAGCATCACAACACAAACTGGGAGATCACAAAAGATTTCTCAGGGAAACTGTTGCAGAAGCTTATGCAAAATCTCACCTGAGTTTGTGAAAATACAGATGTAGTTCTGTGGGATCTGACTTCAACCCAGGCCTCAGGGCTACTTCCTAAAGCCACTAGCACAGAACCTGGCTCACACACCACCCACCTGGGTCATCACAAGTCTTTCCTGGTCTCCTTGAGAAAGATATGATGCTGGCAGAAAACTCCCACACCTTCTTCAAGGTGGCAACATGGACCAAACCAGTGCAGAGGCAGCCGCTCTGATCTCTGGGGTTACCTGGAACAGTTGACAGAGTCAGTAGGTCATAGAAATGGTCCTGTCAGAATTAATTGCTCCACCAGCTTATGCTGAAAATGGTCTGAGGTCAAAGATGGCAGAATCAGACATGGGCTAATGGCTCAATTCATAGCTCCCTTCCCCCTCCTCCTCCAGTCCAGGCTTCCAAGAGGACTCAGGAGACCCCTGTTTGAAAACAGATCAGGTTTGCCATCTTCATTTTACAGAAAGGTAACTAAGAACCAGAGAGGTACAAGGGACTCGTGGTAGATGACTCACACCCAAGGTTAGTTTGGGTTTGTTTTGTTTTGTTACAGTATGCAAAGCACTAGAAAATATTCCTTTGAAATGTGTGAGCAAGTGTCCAGTGAGCAGTGGGGTCTGGTGGGGATTATCAGTCAGTCGATTCCCTAATTGACCTCACATTTGGAGAAGGGAAAGGCTACCCACTCTAGTATTCTGGCCTGGAGAATTCAGTCCATGGGGTCCATGGGGTCGCAAAGAGTTGGACGCGACCAAGCAACTTTCATTCACTCACTTGGGTGGGATACTGCAGATGGATACAGAGGTGGCTGTCCCTTCTCCTGAAATGCTTCTACCCCACATGGCTGAGGAAGCCAGTCCTTCCCCCTTCAGGCCCACCCCCCCCCGCCCCCCCACTTCCCCCCCTCACTGCCCTGAAGCACACTCAGTTCCCTCAGGGCTGAGAGAGGCGACTGAGGCTGAATGAATGATATAGCCTTTTAATTTGCTTTTAATTATCATGGCCTGGTAACCCTTCCAAAGACCCTTCACGGAGAGTAGTTTTATTTTTCTACTTATTAACCTCATTCACTAGACTGGAAAAAAGAATTCCCATCCCTCAAGGCCTCTCACTTTCATTCTTCTAATTCTTTTTTTTCAGCACTAGGAAAGTACTGTGTATAAAACCGGAGCCAAGTATATTGTGGTTTCAAACACAAGCCTGTTTGGAGCAGAAGCCCGTGGGATTGCTGCGTTTCAGCCTCAGGGGACAGCCCCAGTGGCCTCAGCCTGTGAAAGGGAGGGGCCTGAATGGCCCTTTGATTCAGCCCAGATCTGGGGGTGGAGGGTGGGGAAGGAGCAGGCCTGTCATTTGACACTCTCTGTTGGGCTTGGCCCTGGGCCTTTCCCTATTCAGGCCTCCCTGGAGCCTGCAAGCCTCTCTGAGGATGCCCCTACTCGGCTAGTTGCTGCCATGCCAGAAATTCCTGGGCCCTCAGAAAGGACACCAGCCACCCCAAGGGCCCGGTGAATTCCACTAGCTTTGAGAATGTGGCTCTTCATAGAGTTCCTCCTCCTAGCGCTTCCAAATACACACATACAGAGAGAGAGAGATATACGCACAACCACACCCCCCCACACACACACCTTATCCCGCTTTAATAGGGCATTAACCATGTGTTTGCTAGTTGATGTTTGAAGTATTTGTTGTTCTTATTTGCACAGGAAACCTAAGAGTTTCCCATGAGTTAACCAGAAAATTATTAGAGCTGATGAAAGAGCTTAACAACGATAAGAGACAAATATAGTTTTATATATATATACATAGCTGTAAATATATTTATAACCACAACAAATATAGGTTTGGTTATAGCTTTGGATATTGGACGAGTTTGAACTCTGGCTTCACCACTTAGGATCTTAGACAATTTACTTAACCTCTCTGCACTTCAGTTCCCTCATCTATAAAAGGGCATGACTCTCCTTCACAGAGTCATCGGGAGACTGAGTGCATTCCATACATACAAAATGCCTCGAACAGTGTCTGGCACATAGTGAGGACTATTACCTATCATGATAAAAATCACTGGCTTTGAGATCAGTATACAAAAATTGTTTATATGCAACACATTGCAGCAAATTTTAATGATATTAAAAGATTTTATTTTTAAAAGATTGCATTTATATCATTTTAACAAGCATAAAATAAGGTGTATAGTTATGTGAGTGCTAAGTCACTTCAGTTGTGTCCAATTCTTTGTGACTCCATGGACCATACCCTGCCAGGCTCCTCTGTCCATTGGATTCTCCAGGCAAGAATACTGGGGTGGGTTGCCCTTTTCTACTTCAGTAGAAGGATCCTTCAATCCAAGGATCGAACCCAAGTCTCTTATGTGTCCTGTATTAGCAGGCGTGTTCTTTACTACTGGCACCACCTGGGACACCATGTATAGTTATAAATCTAACTAACAATGGCATGTTTTAAGAAGAAAATTATAAAATCTTATAGAATGTAATTAAAGATGATCCAAATAAGTGAAGAGGAAGATTTCTTATCTAAAGACCTTTTTTTCTTCCCCATATTAATCTTTAATTCAAAGAAATTCCAAACAAAATGTTGACGGGGTACTTTTAGAGCGTAATATATATGGAGTTGTACAAGCTTGTTCTATTAATAAATGAAGATTAAAGACCAAATAATTGAGAAGTAGAGTATTAGCAGAGGCTGACAATAGAATGCAGAAACAGAAAACAGTCCAGAAAGACACTCCTGCATTTATGGAAACGTGATACACAGAAAAAGTGGTTTTACAGATCAGTTGGAATAGGATGAATTCTTCAAAAAGCAATGCTAGGGCAATTGGTCAGCCATTAACAAAAACTCAGTTGAGTCCCTGCCTTACCCATAGTCTGGACTAAAGGCTTAAGTGTGAAAAACAAAGAAAACGATCATGTTCTTGGGTCAGAGAAAAATTTCTTTTCTGTTTTCTCTTTCAGTTTTATTGAAATATAATTGATACACAGCAAGGAAAAATTTCTTAAACAAGACTTGGAAAGCACAAATCATAAAGGAAAAGATTGGTGAATATATCTGGGTTAAAATTAACTTCTGTTAATATTTTATTATTTTCTGGTTAACCAAGGTAGGTTAATGGTCCTGACCTTCCCCTCTTTCCTAGTAATAGACTAATACAAACACATTGGTGCCCTTTTTATCGCGGCTTTTCATTGCCTGCCTTCAAGTAGGTAGAATGCACGTCCATACAACTGGGCTTGAGCTTGACCACGTGATTTGCTTTGGCCAACAGAATAACATACATGCTGCTCAACCAGAGATGTTAAATGCACTGGTGCGATTTACCTTGCCCACTCTCATTTATCATATGAAGAATATGCCATGAATAGCTTCTGGTGTCTTCCAGTGAGAGGTACCAGACCTGAGGTCTAAAACAGAGCCACCCTGGCCAACCGACAGAACTGTGGCTTAGGAAAATAAAATTGTGTTGCTACAAACCATTGAGATTTTGAGGGTGATATTTTTATACAGCATTATTTTAGCAATAGCTAAGTACACATTAATTTAAAATATAGTTTGGAAGGATATTGGGGGTTCACAGAATCAATAGCAGAATGGAGGCTTGGAAATAGGCAGGAATTAGGATATTTCTGGAGGACAGGATTCAAACGCCAGCAGGAAGTCTACAAGCAGGTTCTAGAAGGCTGGGGTGAAATAGAACTCTTTTCTGTTTCTTTGATCCTCCCGTCAAGATTCAAATACCAAGTAGAGAGCATGTAACTGTCCTAGCCTGTGCCATCTCTCTACCCATTCATGAAGGAGTGCTGGAATCTTGGTCACTGTCTCCCAGACACATCCAGTGGGAAGAAAGAATGCCCAAAAGGAAATTCTGTGCTTTTATTTATTTATTTTTGCTGCAATGCATGATTTGTGGGATCTTAGTTCGTTGACCAAGGATGGAACCCATTCCCCCTGCATTGGAAGCACAGAGTCACAATCACAGGACCACCAGGCAAGTCTGTAAATGAGGTACTTTTGAAAAAAGGGGTTTGAAACTGGGCAGCCAGAAACAAGAAATGGCCATGACTCATACTGACCAAGCAACCTTCTGGTTATGCTATTTCTTGCACTGAGGCAGGGCCTGCAGCAGAGAATACTCACCACTGTTTATACTTACCTTGTCCCTTGGACAGCAAGAAGACCAAACCAGTCAATCCTAAAGGAAATCAAACCTGCATATTCACTGGAAGGACAGACACTGAAGCTGAAGCTCCAATACTTTGGTCACCTGATGCCAAAAGCCAACTCATTGGAAAAGACTCTGATGCTGGGAAAGATTGAAAGCAGGAGGAGAAGGGGGCAACAGAGGATGAGATGGTTGGATAGCATCACTGACTCAATGGACATGAGTCAGCGCTGAGCAAACTCTGGGAGATTGTGAAGGACAGGGAAGCCATGCTGTAGTCCAAGGGGTCGTAAAGAGTCAGACATGACTTAGCAGCTGAATGACAGCAACAATACTTCCTTGTCAATAATGATATTTTTCACAGTAAACTCATGCGTGGTCTTGAGAAAATGCTGTCCATTCCTTGCTAGAACTGTGTTCCTGTGTCTGTGTAGGACCTCTGCTTTCCAAGTGACTTAATTAAGGTGATGTTTCCTGGGGAGGGTCGCTTAGCCACGAGGTGGCCTCCTCGATGTCTCCACTGAGGCCACCATTTTCCAACAGAAGAGACTAGAGGAACAGACTACACAGAGTAAAGGGAAGAGCAGGAAGCAGGTTGGTTGGTATTAGATTTTACTTTGAAAACCTAGATATCAGAACAGGCTTTAGCTCACATAACCAGCTGGGTATAATTGGACTAATTTTGTGTTGGGGAAGAACTCAAACAGAACTTTGTTTTAGAAGAATTATTCTTTTTAGGCTGTATGGGTGGGAGAAGAGAAGGGAACAACTGGGCATGGAGTCTGTTTGTCTCTATAATGTAGCTTTTCAAGCTAGAAGTGTAATCATGGGGAACTTCTTGGAAATCAGTTTCCAACTCCCCAGAAGTCTCCTATCCGAGGCCAAGTCAAGCCCTATTCTGCTAATTATCAGAGACTAGATGAAATCAGCTGTGTTCATGACTGCCTGGGATGGCATCAGTGAAGGACTAGCAGTGTTTCTACATCAGGAGCTCTCAGACTGTGAGCCATGAATCCTCTGGAGAGCCTCGGAGCTGTTCCAAGAGGCTCAAAGTATATAAACATCCCAAACACAGTCTGAGGCTGGGTAGATAACATATCGTATATGTCTGCACTCAGTTCAGTTCAGTTCAGTTCATTTCAGTCGCTCAGTCGTGTCCGACTCTTTGCAGCCCCATGAATTGCAGCACACCAGGCCTCCCTGATCACCAACTCCGGGAGTTCATTCAAACTCAAGTCCATCGAGTCGGTGATGCCATCCAGCCATCTCATCCTCTGTCATCCTCTTATGTTTGCACTACTCTTCCCTAAATGTATGAAGACGTGCTTGGATTTAATTCAATGGAAATTCACTTTCAAGAGTTACTAGAGTCATAAGTTTCTTGTTAGTATAGACTTTTCTCAACCAATAAGTATCACTGCCAGGTAGGTCTTCAAACTAAATATAGCTCCTGTCTCACTGATGGTGACTGCAGCCATGAAACTGACAGACACTTGCTCCTTGGAAGAAAAGCTATGACCAACCTGCTGATGTGCTCAGTCATGGCCAACTTTTTGTGACCTCATACTGTAGCCTGCTAGGTTCCTCTGTCCATGAAATTTCCCAGGCAAGAATACTGGAATGGGTTTCCATTTCCTTCTCCAGGATGACCAACCTGGGCAGGATATTAAAAAGCAGAGACATTATTTTGCCAACAATGGTCCGTCTAGTCAAAGCTATGGTTTTTCCAGTAATCATGTATGGATGTGAGAGTTGTACTCTAAAGAAAGCTGAGCACTGAAGAGTTGATGCTTTTGAGCTGGGTTGCTGGAGAAGACTCTTGAGAGTCCCTTGGACAGCAAGGAGATCAAACCAGTCAATCCTAAAGGAAATCGTCCTGGATATTCATTGGAAGGACTGAGGCTAAAGCTGAACCTCCAATACTTTGGCCACTTGATGCCCAGAACTGACTCATTGGAAAAGACCCTGATGCTGGGAAAGATTGAAGGCAGGAGGAGAAGGGAACGACAGAGGATGAGATGGTTGGATGGCATCACTGACTAGATGGACATGAGTTTGAACAAACTCTGGGAGTTGGTGATGGACAGGGAAGCCTGGCGTGCTGCAGTCCATGGGGTTGCAAAGAGTCAGACGTGGCTGAGTGACTAAACTGAACAGTCTCACTGGATTGATGTGAGGTTTAATTGATTAGCACATGCAGGCTCTTAGTTCTTGAAACAGACTAAAAGTTCAGCAAATACAAACAATTATTTAAAGCAAGCGTCATGCTTGAAAGGGGGAGAACTACTCATTTTTTATGATCTCTAGAACCATTCTTGTGCCACGGAGTTCTAACAGCTTTATGAATTGTATCATAAATCTTGTGAAGAGGAAAGAAATACTTCGAAATCTGTTGATCCTGCTGCTTCTGATGCAGAAAATCCCTGTGCCTATAAACCGTTCTCAACCCTGGTAGAAGGCATTCTTGGAAAAGAGCCCGTATCTCTTTGATTGACAGCCTAGCGGAGAGAGGCCGAACCCAGAGACCTCTGGACTCTAGTGCAGTATTCATCTCTTTCCTCCAGGGATGAACAATTAACCGCTGGCCTGGAAAATTCCATGGACAGAGGAGCCTGGCGGGCTACAGCCCTGCTGCTGCTGCTGCTGCTGCTAAGTCGCTTCAGTCGTGTCCGACTCTGTGAGACCCCATAGACGGCAGCCCACCAGCCTCCCCCGTCCCTGGGATTCTCCAGGCAAGAACACTGGAGTGGGTTGCCATTTCCTTCTCCAATGCATTAAAGTGAAAAGTGAAAGTGAAGTCCCTCAGTCGTGTCCGACTCTTAGCGACTCCATGGACTGTAGCCCACCAGGCTCCTCCGTTCATGGATTTTCCAGGCAAGAGTACTGGAGTGGGGTGCCATTGCCTTCTCCGCAGCCCAAGGGGTCGGAAAGAGTCAGACACGACTGAACTACTGAGCGCGCTTGCACATTCAGTCAAGAGCAGCTTGCCCACCGGAAAACGCAACCGCTACCACGATGGTAACCACAAGATGTCGCTGTGACCCAAAATTTCACACCAGGGCTACCCGCGCAGCCCCAACCCCTCCACCCCTCCACCCCTCCACCCCTCCACCCCCGGGGGCGGAGGGCAAGACCTCCTTTCATTTTCAAAGCTTTCTTTCCCAGTGCTTCCCAGACCCTACCGAGCAAACTGAATCAGCTGAGGTCTTGTTAAAATGCATGTTCTAATTCAATAGGCCTGGGGTGGAGCCTGAAACCCTGCATTTCTAACAAGCTCTCAGGTAGTGCCGAAGCTGGAGCTTTCAGCATTTCTGTATTGTTGTTTTGATGTGGCCTGAGAGTAAGAATTAAGTAGACCCGAAAAGCGGGCCCCATTCTACTCCTTGCCTTTCAGAGGTAGTGGAGAGGAAGAAGAAATCAAAATGAGAAACAACAAAAGAAAAAGAGGGCAGCTTTCTTTTAACGTGCCAGTCTCACGAGCCTCCTGCCGTTCGTGCTCAGAAGAGTGACTGACGTGGCAAGCTCCCCAGTCAAGGTGAGCGGTAAAGAAGGTCAGAAAGGGTTTTCCCAGAACGTTCTTTTCTCTGACATGAGAGCTCATTAAATAACTTACCGCAGAACTTAGTGTTTCACTTGGTGTTTTATACACCAAGTGGCCAAATGCTTCAGCACACACTCCACAGCTCCCCGCAAAAGCCGAGTTTCCAGTAGAGTTCATACAAATGGGTTGGGGGAAGCCAGCTTGCGAAATGAAGCGGTGGACTAGCCGGAAGAGACGCCCGGCCGATGGTGTTGCTCTAGCATGCACAATGGGATCTATTTTAATAACATGAACTTCTGCTTTCTGCCTCCGGAAAGGCCCCGCGGGGAGCAGTCGACGAAGTGAAACTGCTTCTAACCCGACTTCTCTGGGGCCCTGGCTTCAAGGTTAGATGCACGCTGCAAAATGAAAAGTTACAGTGCCTCTGAGTTGCTGCTTTTCTTGACCCTTTTTTTTTTTTTTTTTAATCTGGCTTGGTTTTTCTTTTTTAGTGATCTTTGCCTATCATTTGTGTCCTTTTGGGGCCTGAAGCCCCCAAAGTCCTTTGGTTTTAAGACAGAGATTTCAAAATGAAAAACAAAGGGCTATCTATTCAGTTTTGATCTATTATATCAGTTCAGTGTAAAGCTTAGCCAGCTTTTTGCTTGTAAAATCTCAAGAAGATGTTGGCCCTCCATCCTCTCCTGAGCCTCCTTAGGGGGCAAACCTGCCCATCCAATGGGCATAAAATATGCAGCAGGGTGGGCTTCCCTGGTAGCTCAGATGGTTTAGAATCTGCCTGCAATGCAGGAGACCCTGGTTCGATTCCTGGGTGGAAAAGATCCCCTGGAGAAGGGATAGGCTACCTAATCCAGCATTCTTGGGTTTCCCTGATGGTTTAGCCAGTAAAGCATCCTCCCGCACTGCAGGAGACCTGGGCTCGATTTCTGGGTGGGGAAGTTTCCCTGGAGGAGGGCATGGCAACCCACTCCAGTACTCTTGCCTGGAAAATCCCCATGGACAGAAAAGCCTGGCAGTCCATGGGGTTACAAAGGTCAGGCACGACTGAGCCACTAAGCACAGCACCTGCGGCAGGGTGTCCTAGCCAAACCCAAACTGGGAAGAGAAGTTTGGCTGTTTGGGTGATGTTCTCTCTTCTCTATCTGTAGGCATAAATTGATATGCATAAGTAGGGGGTTGTGTTTTGGGGAGTCACCAAGGAGGGGTGGGAAGGAGTATGGATAATGGAAGGGACAGGGTGCCGTTTCATACTCCTTGCCCCCCTGGACTGGTTTAGAGCTCCCAGGAAGGATAGGAGTGAGTGCTGAACAAATGGATTTCCTTAGAGACTGGGTGAAACTCTGGATCCCAACATAGCAGCTTTGAAATGCTGAGATGTTAACACCCAGTTTTGAGGAAAGAGGTTTCGTTGTTTTTAATCTCATCTAGCAGATGTAGTTCAACTATTTGTTTTGATTATATAAACCACATACTTGCCTTGGGGAAGCTGATTTCTGGAACTTCTTCTAAAGAATAAAATGTTTTAAAATTCTAATTCAAACTTGCTATATAAATTGTAAAGGCTAAGAAAAAAGACACAATTTTATGATATTTGCACAGTTAAGAATCCTGAAACAATCATGTACAAAAACTGGGAAAGGAAACAGCAAAGAACCAAAGTTTATTTTTGCCCAATAGGCTAATGATTCACAATTTCACCTTCATAATTTATTATTATTAAACATCAGAAGATTTTTTTTCTTCACTTTCACTTTTCAGAAAAATATTATAGAAAAGAAGCCAACAGAATATTTGACAATATTTTTAAGTGGGCAGAAATTTAAATTTTTTGTTATTATTTTGATTACACATACTTATGGTACTATTTTTATTGGAATGACTATGTGGTGTTTTCCTCTTTCCTTGTTGTGTTGCTCAGTTGCCCAGTCATGTCTGACTCTTTGCGACTCCACGGACTGCAGCACACCAGGCCTCCCTGTCCCTCGCCATCTCTCAGAGTTTCCCCAAGTTCATGTTCATTGCATCAGTGATGCTATCCAGCCATCTCATCCTCTGACGCCCTCTTCTCCTTCTGCCCTTGATCTTTCCCAGCATCAAGGACTTTTCCATTGAATCTTCTGTGTGCATCAGATGACTAAAACACTGGAGCTTCAGTTTCAGTCCTTCCAGGGAATATTCAGGGTTGATCTCCCTTAAGATTGACTGGTTGGATCTCCTTGCTGTCCAAGGGACTTTCAAGAGTCTTTTCCAGCACTACACTTTGAAGGCATCCATTCTTTGGTGTTCTGCCTTCTTTATGGTCTAGCTCTCACAACCCTACGTGACCACTGAGAATACCATAGTCTTGACTATATGGACCTTTGTCGGCAGAGTAATTGCTGGGGTCCAGCCCCGGTGGATCCAGGGTGATTCGAAGGTGGGGATGGAGTCGGCGTCCTTGAAAAAATACATATTTAATTACAGATATATAGAGAGATTAGAAATGGATAGTGTAGTAGGAAAATTAGTAGAGAAAAAGAGGCTGAATAACTTGGTTTCGTGGAATAGCATCCATGCTCCAGAAGGAATTCAGCCAGAAAAATGGGGAGCAAGAAAGAAACGACATGGGGGAATCAGTCTTTCCGGAAACTGATCCAATTCCTTTATTTTTGGGTTTGCTTATATACCTTTTGTTACACATAGGGATGAATACAGAGTCACGCGGGGGTTAGCAGTCCTGACCTTTATCAAAATCAGGTGCTTCACATAAAAAGGTCTTAGGGATTTTACATCATCTTCTGGCCATGAGACCTGCTGACATTTTATGATCCTTTCTTTCTGATAACCAAAAAACTTATTTCTTCCAAGTGTGTTTTTTCTTAAACCAGGCACCACCCTCCAAATAAAGTTGCATTCCTATAGGGTGAGGGTGTAATGAGTTACAATCAAGAAAGGAATTTGTTTAACCCAAGGTTAACATGATTAATCTTAAAGGTTAATACTTATTTCTCCTATATGCTAGTTATATTCATTATAAGGGCAGGGAACATGGAGATTTAGCAGCAAACATCAGCCCAACAAATGAAAATCCTTTCACCAATGTTCCCCTTAAGATCTATTTAGTCTTAAGATAGTGATAAAGTTACATTTTTACATAGCAAGGACACAATGATTTATAACAAAGTACAGTGATCTATTACAAAAGAGAAAATTCATTAACTCAAAAAGTCTAGTATTGCTAACCTTAAAACTACTATATTTCCTTTTCTATATTCCAAATACATTGATTAATATATTCCCAGGTGCCTAAGGATATGGAGGCCTGGCGGCAATCATTGACTCAACAATGAGAAAAGCCCTATGCTAATTAAGACTTTCAAAATACTCCAAAACTCTCTGTGCTGTTTATGGTTGAGAGGTAGTAAACAATCATGTGCTAGTGGCAGGAGTATGGATACTCCTGTCACACAGTATCCAGTATCCTGTCACACAGGCTAGTCTGTCAGCAGAGAGGTTTGACCTAAGACACCCTTGTCACACCCAGGGCAGGGAATTAGCAGCAATTAATGGCACAACAAATGAAAAACCCTTCACCAATATAATTCCTAACCAACCCACTATACTAATAATTTCCAACTCCCCAAAAGAATTTGCCTTTAGTAAGTCTAAAACATCTCGTGCCTCTCAGATTGGGAGGTTGTAAACAATCACATGTGGCCGGACGAACCTATACAGGCGGGCTAGATAACCTTCAGAGGAGTCCTTAAGCTGAAACACTCTTGTCACGCCCAGGAATTTTTATTGCCGTGGAGCTGCACATTTACTCTTTCTCCAAGAAAAACGGTTATGGGGGAGAGCCCCCCGTAAAGTCAGAGGTGTAGGTGAGAGCATAAAACAGACTCTGGTTTTGGGGTAGATGCTCGGGAACAGGGGGTTTCCTGAGGCTTGATCACTCCTTTGCGTATGCCAAGCCTCCTTCCTCATGACCTTTGCCATGGGCGGAGTTCCTCACGCTGGCTCCGGGCAAGTAATGTCTCTGCTTTTCAATACACTGTCTAGGTTTGTCATCCCTTTCCTGCCAAGAAGCAGTCGTCTTCTAATTTCATGGCTGCAGTCATGGTCTGCAGTGATTTTGGAGCCCAAGAGGAGGAAATCTGTCATTACTTCCACCTTGTCCCCTTCTATTTGCCGTGCGGCAATGGCAACCCACTCCATGGATGGAGGAGCCTGGTGGGCTACAGTCCATGGAGTCGCTAAGATTCAGACACGACTGAGCGACTTCACTTTCACTTTTCGCTTTCATGCATTGGAGAAGGAAATGGCAACCCACTCCAGTGTTCTTGCCTGGAGAATCCCAGGGACGGGGGAACCTGGTAGGCTGCCCTCTATGGGGTCACACAGAGTCGGACACGACTGAAGCGACATAGCAGCAGCAGCAGCAGCAGCAATGGGGCCAGATGCCACGATCTTAGTTTTTTTAATATTTAGTCTTAAGCCAGCTCTTTCACTCTCCTCCTTCACCCTCATCAAGAAGCTCTTTAGTTCCTCTTTGCTTTCTGCCATTAGAGTGGTATCATCTGCATATCTGAGGTTGTTGATATTTCTCCCGCCCATCTTAATTCCAGTTTGTAACTCATCCAGCCTGGCATTTCTCATGATGTGCTCAGTGTATAGATTAAACAAATAAGGTGACAGTAGACAGCCCTGTCATATTCCTTTCTAGATCTTGAACCAATCAGTTGTTCCATACAAGGATCTAACTGTTTCTTCTTGACCTGCATACAGGTTTCTCAGGAGACAGGTAAGAGCTTTCCACAGTTTGTCATGATCCACACAGTCAAAGGCTTTAATGTAGTCGATGAAACAGAGATAGATGTTTTTCTGAAATTCCCTTGCTTTCGCTATTATCCAGCGAATGTTGGCAGTTTGTCTCTAGTTCTTCTTCCTTTTCTAAAGCCAGTTTGGACATCTGGACGTTCTTCATTCACATAATGCTGAAGCCTAGCACAAAGATTTTAAGCATGACCTTACTAGTGTGGGAGATGAGAGCAATTGTCCAATGGTTAGCACATTCTTTGGTACTACCCTTCTTGGGAATTGGGATGAGGATTGACCTTTTCCAATCCTGTGGCCACTGCTGGGTCTTCCAGATTTGTTGACATAATAAATGCAAAACCTTGATGGCATCCTCCTTCGGGGATTTGAATAGTTCTGCTGGAATTTCATTGCATCCACTCGCTTTATTAATAGCAGTGCTTCCTGAGACCCACTTGACTTCCCACTCCAGAATGTCTGGCTCTAGATGACTAACCACACTATAGTAGTAATCTGGTTCTTTGAGCTCTTTTTTATATAGTTCTTCTGTGTATTCTTTCCATCTCTTTTTGATCTCTTCAGCATCTACTAGGTCTCTACCATTTTTATCCTTTATTGTGCCTATAAAAGGCCTCTTTCCAAAAAAAATAAAATAAAATAAAAGGCCTCTTTCCTTAGTGTATTTAATTAGGAAGGTTTCTGAGATTGTGTATGTAGCCACAATTACTTTTTATTTTAAAAAGTTGACTGGGTACTTTAGAGAATTGGTAGTTTTATGGTGTATATTTATGTGCACTCAAATCAATAATAAGTTTTGTTTTTGAAGGTTTATTTATGTATTTCTCTAACAGAGTCACTTAATATGACATCAGATTTTAAATTATTTGTCATTTTCAGATAAAACTCTAAGCACTGATAGGATTGTCTTACGTTTCCCAATTTTTTCATTGAGATATAATTCACATATAATATTACAGTAGTTTCAGATGTACAATATAATGGTTCACTATTTGTATATATTGCAAAATGATCCCTACAATGTCTAATTAACATGTCACCATACAGAGTTATGAATTTTTCTTTCTTGTGATGGGAATATTCAAGATCTACACTTTTAGCAACTTTCAAATGTGCCATACAGTATATTAACTATAGTCACCATACTGTACGTTGTATCCCCTTGGCTTACTTACAAATAACTAGACCTTTGTACCTTTTCATCCCCTTCACTCATTTCACTCACACCCCTACCCCTGCTTCTATCAACCATAAGTCCGTTTTCTGTATCTATGAACTAGGTTTTGTTTGGGGTTTTGGTTTTGTTTTAGATTCCATGTATAAGTGAGATGATATAGTATTTGTCTGTCTCAGCCTACCTTATTTCACTTAGTATAATGTCTTCAAGGTCTATTCATGTTCTCACAAATGGCAAGATTTTTTAATGACTAAATAATAGTCCATTATTTATATACCACATTTTCTTTATTCATTAACTATTCATGGGCATGTAGGTTAGGTCCTTATTTTGGCTATTGTAAGTAGTGCTAAAATGAACATGAGGGTGCATATTCTTTTCAAATTAGTGGGTTTGTCTTTTTTTTTTTTCTTTTTCAGATACCCAGGTGTGGAATTGCTGGATCATATGGCAGTTCTCTTTTGAAATTTTTGAAAAAACTCCGTTGTTTTTCATAATGGTCATACCGATGTACGTTTCTATCAACAGTGCGCTAAGATTCCTTTTTCTCCACATCTTCACTAACAATTGTTATTTCTTGTCTTTTGGATGATGGCCACTCTAACAGGTGTGAATTGATCCTGTTGACTGGGTGTGACTCTAGATCCTAGCATTGCAGCTTTGAGATGCTGAGATGTTGACACCCAGTTCTGAGGAGAAAGAGACTGAACCCATCACTCCGTGGAACTCAGCGTGGCTCCTCACCTCAAGATAAATGGATTTGGGGTTATTAGGAGAAGCACTCTTAACATGAAGATTAACACAGTCCGGAAGCCTCCTTCCTGGACCTTGACAGGCCCCAGGCTAGCCCCCTGAGATAGCTGAAGTGGAGTAGACTGCAGTAGCACCGGACCATGAGTGTGGCTGACAGTGTGGAGTGTGAGCGTATGCAAGGCCCCGTGGAGTCTCACAGAAGTTTCCATGGGATCCAAGAATGAGGCTCCTTGACGTTGATGAGCCTTCTCTGTAGCCACAGGCAGTGAGGACTGACAGCATTCAGGTTATACACCAAATCATGCCAATTGCTCTTGTGCAACAATATCCTTCCATCCAAGAACAAGGTCTAGCAGGACAGTAGTTAGTTTCCAAGCTCATGGGAGGCTGAATAGCAGAAAAGATATGAAAGCCAGCTCTATAATCAGACTGCCTGGGTTTCTCACTGTAATCAGACTAACCATGAAACCTTAACCTTTTGGTACCTTGGGTACCTTATTATATGAGAATAATAATAAAATTTAATTCACAGGTCTATTAGAATTAACAAGTAAAACTCATGACAGCCTTAGAACAATGACAGACATGTATAAACCCCAAAATGTCAGCAATTTGTATTATTACACAGTGTGCTAGGATACTTAAAACAGCATCATGGAGACTGATTCAGCTCAATTCTAGAAACAAAAGAACCAGGAGGAGGGTTGATTGGTCTCTGGATCTCCAGGGGGCTAGTGAATCTAGGAGTTAAAAGAAGACAATGAGATTGCAACACTATTTATAACAGCCAGGATATGGAAGCGGCCTAGATGTCCATCAGCAGATGAATGGGTCAAGAAGTTGTGGTCCATATGTACAATGGAATATAATCAGCCATAAAAAAAAAGAATGAATTTGAGCCCTAATGAGGCAGATGATCCTAGAGCCTGTTATACAGAGTGAAGTAAGTCAGAAAGAAAAAAACAAATATCCTATATTAACACATACATATAGAGTCTAAAAAGATGAACCTCTTTGCAGGCGAGGAATAGAGACGCAGACAGAGAGAAAAAACTTGTGAGCACAGCAGAGGAAGGAGAAGGTGGGACAAACTGAGAGAGTAGTGCTGAAACGTATGCCTTACTGTATGTAACACAGTTGTGTCCGACTCTTTGTAACCCCATGGACTATAGCCCGCCAGGTTCTTCCATCCATGGGATTTTCCAGGCAAGAAGACTGGAGTGGCTTGCCATTTCCTTCTCCAGGGGATCTTCCCAACCCAGGGATCTAACTCGAGTCTCCAGGATTGAAGGCAGATTCTTTACCACTGAGCCACGAGGGAAGCCCCGTAAAATAGATAGCTAGTGGAAAGTTGCTGTATATCACAGGAAGCTCCATCTGGCACTCTTTGACAACCTGGAGGGATGGGAGGGTGGTTCAAGAATGAGGGGATGTATGTACACGTATGGCTGATTCATGTTATTGTATGGAAATGCAATTGTATATTGTATAGAAAGCAATGCAACATTGTAAAGCAATTATCCTCCAACTAAAAATAAAAAATAAAGGCGACAATGAGAGCTAGTAGCTGGTAGAGGTTCCTCCAGCATCTTTCTCTGGTCCACTTTTTTTTTCCCCCAGGGTCACAGGTGCTTCCAGGATGACAAACACTTAAGTGCCTTAGGACTAGAGAGTTTGTGGGCACAGCTAAGGCTCTAACTTCCTCTTTGGGGAGAACAGAAGTTAATAATGTGGTACTCTCACCCATCATGAGATAAAATGAGATTCTTCCTTCAGGTTTTATAAAAACCCTAAGAGGAACTTCCTATAACCTTAATATGGTGGAATTTGCCTTTTTCAATATGTCAGACCCATCAGTCTCAGCACGGACTTTCACCACATCCCCATTAGCACTCAAGACAAAGATGTTCTGCTGCCAATAACTTACTTTAAAACTGAAAAAAGACATCATGCCTCCAAGAAATAAGAAGCAATGTATGTTCTGGCTGCATACGCCAGGATATTCTCCTTCTCAAAGCTGCCTCTAGGGTGTGCAGGGCTGTAGGAAAATTTTGCAGAGCTCCTGTCTATATAAATAAGCTGATTTAAAATTTTTTCTAAAAGTACAGACCTATGTGAAGTATATGACTTATCCCTGGAGATGGGTAGAGAAGAATTACCTATACATTGTTCACTGTCTATTTGGTAAATCAAAAAATTCTTTATAGAGTCCAAGCACTGTCTCTTCCTGTTCAAATCCAAGAGCCATCTCTTCAGGCACTTTATTGTCCTATGTAATGTTCCTGGAGAGTTTCCACCAAAAATAAACAGTAGCAATGCTGTAATTAATCACAGGACCAGGGCTCTTCAGGACCTGTTTCCATTAAACAGCGTAGATCTTTTTGTGTCTTCAGTTCTCTGCTAGCGTGTCTCTAATAATGGTTTTATTATTACTCATGACCCTGCATCATCTGTCCACATCACCTTCCAATTCAGTTCAGTTCAGTTCAGTCACTCAGTCGTGTCCGACTCTTTGCGACCCCATGAATTGCAGCACGCCAGGCCTCCCTGTCCATCACCATCTCCCGGAGTCCACTCAGACTAACGTTCATCGAGTCCATGATGCCATCCAGCCATCTCATCCTCGGTCGTCCCCTTCTCCTCCTGCCCCCAATCCCTCCCAGCATCAGAGTCTTTTCCTACTATCTCTCAAAGGTTGGTGGTACTGTGCCTTGTTGATACAAGTCTTCCAAAAAGTAGGCAGGGAAATGTAAACTAATATTTGTTTTCTGGTCTTATTAAGTTTACCATTCAGAATTTTATGGTGGAAACAGAGAATAAGGCAGATCCCAGGCTGGACTCTTGACGTGGGAATCACTGCATCTCTAGAATGAGAGTCCTTTCAGTGTTGACTGACACACACCACTGCCAGTGGGGAGGGTAGTGAGGGGTCCATGCGTGAAGAGAGAGGTTCAACTCCACTGCTACAAAATAGGAACTTCCCTTGTCCACATGACTTAGGGCTGGAGAGCATGATTTCACCGTGTCAATGGGAGGCAAGAGAAGACAGTGACCTGAAGACTCATTGGTATTCAGTCTTGAAAGCCACCCTCCAAGGACTACTTCGTACCTGGCACATAGCCTGCAGCATGGTAGTTATCACCCTGGATGCCGGAGGCTCAGGGGTCATGGTGGGGGCAGCGTCCACTGTCACACCTGCCTCAGGTACTGAAGACAGGAGGTGGCACCACAGTCAAATCACAGAGGGACACGGGCTTACACGGCGGCTCAAGCCCAAGGGTTAGTGGTAAACTCTTGGTATCCCAGACCCCCATTCTGTGGTCAAGAGAGTTACCCCAAACCAGCATGTGTCTACCATTCTGGTCCAGTCTTGGGTGATTCCACAGTTTCAACCAGCAGAAGTGAGCTGCTTGCCAGACTGTCCACCTCTGATGGGGACCCAACACCAGTCCCTGAGAGCACCCATAGGCATGAAACCCAGAGCTCTGTAGGATTCCTGGTTGGCCTCCTGTGTGAGGCAGAGGGTCAGGGAGTTCCTTGAAGGATCAAGTGAAGACCAGGGTCTATGCAGGTCTGGATCTGGGCCAGGGATATACAGCTTGAAGGACATTGTCAGGCCTGGCAGTACCAGACCCTAAGAATAAAACCATCATTACAGACATGCTATCAGGGAACTACAGAGAGAAAGAGAAAATTCAAGGAAGTCTCTCCAGAGATCTGGGTGTGGGGGAGAGCGGACAAGGTCTGAGGTGTGGGCCACAGCAGAGACCTTGTCGACCCAGAACTTCCATTACTCTTCTTGAAGAGCTGATACAGCAATAAGAACAGAGGCAGTGATGGGGGATTGACCCATAAAACCCATTTGTGGTGATCCATATAATTGCAGACTCTGAAATCATTCAAGAGCAATCCACAGCAAAAGCCTCAGATGAAGCAGAATCCAACAGGAGGAAGTAAAGGGAAGAGCCAAAGGCGGGGGCAGGGGAGACAGCCTAGTGGCGGCTGGGCCAGGAAAATGAAAGAAAGTGGAAGCCACTCAGTCAGCTCTGCCTCTTTGTGACCCCATGAAATGTACAGTCATGGGAATTCTCCAGGCCAGAATACTGACGTGGGTATAGCCTTTTCCTTCTGCAGGGAATCTTCCCAACCCAGGGACTGAACCCAGGTCTCCCACATTGCAGGCAGATTCTTTACCAGCTGAGCCACAAGGGAAGCCCAAGAATACTGGAGTGGGTAGACTATCCCTTCTCCAGTGGATCTTCCCAACCCAGGAATCGAATGGGATCTCCTGCATTGTAGTTAGATTTTTCACCAGCTCAGCTACCAGGGAAGCCCGGTCCCAGAAAATGTAAGCAAAAATAGACTTGCTGAATGTGAGGAATGCTCTGTGACTAGTAAATCTATGTGCCTGATTTACAACAAGGCCCAGCACTGAGGTGGCTGAACTTGGCTGCCCTGCTGGACCTCAGAAGGGCAGAGGAGGTCAATCAATGAAGTGTCTACAGACAAACTGTGTCCTTCAGAAAATCCTTGGAGAGAAGCTATGTGCCAGGCATCCTGGGCAAAGGTGGAGACAACATCTGTGAGCAAAACAGACAAAATCTCTGCTCTAAAGGAGTTTGCATCCTAGTGGGGGAAGACAGAATAAGCAAAATAAGTAGAAAAATGATAACAGAGGGCTGAGATCAGTACCAGAGGCAGAGGGGTGGGAAATGGAGCTAGGGGACTGTGGGAAGCTTCCACAGCAGAGCATCAGTGATAAAGTTGTCCTTGCAACCTCCTGGGGAAACCAGGATCCCAATTCTTCTTCTTCCTTTATATAGAGAACATGTTCTGGCTTGTGGATAAACCGCGGTTAACTTGAGGAGCAGCCCCAGGTCATGAGTTACTGATAAAACAAGCACAGTGCTTTAGGTGTATTGGGTCGCCAATGCAGGATGCCTTGGCGAGTAGGGAGAGACTGCAGACAAGAATCCAAATCTCAAATAATTGTGAGGAAGACTTAGGGGTTGTCCAGCTGCTGAAATTAGAAGTTGCTGAGAGCTAAGCCTAATGTGTTATTTTTTAAAAATTGTAATAAAATGTCTATTAAAAAAAAACTATCTACTAAATTGAGAACTGGAATAACTGCCATGAATAATCCAATCCTGAAAACTTTAGGGCTGCTGTTATCCTCTTTGTTTGTTCTAAATTAACTAATCTATAAAAGTAAAAGTCTTACACCAAGTAATTTATGCAAGATTTACAGAATCTTCATACAGTATGCTGACTCCTCCAGAAGCCCTGAAGCACACACAGCAGCCCAGCTGCTGGGTGCCTGGGAAGAAAGGCATTCTCTCCGTCCTCTGCCATGGCTCCACTGTGGTTTCCTAGGGTTTCCCCTTTTACCAGACAGACCAGGAAGGAGGAAGAGGGACTTTCAGCCTCAAGGCTGCTGAACTCCAGCACCTGGGAGTAGACAGCCGTCGGTCAAAAGGAAACACAACCTGGCTTCTAGATCCACACCAGACTTCTCCCTACACTCTCAGGGACCTTCCTGAGAACTCTTTTTTAAATGATCACTAGTGTGAGAAATTCATAAAACCACAAATTATAAGGAAGTAAAGTTAGATGCAGAAGCCAGTTTTAGCCTGCTTAGGAAATTGGTTTTATTAGATTGAACGAGCTGAGATAGATGCTTTCCTAAGTCAAGTATGTGGGTGCTCAGTTGCTCGGTGTGTCCAGCTCTTTGAGACCTCATGGACTATAGCCCATCAGGCTCCTCTGTCCATTGGATTCTCCAGGTAAGAATACTGGAGTGGGTTGCCATGCCCTCCTCCAGCGGATCTTCCTGACCCGGGAGTCAAACCCAAGTCTCTTGCATCTCCTGCATTAGCAGGCAGATTCTTTTTTTACTACTGCACCATCTGGGAAGGCTTTCGTAAGTTAAGAAAAACCAAATATTGGTAAATTCACTGATTCAAGCTATATTCAGGAATCCTTCAATTATGGGTTCTCTGTCTTTTCTTCCAAACTTTAACCTATGTCTGATCTTACTCTTTGGCTTCTCAGAATTCACCTTCAAATTCCACTCTCTGTCTTGAAGCCAGGCTTCCCAAGTGGCTCAGTTGATAAAGAATCCACTTGCAGTGCAGGAGACGCAAGCAGATGCAAGTTTCCCAGGTCAGAAAGATCCCCTGGAGGAGGGAATGGCAACCCACTCCAGTATTCTTGCCTGGAGGATCCCATGGACAGAGGAGCCTGGCGGGCTACAGGCCATAGGGTCGCATAGAGTTAAACCTGACTGTGCAACTGAGCATGAATGCACATCCCGAAGCCAGCTGAGTACCTGCTAAGTTTCTCTAGTTAACCCAACGTCCATTCCATGCAAGTTCATTGAGCATCTTTTCTGAACCACGGACTGAACAAACTGCTGCTGATACAAGGCAAAGGGAAGTCTGTCCTTAGCTTTGTGGAGCTCATAGGGAGAATGGGTTTTAAAAACATATGTAATCAATTTGGTGATATAAATATGTCCAAAGTGTTATAGAGAATAGAGGAGCATCATGCTTGGGGAAGAAATGAGGAAGGTTTCAAAGAAGAGTCAATATTTGGATTTTGCCTGAAGGATGTATGAGATTTCCTGAACAAGCTAGGGCTGGAAAGTATCACAGGCAGGCAAATGCAAGTCCTAGAGTCTGGGCACATAAAGAGAGACACATGTTCTGAGAAAGGGCCAATAGTTCAAAAGGGCTCAGTGATAGGAAGCAAGGACATATGCGGTGATGGTGTCAGATCTTATAGGCATTTCCTTCCTTTATCATGCGGGTGAGCCACAGACATTTTCCTAATCAGGGAAAGAACATGTTTGTTCTTGATGCTCATTTTTGAAATATAATTTTGCAAACTTCAAGAGAGCTTGTTCTCTTTCAATGATTTGTGAGGCTAGAAGGGAAGATCAAAGAAAATGAGTAGGAGGTGTAGGCTTTAAAAATTATCTTTAGGACTTCCCTGGTGGTCCAGAGGTAAAGAATCTACCTGCCAACGCAGGGGACCCGAGTTTGATCGCTGGCCTGGGAAGATTCCACATGTTGTGGGGTAACCAAGATCATGTGCCACAACTACGGAAGCCCACGGGTCTAGAGCCTGTGCTTCTCAACAAGAGAAGCCTCCACAATGAGAAGCCTGCACAGCACAATGAAGAGTAGCCCCCACTTGCCACAACTAGAGAAAGCCTGTGAGAAGCAACAAAGACCTAGCACATGCATGCATGCCAAGGTGCTTCAGTCATGTCCAACTCTTTGTGACCCTATAGACTGTGGCCCACCAGGCTCGTCTGTCCCGTGGGATTGTCCAGGCAAGAATACTGGAGTGGGTTTCCACACCCTCCAGAGGATCTTCCTGACCCAGGGATCGAACCCATGTCTCCAGTGGCTCCTGCACTGCAGGCGGATTCTTTGTGACTGAGATACCGGGGAAGCCCCAGAGTCTCAGTGCAGCCAACAATAAATGAATAAGTAAATAATAAAAATACTTTATATATAAAATAACATTTTTATTGTTTTCTCTGCTTGCAAAAGAAATATAGATTCATTCCAAGCAACTCCAACATTATAGAAATATACAACATAGAAACCAACTGCTGTAATCCAAACTCCCAGACCCAAACACACTGTTACTACACCAATGTGCCAGTCTAGGTTCCTTTAGACTCTTATTTCAGTGTACAAACCAAGATACAATTTTCTCCATACCAGTTAGTAAATACACAGCAACCTCAGTTTTAATGGCTATGTAATATTCTGTTATGTTAATGTACTGTGATTTAGTAGATCAATCCTCACTTTGTGGGCATTTGAGCTGTTTTCAGTTTTTTAGGATTATAAACAATGCCAGGATGAACACCATTTTTACATAAATCTTTGCAAAATGTGTTTCTATAGGATACATTCTTAGAACTCTTTCAAGGAACTAACATGAAGAAATGATAATTTTTCATTTTAATAGATATTGCCAAATTGCCATCATAAAGGTTGTATCAATTTATATCCTAACAGTATATGTAGGTCCCAATCTCCCTAGAAGTGGGTGGGGCCCTACAGGCAGTCTGTTCTGATCAGAGAGACTGCAGAACCTCGAAATGCTTCATTCAGTTCTGTGAATGTCTGTAGTTCACATGTCCCTGTGGTGTCTAACAAATTAACATGAAGAGCAGCTCGAAGGTTTGCCCAAAAGAGGCCACATTTACGCCTATCCTTGGGCCATTCCAAGTATGCCTTCTTTTCCATGAGAGCTTTCAGCTTAGGATATCTGGTAGGGATGCAGTAAAGTGGAATGGGTTCCAGTAAGATAAGAATTATGTAATCAAGACTTTCATGGAAGAGATTGTGGTGGGCAAAGTAGGGTTCATAATGGCACCATTCAGTCTGGACAAAGCTGGGAGACAAAACGAAGATGGACTTGTAGCTTTTCTCAATGCAGTTTATGGTATCTTCAGTCATGCTCTTGCCAGGGTCAGAGTTTCCCTCATGAAGGCAAATCAGAACAGAACCATCTTCTTTCTCTAGACTGGGAATCAATTCATACTTCACCCAGGCAGAATTGTGTTCACTGTATGAAATAAACACATGGAATTGGACACTTCTTTTGAGTTGCTCCTGAGTTGTCTTCCTAACCCTGAGCCATGTCTGAGCCCATTGATGTAGCATCCTGAGATACCAGGGCAAATCAAAGTGGAGGCAGCAGAAGGCCACAGCCAGCCCCAGAACGAGCATGATAACCACCATGGTGACAATCAGCAAACCTGTGTTGCAGGATATTTCTGGAAGATGAACATCCTTTAACTGAGTGCCCTTTAGATTCAGAGGGTATTCACAGATGTATGAATCTGACCATCCAACCATCATGCCCTCTGAGTATTTTCCAAGCTGAATGAAATCTCTTAATTCACAAGTACACCGGAATGGATTTCTTCCTGCATTTAGAGTTTTAACTTCCTGGCAGCTCTGGAAAAAATCCAGAGATGAGCTGAGAATTAAGTTCATTTCAACATTCAGAACTAAGAGTCTTCTGAAATGACTGCACCCAGGAAGATCAGTTAGAAAATTAAATGCAAGATTTAACTCTCGCAAAGATGTCAGGTGAGTAATCTCTTTAGGGACAGTTTGAATTTTGTTACTATTCAGGTCCAGTATTTGAATGTTTCTAGGCAAGCACCTGAAAACAGAATCAGCAAATTTGTTGAATGACAAGTTCATGGTGACCAAGGTTTCTGGCCACAAGCAATTTTCACCATTTTCATGTTGTAACAGATTTTCACTCAGATCTAAGTGCCTCAAGGATGTGTTGCTGGCAAAGTAACTCACTAAGGAAAGCGTCTCCAATTTATTGTCCTTCAAGATGAGAGTTTTCAAATGAGGCAATTGGATAGATTTTTTAAACACATCATCTGTTAAGATATTATTAGCAAAATTTAAATATTGGAATCTTGTAGGATACATAGGGAACAGCATGTGAGGCATTTGTGCATCTGATATTGTCAAGTTTTCTATATCCATTTTGGTGAAAAGCAAGTAGATGCTCTCCTGGGGGATATTAAAAATTCTAAAATGTACATGTTCCAGTTTTATAGTTCTCATCACAGTATGTGAGTAGTCAAATGAATTGTGGTCAAGATAAACCTTACCTCCAAAGGTCACATGTTGAATCAGGAAGTACTCTACTGATGTATGCCAAACCAGTTGGAAGATGAGGAAAAGATCGTCCCAGGACAAGTCAACTTTATTAAGTAACAGAATGGATGTCTTGGCATTCTCTAAAATAGGATTTTGTTGAGATCCATAACTTGTAAACTGGCTCTTTTGCACATCTATATTAGTGACTTCTAATATTTTTGAAGTTTTGATTCCATCATGCAAAAGAACCCAGAAATTTGTGTTCACTGGTAACACAATGTGAAGTTTTGTTGTGTTTAAGATGGGCAGGCTACCTTCTTCATAATGAGATAGGGTCCTCAATCCTAAGAAGACAGTATTTAGATGCAAATGAGCAATTTTCTGAAAATCTGATTTTTGTATTTTCGCCCCACTCAAACCTAGGGTTTCCAGGTGTGACATGTTGCCAGTCTCTACACAGATAGGCACGGTGTCAAAGTCATTGAAGGACAGATCTAAATGTCTGAGACCTGCCAGTGAGAACCAGGCTACACGTTTCAGTCTGTTGTTAGATACATCTAAGTATCTTAACTCCTTGTTGAATTCAAAGGTCTTGATATCCAGCTCTTGGATTCTGTTGTGGCACAGAATCAAAACTTTCAGTTTAGAGAGAGAACGAAACTCTGAATGCTGGAGTTGAGAAAGGAGATTATAGGACAAATCCAGTGTGGTTGTTACTGGGGTCAAGTCTTCAGGAACCTTTCTTAAAGACATGCTGGAGAAGTTGGCAGTCAATTCCCTTTCTTCTGGCAGCTCTGAAGCCCCACTAAGCACAGACGTAACAATACTACAAAATATGTAAATGCTTCTGATATGTCTCATTGTAATTCCAAGGATTTTACCACTGGTTCACCTCAGATGAATTTTATCACACATTACCTCACATGAATGAGGAAGATGAATTCAAATCCTGGGAAGACAACATACCGTTAGGTGGTTATATGATTTGTTAAACCCTGTAGGACTTTTCTTTAATGCCAACATCTGATTATATTCACCAAGAATTTGGAATAGGGTCCCAACCCACTTACTGAATCTTTGACTTCATCTCAGAGGTTGGCTCATAGATTTCCAAGCCAGTTGCTGTGTTACACCCCCATCACTGACACAAGTCAAGATTCCCCAAAGGGAGATAGGTACATCATAATTGGCAGAAGTGCCTCTCACCCAGTTCAAATAACGAACAGCTTTGCCAGGTCATGTTCAACAATCCCCACCACCACCACCACTACATCCCCTTCCAATAGCCTGAAAGCTTTAGGAAGATTAAAAGAAATTTTTAAAAATTAAGACATTTTTCAAAGAGCAGTTTAAGATTCACCGCAAGATTAAAGCGAAGGTACAGAGATTTTTCCATATCCCTCCTGCCCCAACACATGCACAGCCTGCCCCATTATCAACCCCTCCCCCCCAATCAGAGTGATGCATTTGTTACAATTGATGGAGCTACACTGACTCATCATAGTCACCCAAAGTCCATCGTTTATGCTATGGTTAATTCTTGGTGTTGTACATTCTAAGGTTTTGGACAAATGTATGATGACATATATCCACCTTGTCTGGTAGCATCTCCAGACCACATTGACTCTCCTGCAAATGAGGCAGTGGCCATTTGATGTCTTTTTGGACAGCAGCTACCATTCACTGATATTCCATACACTGACTCTTAAAACCACCACCTTGTAAGGTAAGTGCTATCACTATTCAGCCTTTATAGGTATAGAATGTGGTTCTTAAAGAGGTCCTGAAACTACACCACAGTCACAAACTTAATTCATGGTGAGGGCAGAACCTGGGCTCTTAACCACTCTGCTATCTTGTCTTCCTAGGATGAGTCAAGATAAATCTGCTTTCAAAATATGCTATAATACATGAATCATGATAAAATTGTATCTCTCTAGGTCATATTGATTCTTCAATGTTCCCTTAAACACAGTTCAAGAAATCCAGCAAAAAAATCTGCAAGTGCCACCCAACTTAGGTTTTAGATCAGTTACTTACAAGGACTAACTTGGATGAAGCCATTTAGTTAAGCACTGTCTTGTTGAAGCTACTGTATTTAGGAGTCACTTGTTGTAGCTCCCTACCTATGTCCTACCTAATGTATCGATACTATTGCACTTAGAATGAAATCCAGACTCCAAATGCTAAACCATAGCATCCTCCATGTGCTGCTATTGCTTCCTTCTGGGATCTCATTTCATATCTCTCTTCTCTTGGCCCACTGTACTCCAATCACACTGCCCCTCTCTTTGTTCCTTGGCTACATCATCTTGCCCCGACCTCAGCTTGGGATGCTCTTCTCTCATCCTTCCTTGGCCAGATCTTTCTTATCATTTAGGTCTTGGCTTAAAGTATATCGCCTCTAAGAAACCTGATTTGACCACTTAATCTAAAGAGGCCATTTAGATTAACTTGCTATTTGTTCCCTTCATCCTATTTTATTTCTCTACAAAATAGAGCACTGACCACTATGTGAAACTTTTGTTCATTTATTTATTTGTTGACTACCACTCCCACCTCTCACCCATGAGAGAAGGGGTCTGACAATCTCGCTCACCTCTGCATTCCAAGCAGAGAGATAGCGCCTAGTACATGGCATGTGCTTAGTAAATATACATTATATGTATATAAGCAGATTAATGATCTCAATATTGTATTTCTTAGCACAGTGTGGTATATAATATGCTCTCAAAAATATATAGCAAATGAATTAATTGGAGTTATGAATTCCTGTTATAATGTAGTACATGATGATTAGAGAATGAGTTTAGTGATAGAAATTAATATGTCTGGGTTTCAGTCCGACCTTAATGTCTCACTGGCTGTGATAACTTAGATTATTCATTTAACTGCTGAAAGGTTCTGTTTTCTCCTTTGTAACATGGGTTTTGTGCAAAGCTGTTAAAGAGATAATATGTATAAACCACTTGGTCTGCCCTGGTGGATCAGATAACATCATGCCTAGCATGTCACAAATGGTAGCAGTTATCAGGGCCAAGACTAGGGTGGTTTCAGCACAGATTTTGAGAGGCACCAAGAAACTTGTTAATCAAGATAAATAATATTTTAATAAAATTTTTAAAGTAAAATTAATGTAAAACCCACAATGAACAAAATATCAAAAAATTTTTTCATAAAGACAGGATTAGTACTACTTTTTTCCTTGACTTTTCTTCTTCTCAGGCTCCACTATGGCTTGTAGGACACTGGCAGTTTATAGACATTAAGATGATGCGGGTTTTTAACATTATTACCTCAAAGAGTACTTCAATTCATACGAACTCATCTTAGGTTGCTCCTATGTCTAGGAGCTAGAACCCTTGAAAAGTGCAGCAAAATCTAACCCACTTGCTTTATCTGTAATCCTGTAAGTTGAGATATTATAGCTTTCATGTTTTACTCATCTCTTCTCTTTTTTACCCAGTAACACAATCTCATCTGAAACTTATTCTAAAGAAGTAAGCGGAACTGACTCTGAACTTCTCTTAATATAATAGAAAGGTCCTCTCTCTCAGGCAATGCATATAAATTATGCCATTTCATTTAAACATTTAAAAAAGTAGGATGTAAACTTTTGATGAAAGATGCAATCAATAAACACATTTTTATTATGGTCATGCTACTCTTACTGGCTGCTGAAAGCAGGTGAAAAACAGAATGATTTTTTAAAAAATAGCTTATGATTTAAAAGTCCAAGTCAAAGTCAAGTGAAGTGAAGTCGCTCAGTCGTGTCCGACTCTGCGACCCGTGGACTGTAGCCCACCAAGCTCCTCAATCCATGGGATTCTCCAGGCAAGAATACTGGAGTGGGTTGCCATTTCCCTCTCCAGGGGATCTTCCTGACCCAGGGATTGAACCCAGCTCTCCCACATTGCAGGCAGACGCTTTAACCTCTGCACCACCAGGGAAGCCCTGTCCAAGTCAAAAGACATCATAAAATAAAATGACAATCGGTGGCTTGCCAAATACTTACTCTAATCTCTCTTTTCCAAATGATGAAAAAAAAAAATGGAGAAGGGGTTTAAAACCCATCCAATATTGGAAGATCTTTACAAAATAAGAGTAAGAATGACTGACATTTTATGAGTGTTTCCTTTTTCCCTGGCACTGAGATAAATGCTTTCCATACATTATTTTGTTCAATCTTCTCAATAACCCAACAAAATGATGGATATTTTTATCCCCATTTCGCAAATGGAGGAGCTAAAACCAGAGGTTAAGTCACTTGCCCAAAGTGAGCCAGTGAATAATTGCTAGAGCATGAATTTGAACCCAGACCTATCTCGTCCCTTCAGAATGCAAGCCGAAGGCATTTCAAACTGTGAAATGAAATAGCATAGAGTGTGATTACCGAGACTAATTTCGTTGGCAGGCTTAGTGCTACCGTGGTCTCTTCCTCACTTCCTACATACGTGCCTCTCTCGAAGCTATCTATGCTCTGCTAGGGGTCATGAATTTCAAGAAACCAGAAAAATGAAACCCAAATTCTCAAGCAACTGCAGGACAATTCCTCAGATCAGCAGTGGTCAATACTAAGCCCAATGTCACTCACTAGTCATTAACCTTCAGATTAGTATAGGCAAAGTAATAAATACTAAAAATCTGAACAAGGCTACTTTCTTCCCATTATGGAATAAGGATGACAAATCTGAAAATCTGAATAAATCTTTTCCTCCCATTTTCTTTAGAAAAGACCCACACAGCCCTTCTCTCTTTTTCATGAGTGTTACATCAGTCAAAGCTAGAGTTCTTACCCTCAGGCTTGCAGTGGCTCCACAGAGCTGCAGGTATGGAAGATTCATGCACAGGACCAGAACTGGCTGCAGAAGTGGCTGAATCAAGCTTTTCTGTGAAGCGTACCCTCCTTTGCCCTCTGCTGCATGCTGGTGGCATTACATGTTGCATGAGTTCATGCAACCTTAGGTTATTTTTTAAAGAATTGCATGTTTGGGAACACATGTACACCTGTGGTGGATTCATGTCAATGTATGGCAAAACGAATACTGTATTGTAAAGTAAAATAAAGTAAAAATTAAAAAAAAAAAAAGAATTGCAGTGAAATACTGGTGGTTCAGATGGTAAAGAATTTGACTGTTACCCACTCCAGTCTTCTTGCCTGGAGAATTCCATGGACAAAGGAGCCTGGTGGGCTGCTACTGTTCATGGGGTCAACTTGGACATGACTGTTCAACTAACACACACATAAAGTAAAATTTGCCAGTTTAGCCATTTTAAGTGTACAGTTCAGTGGCACTAAGTATGATACATTTACATAGCTGTTCAATCATTAGTATCATCCATCTCCAGTACACATATTTTATAGAGCCCTCTTATAAAATCAAATAAAATAAACACTTCCGTTTTTTTGTGTCCGAAGACATATTCTTCCCTTTCCCAGAGCCCAGCGTTCTTAAATATTTTACACTCCCAGTGAATGGGGAATTTTTCTTTACTTATGTTTAAATTTAATTTTCAAAACCAAGTCAAGCCAACTTAGAAAATGGTGAATCTGGTCCAGACAGAATAAGAAACTTCCCCAGGGCCATTCTCCAGTAAGAGATGGAGTCAAGATTTAAAGCTGAGTCTATCTGACTCCAAAGCCCAAAATTTTCACTACTTCAGGTGCCCAAGGGTTTGTATACTATTCCTTCTGCCCTGGAATTTCTAGAATCTTAAAATCTTTATTTGCAATTAGCAGTAAGAATAGTAGGCTCAGAACTGTATGTGCTGATATCTTTGGCTAGTGATTATTTTTTATTCCCTTCAAAAATATTTCCCCTTTTTTTCCTTCCCTTTTTCTCCCTCTCCTCTTACTTTGGGCTTCAGCAATATCTGACCCGATATTCTTCTATCTCTGTCTGTCTGTCTGTCTTTCTCTCTCTCACACACACACACACAGTCAGTCACTCGTATACATTTCTTCCCTCATGCCTTCCCCTGATCTCAAACTTCTTTGTGCTGTATTTATGCCTTTGTATATAACTTGAAACCAACAGAGAGCTTTGGATTACCTCAAGTGGTGGAGGTTTATTTTAAAGACACTGCAGATAAAGAGAGAAAGAGCCCCCAGGAAGTGAGGAGGCTCAGCAGCACAGGGCCAGGCTTCACAAAGAGCTGGAACACTGGCTACTCAGAACTCCCCGAGGCAGCCCTGACGCCCACCTTGCTGTACCCGCCTAGGTGGGCAAGGGCTGTTCTCTACTCTAGTTATGACTCGGCTTCTCTTTGACTCTTTCTGCTTCACGTTTGAATCCTAGCTTCTCTTTACTGCTGCCTTTGCTTCTATTTCTTCCTACTTTCTGCCTTTCTCAGTGTCTTAAGGGCAGAGCGGAGCCTCATTGTGTGGGTGCTTCCCCCAAGCTAAGAAATCTGACTTGGCTCTTTGTCTCATCATCCAAAATGGAACATCTCTATTGGTCAGAGGACCCCCGGACCACCTAAGGGTCTACAGGCCTATTTTCTGTCTTGCCTTTGGTAGGGCCTAGGGCCCCAGTGCAGAGCGGTAGGAAAATCACACGACCCGTCAGCCCACCCGAAGGAGCTGCTTTCCCCCTGAAGCTCTTGCAGTATGGCACATAGTCTGGTGTGGAAAATATGTTGTTTTGGTAGAGCTCTAGTTTAATTATAAATATCAGTGAGAGAAAATAGTCACAAGTTTTTCCAGAATTTTTGAAAAAAAAAAAAATTCTCACGTGGGCTTCCCTGGTGGCTCAGAGGTTAAAGCGTCTGCCTCCAATGCGGGAGTCCTGGGTTCGATCCCTGGGTCAGGAAGATCCCCTGGAGAAGGAAATGGTAACCCACTCCAGTATTCTTGCCTAGAGAATCCCATGGACGGAGAAGCCTGGTAGGCTACAGTCCACGGGGTTGCAAAGAGTTGGACACGACTGAGCAACTTCACACTTTCCTGAATTTCTGGAAAAAAAAAAAATCCTCACGTGATTAGGGAATTCAAATTGTTCATCATTCGTTTACTTCACTCGATGAGTATAAGGCGGGGAGAAAATTTTAAAATTTTGCAAAAGCTGGGGTGTTCTTTACCACTGAGCCACCAGGGGAAGTGAAAGTGAAAGTCACTCAGTCGTGTCTGACTCTTTGCGACCCCATGGACTACACAGTCCATGGAACTCTCCAGGCCAGAATACTGGAGTGGATATCCATTCCCTTCTCCGGGGGCTCTTTCCAACCCAGGGATCGAACCCAGGTCTCTCACATTGCAGGCGGACTCTTTACCAGCTGAGCCACAAGGAAGTCCAAGAATACTGGAGTGGGTAGCCTATCCCTTCTCCAGTGGATCTTCTCAACCCAGGAATCGAACCGGGGTCTCCTGCATTGCAGGCGGATTCTTTACCAACTGAGCTATCAGGGAAGCCGAAGCCACCAGGGAAGCCCCAAACAAATAAGCAGTGGAAGCCTAATAATTTTGCAGAGATTTGGTTCTTTATTACTAAAGACTAGACAAGCATTGTCCAACAGAATACAGAAAGAAGGCAAGTCATATGAGTAACTTTAAATTATCTAGTAAACAAGTTTAAAAAGACAAAAATTAATTTTGATTATTTTGTTTACTCCAATACATCAAAATGTTCACATGTAATATAAAAAACTACTAACATAATATTTAACATTATTTGTTTCATAGAATAATGTGTATTTAACACTTACAGCACATTTCAATTCAGATTCGCCACATTTTAATAACTCAGTAGTGACACATGGTTAGTGGCTGCCACAGTGAACAAATAGGGTTAGAGTTTTAAGTTAATAAATGGCCATGCTACAATTAACCAACAAACTGAAACTCTAATTCACCACAAAATATTTCCCGATAATGCCAAATACTGCTATTTCTCATTTCCTCACCTCGCTGTTTCCAGCTTTGGCTCCCTTTCTCAGCTAACCCTGTTCAATCTACAAATGATCCTGTTGTAGAAACATCCATCAGAACCTGTGTCCTCAAAAATTTATCCTTAAGGCTTTAGGGGCAAGAAAGGGTAAAAAATCTATACCTCTATCTATCTATATGTAGATAGAAATCTATGTCTATATATATAGACAGCCCAGGACAGTCTGGACTGAACATGATGAGCAGCTCATCTCCAGTTCCACATGTGGTGACATAAGATAATGAAGAAAACAATAAATGCAATAATAATGACATCATCATAAGAGCTAACATTTATTGACCTTTTGCTTTGGGCCAGGCACTGTTTTTTTGACATTACACATATTAACTCATTTAATGCTCCGAAACAGGATGAGACTGTTTTACATCCAGGGCAACAAAGCAGAGAGGCATTACATAACCACTCAGGGTGGCTAGAAGGAGGTGGAAGAGGCAGAACCCGGGCTGGGCTAGCCTGTCCCGGGAGTGTCCTCCTGCCCATTCGGCACCTCCAGCCCTGACCCTGGCTTTCCACACATTATACCCTGGTTTCTTAACAATCCTATAAGCAAGGTATGGTTTTTATGCCATTTTCCAGACGACGAAAAGGAGGCTGGAAGAGGTTGAAGAATTCATCTGAGCACACAGTTTATAGAGAAATTGAGCCACGCTTTAATTCCAGGATGCATATGTACAGAACCCAGCTTCACAACACTTATTCTCTACTGCTCCTGCCTCTAACAGAGACCTAGTTTTGTTCTCCTAAACCTCATTTCTTTTTTGCTGTTGTTGGTTGTAAAATTTTTAAGTACAGAAAAATGTAAAAGCAAAAGCAAGCATCAAGCACAGGCAAGTGCTGATAATGCTTTTGTATATTTTCATCTAGACTTTTTTTCTCTGCATATTTTAAACATATTGAAACCATCCTGTACAGACTACTTGGCATCCTATGTTTTTCATTTATGTTGTAATATAAGCATTCCCTTATGTTAATGAATAAATGTCCTCTACATTTTTTTTTAGGTTGTGGTAAAAAAACACATAACACAAAATTTACCATCTTAACTGTATACAGTACTTAAAATAATTGCAAAATATGTCACTAAATGAACCCAGCACATCCTTCCACTGCTGGAAATTTGAAGTGTTTCAAAATTTTCACTGTTAACAATAACTGCAATCAACATGAAAGTGAAAGTCGCTCAGTCGTGTCCAACTCTTGGAGACCCCATGGACTACACAATCCATGGAATTCTCCAGGCCAGAATACTGGAGTGGGTAGCCTTTCCCTTCTCCAGGGGATCTTCCCAACCCAGGGGTCGAACCCAGGTCTCCCGTATTGCAGGCAAATTCTTTACCAGCTGAGCCACAAGGGAAGCCCAAGAATACTGGAGTGGGTAACCTATCCCTTCTCCAGCAGATCTTCCCAATCCAGGAATCGAACTGGGGTCTCCAGCATTGCAGGCAGATTCTTTACCAACTGAGCTATGAGGGAAAGCTTGTGAAGAAATATTTGTTCACATTTCAACTTATTTCCTCAGGATAGATTTCCAGAAGTGGAATTACAGGTCAAAGGCTGTGATTTTATACACACACACACACACACACATATATAAAATCCAAATTACTTGGCCCTCCTATTATCATGGGCTGTAATCCGTCAGGCTTCTCTGTCCATGGGATTCTCCAGGCAAAAATACTGGAGTGGGTTGCCATGCCCTCCTTCAGGGGATCTTCCTGGCCCAGGGATCAAACCTGTTTCTTTTATGTCTCCTGCATTAGCAGATAGATTCTTTACCCCTAGTGTCACCTAGGAAGCCCCACCTTATCACTACATAAATATGTCCATTTCCCTGCAGTCTTATTAATATAAGAAACTGATAAAAAATGGAACTATTTTAATGTCCATTTGGTCGAGAACCCTGGAGTCAAGTGTGAGACTAGATAACTACAACCCTTCGCTGACTTCTAGTTAATAGAAGAGACTGGAGAATCTGAAAGGAGTTAAGGATTGGAAGAGGGTTTTGGAGAGCATTTTTAGTATATTATGAATTCCCTCTTACCTCAATCCTAGGAAAAGGGGCTTCAACAGAACCACTTGGAAAGGTAGCCATGTGAACTCTGCCCTTAGGGGGACATATTGTAACCAATCTTTAATTCATACCTGGAAATCTAAAGGTCTTGGCTAGCAACTCTAAGGGTTGTTGCTCTTCTTCTTCAGTCACCCAGTCGTGTCCAACTCTTTGCGGCCCCATGGACTGCAGCCTATCAGGTCTCCCTGCCCCTCACCATCTCCCGGAGTTTGCCCAAGTTCATGCTTACTACATCGGTGATGCCATCCAGCCATGTCATCCTCTGACACACTTTTCTCCTTCTGCCCTCAATCTTTCCCAGAATAGGGGACTTTTCCAATGAGTCATCTGTGCACATCAGATGACCAAAATACTAGAGCTCCAGCTTCAGCATCAGTCCTTCCAGTGAATATTCAGGGTTGATCTTCTTCAAGATTGACTGGTTTGATCTCCTTGCTGGCTAAGGGACTTTCAGGAGTCTTCTCCAGTACCATAATTCGAAAGCATCAATTCTGTGGCGTTTTGCCTTCTCACAACCGTACATGACCATTGGGAAGACCATAGCGTTGACAATACAGATTTTTCAAATAATGAATTTAGGCTTGGAAAGCTCAAGTAAATTTTCCAGCACCATCCACATATAAGTAATAGAGTTAGCATTACAACCTAGACATTGAGAAGCAGAGCTTACATTCACCCAATCTACAGTGTTTCTCCTCCTTTACATGTGACATCTTTCTTATTTTCCTTACTATTCATACATATTTGTTCACATTTTGAACTGATTCTTCATCTCCCAACTTAGAATTCTTCAGCAGGAGTTTCTACAAATACAATTTCAAGCTCCTAGTAAACTCCTTAAGACCACTGACAAGATCAGTTATTTCCATAAAGGATTGATCTAAATTCTCCAAGTCTTGAATTTGTTAAATAAACTTTAACTGACTTTATGACTCCCTTTAAGGATTTCTTTTAGACTCAAGAAGTAACCAGTTGAATTGTGTTCTCCAAAATTCTTCTGCTGACATCCTAAACCCCAGTACCTCATAATGTCACTTTATTTGGAAACGTAGTCAGGTAGTATATCAGTTCAGACTGGGTTGTCAGGATGCACCATAATCCAGTGTGATTGGTGTCCTTATAAAAAAGGGAAATTTGGACACAAACAGGCATAGAGGGAAGACCATGTGAAGAAACACAGAGAGATACAGTCATCTATAAGCCACAGGGAAGAGGCCTGGAGCAGATCCTTCCCTCTACCACTTGAAGGAACCAGCCCTGCTGGAAACTTGATATTGGGCTTCTACCTTCCAGGACTGAGAGACAATACATTTCCATTGTTTAGGCCACCCAGGCTTGGAGCCCTACCAAACTGATGCACGATTAGTACTAAGTAATTGAAACTTGGTTGTGAAATCTTAAAGTTCAATCATCCTAGAGAAAACAGGAAAATCCAGCTGTAATAACTGTTGCAACATCCCTTACAGAACGAGTGCTTTCATAATTTTTAGCATATATTTCATGGTTTCAATTTGCTTTCTACTATTAACTCTCATAGAAGGATAAATGATAACTTTCATATAGCCCTATATTCTAGTCAAGACTAGGCTATTCTAGTCAATCCCTAGACTTCTAGTCAAGTCTCCATAGCTTGACTTTCAAACCCCTGACAATATGATCTGTTTTTAATAATTTAATTTATTTTTTTGAAGGATAATTGCTTTTCAATATTGTTGGTTTCTGCCAAACATCAGCATCAATATGAATCAGCCATAGGTATACCAATGACAACATGATCTTAATCTAACTTTGCGTATTTATATTTCACTGTTGCTTTTCATAAATTTCATGGTCCAATCAAATTAAGACAACAGTCCCAGAATAGGCTTGGGTATTCCTGTCTCTTCCTCTATACATCATTCTATTTAGAATGGCCTTTCCATTCTTCATCTACACATTGAAAAATCCAAAGTTTGTCTTCTTTCAAGGCCCAGAGAAAAAACCATCACTTCTAAGAAGATTTTTTTCACTCAATCTAAATGGTCTCTGAACTTCCATTTATATTTTTGTCTCATTGATTTTTATTTTAGTTATCTGGATACATGTAATGTCCTATGATTGATAGTAAGTTTTTTCGGGCAAGAAACAACTAGTATATGTAAGTGTTACTTGGGTTTTCCTCCCAAAAGTGAAGACTCGGACAAGAGCTTTGTGTGTAGGTCATTCATTTTGAAGAAGTAATCTCGGGGCTCCAGAATTAGGGGCCTAGGAAGAATAGAAAACCATCCAAGAGTGAATTATTGACCTGGTTACTCCTACCGCTGCTGCTGCTGAGTCACTTCAGTCGTGTCCGACTCTGTGCGACCCCATAGACAGCAGCCCACCAGACTCCACCGTCCCTGGGATTCTCCAGGCAAGAACGCTGGAGTGGATTGCCGTTTCCTTCTCCAACGCAGGAAAGTGAAAAGTGAAAGTGAAGTCACTCTGTCGTGTCCGACTCTTAGCAACCCCACAGACTGCAGCCCACCAGGCTCCTCCATCCATGAGATTTTCCAGGCAAGAGTACTGGAGTGGGTCACTAGTGCCTTCTCCGTGGTTACTCCTAGGAGTGAGTAAATTTCAATTCCACTGGGGATTCTGAGGAATGGTCTAGACTATGCCTCATTTAATGGCTCCCATCCCTTTAGAGATCAAGGATCTCTTCAAAGGATACACATTCAGTACTTATAGTTTTGTACATATACCAGAAGAGCTAAGCAGGTTTCTTTAACCATTGTGTAACAGCGCTACTAGTGACATTATAGGGCATAAACTGAGACGTAGGGGGCAGCTATGACAAGGTGCAACTGTGACCAGTCAGTCCACACCTGTCTAGAACTGGCTGTCATACAGTGTGACCGATGAAGAGAGAAAATAGCTGATAAAATAAAGCTGAGCAAAAAATCTGATAAAGCCCATTCCTTGCACTGCTCCAATCTGTTCTTATCCTATTTAAATGGTTTTCCAAAAGACAGGGATGCTGTGTGTAGAAGCAGGACACATCGGCTCCATTTCTTCGTATGATAAAAAGGGCAAATGGGCTTCTGCATGCCAGCTCAGATAACTAGAATCTCAGCAAGATCTCCGGCCACAGCAAACCAGACTCAAGGTCATTTGGCTTGCAATGTAACACATCCATGGGTTGGGACCCTGAGACAAGTATGCAACTACAAGTAGTTTATTTCAGAGGTGATCTTGGAAACACCCTTGGAGGAATGAGACTATGAAACAAAAGGAGAAAGAAAGCCAATAAAGTCATTTCTACCATAGAAAATCAGAACTTTTCCAGTCTACTAGGAGATTCGGGGAGAAGGTAAAGTAGACCCCAGGTTTGTCCCCCCAAAATGGGAGAGAAAGCTGGGTTATTTATCTGTCGATTCAATTTCCAACACCGGCTGAGGGGAGCTTCCAAGGACAACCTCCAGCATATCTGAATTGCCCTTCATATGGACCAAATGGCTCCTCATGGCCAAGACGAAATTCCTTCAGGTGAAGAATCTCTAGCATTAACAATAAACAGCCTACAACATGCAGAGAAAAATGCTGAATGGAAATGAAGAGGACATAATCTCTTTAGAAATCTGCTATAGAAACTCAAGCACAAGCTGGAAACAAGATCGCCAGGAGAAATATCAATAACCTCAGATATGCAGATGACACCACCCTTACGGCAGAAATGAAGAAGAACTAAAGAGCCTCTTGATGAAGGTGAAAGAGGAGAGTGAAAAAAGCTAGTTTAAAACTCAACATTCAAAAAGTGAAGATAATGGAATCTGGTCCCATCACTTCATGGCTAATAGATGGGGAAACAATGGAAACAGTGACAGACTTTATTTTCTTGGGCTCCAAAATCACTGCAGATGGTGACGGCAGCCATGAAATTAAAAAACAATTGCTCCTTGGAAGAAAAGCTATGACAAACCCAGAGAGCATATTAAAAAGCAGAGACATTACTTGGCTGACAAAGGTCTGTCTAGTCAAAGCTATGGTTTTTCCAGTAGTCATGTATGGATGTGAGAGTTGGACTATAAAGAAAGCTGAGCGCTGAAGAACTAATGGTTTTGAACTGTGGTGTTGGAGAAGACTCTTGAGAGTCTCTTGGACTGCAAGGAGATCCAATCAGTCAATCCAAAAAGGAAGTCAGTCCTGAATATTCATTGGAAGGACTGTTCCTGAAGCTGAAACTCCAATAATTTGGTCACTTAAACCTAGATGGCGTATTGAAAAGCAGAGACATTACTTTCCTGACTAAGGTCCGTCTAGTCAAGGCTATGGTTTTTCCAGTAGTTTTATGTATGGATGTGAGAGCTGGACTGTGAAGAAGGCTGAGCACTGAAGAATTGATGCTTTTGAACTGTGGTGTTGGAGAAGACTCTTGAGAGTCCCTTGGACTGCAAGGAGATCCAACCAGTCCATTCTGAAGGAGATCAACCCTGGGATTTCTTTGGAAGGAATGATACTAAAGCTGAAACTCCAGTACTTTGGACACCTCATGCGAAGAGTTGACTCATTGGAAAAGACTTTGATGCTGGGAGGGATTGGGGGCAGGAGGAAAAGGGGACGACCGAGGATGAGATGGCTGGATAGCATCACTGACTCGATGGACGTGAGTCTGGGTGAACTCTGGGAGCTGGTGATGGACAGGGAGGCCTGGCGTGCTACGATTCATGGGGTCACAAAGGGTTGGACACAACTGAGCGACAGAACTGAACTGAACTGAGAACTGAATGCCCAGAACTGACATTGGAAAAAACCCTGATGCTGAGAAAGATTGAAGGCAGGAGGAGAAGGGGATGACAAAGGATGTGATGGTTGGATGGCATTACTGACTTGATAGACATGAATTTGAGCAAGCTCTGGGTGTTAGTGATGGATAGGGAAGCCTGGCATGCTGTAGTCCATGGGGTCTCAAAGAGCTGGACACGACTGAGTGACTGAACTAAACTGAACTGATAGAAACCCAGCTACAGTTGCAAAAGGCATGAAGTTTTCTAACATTGACCCTGATTGGCACACAGGAACATATATCAACTGAAGTTGTTTGAACAGGTGCCTCTCTTGATTACATGATAAACTCAATAAATTCAGTCCTAGCAGAGAAATAGATGAATCCCTTTTGTGTTAGAAAGTAACTGTTTCAGTTGAGATTACATCATGAGGAACTGGGGGCCTGAAAAGACATACACACTTTAAAAATTAATTATATGATTATTTTATTTGTGGCTGTGCTGCGTCTTGGTAGCTGTGTGGACTTTTCTCTGGTTGTGGTGAGCAGGGGCTACTCTCTAGTTGCAGCTCAAGGGCTTCTCGCTACAATGGCTTCTCTTTGTTACGAAGCACGGGCTCTAGGATTCACAGGTTTCAGGAGCCGTGGCACTTGGGCGCTGTAGCTGCAGCTCTCGGGCTCTAGAGTGCAGGCTCAGTAGTCGTGGTGGATGGGTTTAGTTGCTCTGCAGCATGTGGAATCCTCCCAGACCAGGGATCAAACCTATCTCTCCTGCACTGGCAGGCAGATTCTTTACTGCTGAACCATGAGGGAGACCCCATATTTTTATCTACATCCTAAATTCAAAATCACGTTTATATCCATGTCGATGCAAAATAAGGCCATTGTTAGAGCTTCCAAAACCAGCAACATTTTCCCAAACGCAGCAGAAGATAAATTTTAAATCTCTGTGTAATGTATTTCTGCTGCTTTTCCCATCAGTTTAATATTAATGGATGCTCTTAGGTTAGCCCAAAAAAGTCCGTGTTTACTCTTCTCCTTGGGCCATTCCAAATAAGTTCTCTGTGCCATGAGAGCTCTTAGCTTGTGGTAGCTGCTAGGAATGGAATACTGTGGAATGGGATCCAGCAAGATCAGGATTAAGTTATCAGATCCTTCATGGAAGAGATTGTGGTGGGCAAAGTAGAGTTCATAATGGCACCACTCACTCTGGACAAAGTTGGGAGACAAGACAAAAATGGACTTGTAACTTTTCTCAATGCAGTTGATGATATTTTCCACGATGCTCTTGCCAGCAACAAAGTTTCTCTCATGGAGACAAATTCTTATATCTTCTTTTTCTAGGTTTGGTATTAATTCATTCTTCACCCAGGCAGAATCGTGCCCACTATATGAAATAAAAGCATGGAATTGAAGAATTCTTTGGCGTTCTTCCAAGGGTACATTCCTGGCCCTGCGCCGGGTCTGGGTCCACTGACACACCATCCTGAGGTACCAGGGCAGATCCAGGTAGATACAGAGGACAGTCACAGCAACAGCCAGCAGCAGCCCAGGGACCACAATGGTGACAATCAGCAGGGCTGTGTTGCAGGATAGCTCAGATACGTGGAAGTCCTTTAGAGGGGTTCCCTTGTAGCTTTCTGGATAGTCACACTGATAAGACTCAGGCCAGCCCTCTACCACATCACTTGATACTTGGCCTACACTTTGGATAAACTCTCTTAGCTCACAGGAACATTGGAATGGATTGTTCCCTGCTCTGAGGGACCTAATCTTCTGGCAGCTCTGGAAGAAATCAGCTGATGGATTGGAAATTGAATTATAGTCAATGATCAGTATGGAAAGGCTGCTAAGGATACCACATCCAGGAAGGTGGGCTAAAGAATTGGAAGCAAGGTTGAGTTCTTGCAAAGTTTCTAGACCAGTGACATCTTTAGGGATGCTCCTTATTCTGTTATTGTGAAGATCAAGAACCTGGATCCGAGGAGGTAAACATCTGAAAACAGAGTCAGTAAGTATATTTGAAGACATATTTAAACTTAATAAATTTCTGGCCCAAGGGCAATTTCCTTCACTTTCATCATACACCAGGGAATTCTGGCTAACATCCAGTTGTTGTAGAGACTTCATTTCCTGGGTCATATGAACTATGTTTATAAGTTCTTTTAACTGATTCTTTTGTAAGATAAGGGTCTTCAAATTAGCCAAATTTGTACAGTTTTTGAAAACCGTGTCTGTTAAGAGATTACTGGAAAAATTCAAATACAGAAATGGGCTAATTTGGGACGGGCAGACCATGTGCACCATGTGTGCGGCAGACACTGTGAGATGTTGGATGTTCATATTTGACAATATTTTATAGACATAACCTTGTGGAAGACTGAACACATCATGGACAACTTTGTGTATAGACAAGGCCTTCAGTGAAGTGTCAGAATAATCAAAATCTCTAGAGTCAAGGTAACCTTGTAGTTTCACATTCGAAATGGAAAAATACTCAATGCTTGTACGCCAAACCAACTGGAGGATCGTAATGAAGGAATTCCAAGTTATTTCAATGTTGTTTAAAGTAAGATTTGATAACCTTGAGTTCTTTTGAAGTTTTGACAGAACATTTTCTAAATAAGAACACCCATTATCATCAAGCACACATTTGATATTAGACAGTTCCAGGCTTACTGTGGTGCTGACTGACACGTCCAAATTAAAATGGAATTCCTTTCCTGTGGGGAAAACAACGTGCAGGCTCTGTGTCTTAAGGTCTTGAAGGCTCTCGGCATCTTCTCTTTCCCCATAAGTATCTCCTAAGACCAATAAAACCTTGCTGATGTGCAAACGAGTGATTGACTGCACACTGGATTTTTGTAACTGTGTGGCACTCAACCCCAGAAATTCTAGTTGAGACATGTTGCCAAACTCTTGGCATATGGGCAGGGCATCAAATGCATTAAATGAGAGGTCTAAGTGCTTGAGGTTCAGAGTCGAGTGGCAAGAAATCTTCTCCAAATTGTTGTGGGACAAATCCAAGTATTCCAGTTCCTGGTTGAATTTAAAAACACTCAAGTCAAGATACTGGATTCTATTATGAGAAATTATCAAAATCTTCAGCTTTGATAGTGAGAGGATGTCAGGTGTCTGAAGCTCAGAAATATAGTTGTATGATATATCTAAGATGGTTGTTTCCAGGGATAAGTCTTTGGGAACATAGGTGAGACCTCTTTTTGACATGTCAATTAAAAATTCACTTTCATCAGATAATTGAGTTCTGATCTCAAGTATTAATATAAAGATGATGGCAAAATGGAAGATGCTAGAAATTTTTTTAGTCATTTTGTAACAGTAGACATTTCTAAGGGTAGTTGCTATTCTTCAGAGCATCTTGATACAGTACAGATCCTAGGGGTAAAAAAGTCAGCATTAAATGACTATATTAAATTAAGCATGACTGACATTAAACATTTTTTTACTAGAGTCTTATTAAATGAAAGCTACATTCTTGGGAGTCACACAACCTGAAACCAGGAAAATACACATATTCATAAACAGTTATACTGCTGCTGCTGCTAAGTAGCTTCAGTCGTGTCCGAATCCATGTGACCCCATGGACAGCAGCCCACCAGGCTCCTCTGTCTACAGGATTCTCCAGGCAAGAATACTGGAGTGGGTTGCTATTTCCTTCTCCAACAGTTATACTACCTCTAATCAAATAACTTTTAATATGGATATGTAATGGATTGAATGGTGACCCTCCTCCCAAAAAAGATATGTCCACCTCCTAACCATGTCCTAATCTCCTAATTGAATATTACCTAATTTAGAAAATGGAGAAGGCAATGGCACCCTGCTCCAGTACACTTGCCTGGAAAATCCCATGGATGGAGGAGCCTGGTGGGGCTGCAGTCTATGGGGTCGCACAGAGATGGACACAACTGAAGAGACTTAGCCGGAGCAGCAGCAATTTAGAAAAAGGGTATTTGTAGAGATAATTACATTAAGAGTCTTGAGAAGATCATCTTGGATTATCTAGGACTCAGCAGTCCCCAAATTTTGGGCACCAAGGATTGGTTTTGTGGAAGATAATTTTTCCTCAGATGGAGGTGGGGGTGGTTTTGGTTTTAATCTCTGCTCACCTCCTGCTGTGCCTCCCACTTCGTAATAGGTCATGGACCAGCACCACTGGGGTTGGGGACGCCTAATCTAGGTAGTCCCTAAATCCAATGATGGTTATCCCTGTAAGAGAAAGAGTGAGCGTTATTTACAACAGCCAGGATATGGAAACAAAACTAGGTGTTTATCAATAGATGAATGATAAAGATTTTTTTTTGTGTGTGTATATATATATACACATATATATATAATGGAATATTAGTCATTAAAAAAATGAATTCTTGCCATTTGCAACATGAGTAGGTCTAGAAAGTATCATGCTAAGCGAAATAAGTCAGACAAAGACAAAAGCCACATCATCTCATTTATATGCAGAATCTAAAAAACAAAACAAACAAAATGAAAACAGATTCATAGATACAGAAAATAGTGTGTGCCAGCAGAAAGAGGGATGGAAGGTGGGAGAGTGAGGGGATTAAGAAGTACAAACCGCCAGTATATAATTAGTAAGTTATGGGGTTGTAATATACAGCATAAGGAATATGGTCAGTAACACTGCAATAACTTTGATAAAAGATCTTTCAGAAAATGATAAAAGATAAGAAAATCCATTCACTCATTCATTTATTCAATCAGTATTTATGGATAACCTTCTGGCCATGTTTTAGGGACTAGAGATAAAGCAATGATCAAGATAAGCTTCTAATTTTCAAGAGCTTATTATCTAGAGGAAAGACAGAACATAAACATATAATAATTTAATGTAGTGATACCCACTATACAGAAAAATAAAGCAGGGTAAACGAATCAAGAATAGTGGTAGGTGTATAACAGTGGTTGGTGGTGGCTTTTTCAGATTGATTAGTCAGAGAGGGCCTTTCTGAGAATATGATGTTGGAGCAGAAATCAGAATGAAGTGAATGAATCATCTATGGGAAGATCTGGGGGGGAAGCATTTCCTTCCGGCAAAAGAAAAGGCAAGTGCAAAGGTCCTGAGGTAGGATTGAGGCTGGCTTGTCTGAGGCACCGTATTACAACCCCATAACTTACTAATTATATACTGGCGGTTTGTACTTCTTAATCCCCTCACTCTCCCCTCACTCTCCCACCTTCCATCCCTCTCCAATGTTAGCATGGAGTGAGGTGGGTGAGGGGAGTTCAGGCCAAGAACACAGGGGGCAGATCATTGTAAGGAGTTGGGATTCTATCCTGAGAGTGATGAGGGGGTCAGTGACCACTGAAAGGTTTTAGATGGGAGCAGTTTCCTTCTCTCTCTTATTCAGAAAACTTTTCTTCATTCATTTGTTAGGGGAAACACTTACTGAAACCACTTGCCTTAGCCAGGCACCACAGTAACCACCTACAGGAGTTATCTTAAACAGGAAGTCCTTGGTAAGGAATGCAGAACTAACAAGCTACCACCAACCGGAAGATTTCAGGAAAGGTCAAAAGGAGAGAGAAGACACCACCCATGTGTCCTACTAATCTCCCAGAATCCTTCTCACTGGAATCCATGTTGGCCAAGTGATGCTCACACCACCAGGAAGAACCCTGAGTCAGAATGATTGGCCAGAGACAACCCTGAAACTAATTCCATCACTAATCCCGTAAACCTAATCCCATGAAACCTGAGATTTTGAGTCATGTGGCAGAGCAGTCCTCCTGGGTTCCTTTACCTTGATGCTCTCCACCCAGGTGCCCCTTCCCAATAAAGTCTCTTGCTTTGTCACTGCAGGTGTCTCGTTGGACAATTCATTCCTGAGTGTTAGACAAGAGCCCACTCTTGGGCCCTAGACAGGGGTCCTCCTTTCTGCAACACATTCATTCATCAAATATGTATGTATTCCCTATGATATAGTAGGTATTGTCCTGGGTTATGTCATTACACCGGCCCACCATTATTCAGACACTATTTTGTTATCAGCATTCCCATAGAATATGAGACCAGTGGGTCATGTTGGTATGAACCCTAGACAGTGAACCCTCTCACCACCAGAGACCCCCTGAGTGGGAGGGCTACATGGCTATGCAGATATTTTAAGGAACTTATTCAAAACCTCCTAGAACCACATTATATAAGCAGACCATTAGTATTAGCAAAGAGTTAAATTCCTCTTCACATGTCCCCTCAGATCTCTCAAGAAGAGCTGAGGGACCCAAATAATTCATGTCCCAGAAACAATCGTGAGTTGTAAAAGTTCCCCAAGTGAGACAGACATGCAAATTTATCTAGTTGGGGGAATTTCTTGGACTTACCCTTTCACAGAGATGCCCAATGATGCCTTGGTGATCCTGACCTCTTCAAACATCAAAGAGGGCCATGTATGCCCCCTTCACCACTGCTCATGAAGACCCTGCAGAGGGAAGGGGACAGAGACATTATAATGTATGTGAAAAGTACAGGCGGTATTTCTATATCATTGATTGTATTTGGCTGAAAGACCCAGAAATGTCTCAAGTCTCTCTCTTCAGCTCCCTGAAAGAGCTACCCACACAAGGAGACATTTTTCAATGAGAATAAAAATAATACTCAATTACTGTCTGGGCCAGTGCCTACTATCTCAAAACAGAACTATCCTGTGTAAGTTAAGTTGAAGCAAGAGCAGCTTGGGCTTAAGGCTCAAATGGGATTCTTTACTTATTCCTAAACCTGAATCCAAATCTCGGGATCTTTTAGCCATCCAGCCAAACACCAGAGTACAAGGAAGCAGTGGTCAGCACCCTCGGGTGTGTGCACAGAGTGGCCAGAGAGACAAGCAGCAGAGACGGGACTCCATGCACAGACATGAGCGCTTAGCACACAGCGAACCCACCACAAGCAAGAGGAAAGTGGTAAGGACAGCTTGTTTCCTAAACAGCAACAACCACAAAAAAACTACATTATGAAACTGAGATAGGCTGGGACCAGGGACCTTTTGCTGCAGTGCTATAGTGCTTGCATCTCAGCAAACATCTCCAAAAAACAAAGAAAGTACAAGGGACTGAAAATAACTGCATGCATGTGCAGTTGAGACAAATCCTGGACAAAGGACACTAAAAGACCAAAAAAGCCCATCTGCTACCTCCAAAGAGCCTAGAGCAAAGACAGGGAGTCTGGAGCAAAAGCAGACTGTGTGTGCCCTTGCACACAACACCAAAGGGGTCGGCAAACCACCTAAGCCACCCCTCCAGCCCCACCCCTGGACATCCCTCTAACCTCACCCCCATAGAAGGAACCAGCTCACCTTCCCCCCAGGCCAGTGGACAAAGGAACCTGTTACTTGTTCTCACTCCCTCTGCTGCAGCAGGGGCCCCAGTGAAGCCTTGCCTGAATTTCTTGTCTGGCCTCTAGTCAGTTTCCAATGATTGGGGAAGGCTGAGAACCCTGGTCGGTATCAAACTCCCTGTCTTCAAGCATTGAGAAAGCATGACTTCAGTTTTCTGCCTAGCTGAATTATTGACTCAAATATCTTCTATTTGCTCAACTTCCATTTTGCTCTTTCACTTGCAGTAACTATTTGAAGCACTCAGTTTATTAAACCATTTATATTACTATAATTAAGAAGTCAAAGTGTTACATACATGTATTTAGTCACCTCAGTCATGTCTGATTCCTTGCGATCCCATGGACTGTAGCCCACCAGTTTCCTCTGTCCATGGAAATTCTCCAGGCAAGAATACTGAAGTGGGTTGCCATGCCCTTCTCCAGGGGATCTTCCCAACCCTGGGATCAAACCCAGGTCTCCTGAGTTGCAGACGGATTCTTTATCACCTGAGACACCAGGTTTAGGCACTTAAAGGAGATATAAAGTGTATATACCAAACTTGCTATATCAGTGAAAATCAATATTTTGTCAAGGTCCTAATGAACAGCACAGAATCTCATCTATAGTAGCGGCTCAAAATTACTTTACTGCCAGACAAAATTATTATTTGCAAAGTTAACTAGTAATAGATTGCTGTAATTTGATAGTATAAAAATATCTCCAGATGTGTTTATGTCTATTTTCATGATTATGATAGGTTTAGCCTCACCTTTTATGATTCAGTGTATCAATAAATGTGAATTGCCTTTGCCTGAAGACTTTGGAGGCATGGAGTCGAGACTTTGACTTGTCTTAATAGCTAATACTCATACAATCAATCTGGCCCATTGAGTTCAGTCCCACAAATATTTACTGAGGGTTTTCTTTGCATGAGGGCAACTAGCTATAAATGTTAACCACAGGCTGAAAGGATCAAAACCAGTTCAAGAGCTTTTCTGCTTTGTTTTCTATGCGGTTTTGTGAACTTTTGCTTTCTATTGTAAAGAAAAACTCACAACTCTTTGGATCCAACTGGGTGTAGCCTGGGAAACATTTTCAAAACCTGCAATTCCACCACAATAGCTGCACCCTAGGACAGTTTCTGTAGTCTGAGAAAACAGGAAAAAAATACAAATTGTGGGAATTGCCCAGAGAAAAAACTCAAATGCACCTGTCCATAAAAACAGGAGTCACTGGGCAGCCCTGCCTCCAGGAGTGGTTTACCTACAGCTCACTGTCCTCAGCATTTTCATTACAAAGAGATAAATGGAGGGAACAGGATAAAAAGAGCAGTGCCATCTGAATCAACTGCTAGCAGCTCTATCAGAAACCCGTGAGATGTTTATGACCCAAATATTCATCTACCAACTCAAATCTCTTGAAAGCAAATCGTGCCTGAGATGAGGTTCATTTAAAAAAAAAAAAAATACACACACACACACACACACAAACCCTTTCTCTGACTCAGAACAAGCAACTGATAAATAAATGCTAGTTCAAGTCACAGTAAGTACATATCAGAAATAATGCACTTAGAAAAACACCCAGGACTTAATCATAGAGATGTCTGAGATATTGGGGTCTAATAACTAGTTATACCATTTATTTTACAGAATTTAAAAAGATGTTGCTTACCAAGTTGGCCTGTTCCTCTGTCCTGTTGGCAGTCTGTAGAAAAATCAAATACTTCCTCAAACATTTTATTCCGCTGGTTTAGTGTTTGTGGGTGGACTGGGGAAGCTCTTCTACGCCACCTACTGAATCCCACTGAAATTACATGACACAGTCAGTGTAAACCTATTTTCTCCTATTCATGTGTAGAAATGGTCTGTGAATCCACAGACCAGCAATAAGATAGAATCACCTCTCTGTGGGCCCCCTTTCCTACAATCAGTTCACTAGTATCTACACTAACAAAGTGAAGGAGGCGGTAAATAATAATCCACCGATGATTTTATTCAGCTCAGTTCAGTCACTCAGTCATGTCCGACTCTTTGCGACCCCACGGACTGCAGCATGCCGGACCTCCCTGTTCATCACCAACTTCCGGAGTTTACTCAGACTCACGTCCATTTAGTCAGTGATGCCTTATTTGCTGAATTCAAAATGCTTATCGTCACCATGCTGATGGACGTAGGGGTAGAGGTATTTCAAGTGTTTTACTTCTAACTCTTCAATCAGGCCACTATTAAAAGTGCCTGAAGGCGGAAAGAAGCAGCGGTCAAGGTCAAAGCTTTGTTAAAATTCATAAGGGGAAAAAAAATCTCTCATGGGCTTTTACAGAATGGATGCTAATCATGTCTTTTCTGACAAATTGGGTTGCAAAAATCTGGTGCTCAAATTTTTCAGCTTTCTTCAAAAATTGATTTTTTAAATCTCTATGCGGAAAATAGGCTAGCTAACAATCTCTTTTCTCCAATAAAGCTTTATGTGGTTCCTTGTTGTTGGCATGCTCAAGGAATCCAACCTGATAGCTCCACTCTGGTCTTTTAAAACAACAACAGTAACAAAATAACAAGAGGGCAAATAGAGCTGAGAAATGCTAGCTTTCTTCCTCTGAACTTGTACTCAGCTTGGTGCTACCAGATGTCAACATCTTGAGGTTGCAAGCTGGTTGCAATTCTTGCTGGAATCAGCTTTTCTACCACAGGGAACAAGGCCAGCTTCCCTAAACTAAGAACCTTGAGGTGCTTTTTGACTTGTACTATTTGAGTGAACTCTGGGAGCTGGTGATGGACAGGGAGACCTGGCTTGCTGCGATTCATGGGGTCACAAAGAGTCGGACACGACTGATCGACTGAACTTAACTGAACTGATTCTGTCTCTCTCTCGGCTTCCTCCTATCCCCTCACAATCTGTTCAAGAAGGGAGGTGTACCTATAAATATATTTCTGTGACTGAAGGAATGAACCTCCTTCTCCCTCCACTCTTACCATTACTTCCCCCAGACCTATAACTGGAGATAGGCGTGCTCTTTGATGAACAATTCAGTTTCTGGCTCCCTAAAGACATTTGACGTTGTTAACTAGATCTAGAAAGTGACACCCAGGAGAGAGGTCACAGGGCACTTTAGCACTCAGAAAGCCCTGTGTTTCCCTGCAAGCGCATCCCCACTCTGAGCTGCTCGCTTGCCTCTTTTTATTCTCCCTGTTATCCAGTAGGTTTGTACCCATGCTTGTGCTCAGTCGCTCGGTCGTGTTCGACTCTGCAACACGTGGACAGTAGCCAGCCAGGCTCCTCTGTCCATGGGATTTCCCAGGCAAGAATATCAGAGTGGGTTGCCATTCCCTTCTCCAGGGGATCTTCCCCATCCAGAGACTGAACCCAAGTTTCTTGAGTCTCCTGTACTGGTAGGTGGATTCTTTACCACTGCACCAGTCAGCAGTGGACAAACACACTTGTAATCATGTACACCCAGGCATTGAAATATCCACCTCTTCTAAGGAATAACTTTAATTCTCAAAGAAGATACCTCTTTTAAATTTTAAAAATATTTTACTTAACCCAAAATATCAAAAATATCATTTAAAATGCCACAATATATAACATTATTAATATCTTATATATATTTTTCATTCTAAGTTTTCAAAATCCAGTGTGTATGGGACTTCCCTGGTGGTCCAGTGGGTAAGACTCAATGCTCTTAATGCAGAGGGCCTGGGTTCGATCCCTGGTCAGAGAACTAGATCCCACGTGCCACAACTAAGACTTGATACAGCCAAACTAATTAATTAACTAATTTTTAAAAATTCAGTGTGTGTTCTAAATTTACAGCACATCTCATCTGGACTACCTACGTTTCAGGTGTTCATGGTCAAATGTGGCTAGTGGCTACCATACTGGATGGCTTGAGTCTAGGTGGATTTATCATAACCATGCAAATAAGTACAAGCCTAAGTCGAGTCAACAGAAACTCTAAGAGCTAACTCAACATAGAGGTTTTGTATCTGAGACTCTAGGCACCTCTTTGCTTCTCTCAACAGCAGTTTTTGCCCACTCTTAATTCCATACCCAGGTGTTTCTTTTCGGATCCATGGCAATGTAAACATTCTGCCAATTAGATGTGACCTGTACTGTTGTTTTTTTTTTTTTTAACAAAAACGTTATTAAGATATAATTCATATACCATAAAAATTTCACTGATTTGAAGTGAACAATTCAATGACTTAAGGTAAAGTCACACAATTGTGCAACTGAAAGGTTGTTGTTGAATCACGACGCCGGGATTCTCGGCCCCCTGAGGAAAAGAATTCAATCCGGGGCCAGAGACGAGGCTTGACCACTCAGAGCTTTTGTGTAATAAAGTTTTATTAAAGTATAAAGGAGATAGAGAAAGCTTCTGACATAGGCATTAGAAGGGGGCAGAAAGAGTACCCCCTTGTTAGTGTTAGCAATGAAGTTATATACTCTCCAGTGAATCCAAAGAATGTCTGGAGGTTGTAAAGACCTTACCAGACCTGCTGCTGCTAAGTCACTCCAGTCATGTCCGACTCTGTGCGACCCCATAGACGGCAGCCCACCAGCCTCCCCTGTCCCTGGGATTCTCCAGGCAAGAACACTGGAGTGGGTTGCCATTTCCTTCTCCAATGCAGGAAAGTGAAAGGTCAAAGTGAAGTCGCTCAGTCGTGTCCGACCCTCAGCGACCCCATGGACTGCAGCCCACCAGGCTCCTCCGTCCATGGGATTTTCCAGGCAGGAGTACTGGAGTGGGGTGCCATTGCCTTCTCCTATCGCCAGACCTACTCCCATAATTTACATTTTAAGATAACAGAATTAGCCAGAAGGTTTAATCCAGAGACCGTCCTCAGGCAGAATATATTATTGTTATATAATCCTTGTAAAGAGCAGGTCTGCTCCCATAATTTACAGAATTAGCCAGAAGGTTTAATCCAGAGACTGTCCTCAGGCAGAATACATTATTGTTATATAATCCTAAGGAATGTAGAGAAGAAAAAAAGTTTGTCCTTTCTTCCTCCTTGAGAGTTCCAGACCCCTCTCTCCTTGGGGACCCCTAGACTTCTTATCAACCTGCCTAGGAAATGACTCTCTCACAACCATTACCACAACCAAACTTTTTCAACACCCTGCAAAGAGCCACACCCCTTAGCTGTCAATTTCCAATGCCCCATTTGCCTCAGACCTAGACAACCACTATAGATTGTACTAATGATCTCTATAGATTTGCCTGAGTATTTCATATAAATGGAACCATGTAAAATGTGGTTATTTGTGCTTTTTCCCACTTAGCTTAATGTTTTCAAGATTTGTCCATGTTGCAGCATGTATCGAGTTTCATTCTTTTGTTGCTAATTAACTTTTCATTGTATGGGTATCAGTCCAGTTCAGTTCAGTTCAGTCACTCAGTCGTGTCTGACTCTTTGCGACCCCATGAATCGCAGCACGCCAGGCTTCCCTGTCCATCACCAACTCCCGGAGTTCACTCAGACTCAAGTCCATCGAGTCCGTGATGCCATCCAGCCATCTCATCCTCGGTCGTCCCCTTCTCCTCCTGCCCCCAATCCCTCCCAGCATCAGAGTCTTTTCCAATGAGTCAACTCTTCGCATGAGGTGTCCAAAGTACTGGAGCTTCAGCTTTAGCATCATTCCTTCCAAAGAAATCCCAGGGTTGATCTCCTTCAGAATGGACTGGTTGGATCTCCTTGCACTCCTTTTATTTATCCATTCATCAGCGAATGGATATTTGTGTTGTTTACACTTATGGCTGTTACGAATATATAAAAATTCATGTACAAGTTTTGGGGAGACATTCTCTCTTGGGTATATATTTAGATATTTAAGCGTGAAATTCTACCTTGTATGTAAATATGTTTAGCCTTTTGAGGAGTTCCAGGCTAGCCACATCATTTATCTTTCCACCAACATTGTATAAGAGCTCCAATTTCTCCACATTCTTGCTAACACTTGTTATCATCTGACTTTTACTATAGTCTTCTTATGAATGAACTGGTATCTCATTATGGTTTTAATTTGCACTTCCTTGATAACTAATGATGTTGAACATCTTTTCATGTGTAAATTAGCTGTTTGTATATCTTCTTTGCAACCTTGCTGAACTTATTAGTTCTACTAGTTTTCCAGCGGATTCCTAAGTAGTATTTTCTATAATTAAGATCACGTCACTTGCAGAATGTCATCTTCTTCCTTTCCAAGATGGATACTTTTTATAACACGTTCTTGTCTAATGGGATTCCCTGGTGGCTCAGATGGTAAAGAATCCACCTGCAATGTGGGAGACGTGGGTTTGATCCCTGGGTTAGGAAGATTCCTCTGGAGAAGGGCATGGCTACCCACTCCAGTATTTTTGCTTGGAGAATTCCATGGACTGAGGAGCCTGGTGGGCTACAGTCCATGGGGTCACAAAGAATCGGACACGACTGAGTGACTTTCACTTTGACTTTTGTCTAACTACCTCAGCTAGCACTCCCAATACAGAAGTGATGAGAGGTCTGATGCCGAGGTTCTGAACCATGAGAGCAGGTTCCGAATATCAGGGAAGAGTTTTGAGAACCATTAAGTATGAGGTTAGCTATGAGTTTTCCACCTATGCTTTTATTTTTTTAAACACCAAAACCATTTTGTATTAGGGTACACCCCATAAACAGTGTTGTAATAGTTTCAGGTGAACAGTGAAGGGACTCAGCCATACATATACATGTATCCATTCTCCCCCAAAACCCCCCCTTGCATTCAGGCTGGCACATAACATTGAGCAGAGTTCCATGTGCTATACAATAGGTTTTTATTGGTTATCCATTTTAAATATAGCAGTGTGTACATGACCTTCCCAAAATCCTTAACCATTCCTTCCCCCCGCCCTCCACCACCGCCCCACCCCTCAACCCAGCCCTGGCAACCATGAGTTAATTTTCTAAGTCTGTGAGTCACTTTCTGTTTTATAAGTTCTTTTGTATCATTCCTTATCAGATGGTGGAATTTCCCATCCATTTCTAGTTTGTGAGTACTTTTTTCAGGAAGAGGTAGAAAGTACGGTTTATTTTTCTGTATTACTATTATTTTTTGGCTGCTCTTGGTCTTCATTGCTGCAAGCGGGCTTTCTTGCGTCGCGGCCAGCAGAGGCTACTCTTGCGTGGTATGCTTTGCAGTGCTTTCTCTTGTGGAGCATGGGATCTAGAGCACAGGCTCAGGAGTTGTGGTGTGCGAGTTAGTTGCTCTGTGGCATGTGGAATCTTCCCACACCAGGGATCAGACGCATGTCTCTTGCATTGGCAGGTGGATTCCCACCAGGGAAATCTCCAGAGTATGGTCTCTCACTCAGCAAGGAAGAAAACTAGTTTGAGGGATGCCTTTCCCAGCAGAGTCAATACAGTTGACCCTGAACAAAACAGGTTTTAGAGAGCCTAATCTGATTATAACTTTACAGTTGGCCCTTTGTAACTGCAGTTCCTCATCCTTGGATTCAACCAACCGCAAACAGTGTGGTACTATAGTACTTTTTTTTTTTAATCTTTAAGTGGACCAGTGCTGTTCAAACTTATCTTGTTCAAGGGTCAGCTGTACTCACAGCTGTGTTTCATTCCTTCCATCCCTCCCTCCAGATTTTTCCAACAGAAAGGAAAATTTCTCTCTCCCATCTGACCCTAGAGTTCAAATTGTGCCCCATGAAGCTGGCTGGGAATGAAAAATGGCATCAATTAGACATCTGGCATTGAATTAATTCCCCCTTAACTAGTTAAAAATTTCCAGCAATTTAAGCTGCCACCTGAGTAAATCTTAGACCAAGGCCAATCTGTCTCCAGCTACCGACCTGAATGTTTGGCTTCATGAAACGTTGATAAGCACCTTTGTACGCAGTCTTGGTCCAAGTGTTTCATTGTCACCTTAAGATAAATTCCTGGAAAGAGTGAGTAAATGTCTTGGATGGCTTTTTATGTTTACTGACAGTTTCTGTCAGTTTTGTGAATTACTTGTTCGCATCACTGCATACGTCTATATCAGGTTTATGTTTCTCTACTTAATTACACATTCTCGTTTATGTTACTGACACTCACTCTCTGTCAAACATTTTGTAAACATCTTCCCTCATTTTTTATCTTTTTATCTCATAATTTTTCAAACCAACAAATAAGTACCTTTTTATATAAACAAGTAAGTTGACTTTCTCTTTGCTATTACTGACAGTTAGTTGTGTGCTGGTGAATCAGGTTGACTTCCCAGGTGGCTCAGTGGTAAAGAATCCATCTGCCAAGCAGGAGACATGGATTCAATCCCTGGGTTGGGCAGACTCCCTGGAAAAGGAAACAGCAACCCACTCCAGTATTCTTGCCTGGGAAAGCCCATGGACAGAGGAGCCTGGCAGGCTACAGCCCACAAGGTTGCAAGAGTCGGGTGTGACTTGGTAACTAAGCAACAACAACCTAGGGTAAACCATGCTACAAAAAACAAAAAGCCTCATTATCTTTTAGCATTTGCCAATACCTATGGTTCAAGTATTTCCACTATAGCTGATTTCTAGCTGCCAACTGACCTGCTTGCAAAAGTCCTTAATATTTAACCACTGGTTCTCACAAGTCTTTATAATCAGCTCCATCAGACTACTACTACATTTTGCTTTTAGGTTAAAAGAGTTCTTCATAACAAGGTCAAATAAATATATGTGTATGTGTTCTTCTCAAGGGCTTCCCAGGTGGCTCAGTGGTAAAGAATCTGCTTGTCAATGCAGGAGACATGGATTTGATCCTTGATCAGAAAGATCCCCTGAAGGAGAAAATGGCAACCCACTCCAGTATTCTTGCCTGGGAAATCCCATGGACAGAGAAGCATGGCAGGCTGCAGTCCATGGGGTTGCAAGAGTCGGACATGACTCAGCAACTAAGCATGCACGTACGTTCTTCTCAAAGGTCATTTTTTAGTTAATTTAATGTTCTATTATCCAAGAAACGTGTTTACTGAAGAAAACTCAATAAATACAAATAAATAAAGATAAAAATTCAAATCAATAGTAATCTTACTGGATAGAGATATAATACATCACTATCATTTTTGTAGCAAACATGCAGACTTTTTAATATTTATATAAACATGCTTTAAGTGCTTGATGCCAGTAATTAAATTGCTAGGCAGTAAATTTGTGCAGTTTAGACACATACACACACACATTCCTCAGATGGCACTGGACCAAGTATTCTGATTTGTAATCTCTTAATGTGGGAGACCTGGGTTAGATCCCTGTGTTGGGAAGATCCCCTGGAGAAGGGAAAGGCTACCTACTCCAGGATTCTGGTCTGGGGAATTCCAGTACTCTGGCCTGGGTCACAAAGAGTCAGACACAACTGAGTGACTTTCACTTTCCTTTTTCTTAATTAAACCAGCTGGTTCTACAGAGTATGGTGTAGGGTATAGACTAGAAGTTTTCCTATGACTTGGGTCCAAAACCAAGGACTAGGAAGTGTAATTTACCCCCTATTCTATGGAGAGCTGCCAACCACTGGGGCAAGCACTTCCTGAAGCAGTGCAGATAGTGCAAACCCCACCTCCTCGCCATCCTCACACTTTGCCCAGGCACACATGCATACAGGGGAGGCAGTGAGAGGGTCAGCAGCACTGAGATATCTATTTGTGATGTGACGCTGCACCCTATGATATGGGGAAAGGAGATGAGCTTAAATGGAATTGGAGATTGAAAACGCTAAGCTACATTGCATTGTTAATACCTCAAAAGGACTGAAGAGGTCAGAAATCTGCTCACAAAAACTACTTCATACTTAGACTTGACTGTTGAGACTCCTTATAAACTAACTATAACTAGAAATCCCCAAAAAGTCCCTGTGGCTTTAGAAATCCCTTGAAGTCCCTTTCACTGCCTATAATTTATTCTCATTCTCTTCTAATCAAACCAATCTTCAGAAATCTAGAAGAAACTGACTTCCTCTTTTCCCAGTGTGTGGGTTTTTCTTTTTTCTTTGCTATATTCTCATTCTCACTAGGGCTTCCCTGTTGGCTCAGATGGTAAACAATCCGTCTGCAATGTGGGAGACCTGGGTTAAATCCCAGGGTTGGGAAGATCCGCTGGAAGACAGCATGGCAACCCACTCCAGTATTCCTGCCTAGAGAATCCCCATGGACAGAGGAGCCTGGCAGGTTGCAGCTCATGGGGTTGCAAAGAGTTGGACATGACTGAGCATCATCAGAGCATTCTTCTCCGTTTATATCGCAGTCATCCTAGTCATGTCTCTTAACCATGCTCTTACACCCCTCCATCCCATTCTCTCTGCCAATCTCTCCCTTTCCTGGACTTCAGAACTGTGAGAAATACACTACTGTTGTTTAAGCCACCCAGGCTGTGGTGTGTGGCAGGGCAGTCCTACCAGACCCATACACCATTCCTCTCAATGATGGTCACAAGTCAGGCAGTACCCCTCCCCTCCTTCACCCCGTTCCTCATTCCCATCCTCACAGCAGGTCCTGACAAGGGGCTCAACTTTTATTATAACTGCAAGGGGAGGTCATTAGAATTTTTTTAAGCAGGGGCATGGCTTAAAATAACTTCTATTTTAAGAACAATTCCTCTGATTGCTGTTTGGAGAAAGTATGAGGCAAGAGTAAAAAGCAGGGAGGCCAGTTAGGTTACTGTAGTCATACAGGTGAGAGATATTGGTGGCTTAGTCAAGACAGACATCCGGAAGTCAAGAAGAAATCCAAAGCCATCTCCCTACAGGTCTAGAACCTCTACTTAATGACTCTTTAATTACCATTTTTAATCCAAGCCTCTGAAGATGGGTAACATGAGTTGATAGTTACTGGCCTCTTTCTGCTATTTTTTAGTAAGTCCAACCTGGCTCTATCTAATATCTATTTAAAATGTGGTGATATTTACCACATTTTTGCAGTTTTGAGGCATTAACCAAAATTCTAATACAACCAGAAACTCCTATTCAATAATCAGTTATAAATAATTTTGGCTCTGAATTTCCTTGGCAAGCAGGAATCATGTCTTTAGCCTCAACAGCCTATAATATATATATATTTATATATAGTTGTTGCTTATTCACTAGTCACATCTGACTCTGCAATCCCATAGACTGTAGCCCACCAGTCTCCTCTGTCCATGGGATTTTCCAGGTAAGAAGACCAGAGCAGGTTGCCATTTCCTTCTCCAGGGGATCTTCCCAACCCAGGGATTGAACTTGCATATCCTGCTTGGCAGGCGAAATGTTAACCACTGAGCCACCTGGGAAGCCCCATATATATGTGTGTGTAAAATGTCATAAGTTGCCACTGATTAATTCTGTGTTTGTATAGCAAGGTCAAACATTTTGTAGAGTATTACTAGATGTGAAGATAAAAGGGTCTTTAATTTCTGTATCTGGTCTATTTTTTCCCAAAGTAGAGCAGGATGACAGAACTGACCCCAAGGCTGATGAAGAGCCACAGGACTCTCCAAGCACCATTGCATACAGTTCTGAGGCTGACTTTTTCCTTGTGGCCAGCAAGTCTCATAGACTCCTGCTCACACAAAATCCACTTGGGAAAGGAGAGAGAGGGGAAAGGTCCTTGAATGACTGAGCATTCATTTGACAGAGACTGTTTCAATTTGAAACAGAATGGTTAAACCAGAGAGACTGAGTACCTGTCATCAGCAAGTCTGAGCACTAGCTCAATCCCCAGCTTGGTTTCCAGTTGAGCTGAAACATGGTTTTCAGTAAGTCTTCCCTGCATTCATGGAAATAATGGAGGCAGCATCCAGAAATAATTTGAAACCAGTGTCCATCAGAATCCAAGTGAATGATGGTTTCTTAAATTGGATTTCAGATGTTTTATTTTTTTTTAACCTTTCACATCATCATTTTCAGTGACTAGTCTTAATTTAACATTAAAAGCAGCTCTAATATTAGCCCAAAAGAGTCCATGCTTGCCCTTCTCCTTGGGCCATTCCAAATAAGTTCTCTGTGCCATGAGAGCTCTTAGCTTGTGATATCTATCAGGAATGGTGTTCTGTGGAATGGGTTCCAGCAAGATCAGGATTAAGTTATCAGATCCTTCATGGAAGAGATTGTGGTGGGCAAAGTAGAGTTCATAATGGCACCACTCACTCTGGACAAAGTTGGGAGACAAGACAAAAATGGACTTGTAACTTTTCTCAATGCAGTTGATGATATTTTCCACGATGCTCTTGCCAGCAACAAAGTTTCTCTCATGGAGACAAATTCTTATATCTTCTTTTTCTAGACAAGGTACCAGTTCATTCTTCACCCAGGCAGAGTCATGTTCACTGTATGAAATAAAAGCATGGAACTGGAGAGTTCTTTGGCGTTCTTCCAAGGGTACATTCCTGGCCCTGCGCCGGGTCTGGGTCCACTGACACACCATCCTGAGGTACCAGGGCAGATCCAGGTAGATACAGAGGACAGTCACAGCAACAGCCAGCACCAGCCCAGGGACCACAATGGTGACAATCAGCAGGGCTGTGTTGCAGGATAGCTCAGATACGTGGAAGTCCTTTAGAGGGGTTCCCTTGTAGCTTTCTGGATAGTCACACTTATAAGACTCAGGCCAGCCCTCTACCACGTCACTTGATACTTGGCTTACACTTTGGATAAACTCTCTTAGCTCACAGGAACATTGGAATGGATTGTTCCCTGCTCTGAGGGACCTAATCTTCTGGCAGCTCTGGAAGAAATCAGCTGATGGATTGGAAATTGAATTATAGTCAATGATCAGTATGGAAAGGCTGCTAAGGATACCACATCCAGGAAGGTGGGCTAAAGAATTGGAAGCAAGGTTGAGTTCTTGCAAAGTTTCTAGACCAGTGACATCTTTAGGGATGCTCCTTATTCTGTTATTGTGAAGATCAAGAACCTTGATCCGAGGAGGTAAACATCTGAAAACAGAGTCAGTGAGGGCATTTGAAGATAAATTTAACACCACTATACTCCCAACCCAAGTGCAATTTCCATTACGTCTGTCATATTCCAAAGAATTCCAGCTAACATCCAGTGTTTCCAAAGAAAGCATACCCTTAGTCATGAGACTTGTTTTGAAAAGGTCTTTTAATTCATTCTTTTGTAAAATAAGTGTCTCCAATCTAGTTAAAGTGTCACAATTTTGAAAGACACTATCTGTTAAAGCATTCTGGGTAAAGTTCAAAAACTTAAATGTGCTTGGTTCCTGAGGACAAAGCATGTGTATAAAGGGTGTGTCTGATATGGTTAACATCGGAATGTTCATCTCAGAAAACACTGTGTATAATGCTGTCTGTGAAAAAATAAAAACTTTGTTTGTAACATATTCTATTTTCAATGCCTTCAATGTCGTTTTATAATAAGTAAAAACTTCTTCATCAATGCTTTCAACTATTGTTAAATTGTAAATATTGAGATATTCTACAGGTTTAGGCCAAAGGAACTGAAAAACTTTAACCAAACATTTCCAAGTTGTTTCCATATGGTTGAGGGTAAAATTTAATAAGCTTGGTCTTCCAGTGAGTCCTGATAAAAATTTAAGTAAAACTTGACAATTGCCATCATTCACTTTAATATTAGTCAGTTGTAAGCACCCTAAACTATTCACTGATATCTTCACTTGGACAGAGAAAAAGCTATTTGGGTGAAAAACAAGGTGAAGTTTCTTTGTATTCAGAATTTGAAGACTTTCTTTCTTATTTTCTTTCATATAATAATCTTCCAAATCCAGAAGGATGCAACTTAGGTGCAAGTGAGCAACAGGTAGTAGATCTAATTGTTTTAACTTTGTAGCACTTAATCCTAAGAAATTCAGCTGGGTCAAGTTGCCAAATTCCTTACAGATGGGCAGGGCATCGAAGTCATTGAATGAGAGGTCTAAATGCTTGAGACTCGTGGTGATTGGATGGCAGGATATCTTCTGCAACTGATTGTGAGATAAATCCAAATATTCCAAATCATGGTTGAACTTGAAAATACTAATATCAAGGCCCTGGATTCTATTATGGGAAAGTCTCAGAACTTTCAGCCCTGAGAGAAAGCTGACATCAGACAGGTGAAGCTCAGATATGTTGTTTTGAGACAAGTCTAAGACTTTGGTTTTTGGTGGCAGGTCTTTGGGAACATGAACAAGGCTTCTTTTTGACATGTCTACCACAAATTCACTTTCATCAGAGAACTGGATCATGGTTCCAAATACTAAGGCCACAATGTAAACAAAATGACAGCTTCTGATAGGAGATTCTTTGTCTTTGATCATAGCGTTGAAGTGACTATCTCCCGGAGGGTTGCTGCTGATCTTCAGAACATCCTGATGTGCATCCAATTCTAGAAATATAATATAGGTTAAGATGTATAAACATTGCCTGATTACTCTCAATCCTCAGCTTACTAAACATGAAATCTCAACGAGTTCTTCATTTACTATCAGGATCATTTCTGATTCCATAATTTAATGTGCCTTTTTTTTTTCCAGTTATGCAAGTTGCTGGTGCCAGGAAAGGCAATGAAGACCTTGTTATCAAAGAACTGTGGTTGTGTGTTCCACTCAGGAGCCTGTCTTTGTTTACTCCAACTCAGAACTTTCTCAGGGCTGAAGCAGCCTCCTGGACAGTGTTTGGAAACCCTAAAGGCATGTACACTACCCACAGCCACCTGGAGCCAGGGACAAGGGATGGGGCAGGCAGCACATATACCAAAACCAGAAAGAAAGAAGCTAGGAAAGAAGATACAGGGGAGTAAAAAGGCTTCAGACAGCTCCATGTACACCAAGCAATGGAGAAGACCACAGACACGTCCAGGTCTGGATGCACGCTCAGAGAAGACCTGAAAAAATCCTAAACTTCCCCTTCTGGTTGACTTTTAGGCTCTGTGCAAGGGGAAAGAAGTAAAGGTTAAGTCAGAGTTGTAAACAGCCTGACAAGCCCTGAAGAAGTGTTTCAACACAGTGCCAATATGCAAAGATCAGGTGTTTTTTTGTTTTGTTCTGTTTCCCCAGATGTTTAAGAAAACCTCTGCCAAATCACTAGCTGACCACTAAGCCAAGGGAACTGAGAATTCAATGGCCACACACAGGAAGGAAAACAGTCTTTACAAAAATAATTTAGAAACATCATTAAACATCGTTCTTCCCTGGTGGTCCAGTGGTTAAGAATCCACCTGCCAATGCAGGGGACAGGAGTTTGATCCTTGGTCTGGGAAGGTCCCACATGCCCCGAGGCACCTAAGCCGGTGTGCCAGAACTTCTGAGCCCGAGTGCCGATACTGCTGAAGCCAGGGCACCTAGAGCCTGTGCTCCTCAACAAGAGAAACTCCCACAATAAGATGCCACAACTAGAGAGCCTATGTGCAGCAAGAAGATCCAGCAGAACCAAAACTAAATAAATAAAAATGTAAAAAAAAAAAAAATCCCCCAAAGAGGGGGCATATAAGTACATATAGCTGATTCACTTTGCTGTACAGCAGAAACTAATACAACATTGTAAAGCAACTATACTCCAAGAAAAAAAAAGATTATTAAACAAACAAATATACCTCACAGCAAGCAGCAACAACAAACCCTAGGAAAGAGGAAAATCTGACTTACCACATTCTAGTATTTCTAGAGTTACCACATTATAATATTCAAACTGTCTGGCTGAAGAAAATAAGCTTGAGGTATGTGGACAAAAAAGAAAGCACTGTCCATCCACAGGGAAAAAAATTAAAAGAACAAACTTAGAGAATGGACACTACCCAACTTCAAGTCTTACATAAAGCTATAGCTATCAAGACAGTGTGGTACTGATAAAAGAATGGACAGACAGATCAATGCTTCAGAGAGACAGCTCAAAAATATACCCACACAAATATAGTCAGCTGATCTTTGACAAAGAAGCAAAGAAAAATCAGTGAAGAAAGGCTAGTCTCTTTAACAAACAGTAATGGAACCACTAGACATTCTACACGCAAAAAGAGAAAAAAAAAAAAGACGGTCTAGCTCAAGATAGATGATAGAGCTAAATGTAAAATACAAAACTATAAAATTTCTAGAAAATAATATAGGGTAAAATCTAGGTGACCATGAATTTGGCAGTGACTTAAGACACAACATCTAAAGCACAATCCATGAAAGAAAAAAATGTTAAATTGGACTTCATTAAAATTAAAATTTTCTGCTTTGCAAAAGACACTATTCAGAACATGAAAAGACAAGCCATAGACTGGGAGAAAATATCTGCAATACACACATCTGATAAAGAACTTGTACCCAAATTAAACGAAGAAAAACTCAACAAAATATAAACAATGCAATTTAAAAATGGGCAAAAGATATTTCACCTAGAAGATATACAAGTGGCAAATAAGGACATGAAAAGGTAGTCAATACCACATATCATCAGGGAACTGAAAATTAAAACACCAGTGAGGAACTACTACATCCCTATTAGAATGGCCAAACAATCCTGAAACAGCACTAAATGTTGGTGAGGATATGGAGCAACAGGGACTTTCATTAACTGTTGAAATTTAAAAAGGCACAGACACTTTGGGAGACAGTCTGACAGTTTTTTTACTTAAAGCGAAACATGGCCTCACCATATGATCACCAGCAATCACACTCCTAGGTATTAACCCAAATGAACTGAAAATCTATGTCCACACAAAAACCTGCAGGTGGATGTTGACTGCTTTATTCATAACTGCCCCCAAACTGAAAGCAACAAGATGTCCTTCAACAAGTAAAAAAGGTAAACAAGCTGTGGTACATCCATCCAATGGATTGTTATTCAGCAACAAAAAGAAATAACCTGTCGAGCCATGGAGGAACCAAAATTCAGACTGCTAAGTGAAAAACTCAATCAGAAAAGGCTACCAACTGTACAATTCCAACTCTCTGACGTTCTGGAAAAGGCAAAACTAAAGAGGCATTAAAGGATCAGTGGTTGACAAGAGTTAGAGGGAGGGATGAATAGGCAGAGCACATTGGATTTTTAGGCCACTGAAACTACGTCCATGTGGTATTATAATGGCGGATATATGATATTATGCATCTGTCAAAACCTATAGGACAATACAACACAAAGATTGAATCCTAATGTAAAGTATCAGTTCAGTTCAGTTCAGTCGCTCAGCCGTGTCCGACTCTTTGCGACCCCATGAATTGCAGCACGCCAGGCCTCCCTGTCCATCACCAACTCCCAGAGTTTACTCAAACTCATGTCCATTGAGTCAGTGATGCCATCCAGCCATCTCATCCTCTGTCATCCCCTTCTCTTCCTGCCTTCAATCTTTCCCAGCATCAGGGTCCTTTCAAATGAGTCAGTTCTTCACATCAGGTGGCCAGAGTATTGGAGTTTCAGCTTCAGGATCAGTCCTTCCAATGAACACCCAGGACTGATCTCCTTTAGGATGGACTGGTTGGATCTCCTTGCAGGCCAAGGGACTCTCAAGAGTCTTCTCCAACTCCACAGTTCAAAAGCATCAATTCTTCGGTACTCAGCTTTCTTTATAGTCCAACTCTCACATCCATACATGACCACTGGAAAAACCATAGCCTTGACTAGACGGACCTTTGTTGGCAAAGTAATGTCTCTGCTTTTCAATATGCTATCTAGGTTGGTCATAACTTTCCTTCCAAGGAGCAAGTGTCTTTTAATTTCATGGCTGCAGTCATCATCTGCAGTGATTTTGGAGCCCCCCAAAATAAAGTCTGACACTGTTTCCACTGTTTCCCCATCTATTTCCCATGAAGTGATGGGATCAGATGCCATGATCTTCGTTTTCTGAATGTTGAGCTTTAAGCCAACTTTTTCACTTTCCTCTTTCACTTTCATCAAGAGGCTTTTTATTTCCTCTTCACTTTCTGCCATAAGGGTGGTGTCATCTGCATATCTGAGGTTATTGATATTTCTCCCGGCAATCTTGATCCAGCTTCTGCTTCTTCCAGCCCAGCATTGGGAAAACCACTAGACCATTCAGGTATGACCTAAATCAAATCCCTTATGATTATACAGTGGAAGTGAGAAATAGATTTAAAGAACTAGATCTGATAGACAGAGTGCCTGATGAACTATGGATGGAGGTTTTTGACATTGTACAGGAGACAGGGATCAAGACCATCTCCATGGAAAAGAAATCCAAAAAAGCAAAATGGCTGTCTGGAAAGGCCTTAAAAATAGCCGTGAGAAGAAGAGAAGTGAAAAGCAAAGGAGAAGAAGAAAAAGATTTCCATTTGAATGCAGAGTTCCAAAGGATAGCAAGAAGAGAGAGAAGAAAACCTTCCTCAGAGATCAATGCAAAGAAATAGAGGAAAACAACATAATGGGAAAGACTAGAGACCTCTTTAGGAAAATTAGAGTTACCAAGGGAACATTTCCTAGAAAGATGGGCTCGATAAAGGACAGAAATGGTATGGACCTAACAGAAGCAGAAGATATTAAGAAGAGGTGGCAAGAATACACAGAAGAACTGTACAAAAAAGATCTTCACGACCAGATAATCACGATGGTGTGATCAATCACCTAGAGCTAGACATCCTGGAATGTGAAGTCAAGTGGGCCTTAGAAACCATCACTATGAACAAAGTAGAGGTGATGGAATTCCAGTTAAGTTATTTCAAATCCTGAAAGATGATGCTGTGAAAGTGCTGCACTCAATATGCCAACAAATTTGGAAAACTCAGCAGTGGCCACAGGACTGGCTGGAAAAGGTCAGTTTTCATTCCAATCCCAAAAAAGGCAATGGCAAAGAATGCTCAAACTACCACACAATTGCACTCATCTCACACGCTTGGTAAAGTAATGCTCAAATGTAAAGTATCAGTTCAGTTCAGCCGCTCAGTCATGTCCGACTCTTTGCGACCCCAAGAATCACAGCACACCAGGCCTCCCTGTCCACCACCAACTCCCGGAGTTCACTCAAACTCACGTCCATCGAGTTGGTGATGCCATCCAGCCATCTCATCCTCTGTCATCCCCTTCTCCTCCTGTCCCCAATCCCTCCCAGCATCAGAGTCTTTTCCAATGAGTCAACTCTTCGCATGAGGTGGCCAAAGTATTGGAGTTTCAGCTTTAGCATCAGTCCTTCCAATGAACACCCAGGACTGATCTCCTTTAGGATGGACTGGTTGGATCTCCTTGCAGTCCAAGGGACTCTCAAGAGTCTTCTCCAACATCACAGTTCAAAAGAATCAATTCTTCAGTGCTCAGCTTTCTTCATAGTCCCACTCTCACATCCATACATGACCACTGGAAAAACCATAGCCTTGACTAGACAGACCTTAGTCGGCAAAGTAATGTCTCTGCTTTTTAATATGCTATCTAGGTTACAGATGTTAGTTAATAATATATCAATATCAGTTCATCAATTATAATAAATATACCACTAATGCAAAATGCTGTAATAGGGAAAATTGTGTCAAGTGAAAAAAGAGACATTTGGGAATTCTCTAACCTATTTACTCAAATTTTCTATAAACCAAAAACTGCTCTAAAAAATAAAGTCCATTAATTTAAAAAAAAGGAGAAGAAAAGAAGTCAATAGAAACTGTCCCTGAAGAAGCACATGTACTGATTTGCTTGACAAAGTCTTTAAATCATTTGTCTTAAAAGTTAACTACATGACCATGGTCTGTTTTCACTGGACTCAGAATACTTTATTTCTCTTTCAAAGGACAGTCCTCTTATCCCCTCAAAATGTTTTACTGGTCAGTTTAATCATCTAAAATTATTCAAAAGGGTAAACAAGGAGCTACTGTCAGAAACTACAGACATTCTTGAGTCTACATCAGTATTCAATTTGGTACTACTTCAGCCATCTGCTGCAACCAGTGAAACCACCCCTGCCCATGGGTGAAGGGTTAACAAATCCATTTCTCTCCTTATTCATGGACTAATCTGATCTCTTTTCTGAAAACCTGAAACATGGGGAATGTCAGCTGTGTTCTCAGAAAAAAGCACTTCTGGTAAAGATGACTGTTTAAGGGACTCCCCTGGTGGTCCAGGGTATAAAACCCTATACTCCCAATGCAGGGGGCACAGGTTCAATACCTGGTCATGGAACTAAGATCCCACATACCACACCTGACGTGCCACAACAAAGACTCAGCATGGCCAATGCAAGTAATTTAAAAAATATGACCACTGAATAGTAAATAGCATCCAGGCTGAAAGAACTGTGTGTGAACTATAAATACCATGTAGGAAGCCTGAGCTCTATTTCCTCTCCTGTATCTTTCTTAGTAAAGTGGGACCAAGTGTTGCCTGGGCTTCCCAGGTGGCACTAGTGGTTAAGAACCCACCTGCCAATGCAGGAAATGTAAGAGATACAGGTTCCATCCCTGGGTGTGGTAATGCCCTGGAGAAGGAAATGGCAACCCATTCCAGTATTCTTGCCTAGAAAATCCCAGGAACAGAAAAGCCTGAAAGGTTACAGTCCATAAGGTCACAAAGAGTTGGACATGACTGAATCGATGGAGCATGCACGCAAGTGTGGCCTATTGGAGTTTGTGCATCTGAATTTTGAGATGAGCCTGAGAGGTCCTCTGGGTGAGTGTTGCAGATCCATGCCAACAGTGGGCAAGATCTTCAGATCCTCAACTCAATTTGGCTAAAGTAATCTGAAATGAAAAGGATGGGGAGGAAGGTGGTTGACAAGTCTCTGAGGGCTGATTGGAAGGCCCATCCACCAGCAGCTTGACCCCTATATGTCTATGGCATATGACAGGGGGTGAATCCTTTTATGAGGGTAGATGAAAATGTGAGAAATGAGAGTTGGACCATAAAGAAGACTGAGCACTGAAGAACTGATGCTTTCTAATTGTGGTGGTGGAGAAGACTCTTGAAAGTCCCTTGGACTTTAAGGAGATCAAACCAGTCAATCCTAAAGGAAATCAACCCTGAATAGTCATTGGAACAATTTATGCTGAAGCTGAAGCTCCAATACTTTGGCCACCTGATGCGAAGAGCTGACTCATTGGAAAAGACCCTAATGCTGGGAAAGATTGAAGGCCAGAAGAGAAGGGGATGACAAAGGATAATATGGTTAGATAGCATCACCAACTCAAAGGATGTGAATTTGAACAAATTCCAAGAGATAGTAGAGGACAGAGGAGCCTGGTGTACTGAAGTCTATGAGGTCCCCAAGAGTCAGCCATGACTTAGTGGCTGAACAACAACAGATGAAGATAGAAATGAGGCCATGTTTATGTTACAAGAAAGAACTACTTACACTCTCTAACTCCATGAACTAGACTTCACAAAAACTAGCTGTAGCTGGCCTGGCAGAGATAAAGCTACACTGTGTGGAGCCATTTGAGAAGATACAGTTAATACAGGCCAGCCTGGCATTGATGACTAGCTGAGGGGTGGAGGCAGGTGCACCAGCCCACAGACCCCCTGACTGCAACTGAGACAGAGGCGTGACACCGAAGGTCAAGCAAGAAGCCAATCCCAGCAATTCAGACACACTCACGAGTCTGTGCCACTCCAGCTCTGATCTGCACAGAAAAATACCTATGGGCACCCACAGGGAATAAGAGTTGGCCAGGACAGACCAGGACTCACAGCCACCTACCTCCCACAGCAGCATCCTGAGAAAAGTGGTGGCAGTTGTGATGGTCACAGAGCAGCCTCCTACAGCTACACTAGAATGCCCACACCTGCCTGGAACCACCTACAGGCAGAGGCTAGCAGTGCCTTCACAGACCCACAAGGGGCAGCTGATATAACACACACACTCTGCTCTTTCCATTCACAGGAAAATGTTTTTAGTTATAGAATCTTATTTTCAGACATAATTCCCATACAAATGGGTATGGGTTTTTCCAATTCACATTAGACCAGAAGCACCAAATTCAGAGAGGCAGGATTTGGCACTTGATAATCTGGAATCATTTCAAATCCTGAAAGATGATGCTGTGAAAGTGCTGCACTCAATACGCCAGCAAATTTGGAAAACTCAGCAGTGGCCACAGGACTGGAAAAGGTCACTTTTCATCCCAATCCCAAAGAAAGGCAATGGCAAAGAATGCTCAAACTACCGCACAATTGCACTCATCTCACATGCTAGTAAAGTAATGCTCAAAATTCTCCAAGCCAGGCTTTAGCAATACGTGAACCGTGAAGTTTCAGATGTTCAAGCTGGTTTTAGAAAAGGCAGAGGAACCAGAGATCAAAATGCCAACATCCGCTGGATCATCGAAAAAGCAAGAGAGTTTCAGAAAAACATCTATTTCTGCTTTATTGACTAGGCCAAAGCCTTTGACTGTGTGGATCACAATAAACTGTGGAAAATTCTGAAAGAGATGGGAATACCAGACCACCTGACCTGCCTCTTGAGAAACCTATATGCAGGTCAGGAAGCAACAGTTAGAACTGGACATGGAACAACAGACTGGTTCCATATAGGAAAAGGAGTACGTCAAGGCTGTATACTGTCACCCTGCTTATTTAACTTCTATGCAGAGTACATCATGAGAAATGCTGGGCTGGAAGAAGCACAAGCTGGAATCAAGATTGCCGGGAGAAATATCAATAACCTCAGATATGCAGATGACACCACCCTTATGGCAGAAAGTGAAGAGGAAATAAAAAGCCTCTTAATGAAAGTGAAAGAGGAGAGTGAAAAAGTTGGCTTAAAGCTCAACATTCAGAAAACGAAGATCATGGCATCTGGTCCCATCACTTCATGGGAAATAGATGGGGAAACAGTGGAAACAGTGTCAGACTTTATTTTGGGGGACTCTAAAATCACTGCAGATGATGACTGCAGCCATGAAATTAAAAGACACTTACTCCTTGGAAGAAAAGTTATGACCAACCTAGATAGCATATTCAAAAGCAGAGACATTACTTTGCCAACAAAGGTCCGTCTAGTCAAGGCTATGGTTTTTCCAGTGGTCATGTATGGATGTGAGAGTTGGACTATAAAGAAAGCTGAGCGCCGAAGAATTGATGCTTTTGAACTGTGGAGTTGGAGAAGACTCTTGAGAGTCCCTTGGCCTGCAAGGAGATCCAACCAGTCCATCCTAAAGGAAATCAGCCCTGGGTATTCTTTGGAAGGAATGATGCTAAAGCTGAAACTCCAGTACTTTGGCCACCTCATGCGAAGAGTTGACTTACTGGAAAAGACTCTGATGCTGGGAGGGATTGGGGGCAGGAGGAGAAAGGGACGACAGAGGATGAGATGGCTGGATGGCATCACTGACTCGATGGATGTGAGTCTGAGTGAACTCCAGGAGTTGGTGATGGACAGGGAGGCCTGGCGTGCTGCGATTCATGGGGTCGTAAAGAGTCGGAGATGACTAAGCGACTGAACTGAACTGAACTGAATCTGGAATCATCAAATTCCTACAGTTGACATGCTGATAAAACAGGAGATGATAGAGAAATGTTAAAAAGTATATTGAAGGAATCAGAAGGCACGTTAGAATAAAGTGGGTGCATATAAAAGAGAACAGTCTTCCCAGGGCCCAGAAAGTCTCACCCTACTCCAGTGGATGACAGACATTGCCTCTCAAGACAACAATGCAGAGTGAATGAGAAAAGATGACCTGGTTGAGAAGAGGCAGGTGTATGACCCCATGGACTCAATATTTGCTACCAGGACAAGGGGCTAGAACTTCAAAGCTTCCTCAAATCCCATTTAGGGTCTGATATCCACACAATAAGCATCTAGGAGGCCCCAGGGGACCAGAGCAGGCAACCACATTTCTTAAGTAGGATCCTGTGTAGCTAGTATAACTGAGAACAGATTTTGACCACTTGTTGTTCAGTTTTATTAACAAAAAGATCTACTGTTCATTACTGGAGGGTATGCTGGACAATGCAAAATAATTAAGAGATGAGTAGTTTCAATAAGTCGTACTTTGGAAGAGTAAAACTCTTCCTGGTTGGGGAAATTTCATTACAAACTGGCACATAGTAATGAAAAGTCCCTCCCTGCTCCTCCAGTACAGCATTTCCCAATTGCCCATCAGTACAGTCATATTTTGGAGAAGGCAATGGCACCCCACTCCAGTGTTCTTGCCTGGAAAATCCCATGGACAGAGGAGCCTGGCAGGCTGTAGTCCATGGGGTCGCTATGAGTCAGACACGACTGAGTGACTTCACTCTCACTTTTCACTTTCATGCATTGGAGAAGGAAATGGCAATCCACTCCAGTGTTCTTGCCTGGAGAATCCCAGGGACGGGGGAGCCTGGTGGGCTACCATCCATGGGGTCGCACAGAGTCGGACACGACTGAAGTGACTTAGCAGCAGTAGCAGCAGCAACAGTCATATTTATGTCTACAAAATAAACTATTAAAGTCACTTTTTAAAATGTTCTAAAGATTCTCTGGATCAAGAAAACCACATTTTCAATTATAAACATTAAAAATGGTGAGAGTCAACAGGGTGATGGGCACTTGCTCTAGCCACCATCTCTTGCCCTAAATCCCCAAAACGATGTAATACACACACATATAAAATCAGAAGGGGAAGTGTTTAAGGGAACTGAAACCAAGAGAAGTCTCTGAAATCCACAAACAGATCGAACTATGACAGACAATACTAGCCTTCCAGAGATGTCTACTTCCTAATCCCAGGATTTGTAAATATGCTGTTACACGGAAACAGGGATTTAAAGCTGCAGGTAGCATTAAGGTTGCTAATCAGTAGATCTTAAAATTTACACGAGTGGGCCCAATGCAATCGCAAGTATCTTTAGAAGTGGAAGACAGAGGCAGAAGAGGTCAGAGTGGTGTGATAGGAGGACATGACCTCCCTTGAAGAAGGGGGCCATGAGCCAAAGTATGCAGGCAGCCTCTAGAAGCTCAAAAAGGCAAGTAAGTGGATTCTCCCCCAGAGCCTCCAGAAGCAATGCAGACTAGCCAACACCTTAATTTAAACCCAGCAAGACCAACGTCGGACTGCTAGCCTACAGAACTGTAAAATGGTAAAGCTTGCTTTTTAAGCTACTAAGTTTGTGGTAATTTGTTACAGCAGCAAAATAAAATTAATACCGACTAGTTTGGTCCACCCCTCCAACAAGCAGGCTGTGAAGACAGATCAACAAGCAGTTATATATAAGCATCCCTGGTGGCTCAGATGGTAAAGAATCCGCCTGCAATGCAGGAGACCCAGGTTCAACCCCTGAGTCAGGAAGATCCCTTGCAGAAAGGAATGGCTACCTTTCCTTGCCTGGAGAATCCCAGGGACAGAGGAGCCTGGAAGGCTATAGTCCATGGGGTCACAAAGGGTCGGACTGAGGGACTCCTATCTAACTATCACAATTTGGGTTGCACAAGTAAGAAGCATGACATTTTCACAAAGTAAACACCGTGACAGAAAGGAACCAAACACAAAATATGAGAGACATTAACACCCAAGGAGACAGAGGTAAAAGAGAAAAACGGGCATTTATAATAGACAGCTATCCTCAGAGAGAAAACTCTAAAAAAGAATGGAGTAGGAGTCATGAAGATTAGAACCTTGATAACTGAAATGGAAGATTTACTGTATGAGGTGAATTGCAGAGTGGCACTGTTAATGTAACAATGAGCGAGAGAGAAGACCAAGGAGAGGCGCTTCCCCAAAATGCAGTCCAAGAAGCCAAAGAGATTAAATAGACAAAAGAAATGCTAAAAAAACGTGGAAGACAGACTCGCTACATTACGAAAGCACAGACTCTACGCTCTGAAAAAGAAACTGACTCAAAAACATTAGGAATCAAAAAGGAGCACTTTGAAAAGAAAGTACAAAGTGTATTGCTAAATCCTAATACAGATTGAAGGAAATGTCAGTGTTTAAATTGTTTAAATGTAAATTGCCAGTATTAACAAGGGGGTTAGTGGATAGTGGAGGGAGAGGGAGAGAGTGGACCAAAAGCATGTTACAATCCTTGCCTGACTGAGAAGAAGCTATATATACCAAGTAACTCAATATTCTGTTAGAAAAATATGTAAGTTTAAGTATGTATATTATAAAATTAAGAGTAATTATTATAAAATACAAATAAAAGAGATACACTCCAACTATTTGGTAGCAGGGAAAAGATCAGATATGAGAAACCCTATTCAATCTTGCTCTGTGCTGAAGAAATAATACACGATGATTAATTCAGATGTTTTGGGTTTGTGAAAGTGAAGTCGCTCAGTCCGACTCCTAGCGACCCCATGGACTGCAGCCTACCAGGCTCCTCCGTCCATGGGATTTTCCAGGCAAGAGTACTGGAGTGGAGTGCCATTGCCTTCTCCCACAATAAACCATAATTGTGTAAAATAACCTAATTTGTATACTTTTCCTAAGTCAGGTCTACATTACCCTCTCCTTATCTCACTTTTTTCCTCCTAAGCAACCTGACCCCTACCCCAAGTGCAGGTGTCAGATTCCTAAAAAGTCTGGAGGAAAGCTATGAAAAAATCAGGAGGCATGCAGGTTTGTGGAAGAAACCAGCCAACCGGTTCAGAGAAATACTTGCACTGCCAGCTTTATGGTGCAAAATGTAGAGTGAGAAGCGATTACATCTCAGGAAAATTTCCAGTGTGGTGAGGAGTTGGCTGAGATGCAATTAACCATGACTTATTATTAGCAAATCCATGACAATAACACAGCAATGGATTCAAGGAAAAAAACAGATGAGCATCTCCATAGACGTTAAAAATTTACTTGATAAAATTCAGCATTCATCTTTGACTAAAAACATGTTAATTAAAGTATACATGCAAAAGATACTTCTAAAACTTGATAAAGAATATATCAAGTATCTGACTTAAACCAATATCCTACTCCCAAAGCATTCCATGAGGGTCAATGTCAAGGATGCCCACTACTTCCTAAAAATGTTTATTTACTTACTTCTCTGCACCGGGTCTTAATTGCTGCATGCAGGATCTTTAGCTGTAGCATGCGAACTCTTCAGTTGCCGAATGAAGAGGCTGAAGTCTCAGTCATTGGACCACCAGGGAAGTCCCTCAAGGATCCCCACTATTATTTAACACTGTTCTACAAGTTCTAGCCATTGTAATGAAGGGGGTAGGGGATGAGAGATAGGAATATTGGAATGGAGGAAACAAAATTATTGTTATTTTTAATTATATGATTGTCACTCTGGAAAATCCAAGAGAAGTAATTGAAAATCTGTTAGAACCAGTAAAAGAGTACAATACAGGGGCCAGTACAAAATAAATTATTTTTTAAAAATCTGTCCAAAATAGCAAGCAGATTGTCAAATAAATTATGGTATCTCCATACAATGAAACACTACTGTGTGGCCTTTAAAAATAATGAAAATCTAACTCCATGGAAAACTGCTCACTATATATATATGTGACAAAAGTAGTTTACTTATAAAATGTACAGCAGTTAATATGTATACATACATATGGAAAACTATAAGATACATATCAAGATATTAACAGTGGTTATTTCTGCATGGTAAAATTTTAAGAGGGGTTTATTTTCCTTTTAGTTGTTCCCTGTATCTTTCAAATTTTGGACGTTTAAAATTAAGGAGAGCACATTATTTGCTCAGAAAATTTACCCCTTCAAAATCAACAGTGAATAATATGACTAACGTCCAATTTCACAAAAATTAAAATCATATTAAATAAAAAAATATATAACATCTAAATGAAACTTGTTATATTAGACTGAATCTTATTTTAGACAGACCTGCTGTAAAAGTTACCTGAGTAACAAGTGGAGAGAGGATTTTAAGAGGGACCAGGCATTAGAGTCTGTTAATATATAATATAAATATATATTATATATATAATATATAATATAATGTCATATGGATACTTTAGGAAAATGTACTTCTTTTAGGGATACAGAATGAAGCATTTAGAGATGAAACATCACCATGTCTATAATTTATGATATTTAAGTATAAAAAGATAAAGTGAATCAAATGGGATTTTTTTCTTAAATATTTTTTAAAGTCATGATTATTTTCACCTGCCAAATTGGGAAAATTCGAAAATATAATACCCAATGTTGGCAGGTGGGACTAAAATGAGAACTCTCATTTAATTCTGGCAGGAATGGAAAATTAGTACAACTTTTCTGAAAAGCAACTTGGTTATATAGATAAATTCCTTAAAAATATGCTTACCTTTATTTTAGCAATTCTACTTCTCAAAATTTCTTCTAAAGAAATACACATAAAAATATTACTATGAGGATGCTCATCAGGATGAAAAACTGAAAAAAAAAATCATAATGACTAAGTATAGAAAATTGTTTAATCAATTATGGTACACCCATACTATGGAATGGTATATGCAGCCATAAATACTGCAAAATAAATAAAAGAATACAAAATTGTGTGCATAGTAGGACTCTAGTTTTATTAAATATGATTAAAATCTAACATATACACAACGCCTGGGGGAAAAAAGAATGGAAAGAAATAAACAAAATGCTAATAGCGATTACCTCTAGATCTCTTAAATCATAAATGAATTTAATTTTTTCTCGTAACTTTTGTATATTTCCAAAATTTCTAATTTTGAACATCTTTTATAACTTGAAAGACCTGTCTGAAAATATAGCTAATATTAAAGAAACACACTTGTATTATTTGTGTGGGAAAAGAGAGAGAGGGAGGGAGAGAGACTTTCTTCCTCGTGATAGATAACTGACATCTCTGAATGAGAACCCACTCAAACGTCTCTGGATGGTGTCTGCGTTCAGGGGCCTGAAACATAGCAGCTATGTGGGAAAGTTGATCAGCTTCCCTTATATCACCCTGCCTCCAAAACACAAAGGTTCCTCCTGGATCATTTATACCCTCATGCGGTTCCTAGTGTTTACATTTAAGCCAAGAGTTTCTCTAGGAGAAAAAAAGAAGGGGAAAAAAAGTGAGATGAAAGAACGGAAGATTAGAGAGCTCACAGCTTTTTTTTTTTTTTAAGGAAGTGAAAGAGACAAAAGGTTAAAAAATTTTTTTTTTCTTTAATCCATCAAATGAAAGATGGGGGGAGACAGATGCAAGACGCTCTGTATCAAGAAAAAAAAGTGGATAAGATCTATGATAATCAAAACTATGAAAAATCAAGACCAGAAAAACTTGAGATTCCATAATCAAATCAACAAATATGCAAGAGAAATATGTTTTATTTGTCAAAGTTTGGGTAAGAAAGTTAAATAAGGCAAGTTCGGGGCCAGTCACTGCCACTTCCTTCATTTAATAACTTAGCTGAGTGTAGTACGTGCCGGCCCTCCCCCAGACCTTCAATGCTGGGGCGTATAAATACGAATAGCACAAGCTCAATCCCTGCTTTCAAATGCTTATAAATAAGTGACAGACAAAAATAAATGATTCCAGACCGTGTTACAGCGAGAATCAAACACTCATGTCTACTATAAAAACATATAACATGTGATAGGATAGGTGTCATGGAACCAGGAAATCGTGAAAAGACAAGGTAGTAGACAAAAACGGAAGAAAGCAATAACATGTTAGCTTTTTTCCCCTTAAATATGACAAGTGTTAGTTATTTCTGTATCTTTCAAGGTAGCCATATCTTCGTCTTTCTTGTATAACAGAAAGAATGTTTGCAACATTCAAAAAAAAAAATCACCTTAAAATCATTTTGCAAAAACTTAACCTATTTCCTATACAACCGCTAGCATTTTCTAGCTTATTTGAAGTAATTATTCCATAATTTGTAAAAGCCACAAAAAATCTTACTTACCAAGATTTCTTTCTCAGGAGAGAAAATAACTTCTAAAGGTACGGAAAAAGAGTTTGACAAAATGCAAGTCCTCAGTCTAAGTAAAGCAGTATCATAGAAACGGTTTTGCGCCATCTGTCGTACTTTGCTGTAATTACTCCTGCACACGAATTTCCCTTCTAAGGTCCTGAGCAAAGCACATGGATCAGTAGGTTTTTCTGAGCTACAGACTTAAACAGTAATCAAAATTTTAAATTTATATCATCACCCAGCTAATAACAATGTCAATGTGAAGAAAAATGTTTTTTTAAGAGAATATTTATCTGTAAGAGTTTGCAACCTGCATGTTAAATTGTCACCACAGTGGAAAGTTATTCAGCTTAGCCTGTTTTATCACCATATTTAATATTTCCAAAATAATTGCAACTACCATGATTAAGCAATTTTGGAGCATTATTTTAGCGACCTGTGAGACTAAAATAAAATAACCTTAGGTTCCAGAACTGGTTTTTTAAAAAATCAGCTTTTAAGAAAGTTTAATAGTTAGCACACCTGGGGGAAATTGCATTCTGTTTCTCCACGTTCTGACCAACATTTGGTTTGGCTAGATGTTTTCATTTTTAATTCTAGAAAAATAAATAATAGTGAGATCCTGCAGGACTGATTAAAAATTAATTTCCTAAAGGCTATTTAGAATAATTTAGAGTGATATAAAAAAAGGTTGATGATACAAAAAGAGGATGTCCAGTTAACAAGATACTTCAGGCATCCAGATACCTTATTTCCAAGACGCTCCCTTAAATGAGGTTCTGTAAGGAACTGAACACGTGAGTTAAAGTCATTCTATAATTAATCCCAGTCTTTGGCATTAATTCCCATCATTAAAAAAATAAGTTAAGACCCTACTGTCTGATCCACAACAAAGTTGGACATCAGAGTAAGAATCACTTCTGCTTTCAGCAGGAAAGGAAAGGCCAGCTTCTTGCAATTCATTCTTACTCATCAAACATAACGGGAAGCCTTTGCAGGCTGAGGGAGGATCAGCAAGGAGTGGCTGGATCTTTGCTAAATGAGTGGAAGAGATGGCTAGAGAGGAATGGGTCTCTGACCCTTGGAAACCAGCTTTGTGAAACAGAGGAGAAAGGAACCAACTATGGGTTTGAGGGAATTTCAAAGAACATGGGACCAAAGTATTTAAGAAATATGCACACACACATCACTGCTGATGTGGTCACATCACATGGTGACAAAATGTTTGTGCGGTTTGGTGACAAATGCTCATTAGGGTATTGCATAATAACACCGGTTTCCAGGAACAAGGAGGCTATTCTGAGGCTGTTATGATTCTGAGAAATGTCTTTAAGGAGATGACAAAACCCACAAAATTCAGGTGATATGGAAGATGGCATGACAGTGGAACAAACAGACAATGCTGGGCAGAAGTCCTCCCGTGGCTGTGCCCTAGCTGTGTGGCCCTGGGCAAGTGACTTAACCCCAAAGACTCCATTTGTTCATTCATAAGATGCGAGTGCTTATGAGTTTTTCTGACTTCCCTGGTGGCTCAGCCATTAAAGAATCAGCCTGCAATGCGGGAGAACTGAGTTCAGTGCCTGGGTTGGGAAGATCCCCTGGAGGAGGGAATGGCAACCCACTCCAGTGTTCTTGCCTAAGAATCCCACGGACAGAGAAGCCTGGTGGCTATGATCCATGGGGTCACGAAGAGTTGGACACGACTGAGCGACTAACACGTATGAGTTTTAGGCAAGACAATAATAAAAAGTGGCTGAAATAGTGATTGCCCAAGAAGACAAGTCATTATAGTAAAGAGTTTTGGAATTCTATGCAAGTCTTACATTTTTTATACTGAGGTGGAAAGACTTCAGGATATACTGTTAAATGAAGAAAAGCAAAGAAAAGAAGAATAGGAGAGTGTGACAGCATTTGAATAAAATCTGGTCCCTCAGACACCTGCATAGGTTATCTTTTTGCCAGGAGAAAGACATACACAAAGGAGACACACATAAACACAGAGAGAAAGGAACAGACCAGGTGAAAACAGAGGCAGAGACTGGAAGTCTGCAGCCACAGCCACGGAATGCCCAGAGCCACCAGAAGCTAGCAGCCCTGTCAGCACCTTGATTTTGGATTTCTGGCATCCAAAAGTGTGAAAGAATCAATTTCTCTTGTTTTAAACCACCAATTTGTGGGAATATTTTATGGCAGCCACAGGCATCTAACACAAGGGTCAACATAGTTATGCTAACATCTGCATAAAAATCTTTTTTTTTCTGCTGCTGCTGCTAAGTCGCTTCAGTTGTGTTCGACTCTGCGCAACCCCATAGACGGCAGCCCACGAGGCTCCCCCGTCCCTGGGATTCTCCAGGCAAGAACACTGGAGTGGGTTGCCATTTCCTTCTCCAATGCACGAAAGTGAAAAGTGAAAGTGAAGTCGTTCAGTCGTGTCCGACTCCTGGAGACCCCATGAACTGTAGCCCACCAGGCTCCTCCATCCATGGGATTGTCCAGGCAAGAGTACCAGAGTGGGTTGCCATTTCCTTTTTTTCTGAGGGGATATTTAAAAAGCTGTTACCTTTGAGCAGAAGAACCAAGGAAGGGAGATATTTTTTACTCTTCCTTTTATACTCTTCTGTCCTGCATTAATGTCTTTGCTATGTACATGCATTACTTTTATTTTTAAAAAACAAAATAGCATTATAGGAGGATAAGTAAAATAGTCTAAAACCAGCAAATATACTGTCTGCATACAGAAGCAAAGCATTACTTTAGTGATTTTTGCTCTTTGAAAAAACTTTCTCTAAAATCAATAAATAAATATCACCTACCAACAGCTTGGAAATAAATTATATGAAAATGATCAATATCATAAAATATACAAACCACTAGAAATAAAACTGATAACTCAAATATTAATATTAAAACCAAAATCTGCTGAATTTTTTTTAAAGCCACATTCCAAGAGAAACTTGCAACACAAAAAGATTAATTTTAGAAATATATAAAAAGTTCCCATAAATCCATATTAAAATGACTAACAAACCCAACCAGGGGCGGTGGAATGCAAAGGATATAAACAAATGGATAACCTTCAGACAACTGAGAGACACCATTTACACCCCTTTGAGGGAAAAAATTAAAATATCTATAATATCCCCTTTGAACTGTGTGGTGCTGGAGAAGAGTCTTGAGAGTCCCTTGCACAGCAAGGAGATCAAACCAGTCCATCCTAAAGGAAATCAATTCTGAGTATTCATTGGAAGGACTGATGCTGAAGCTGAAGTTTCAATATTTTGGCCACCTGATACAAAGATCGGACTCATTGGAAGAGACCCTGATGCTGAGAAAGACTGAGGGCAGGAGGAGAAGGGGATGACAGAGGACGAGATGGCTGGATGGCATCCCTGACTCAATGGACATGAGTTTGAGCAAACTCCAAGAGAAAATAAAGGACGGGGAACCCCGGTGTGCTGCAGTCCAGGAGGTCACAAAGGGTTGGACACAACTGAGCGACTGAATAGCAACGAACGTAATACCCCCAATGTTGGTCAGAATGTAACAACAGGAGCTCTCACATATGTCCAGAGATCCTGACTTAAGCAGTCTGGGATGGAGTCGGCCATCAGTATTATTTTGAAAATTCTTCAGGTGATTCTACTCCAACCCAGTGAGGATCAGAGACCCTGAGATCTAAATGCCAGACTCTGCTCTTCTTTACACCAGAAATCCTTGAAAGAGTTGTTTCACTCACTGTCTCTAATTATTCTCCTCCCATTCTCTCAAACCCCCTCAATGCAAGAATCCTTCCCTTCAGCTCCAGAGAAACAACCTTTGTGAAGGTCACCAATGACCTGCCAAATCCAAAGGTCAAGTCTCAACTTTCATCTTAACTACCAGCAGCATTTAACACAGTTAGAAGGATACGAGACGTTTTCTTACTTGATTGCTGGAGGAATCAGGCATCCTGACTTCAGACTATACACAAAGCTACAGTAATCAAAATGGTATGATACTGGCACAAAAACAGAAATATAAATCAATGGGACAGAATAGAAAGCCCATAAATAAACCGACACACCTATGGTCAATTAATCTATGACAAAGGAGGCAAAACTATACAATGGAAAAAAAAACAATCTCTTCAATAAATGGTGCTGGGAAAACTGAACAGCTATATGTAAGGAATAGGAAATTAGAACATTCTTTAACACCATACACAAAAATAAACTCAAAATGGATTAAAAACCTATATGTAAGACCAGATACTATAAAACTCTTAGAAGAAAACATAAGCAGAACACTCTTTACATAAATTGCGGCAATATCTTTTTCAAGCTGTCTCCTAGAGTGATGGAAATAAAAACAAACAAATGGGACCTAATTAAACTCAAAAGTGTTTACACAGCAAAGGAAACCATAAACAAAATGAAATGACAACCCACAGAGTGGGAGAAAATATTTGCAACCAACAAGGGATTAGTCTCTAAAATTTACAAACAACTAATGAGGCTCACGGTGAAGAAACCTGAGCGCTGAAGAATTGATGCTTTTGAACTGTGGTATTGGAGAAGACTCTTGAGAGTCCCTTGGACTGCAAGGAGATCCAACCAGTCCATCCTAAAGGAGATCAGTCCTGGGTGTTCATTGGAAGGACTGATGGTGAAGCTGAAACTCCAATACTCTGGCCACCTCATGCGACGAGTTGACTCATTGGGAAAGACTCTGATGCTGGGAGGGATTGGGAGCAGGAGGAGAAGGGGACGACAGAGGATGAGATGGCTGGATGGCATCAATGACTCGATGGACGTGAGTTTGGGTGAACTCTGGGAGTTGGTGATGGACAGGGAGGACTGGCGTGCTGCGATTCATGGGGTCACAAAGAGTCGGACATGACTGAGTGACTGAACTGAACTGAACTGAATGAGGCTCAATTAAAATAAATAAATAAGAAGACCTAAACAGACATTTTTCCAAAGAAGACATATAGCTGACCAAGAGATACATGAAAAGACATTCAACATTGCTAATTATTAAAGAAATGCAAAGCAAAACTATAACTAGATGTCATGTCACATCAGTCATTATAGCCATCATCAAAAAATCTACAAAGAATAAATGCTGGAGGAGGTGTGGAGAAAAGAGAACCCTCCTACACTGTTGGTAGGAATGTAAATTGGTACAGTCACTATGGAGAACTATAGGGACGTTCCTTAAAAAACTAAAAATAGAACTATCATAGATCCAACAATCCCACTCCTGGACATATATCTGGAAAAAAACGTGGTTTGAAAGGCTACATGTACCCCAATGTTCATTGCAACCTTGTTTACAATAGCCAAGACATGGAAGCAACCTAAATGTCTACAGATGACTAGATAAAGAAAATGTGGGTAATGGAATATTACTCAGCCATTAAAAAGAATGAAATAATGCTATTTGCAGCTACATAGATGGACCTAGACATCATCATATTAAGTGAAGTCAGACAGAGAAAGACAAATATAGTGGTGCGTATATGTGAAATCTTTTAAAAATTGTACAAATGAACTTTTTTTCTTTTTTTTCAAAACAGAAACAGATTCACAGACTTTGAGAACAAACTTATTGTTGTGGGAGGGAGGAGGGGGATAGATTAGGAGTTTGGGATTGATCTATATAAAATAGATAATCGACGAGGCGCTACTGTATAGCACAGGGAACTGTGCTCAATATTCTGTAATAACCTGAATGGGAAAGAATTTGAAAAAGAATAGATACAGGAATGTGTATAACTGAATCGCTTTGCTATACACCTGAAACTAACACGACATTGTTAACTGACTATACTCCAATATAAAATAAAAATTTTAATTAAAAAACGGGTGTGTGGGGGGGTGGAATGCCTGATTGCGCTGTTGCCTTTCAGCAGGGTAGAGAGGGGCAGGTTTGGCAAAGGAACTTGCTATACCCTATGCTAAGTCGCTTCAGTTGTGTCCGACTCTTTGCGACCCTGCGGACTATAGCCTGCCAGGCTCCTCTGTCCATGGAACTTTCCAGGCAAGAATACTGGAGTGGGTCCGGTTGCCATGCCCTCGTCCAAGGCTTTTTCCGGACCCAAGGATCCAACCGGTATCTCTAATGCCTCCCGCATCAGCAGGTGGGTTCTTTGACCCAAGGCACACATAAGTCACAGGCACGGTGTCTGTGGTACACCGAAACACACCTGGAATACAAGTTGCTAACACCACTGAAGAACTCAGAAAAAAATAACTGCTTTCAACATTAAAATCTCCTTTTTATATAAAAATACATATACTCTATATTCACAAGAATAGATTTATACTGTACATGCGCTCTTCTAAGTTTTCCCTGCCCTCACTTAATATTCGGCTATGGCCCGCCTTCCTTCCATATCAACAAACTGGACATAGAGTTATAATTTCTAACGACTACAGCATACCTGGTCGTTTGAAGTTACTAAACATTACTTCACCAATCTTTTGTTGGGAGGACAGTTTATTTCCGGGTTGTTTTCTGTGGCGTAAGCGATCACAGTCAACACCCTCGGACATACATGTGTGTACAGTTGACTTTATTTAGTACACAGTCGCAGATGTGGAATTCCTGGGCCAATGCTAACACATTTGAATTTTGATCCACGTTTCCAAACTGGCCTTCTAGAAAGTGTTTTTATTCGGCTGACTGGTTTTAAATCAGATGACACTCTCACAAACAGGGTAAGGGAAAGCTATTTAAAGCACCATGCGGGGGGTGTGGGGGCGGTGGCGGAGGAGTGGGATCGAAAACTCTGACTGAACTTGAGCAATCCCTTCCTGGTTTAACTGCGCAGTTTCCTGGGCGCTTTTAAAGGAAGGAAAGGGAACAGGAGAGCCCCAAGATCCGCCCCGGGCGGGGGGGGGGCGCCCCTCCAGCTCACCAGGCGGCACGAAGTTCGGAAAACCCAAGTTTCCGATGGTTGGTCGGAAATGCGGCCGGGACCCGCATCCTCGAGCCCCGCAGCCCGGGTGAGGGGGGGCCCGGACCTCCGCCGCGCTCGGGCCGGGCCGGGGCCACGGGGGCGGGGCCCTGGTGGGGCCGCGGGGGCGGGGCCCTGGTGGGG